>NC_137346.1:23694444-24894444 GCF_965287045.1 Carcharhinus amblyrhynchos | reverse complement strand
CATCAGGAAAAAGATACAAAAGTCTGAGGACACGTATCAACCAACTCAAGAACAGCTTCCTCCCTGCTGCCATCAGACTTTTGAATGGACCTACCTTGTATTCAGCTGATTGTTCTCTACACCTTAGCTATGACTGTAACACTACATTCTGTACCCTCTCCCTTCCTTCTCTATGTACATTATGTTTTGTCTGTACAGCGTGCAAGAAACATGGGACAACAATAAATCAAATCAAATGAATTTCACTAAGTCACAGGTTCTGAGTTCAAGTTCCACTCTCCAGGACTTGAGCACAAAATACTGCTGCTTCAGTGCCTCACTGAGGGAGTGCTGCACTGTCAGAGATGCCGTTTTTCATGTAAAAGGTTAAACCAAGGCCCCATCTGCCTGCATGCTTGAGTGGATGTAAATGATTCCATGGCACTATTCTGAAGAAGAGCAAGGGAGGTATCTCTGCTCGCCTGGTCATTATCACATTACTACTTTGGGAGTTTTTGTGTGTACAATTGGCTGCCATGGCTCCCATATTACAAAAGTAACTAAACTTCAAAAAAAATAATCGGCTGTAAAATGCTTTGAGATGTTTGTGAAAAATGTAAATACGAGGTTTTCCTTTATTCATGAATACAATAGCCCTTTAAAAATGGGTTTACTAAAGATATTTGAATATCACTTCCCTTCATTAATGCCAGTTAATAGTTACATATTGGAATTTCACAGGTAAGATTAGTTGTACATTTATGTAACCGGGAGTGGAATAAGTCATGCTGGTTGTCATGGTAACTGGGCCATTTGAGCCTGTAATGCGTCAGCTGCAATTCTTGTTATATTCACAGTTTCCTTTGACTGATAGTAGCAGTGAGGCTGTTCATGAATTGAGGGGCACTCTCAAGTTTCAGTCCTGGCTCTGTGGCTGAAAACTAATTGAATATTTTAGTTTCCGACTTACTCGGGAAATTTTCCTACCCAGTTCATGAACTTTAAGCAAAGTCAGATTGCTGCTTCTTCAGCTGTGAATCACAAGAAGCTAAAATTCCTACAACAGCTACCTGTTGTCAATAATCATAATTGAGTTTGCAGTCCAAGGTAAGTGAAGCTCTCATGAAAAGTTGTTGACCTGAAACGTTTGTTTCTCTTTCTCCATAGAGGCTGCCTGACGTGCTGTGTGTTTTCAGCATTTTCTGTTTTCAGTTCACATTTGCAGGTGTCAATATTTGTTTCTATTGAAATGAAGCTTGCCAATCAACTCCAACAGTGATTTTAATATGTTACTTGACATAAAATGGTATTATTAAACAATGTGGGGCGATTCTCCCATCCCGCTGTGCTGGTTTTTAAAAATAGCGGGCCAGGAGAATTCAGCGGTGGGCAATTCATGGGGTTTGCACACACTTTCATGACTCGCTAGCATCTCCCAACACCAAATTTCTGGCGACATCTGCTCTGCACAAGAAATTAGCAGAAAGACGCAAAGATCATTTAAATGGTCATTTGAATATAATTTAATTGAAATTAGTGGGCCCAGGATTGAAGTCTCCAGGACAGCAACAAACACCCTGCCCCATCCCCCAACCCCCCAAACACTGGTGGTTCACTCCAGTGGGGATTCCACTAGCTCCCCACTAACAGCAAAGTAGTGGCCCAACCCCACTGGAGTGAAGTGGGGGGCAATCAGGGCCATTCAGAGGGTTGGGTGGTGGCGGGTGTCCCCTGGGCATTGACATTGTGGCAGTGCTAGCCTGTGCCCACTGGTGCTTCCCAAGGGGCAAATTAACCAATGCTCAGGGACACCTTGGCACAGCTCGTCAGACATGAGGCAGTGCCATGGACAGGGCATCTGGGGGGTGGGGCCTAACGGCGATCAGTCGAGGTGGAGGATCCCGTTGCCATTCTGCAGTCAGGATTGGTGAGGAAAGGAGCTAGACCAGTGATTGGGGCGGGTTGGGGGGAGCAAGGTAAGTCAGGGAGGATGGGGGGTGGGTGCAGGCACAGGCGCAGTCAGCTTGCTAGGGGGGGTTGGCACTGTGGGGAGATGTAACTGTCAACTGTTGCGGGGGGGTAGAAATTGGCTTGGAGGGGGTAGCTGGAGATCAGGATGGGCCAGGAGTGGGGATTTGGGGCTGGGCCCAGGAATGGTTGGAGGGCCAGCGATCAAGCCATCGGGGGAGCAGAGAGCCGTTGTTGCAGGCATCGTGTGGCTGGCCAATGATCAAGCTGGCCAGCAAACGTGAGACCAGCCATGCGAGGCCACTGCACATACGTCAATCTCAGCACTGACAGATCAGTACACGTGCAGTAGTTCACTCAGCGTGCTGATTTCAGCCTCTTCGGTGGGGATAATGATATTCCCGCTGGTGGCCTATGCAGTACACTGTGTGGGAGATGCTTCTCTGAACTCCCACTGAAAAAAACAACATGAATTGCTCCAGCTTTCATGTAAATTCGACACAATTTTTTTTGGGAGATTTCCGCCCATAACAGCTGAACAGCATGTTATATAATAAATTGGTCAGGATACTTTTGTACTTTATGACTCTAATTGGGGAAGAGATTACTATCTTTGTTCAGGCTTAAAAACACTCAAAAATAATGAAAAGTATTAATGTGACTCAAGATAAGATTCTAATAGGTGTAAGTTGATTCCTTACAGGTTCATTCTAGCCAAGGCCCAATTACTCACAGCTTAGTCACCGTATCATAATTCTTACTTACACAAGTAACTGCAGTTTGACATGACGTTTTACATAAAAAGAGAATTCCAATCATGTTTCTCTTCTCTGATCCTTCAATATATTTCTGAAAGGAATTTCCAATCATCTTTCTGTTACACTATTCATTACTTCACAATTTACCTTTTTTTTGCTATATTCAACTTCAGTGGTACCCCTCACTACAGGGCTTGGCTCTTCATCCTAATGTCTTAAAGTAAAAACAAAATTCTAAATTGAGAATCTGAACAGTGCAATAATCTCTACTGCTAATTACATGCTAAGTACAATACAACAGTAAAAAACATGTAGTGTAAATCACCATTGTGACAGTAAAATCAGTGCACACAAAAAACTCTCAAGTTGGAAACTCTGTGCAGAGGGTGAGTGAAGGGGGTTGGTGAAAGAGGGAGGGAGATAAGGACCAAAAGAACAAAATAGAGTATAACATCATGGTAATGCAGTGGGAGTGAACCACAAATACCAAGTTCACATGAAGGCCATGAATATTTTGTTATGCTGTATCTTATAAGCTTTTATACTTTAAGGTTTATAAATACAAACTATACGCATTTAGAAAACTGCTTTAAGAAATTTTTAATGTGGTTGTAGTTGATGTTTGAACATGTACATTTTAATAAAATCTCAGTGACCTCTCTATTAGTGTTGTATTAATAATTCCAGTTGATTATATGATAAAGTAAGGGCACTTATTATTCAAATAGAATATGAAACGGGCATAAAGTAGAATTTAACAGTGAGTTTTGAGTTAAAGAAGATAACAGTTTTATGTTTCATATCCAATCAACATGGGAGAGTAGTGACAGCTTGAAGAAAACGGTTATACCCCATATCAAGCATGTAGGGAAAAAGAAAATCTCAAGTCCAGGAGGTGAAGCTTAAAACGGTGATATTAACCTGGGAAACAATTAGAGCTATATTAGAAGTAGCGAGGGTGGGGGAGTGGTGTGGTGGGGGGTGGGGACGGGGGGGAGGTGGGAGTAGTGAGATGGTGAAGAGCAGTATGCTCCGGAGCTTTGAGATTAGGGTTGGGGTTGCAAAGGTCATCTCCAAAATCAATTTCATTTCAGAAGAAATGAATATTTTTTGACTTGTATGGACAGAGAAGTAACAATATTTAATATAATTTATTAATTATATAAATATTCCAATGACAAATCTTCATGAGTAATTCAGTTGCACTTTGGAGCTCTATTCTTTATAAATGTTTCTATAAGCAAGCCAAAGTCTTGATGATTAATTGTGAAGTAAACTGAATCAGGATCAGTTTGAATTACGTTTTTACAGGGGTGGCATAATATGACAGCTGTGGTAGTGAAAGGGTTAAATCTTTGTAGCAACTGAAATGATCATTTTTTATCAATCTTATGTTTATTTAATCAGATACATTGTAAGGAACAATAAGGTGAAGGCAAGATTTGTAAAAGCTTCTTTATCTCAGTCGTCAAACGCTTATCTAGTTTGTACCACAGATGGCAAATTGCATAATAAGCTCATTTACTCCTTGCAGAAGTCTTGTGTAACATTCATAATTGTGCAATACTTAGCATTACACAATGCCTTTACCAGAAAAAAAGAACAGTTAAAATGTTTTAGCAGCAGATCTTATTTCTCTGTCTGACATTTCTGTAGCTCACCATCATACATTTCAATCAGTATTAGTATGCACTTCTTAGAAAGGAATGTGCTATGTGTTATATTCAACTTAGTCATCTGTTCAGCATCCAATCACTATGTATATACAAAGTGGCTGACACAGTTGTTTCAGAGGCCGTGACTTCTAAATAGCTTTAGAACTGCTCAGAGTCTCCATTCATTTTCAGATGCTCTCAATTAAATGATAGGAAGGTTGAACAATTCATCGCAGACAATTCAATCTGAGATTCAATAAACAAGCAACCCTGCAGCTTACAAGTCTGCAGTCAGGCAATCTTGATTTTGAATTTTGAATACAATTATTTCAATTAATACAACAGATTTGTAATGCATAATAGTGTAAAATAGGGTTCCTTTAAAAAGATATTGGTCAGAATTTTCCCAGCCCAGTGGCAGTGGATTGAAGATGGATAGGCATGAAATTTATGAAAAGGTTGGGTATGGTCTCTGGCATGTTCCCATTTCCTTTCACTTTGCCCAGTAGTGCAAGCTCAACAGCAACATACCCAATGGCACATAGTTAAACCAATTAATGAGGTACTAAGGGGTATTTTGTAAGCAGATTGATATCTTATCAATGTTGTATGGGAACCCTGCTGTGTAAAAGGAGGCAGCTGCACAACGGCAAGTGGAGAGTGCATTACAAATGATAGAAGTTAACTGATACTGGCAGAAAAGGCAAGGCTGCTATCATCCCATCTCAGAGCCTTCCCAAAGAATATGGAATTGACTGGAGAGAGGCACAGATGTCTCTGATGGCCATAAGCCTCATGATGTCTCAATTGTTCTCCTGATATGGATGGCAGTTCCTTTGCTTCCCTGCCATTCCTGCTGCTTGGGTGCCAACTGGTCACATAAAGACGGCTGCCTGCCTCACTTGATGTGAGTTGTTTTGTCAGCACTCCTGCCTCCAGAATTTGCTTGTTGTCCCTAACTGAACTGTGAACACGGAGAGGACTTGATAATTTGACACCACCCAAAACGTTAAGCCAATTGGTATGCTACCAGAGAACATATAGGCTCAACACCTGGAAATGGGCCTGATGTCAGGTTCCCATCACCTAGGAGTAAACTCGATCTATTGTCTTTCATAAAATCATGTTTGTCTTGTTGGCTTTACCTGCTCAGAATATGATTACAAATAAAGTTAACATGTATCATTCTGTCACTTGTACAAGTGTCATCATAGTGGAAGTAACACTGGGCGCACCAGTCATCTCTATCTCAAAGTACATTGGGGTGGATTTTGATGTGCAGTGTTGGTTGAGTAGGTAGTGGTCAAGAATCTGCTCTGTCCACCTGATGATGTTGGCAGGAGTACCAAGCCATTTTGGTGGCAATTGATATTTTGCTGGTTGAAAATGGGAGGGCCATGTGGCTACATCTACTGGAAGGTAGCCTGAACCACTTAAAGGGGAGATACATTTTTCAATGTTGCTTTGCATAATTGAATTTCAGAATCCACCTGATAACCTAACCCAGGACCCTCGAATTTTCTAATGGCATCTTGGAAATGGCCATTGAGCAGTTGAACAGCAGAAAACAGGATTTGTTTTCCACTGATAAGTTCCAGGTACCCAGAGTCTCCCAGCAATGGTGACAGTACAAATAAAATGCCACCAACATTGTTGCTGAACCTGGTAGCAGTGCAAGAAGAAATCCAATAACCTCACCAGGATTATCAAGGTGAGGCTCCCATTTATATCATTCTTATTCTCTCCACAGTTCTGCAGCATACTACTTTAGCCTCAAAACTAATATCCTTTTTCTACCATGCTTCCTAGGTCATTTTCTTATGCGCACTCAGCTGTGCTAATTTCTGATGGTGCAGTAGATGCGTCCCCTGCATCTGACTGAAGACCTTGAATAGGTGCTATTTTGATCTCAGTCAGCTGAATGAGCTGATGCAATGTCAGGATCCCAAATTTGGTCAATACAGCATCTTTACTAACCACTTTTGAAACAAGCATAATGGAGCAAGCTGGGCTCTGTTTTGAGACTTTTAAAAGGGCAGTTAGGGTATCTTTCAATTAGCTTCTCTGAGATAAAGTTTTTTTTAAGTTGCTGGGACTATTTTGAGAAATTTGTTGCAGAGGTGTGGGGGCAATTGTTGCAATGTTTCTTGGACATGGAGAGGAAAAATTGAGATGGTAAGCTTTCACCATAACATTCAATACCTGTGGATTTTTTCAGGTGGACACAGATGAGACCAGCAATGTCTTTCAGTTCACTGTACTTGGATGAATCAGGGAGGTCACAGAGATACAGTATGTGAAGTAATGGGACTTTATCTTCTTCTCTATGAGCAGGGAAGACAGGATGAATTGACATGTGAATTCACCAGGATAATGGGCTTCCTGATCGTGCAGGGTGGCATTGATAGCTCTGCCATATCAATGGGAAACAAGAAGAAAACACAATGGCTTCCACTTCCTGAATGTGTAGTTGGTATGTCATCATACCAAGAAGTTCACCTTGTTGAATGCCTGCTTTCCTAGCAGCACCCACAATGTATTTATCCTGTGCCATTCCGTGGGGTGTATGGTCTTCAGACTTCCAAGGTGCACCAGAAGATGGCTTCTCGATGATGAGGGAAACCCCTGCTATGTTTGGCTGGTGACTCATTTCCAACATTCTGCCATGCAAGATCAGAGAGGCCTTCAATGAGAGCCAAGATTGACCGGATCATTTTGGAGTCATCTATCAGCCTCCTCAAGCAAACATTTTGCTATCTAAGTTGTCTAGGGGGATCTCTACAGTACATGGCTGAGACAGCGTCCATGTTTGTGATTATGTCTTCCACATCCTTACCATTCTGAGGACACAGCCACTATCTGCTGGAATGTTGAAGCCACCTCAGGAGGAGAATGAAGAGAAGAAGGCTTAAGACAAAGTAAGACAAAGCAGGGACGAGATCATATGTGCTCCATGCAACTGGACAGACTAAGAGGTTACGTTAAGTTTCAGTTAATGGACCTACCATTCCCCAATCTTACATCCAAATCCAAGATACCTTGGCCAATATCAACCAATAAAGGACAACGACACAATCCTTTACTTAACAACTGTCACATAGGAAACAGTAAATTGGTTAGGATTATTATCATCAGAATTTAGAAGACTGAGAGTGAGTTTCATAGAAACGTATAAAATTCGAACAGGATTAGACATGGTGCATTCATATAGAACTAGGGTCATAGTTTAAGGATTAACTTTTAGGGCTGAGGTGAGGAGAAATTGCTTCACCTAAAGAGTGAATTCTGTGGAATTCACTACAACAGAAAGTAGTTGAGGCCAAAATGTTGTGTGATTTCAAGAAGGAATTAGATTTAATTCTTGGGGCCAAAGGGGTCAAGGGATATGAGGGGGGGATATGGCAGTGGGGGGGAAGAAGGTGGGATTAGGGTATGGAATTTGATGAACAGCCATGATCATAATGAATGGCAGAGCAGGCTCGAAGAGCTGAATGGGCTACTCCTGCTTCAGTTTTTATATATGTTTATATGTACGTCTATGCGTAATACACAGGATAAAACTGACCACCCTCATACATCGCTTTACTGCCTGACTTGGGAGAGCTTTTGCCTAGTCTAGTCCTTTTACATGGTGCTGTCCCCCTAGTTATAGCATATCTGATGAAATGTGGCTGGCCTTTCACATGGCGAATCTCAAGGGGACCTTGCAGGACCCCCTTGAGCAACTTTGATCCTTGAGGATCCAGTTTCAGACAGCATGGGCAACAGCAGTCTCCATTGTGTTATGAACAGAACGAGAAATTAAACTTCTGTTCTCTTGCCTTACTGTCTTATTTATTTACGTGTCGGCCCCAAAAATCTAATACTGTGTCATCCACTCACCCACGCAAACGCTCAAGAAAAATGTGATAAAGGAGAAGAGTGCATTTTTACAAGTTAGAAACAAAATAATAGTTCATAATTCATGGGATTGTCTTGAGCGAGGATTTTATGGCTCCTTCACCCAGTGGAATATTACAGTCTCATTGACTGAATGAAGTTTTTAATGTTTGCCACATCTGCCAGGGCAAGACATGCCACAACAGAGCTGTAAAATCCTGGCCATGGTGCACGTTTGACGAAGAAGAGGTTTTTACAGTGTAGTTCGATAAGTTTAAAAGCTAAAGTAGCAAGTCAGAGATATTGTAAGATTCTCCCAAAGAGATGGACATCCTGCAGGTCACAGAGTTAATCTCTTAAAAGTTTGGTATCAGCAGGTCGATTTGATGTATTGGTGGATGTGAAAAGGAACAGGCTTGGCGATCTATATTTTACTGTCTCCAACTCTTAAGACATAGTTGCCTTTTCTCCTCTGTTTCTGCTCTTACTGCAGCCAGTACTTAAAAGATTTTAAGATGAAAACCAATATGTTTGCTATACCATGTGGTTTCTCACAATTTCCTTCCAAATCTGGTGTTGGGTTATGTTAATTAGCCACAACCTGAATTATTGCTTGCAAAAATTCACCCTGGGGGTTTGAGACAATTGCCATCTTGGAATGACCCATTTAAGACAAGATGATTTCAGGGAATGTGTAGTGTAGACCCTATCCTTTGTGCTTTGGAGACAGTGTAGCAGTTTTTCAATCCATAGACCATTTAGGTGACTCTCAGCAACCTTCAGTGTGCTACTGGGTGAGCAATGTGGCTGTAGTGCATTTCAAAGCATAAGAGGTGAGTAGTCTGATGGGCCTGAGATATGATGCACAAAGGCATTCACTCACCTTGAGCACTCGAGTGAAGTCATTAAACTATTTTGGCACTGCTGCTCTGTCCTCAGGGTGACAATCTGGTCATTAACTGTCCCTGCCACCTGCAACCATTCACTTCTGAAATCTTAAAGATGTCACACACTTGTCTTCTCATTTAACAAAAATTTGGCATCTCACCAGGGTGGCATCACTGAAGTGGAAAGCCCTCCTTGACACTTTGTGACATCTCAAGAGAGATGTCATAAAGTGTCAATAACTATCTCATATCCTTCATTGTATTAGTGCAGGTTTTATAGGGACATCTCATTTAAAAAGGGAAGGGTGCCTGGAACACATGGTTTGCTCACAATGCCCAGTGATCCTCCATAGCACTTGGCCATGCTACATTCTTGGAAATGAGGAGTAGCAAAATTACATGCCCTCAATCTCCAGTGGGATTGATACATGCTTGCTGCTAATTGTGTTATCCCCACCCATACTAAAAACAACTGAATCTTTTGCCGCGTTGAGTTGAGACTATTGGCATGGAATTTTGCTGGCCCACAGTGCCTAATGAAAATTCAGTTTGACCTATGCATATTTCAATGGTTTAATAAATTGTGCCCAAATTTCTAATATGCAACTGACAGCATGGATTTACATGATTAATCTATAATCTACAAACTTTTTTCTGAAACAGGATGAATTACAATACCATTGCACTGCTTCAACAAGTTAAATAGGAAGTAAAAATGGGACAGTAGAAAGTTTTGTTACAATAGGAAGGTTTGCTACCTTAGACTCACTAACACTGTTCATTGTTGTTATATTTTGTTTAAATATATACTAAATGTTGTTTAAATTATTTCACTCATTAACCTTCAATGGGGGATATTTAATTGCAGCCATTTCAAAAATATAAAAATATAGGGATTTGTGACAGTGACCACGGTTACTTCAAAACTCCTCAAAAGCTACAGAATGCTTCTTTCTTGAGATTCACAGTGTGATTTATGATATCAGTATCTGCTTGGCTCAACTGGCAGCACACTCACTTCTAAATTAGTATCATGTGAATTCAAGGTCAATTCCACCAACTGAGCAACATAAGGTGCCACACTAGGGGAATGCCACACAGTCAGAGATGCTGCTTTTCCAACAAGATATACATAGAGACCCTGTTTGCTGATCAATTATTGGGGAACATTTAAATATCCTATATAAATGCAAGTCATTGTTACAACTGTTTAGGTGGATGTTAATACAGTTACACGGATTAAAAGGGAGCAGGGATTAGTAGACGTCTGGGTCAACATTCAAAAAGGGTTATTGGTCTATCCTCTCTGTGCTGTTTGTAAGTCTTTCCCGTATACAAAATGGCTGCTCCATTACAACAGTGACTGCACTCTAAAGTAGTTCATTGTATGTGAAATGTTTTGGAGCAGTTCTGAAAAACATGATAAGATGCTATATAAATACAAGTTTCCAGATGAGATTACTGCTCTGTAAGCACTCCCCCATAAACTCTTTAAATATAGCTTTACAATTATCCTCACCAGTCCTTTGGGAATAATGGATACCTTTGACTGATTACAAAGCGAGATTTTAAATGAAAGGTTCATACCATGCCTTAAGCCATGAAGCCAAAGCTGTTTATAGCAATCATATCCATACCAAGGTTAGTTTATAATCTTAAAATGACTCCCTGCTCTAGCATACTATTCTGCTTAAATTTTATACTGGGGTAATTGGATTAGTTTTATTATCATAGCCATGAAGACCAAGGGGGATCATCGACAGATTTCCCTGTGGGCTTTGTGGAATATGAGCTTCCTTATTGAACAAGTGGAGACTTGCCCAAATAGAAGCGGTCAGCGGGGACTTTTAAACTTACTGCTCAACCCAGACTGACATTTCAGGTCGTGAGGTGTAGACAGTATAGCTGTGAGCTGCATGCATGGCTCTTCTCTTTTGTGCACAATAAAGGGTGTTTGGTGACAGGAAGCCTGCATTTGGCTGAATTAGTACAGGTTTTGTCTAATTTTCATGCTAGAAACTCTGCACCATGCACAACTTTAGTGGTACCATGCCATTGAAACAAGGGTGCATCCATATGTGCACAATTTCTACAAACCCTGACAAATAACTTAAAATTAATTTTTAGGAATTATGCATTTGGTTTAGATATTGTACTGTGAGCAGAATTTTCCCAGGCTATTGGAGGTGGATTGAGGATAAGTGCAATGTAAAAATTACAGAAATTGAAATGAAGTTTCAATTTCAACTCCCAATATTATCCAGCACCTTCCATTTTTTTCAAGGGCAGCACTGAAGGCAACTGAAGAACCTCCTTGAATTTGTTGGTGAATAATTAAGAAGTTTTTGATTGCTTAAAAAGCCAACTATGAGCAGCTTTAGCCCTAAATCCAAAATCTCCCAGCAATAGAACCTGTTTCCAGACCTCTCAGCAACTTACCAGTGAGTACACAGAGGGAAGAGCTTCTTCAGTGAAACTATAAGTGGGGAAGGCTTTGGATCAGTTATACTGAAGAGCTCTAGTCATGATCATTGAGAAACTGCTGTTCATAGCAATTCTTCTCTCAGATAGTGCTTTTGTTGCTTGACAGACGTTTGCTAACTTCTTGGAAGATACCACCTCTCAAGCACTGCATACACCCTAGGCTATATTTCCCTGTTGGCAACCTTGGCATGGGAGCAACGTTCATAGATCCACCTTGCACTGCTTCTGAGGATCTAGAGTAGAACCTTCACCGTTGCCAGGAGTTCCATAAATGGAAGGAACAGTAGGAAGATGGAGTAGACACCAAGATCGAGCTGGAAGGAAATGAGACCCTCCACACAGGGGACTGCAGATGATCAACCTTTCAATATGCCTGAACACTAGTGTCTCATGAGGCTTAGCCTCTCAGGGCAGGTTATTGTTGACATCAGCAATCCATGGAACAGGATCTCCCTCTCAGCAGAGCAAGTAGGTATGCACTGCCAGCAGCTGACAAGCTGCCTCTCACTAGAAAGCTATCCTCAGCCTGTGTGTTTGTCTTTGCTCCTGTTGTATTCTTTCTTCTCCAAGTGACCACATTGCTACTGCTGACTCCCTCAGCCACATGTCTACTTGGCTGAGAGGTTGTCTCTTTCTTCCTGTCTTAGATAGAGTTCACCTTATTCCAGCCCCTTAGATCCATCAGGTAAGAGTGGGAGAGTAGTGGAGTAGTCTTCCCATACCTTCTCCATTCCTCTGGTTGCTGCAGCTCAAAAATCCAAGTGTTATTAAGCTTTTCTCAAACGTGCTGTGGTCTTTTTAATCAGAGTGCTTCACTTTCTTTTCTTCATTGCTGGGATGTGAGCATTGCTGGCTAAAACAGCATTTACTGCCCATCCTACTTATGCTTGAACTGAATAGCTTCGTTGGCCATTTAAAAGGGCATTTAAGAATCAAGCACATTGCAGTGGATCTGGAATCACATATAGACCAGACCAGGTGAGGATGGCAGATTTACTTCCCTAAAGGGCATTAATGAACCAGATTGTTTTTATGACAATTGACAATGATTCATGGTCACCATTAGACTTTTAATTCCAGATTTTTATTGAATTCAGATTTCTCCATCAGCCATGATGAGATTTGATTCCAGGTTCCCAGAGCATTGACTTGGGACTCTGGGTTACTTGTCCAGTGAAAATATCATAATGCCACCACCTCCCCTTGACAGAATAGATGGGGTGATTTTGAACTTGCACTCTCTGTCTGCGGGAATGTAGCATATGCTTAAAATCCAGAGAACACAATTCGCACTAGCAAGTTTCTGAGTTCTGACCTTACCACCCTCTCATGGAATTGCCTGAAACATGCTGCAGGATGGCAGAAAACTCATTTTAATACATTAGCATATCATTAGCAAGCACTCTCTCTGGGACATTCCCCCTCATTGGATATTCAGCAGGCACCATCATAACGTCACACTGGCACCACTTACAATGTCTACAAAAGCATGGACTTGGCCCTTTCACCTCTGAGGGGGTTTTGGAAGTGAACATTCAGGCAGCCAGCACCTTCCACAGTGTGCAATGCTCAGGTGGCGCCGAAGATGACCCGGGGGACACAGAAAAATCCAAGTCGGGGCCAGAAGTGAGGGTCTCAGAATTGCCATTTCAGGGAGAGGGGTTGGAAGGAGCCACTTGCAAGCCTTGCTGTTCTGTCATTTTGAGACATCTCTTGCTTTAAAGGAATTCTGAAGGCTGGAATACAGGTAGCACTTCCTATGTCTCCCTTCGTGGGTCCCTGATTATATCACAACCGAGGGAATGCCTGCCCTTCCTTAGTGGGTGCTGGCAAGAGGGTGGGAGGGAAATAGCACTACTATTCTCACACTCTACAGGGATGCAATTTTGGATGAGCATAGTGTTCTTCCAAGCTTGGTGGTGTGAACAGACAGGGTGAAGGCTCTGTGGGTGAATGAAGTGAAATTCATTGACAAACATGCAAAACAAAATGGTGACCTATTTGCACTAGTGCCTTTTTTCATCCATGCCTTCAATTTCTTAACCTTCTTGGTCCCCCCACTATGTCTAGGTGTCTCCCCAAGATCCACAGTTGAAGTTGAGGTGGCCTGCTGACTTTGTTGAGATTACTTTGATGGGCATCCACTGGGGGAGGGGGGAACAAAAACTCTGAGGGCCGAGGCCTGCTTTCAGGCAGCTTGGATGGCTGACTGCTGTCCTTCTCGGCAACAGGGGCTGAGGTGTGACACTTACAAGGAGGAAGCTGTCAGATGGGTTGAGATACCCAGGGTCTTTGGCTGGACGGCCCGGGCTGCACTCCTGCCAATCCTCTTCCCTTCGGATTCTCAGGGGCCCCTCTGCTCCTCCATGGAATGGAGGGGCAGCTGGAGTGAGATCCAAAAGCCCTGTTGTCTTTGGGTGCTTGACACTTGTGGATTCCCACCAGTGCCTGCACTATTCAGTCAAAGGCCTCAAACATTGGAGGTCATGAGCTGAGCCATGGTGCAAACATCTCCTGCCATGGAGTGTTGTTCCATACTAAAGGCATCACTCTGGATACTGGCCTTGCAGTATTGGCTTTGGTGCACTGCAGTGACAGAACCACATCCTCAGATAGAAGGTGATGGAGTTCCTCCAATTGGCTTTGCACTCTGAGGACGGCTGCTGTCATCCCTTCCTGATACTTGCAACGCTGCCTTTGCAGCTTCAGCAGCTGTGGATGATCAGGCTCGGGGTACATCATTGGCAAGGGGCTCAGCAGAGGCCTGGGCTCCAGTCCCTCTGAGTGTCGGATCCCTGGGATGTTCCTGCCTCTGCTTGCTGTGGATCTTCAACTGTGAGGTGTCACCAGTGAGTGGCCCAGAAGCCTGACTATGTAATGGACACACTGAGGTGTGAATATTTGCAATAGTACCAGATGTGGATGAAGTTGTGATGCCCCTTCAACGGTGGGGTCAGAGAAGTCCCTTTCTGAAGTGTTGAAGTCCGCAGATCCAGGGGGCTGGAGGATGGTTTGACCTGTTCAGGTCTGTAAGAGAGGGACTATCACAGAATCATAGAACCCTACACTGCAGAAAGAGGCCCTCTGGCCTATTGAGTCTGCACCGAACACAATCCCACCCAGGGAACACAAGCACCCTGCTGGACGGCCATCGCTGGAGCATGGATATAGCATTTCCCATCTCAGTGCCACCCCATCGAGCAGTCTAAACAGGGCCCCCTCCGTGAAGCACGGCACAGATCTTTTGGCTGTCAACTCTGCAGTCATTGTGAAATTAGTGCTGGGAGTGCAGGGGAGCCATTTATATGGAGGTCCCCAGTGCTTGCAGCAGTAATGTCCTTACATAGTGGGTGAATCATAGGCAACATGCTGCTGGGATGACATGATACTCGTGGGAATAAATGTTAATATTAAAGAACCATGAGATTTGGACCAAAAACACAATCGGCACTGCCGATGGCCAACACTCTGTTCTTCTCACAGGAATCCACATTCTGCCATTTTTTGGTAAGATTTTGCCCCATATATCATCTCGTCCATCCTTAATTGGACACGGATCCCAGAAGAAGGATAATTGGTTTGCTCTGCTAACAAACAACTGTCAATGTTCAATGTGTGACTCAAATGACTGATATAAAATTATAGGGCAGGCAACATTGGTAGAGAGAAGCATAGGGTTAATGTTTCACTTACCAATTTTTATTTCAGATTTTCAGCACCTGCAGTATTTTTATTTTTTGCATCAGATAATTTTTTTTATCCAGCAGTTCATCTCCAGCTGCCTCATGTACACTGCATCAGATAGTTCATCCCTCTGTTCATTCAATAAAGAACAAAGAACAACGCAGCACTGGAAACAGGCCCTTCGGCCCAACAAGCCCGCGCCGCCATTTCAACGTTGTGAGTCCCCTCTCCACCCATGACCCTTGTCTATGCTTATGGCACTCCACAGTGGAAACCAGATTAAGGGGAGACTAATTTAGGGACAATTTGTTACACCAATCAGCCTAAGAGCACATCTTTGGGGTGTGGGAGGAAACTGGAGCACCCGGAGAAAACCCACGCAAGCACGGGAAGAATGCGCAAACTCCCACAGACACCGGCCCAAATCCATGTATCTGCACAGCAAACAGTGATGGCCACTGAGCTGTCGTGTTACCCAGCATCTGGTCCGGTTTAAGTGTACACTAACGACGTGACGCACTAGGCTGCTCTCAAAACATCCAAGAGCAGCCCTCGTACGACCCACCGCATGTATGCGCCTTATTAGACAACAAGGCGGACTGAAGCACCTGTGGATTAAAAGAGAAAAACATCAGTAACATGCACATCCTTATGCAAACATGCAAGGGAATCCCCAGAAGCTCAAAAGTAAAACAAGTGAGCCAGAAAATATGTTGGAAGGTCCATAGGAATCAATTGATTCCCAGGGACGTCCCAAGGCTCCTGATCTTTATTTAAAACAGTCTCCTATATCCCTCCATCTCCATCCCACTCATGTGCCTATCTAAGTATCTCTTAAACAACTCCAGCGTGCCTGCCTCCACCACCTTGCTTGGCAGAGCATTCCATACCCCCACAACCCTCTGTGTGAAAAACCTCCCTCTAACATCCAAATTATACCTCGCCCCCCTCACCCTAAGCCCTTGGCCCCTCGTAATGTGTGTTTCCAATCTAGGAAAAAGCTTACCACTGTTTACTCTATCTATACCCTTCATAATCTTATATACCTCTATTAGATCTCCCCTCAGTCTCTGTCTTTCTAGGGAAAACAGCCCCAGTTTGCCCAATCTTTCCTCATACCCAGTCCTTCCATACCAGGCAGCTATATATTTCCTTTAAACCTTCTGAGGGCCCATCATTTTTGACTGTTTTAATTTACCAACCCATCTCAAATGTGTCAATCGCACAATGTCATGTGAAACTCTGTAGTTCTTTACATTTGGTAGCAATGACTAGGGTATCACACACAGATTTTCACATTACTAAGTACCTCAACAGATTATGTTTTGTGAAGTTATATTTAGAAACTGTGAAGAGGGATTAGAAGCATAAATATCTACAATCTCCATGTTACAAAAAGGACACATAAAGAGTACCAAAAGGATCTACTAGGACAATAACAGAACTGAGAACTAAAATATCTATCAAGAAAAGTGGGACAGATTGGGACTCTTTGGAAAAGAAAAGACAAAGGAGTGAATAGGAACAGGTTATTTAGATTATGAAAGGACCAACAAGCTAAATGTGGAAGAGATATTTCCTTTGAAGAGTAGAGAAGAACTAGGCATTGTGAATATAAAATAGCCATAATAAACAAAGTAGGGAACTCAGGAGAACTTCACGCTGAAACTTGTTGTCACAAGGACTAGTTGAGCCAGCCAGCATAGATGGATTTAAGGGGAAGCTGGATAAACACATGATGGAGAAAGATATGTTGATGAAATTAAATAAAGAAAGGTGGGAGGCAGCTCATGTAGAATATTAACACCAGCATGGGCCTGTTGAGCATACGATCTGTCTCTGTAAATACTTTATAATACAATTAAGACAACAGCTTTGAATCTCAATAGTTTATCTCTTAAGTGACACTAAATCTGATACTGACAGACACTGGAATGTAATTATTAGACTTAGCACAATTTCATCTGGTGGAGTATACTTGCATCCTTGAGGAAGGAAGGAATAAGCACAGATCCAGTGGAAAATGCCCATTGGATGATGCGTATTGTGTGTCCTAAAGTGCACACCGTACACTGATGATGTAATCTATTCTGCTGATGAATTCAAGGAAAATACAGAACTAGCGCAGTAATGTAAGCACAACCCTTACCATAGGGGTTCCTCACCTATAATAACCATTATGCAAATAGGATTGATGATTGAAATGCATCAAATTAGAGGGAGCTGAATTCAAAATATATCAATATATTGTATTAAAGTTATATATAAGGGTTTTTAAAAATGTGAAAGTCATAATTATTAACTGAGTAATAAAATGCTGATATAGAATATATACAACGGCTAAAGAAGTTGAACGCAGGTTATTTTTTTCCACAGTTTGAATAGTAGTTTTGGTGTCCTGGGCAAATTCCTTGCTTAACTAATATTAGCTTAAAAAATGATTACCTAGTTATTAACCTTATGGCTTTTATTGGATGTTGCTGATGCAGACTGGTGCTGTGTTGCCTAATAATGCCTGGCCAACCACCCATGTTCTATCATCGGTAAGCTTGAGGTTATCCAAAACTCTGCCACCTATGTCTTAACTGACACCAAATCCCAGTCATCCATCATCCCTGTGCTCATTGACCTGCACTGGCTCCTGGTCAAGCAAATTTTGGATTCTAAATCCCTCAAATTTTGGCTCTTCCTACTTCTGTAATCTCTTTTGGCATCACAGCTCTCCAAGATATTGACATTCATCTCATTCTGGCAACTTGAGCATCCTCAATTTTAATCATTTTACCAAAGGTAATTGTGCCTTCAGTTGTCTGAGCCCTAAATGCTGAAATTGTCTCCCCACACATCTCCACGTCACTTCCCTCCTTTAAGACACTCTATTAAAGTTAACACATTGATCAAGCTCTTGGCAATTTCCTTTTGTGGCTAGGTACCATATTTTGTTTCAATAATGCTCCTATGAAGTAACTTGTTATATTTTCTTATGTTCAATAAGAACATAAGAACGTAAGAACCAGGAGCGGGAGTAGGCCATCTAGCCCTTCGAGCCTGCCCCGCCATTCAATAAGATCATGGCTGATCTGTCGTGGCTCAGTTCCACTTTCCCACTTTCTCCCCATAACCCTTAATCCCCTTGCCTACCAAAAACCTATCTACCTGTGTCTTAAATATATTTAGCGAGGTAGCCTCCACCACTTCAACGGGCAGAGAATTCCAGAGATTCACCACCCTTTGAGTGAAGAAGTTCCTCCTCAACTCTGTTCTAAACTGCCCCCCGCTTATCTTGAGGCTGTGCCCTCTAGTCCTGCTGTCCTTTCTGAGCGGGAAGAACCTCTCCACTTCTACCCTATCCATCCCTTTCATCATCTTATACGTCTCAATAAGATCCCCCCTCATCCTTCTAAACTCTAATGAGTACAAGCCCAGTCTATTCAGCCTCTCCTCATAGCTCAACCCCCTCAACTCCAGCATCAGCCTAGTGATGCACTCCTCTGCACTCCCTCCAAGGCCAAAATATCCTTGCGCAAGTGCAGCGACCAAAACTGCACACAGTACTCCAGCTGCGGCCTCACCAGTGCCCTGTACAGTTGCAGCAGGGCACAAGGTGTTATACAAAAATAAATGTTTTTTGTTATTATGCCTTTCATTATTTTTAATTTCAGCAGGGACTTTGACAATGCAATTTTCCACATCTGCGTTGCCATTTTGTCTGAGTGCCAAATTCTCTGTTCACGCTGGCAGTGGTTGCAAGGCATGCGGGACTAGAGAATTCTGGCCATGGTGTCCAAAACTGCAATACTCCAGTGGAGGCTAACAAAGATTTGTCAAGGCTTACCATGATATCCATATTTTTGCATTCAATTTCATTAGAGTGCCTAGTATCCCACCTGATTTGTTAATCATCTCAATTTGCCCTGCCAATTAAAAAGATTCGTGAACTTGCATCTCAAGGTCCCACTGTTCTTTAAAATAGGCTTTTTAAGTTTACTTGGATAATATTCATTGTTTAGTACATTGTCAAGTTTTGTATCGCACTCAATCCTCGAGTATACCAAGAATATGTCATTTATATATAAAACAAAAAAGCAATGGTCCTAATACTAATCCCTGGGAAGCCCACTGCATTTTTCTTTCCAGTCAGAAGAAAACTTCACTACTGTAATACTGTTATTTACATTACGATGCTAGACTGCTTTGCTTTTCCCCCCACTTACTGACTGTTCTTTCTATACTATTCTTTGTTTTGTTGTTTGTCCTTCCTAGTTTATTTTGCACATTGGTGTGTACGAGGTGTCAGGGAGGGGTAGTACCTCTGGTGGGGGAACATATCGTGTCCTTTCAGGGCAGTTCGTCCACCCTTTGTCCCCACCTGGCACTCAGCTCTCACCTGTGGCTCAGTAGCTGTTTGCATGCGACAGCGGCCACACCCCAGGCAACAGCTTTGACAAACTGGCTAAACCAGGTGAGGGTAGGCGACGGGTCACAATACTCGGTGAGATAGGGAGATATCTATCCCAGCATGTGAAGACAGACTCCGGCGGATTGAGCAGACGAGACCAATGGAAAGTCCAACGGTCAAGAAAGCGGTCTCTGCAAGCGTCGTGGAACGCGAAGAGCAGGACAAGACATAGAAGATGTCCTGTCATCCACTCTGCAAGCATCGTGGAACGCGAAGAGCAGGACAAGACACAGAAGATGTCCTGGTCATCCACTGCGCCTAGTCCCATCTCCAGCCGTCCTGACTCTTGTCTTGCCATTGGGTCTAGATGGGAATTGGGAAGAGAGAGTGAGGCTGATGCTGTGCAACTCTCTCTCACTTTAATCCAAATCAAGCACTAGTTTCTACACCATCATCATCATCATCAGTGTCATGTTCATTCCTTGAAGTCCTGTGGCAATGGGTGAGCAATGAAGCAGGTGTGGATACACTGGGAGCTGTAGTCACAGACCTGCATGCAGGCAGCTCAGGTCTAATGATCGTTTTCCACTGACCGAAGCAGCGGTGAAACTCGGCTTCTACTGGGGTGACTGAGCAGTCCTCTTCAGGAACGCACTGCTCATCTCCGTAGAATGAGGAAGGGGCTAGAAAAGGTGCCCTAAATATTGCCTGCTTCACTATACCCTGGCCAGTTTACCGCGGCTGGCGGGGATCCCATCTTGCAATCGAACAAACAAAATAAAACACAAGGTGACACCACTCACCACTGGCACTTGGAACGTGCACACGCTTTTGGACAATCCTGCAACAGACAGACCAGAGAGAAGAACCGCTTTAGTTGCCTGAGAGCCTGCAAGATACAACATTAACATCGCAGCCCTAAGTGAAATTCATCTTGCCAACCTAGGTCAGTTGACTGAAATTGAAGGTGGATACACTTTTTTCTGGAGCAGTCACAGCAGGGATGAATACTGAAGTCGTGATACTGGAGTTGGATTCGCTGTCAGGGGTCACCTTGTTTGGAAACTTGATAGTCTACCCAAGGGTGTGAACAACCGGCTTATGACATTACAGCTCCACTCAGGCTGAAGTCCGATCAGGGTGAAGTCAAGCCACCCTGATCAGCACCTGTGCCCCCACAATGAACAACCTGGACGAGATGAAAGACAACTTCTACGAAGAACTAGACGCCCTACTATCAGCAGTGAGTAGTACTGACAAGCTGATCTTGTTTGGCAATTTCAATGCAAAAGTAGGGTGTGACTCTGCAATCTGGCAGGGAGCCATTGGGAGGCAAGTGTAACAGTAGCGGCCTACTCTTAATGAAGACCTGTGCAGCACACAACCTCATCACCAACACAGCCTTCCATCTGCCTACCCGTATCAAGACCTCCTGGATGCATCCCACTCTAAGCATTGGCATCTCATCGACTATGTCATTGTCAGGAGAAAAGACAGGCAGGATGTCAGAGTGACCAAGGCCATGTGTGGTACTGACTGCTGGACAGATCACAGGTTTGTTGTCTCCAAAATGAGGCTCCACATCAGACCCAAGAGGCGACCACAAGGAAGCAAGGTTATGAAAAGAATCAATGCGGCCAAGCTAAAGATCCCCAGAATAGCTTCAGCACTGGCTGAAGACTTAGAAATCAAGCTTGCTGACCTACACCTCGCAGGCAGTGCTGAGGATGACTGGGATTGCTTCAGGGATGTTGTCCATACATCTGCGCTGAAGATGCTCGGGCCCTCTACCTGCAAGCAGTATGACTGGTTCGAAGAGAATGATTTCTACTTGTTGAAAAGCACCGTCTTCAGAACGACCTAATGTCATCTGCCAAGAAAAATGCTTTTATCAGTGCCCACAGGACAGTCCAGAATAAACTGCGTAAAATGCAGGATGCCTAGCTGAGTGCCAAGGCAGATGAAATACAGGGATACGCTGACAGAAATGACTTGAAACGATTCTATGAAGCCCCCAATACTCTCTACAGACTTTAATCTCTCGGGAGTTCCCCCTCCTGAGTACAGATGGTACAACTCTCATTAGAGAGGGCTCAGATCCTGTAATGATGGGCTGAACACTTTGAAGCCGTCCTCAACCGACTGTCATCTATTAACGATGAAGCAATAGACAGGATTCCCCAGGTTGATATCAACAGCACCATGGATGACCCACCGGTTGTAGCCAAAGTCACAAAAGCTGTCAGCCAGCTATCCAGTGGCAAAGCCCCAGGGACAGATGCCATACCTGCAGAGATCTATAAAGCTGCTAGTCCTGCACTTATCGAGAAGCTCACCGAGTTGTTCCAGTCCTTTTGGAAGCAAAGATCCATTCCTCTACAAGAGGAAGGGCAATCAGCAAGTATGCAACAACTACCGAGGAATCTCGCTGCTCTCCATCACAGGAAAAACCCTCGCAAGAGTCCTGCTAAATTGTCTGATCACTCATCTGAAGCTGGGCCTGCTTCTAGTGTCAAAGTGTGGCTTCCGCAAAGGTCGCAGGATTATTGATATGATTTTTGCTGCACGCCAACTTCAGGAGAAGTGTCAGGAGCAGAATTGCAAGCTCTACACAACCTTTCTTGACCTCGCAAACACCTTCAACAGTGTAAGCCGACAAGGCCTGTGGAGAATCATGTCAAAGTTCGGTTGCCCCTTGCCCCACCAAATTCATTCAGATAGTACGCCAGTTCCATGATGGCATGATGACCAGAGTACTGAACGGCAGAGAATCCTCTGAGGCATTCCCAGTCGCCAATGGTGTCAAACAGAGCTGTGTGCTCACACCCACACTGTTCAGCATAATGTTTATTCCATGCTGAATAATGCCTTCCAGGACAGTGTTGCTGGAATCAGCCTCAAGTACAGAGTGGATGGGAAGCTCTTCAACCTGAGGAGACTTCAAGCTGTTACCAAAGTGAAAGAGACTGTTCTGAGAGATTTCGTCTTTGCTGATGACTGCTCCCTATATACTGGCTCAGAGCCAGAGATGCAAGTCAGTATGGACAAATTTTCCACGGCTTGTGACAACTTTGGACTCACCATCAACATTAAAAAAACTGAAGTCATGCACCAGCCTGCTCCTCACGCACCATACACAGAACCCATAATCGCAATCAAAGGGCAGAAACTACAGGCAGTGGACCAGTTCACTTATCTTGGCAGCACCCTCTCCCAAGCAGAGACTATTGATACAGAAGTTAACTGCAGAATAGCAAAGGCAAGCTTTGCTTTCGGTAGACTGCGCTCCACTGTATGGGAACGTCAAGGAATCAGCCCAGCAACAAAACTGAAAGTCTACGGCACCATGGTACTCACTACCCCCCTGTACATCTGTGAAACGTGGACTGTGTATCGAAGGCATGCAAGACAACTCAATCAGTTCCACATGACTTGCCTTTGCAGAATATTACGCATCAGATGACAAAACAAAGTACCAGACACTGAAGTTCTCTCTAGAGCAAATCTACCATCAGTCCACACACTGCTGATGAGAGCACAGACCCGGTGGGCAGGTCATGTCATATATATGTCAGACGACTGCATACCCAAGCAGCTCCTTTTTGAGGAACTCTCTGCTGGAAGACGCTCGCATGGAGGGCAGATGAAACTTTTCAAAGACACACTCAAGGCCTTCCTGATGTCGCTTGACATAGACATAACCACCTGGGAAACACTGGCACAAAACCACCCTACCTGGCGCTGCCTCATCCACAAAGGCTGTCAAGCTTACAAAGCAAGGCGTATTGCTGAAGCACAACTTAAGTGCAAGCTGTGCAAGTCCAGAGCCACCAGTGCAACAACTACAGTGTCTACACAGGTCTGTCCAATATGTGCCAGGATGTTCCGTGCCCGAATTGGCCTGATCAGTCATCTTCAGACACACCACAACCAGCCTCAAAATGACTAATGGTATCGAGGTCCTCATCGATGACGAAGGACGAACTACAATTTTGCACATTGTCCTCTCTGCTGCCTCTTTGATACCTTGTACATGCCAGGTATTCAGTAATTTTTACAGACAATATTAGTAGGCCCTTATGACATGAGTACTTGAACACAGTTTCTCTTCAGATGTAGGATCACTCCTCCCATGTTTCACATGTACTTGTTTACACTTTATGTTTTTTTACACTTTAATGTCTTGAGAAACTGTTCCATATTTTGGTTATATAATACTTGTGAAAAAAGCACGATTGAAAGACTTGGATGACAAGTCTGTGCCTATAAAGGACACAGCTGAAACAGCACACAGAAGATATATAAAAGCAGTGGTGGTACATTGGATGATATCAAAGTTAGATTTTAAATGGCTTATCAACCACAGATAGAAGGGTAAACTGAGAGCGTATTTTAAACAAATATGCATTATTAATGTTTTACGTCAAACAATTTTGCTTCTGAAGCCTTACATCACACTGTTGAATGTTCAAAATTTCCATATCACATTAAGTGCACATAAGATTTTCAGTTTAATTTATTAATTAGTGCCTCAACTGGGCCAACATTAACACTGCAATAAACTTGCTGTGAAAATCCCCTTGTCACCTAAATTATATTAAGAAAAACTGACAGAAATTTATTGTATATTTAAGCATAACTCTGTTGTTGAAATTCCAGGCTGTTCTCAGCACACAAAGGAAAACAAAAGCTAATGAACACTCACTTCCTGTATGCTTGCTTCTGTTCCAGCTGCCTATTTCCTGCTGGCTCAGTCAAGCAGAGTTATTGATAAAAGGGGAGTCAATGGAGGCATTTAACCATCACTAAATGTTGCCTTATTCAGTGTTGTTTCACATACTGATTGATAGCTCTCCTGCGGTATAGCCCAATGAGTCAGTGGTTAGGCTGTTATAGAAGTTGTACACGCTTCCATTGAACAAGTTTGAAAAAAAATGAAGTAAATGTTTTTTGAATTGGTTCCTGGATAATAAAATCAATGTTCTTTTTTCTGACTGCAGGCAGGTGAATATTTATTTTCCCCTTATATACCACACTTAGAAAAAAAAGAAAAAGGACATGCATTTATGTAACACCCTTTATGATTTTAAAAGTATAGCCAATGAAATATTATTGAAGTGTCATCATTGTTTTAATGTAGGAAAATACACTCATAGCAAATATCCACAAATGCAATGAAACAAATGCCAGATGGTTTAGTGGTGTTCATTGAGGGATATGGCAGACAGGATATGTGGAGAATTTCCTTGCTTCTCTTAGAATACTGCCAGGGAATTTTGTTCAATGGTCAGATAGCAAGTGGAGCAGGTTTTAACTTAACCTGCTAGGTGGGAAGTTGACAGACTCGGATCAATTACCTGTTGTTCAGAAGAGTAAGTTAAAAGAGAAGACTGCAGGCAAAGAATAACACAATCACTACTAAATCCTGTGAAATATTCTAAAGGGTTAAAACAGCTAAATTTATTTACGTCAGAATTCTAAATGGTATGAAGTAATCTCTGGTTAAGTTCATACTGAAATCAAGTAAGATGTGGCTAACCTTCCAACTCTGGTACTTTGTGTTTCTATGGACTTCCTTTATTTCTTTTATATGTCATTGAGGCCCGGCTGCTATTTTCACCAGTGACCTGTGTGGGGAAGTAGCTGTAGCTTTTGCAGCAGTGAAGTTCATGAGGCAATGCTTGATGTTCACATGGGGGATCTAACAGAAAAAACAGAGGGTGTGGAAAGTCTGCAGAGGGATCTAGATAAGCTGAGCAAGTGGGCGAGGACCTGACAGATGGAATACAGTGTTGGCAAGTGTGAGGTTATCCACTTTGGTAGGAATAATAGTAGGAAGGACTACTACTTACAGGGCGAAAAGCTGCAGCATGCTACGGTGCAGAGGGACCTGGGGGTCCTTGTGCATGAGTCGCAAAAACCCAGCCTACAGGTGCAGCAGGTGGTCAGGAAGGCAAATGGGATGCTGGCCTTCATAGCGAGGGGGATTGAATATAAAAGTAGTGAGGTCTTGCTGCAATTGTACAGGGCACTGGCGAGGCCGCAGCTGGAGTACTGTGTGCAGTTTTGGTCGCCGCACTTGCGCAAGGATATTTTGGCCTTGGAGGGAGTGCAGAGGAGGTTCACTAGGCTGATACCGGAGTTGAGGGGGTTGAGCTATGAGGAGAGGCTGAATAGACTGGGCTTGTACTCGTTAGAGTTTAGAAGGATGAGAGGGGGATCTCATTGAGACGTATAAGATGATGAAAGGGATGGATAGGGTAGAGGTGGAGAGGTTCTTCCCGCTCAGAAAGGACAGCAGGACTAGAGGGCACAGCCTCAAGATAAGGGGGGAGCAGTTTAGAACAGAGTTGAGGAGGAACTTCTTCACTCAAAGGGTGGTGAATCTCTGGAATTCTCTGCCCGTTGAAGTGGTGGAGGCTACCTCGCTAAATATATTTAAGACACAGGTAGATAGGTTTTTGGTAGGCAAGGGGATTAAGGGTTATGGGGAGAAAGCAGGAAAGTGGAACTGAGCCACTTCAGATCAGCCATGATCTTGTTGAATAGTGGGGCAGGCTCGAAGGGCTAGATGGCCTACTCCTGCTCCTATTTCTTATGTTCTTATGTTCTTAAAAACATTCTTTGTAGAAAATTAGCATTTGTCATTCTGATGACAAAGGATTAATTGATTAACAAATTAACAACATCAGACAGTTACCCAAAATGTTCTAACATTTAAATGGCTTTTAAGAAAATTTTGAAAAACAAAAATACTGCCAGGATGCAAATCAAATCAGTAGCCACACTCAGGCCTTACTTGCAATACAACAGAACAGTCAATAGACACATAAAATCAAACAGAATTATTGAATACATTTTTTCTCCTTTGTAACTTAAAAAACCTTGGCTGAAATTCTCTGCTCGTTTGCTGGCAGTGGGATTCTCTGGTCCTGCCAGCAGCACACTTCTGCCTGTGGGTTTCCAGGCAGCATGGGATGGCTTCAATGGGAAATCCCATCAACAGCAGCATGACCAGAGAATCCCACCACCAACAAACAGCATGCTTCCTCCCACCATCAAAAAACACGTGGCTGGGAGGCCAGAGAATCCCACCCCTTACTTTAAACCATCACAAACAACAAACATATTTACTTAAAATAATTTCTTAGAGTTCAGCATGTCCATTTTCTCTAAGTACAGAAATAGTCTGTGAGATGTGAGGTTGTTGATGGCGCTGAGATTTTTGAACTTGAGGTAATGATTTTGCTTGATAAACTTGGTGAGGTGTTTGAACAACATCAGTCGCTCATCGGAAAAGGAAATGTATCCTTATTCGCTATCAAGCGGCTCATGTTCCACTTTATGTAGTCATCCAAACGAAAAGTATTCATTTGCTTTGGCCCAGATAGAGATAATGCAAGCTTGTGGTCATGATTTTGCTACTTGATGTGAATCCAAATTCAAACTTCAAATCGGAATTTCCTTTCAATTATCAAAATATGTTTTTGTTTTACTCTGTTGCTTTGCAATTTCCTTTGATATTAATCAAACATTCGTATTGGATGGTATAATGACTTAAGCATGTTCAGGGAAATGCAAAAGTTCAGCTATGTTCAGTTGCATGTGAAATCACTGCAATTACATAGTGAGGACATAACCAGAAAGGTAGATAATGGGGAACCTATGGATGTGGTATACCCGGAAGTGTTTGATAAGGTGCTGCACAAAAGACTGATCCAGAAAGTAAGATTGCAGGGGATTAGGGTGGAGTACTAGATTGGATGGAGGATTGGCAAAAAGCAGAGGGTCAGGATAAATGGGTCTTTGCCTAGTTGGCAAAACGTAACTAGCAGGGGCCACAGGGATCATTCCTTGGACTTCAACTGTTTACAATCTATATAAATGATCAGCAAGCAAGAACAGTGTGTAACATAGCAAACTTTATGGATGATACTAAAATAGATGGGAAAGCAGGCAGTGAAGAGGGTATAAAGGGGGCAATTCTCCTATCCCGCCATGCTAATTTTCCAGTGCAGCATGATGGAAAAATCTCACATCCGAACATGTGAGAGAGTTATGCATGCATTTCCATTGCGTGTGCATCTCCCCACGCTGTCTGATTCATGTGGGAAACTTGATTTTAATGTGATTAGTTGGTCCAGGACTGAATTCTTTGGACCCACTAGCATCTCCCACTCTGCCAGAAGTATTTCACTCCAGCGGTGATTGAGTTGGCCAGCAAAAGAAGAGGCTGGCAGTTCTGTGCCACTGCAAATGCGCAGAGGCCTGCTGGTTTCAGCCTCCCGGATGGGATTAGGCCCTGCCCCTTGAAGCCTAATGATAATCATGCTGGTGGCCTTTGCATCACATAGAGCGGGGGAGATTCTAATGCGAACTTCCACTGAAAAAACCAGCTTGATTTACTCCAGTTTTCCTGTGAATTTGACATTTAGAAGTTTTTTGGGAGTATTCCACTCAAAGATTCTACAGACAGATATAGATAGACTAGGAGAATGGACTAAAATTTGGCAGATAGAGTTTAATGTGGAATAAGTGTGAAGTTATCCATTTTGGCAGAAAAAATAGAAAGGCAAATTATTACCTAAATGGAAAGCAGATTCAAAATGCATCCGGGTAGAGAGATCTGTGTGTCAATGTTCATGAATCATAGAAAGTTGATATGCAGGTGCAGTCTGTAATAAAAAAGACAAATGGTATTTAATGCAAAAGGACTCGAGTATAACAGTAAAGAAGTGTTGTTACATTGCCATCAGGCGTTGGTGAGACCACATCTGGAGTATTTGTCCAGTTTTGGTTTCCTTATTTGAGGAAGGATGTGGTGGCATTGGAGCCAATTCAGAGGAGGTTCACCAGATTGATTTCAGGGATGAAAGGGTTGAAGTACGAGGAGAGGTAAAACAGTTTGGGCTTGCACTCACTGGAGTTGAGAAGGATGAGAAGGTACATAAAGGTCAAGGTACATAAAATTTTAAAAGGGATTGATAAAGTAAATGTAAGCAAAATGTTTCTCTTATGGGGCAATCTAGAACAAGAAGTCACAGGTATAAATTGAGAGGCAGTAGATTTAAAACTAAGATGAGGAGGAACCACTTCTCGCCAAGAGCAGTGAATCTATGGAGCTTGCTGCCCCATAGTGCGATGAAGTCTGAATCACTGAATGGTTTCAAGAGGGAGGTAGACATATTTCTAATGAAAAAAAGGAAAGAGGGATATGGGAAACAGGAGGGGCAGCGGATTTGAGACCAGGGAGAGATCAGCTACGATCTGATTGAATGATAGAGCAGGCACGAAGGGCTGAATTTGCCTACTTATGCCCCTAATGTCTGTGTTCCTATTTAACATCACAAGTTACTTTTCTATCACGAGCATTATCTGTGATAGCACTACAGCTAGCCGTGTCAGCTACTCAGTTGCTTGAATTGGTGAGATACATGATCTCAAAGTTGTACTGATGAAAATGATCTGACCATTTGTGGATGCAAAGAGATCAATGATTGAATCATAATGTAGTAACAATGTAGTCAGCATTTGGTGATTGGTCTAGGAAGTGAACTCTCTTCCACTGAGATACACGTACCAATGTTCACAAGCAAAGTTGCAGATTCACGCTTCTCACTCCCTAGAAGAGTATTTGCATTCCGTTTCAACAGCTGGCATCATGTATAAGTGATTGTAAGTGATTGTCATTCACTATCTTCAATATACTGTGACAAGACAATTCTAATCGCATTTCCTGACACATCTAAATGTGACATATGTTTCTGTATGTGGGTTGAAATGTGGAAGGACTGGCAGAGATGCCAGTAGTTTTAGAATCGTAGAAAGTAGATATGTCACAAATGATTGCTTTGTTGATTGCCTTACGGGTCGATGTATAATCTTAAGTTTGCCACTTTTGCATTGCACAATGACTAAGTTTAATATCCATGGTACTGAGTTGATTCACTTAATAATTCCATCAACTTCTATTTCAGCTCCTGTGACACTTCGGCATGGATTGCAAATGGCAACCATTTCAAATTTTGTGAAACTGGCAGAATTGATGTGTCGATATGAGGACCATTACAGTATCCCTGCCACATCCAATAAATAAGGAAGGATACTGTTGTGCACAGAATGTGCAATTGATCACACTAATCGATGAGGGGTGCGGGGGGGCCTTCAAGTTTCAAGGCAAGGCTATTTTAAAGGTTTACTCCTCAGAAAGCTTCTGTTTTTAGCTCTTTAGAGCGTGAACCTGTTTAGGGTGAATCCTTTATAGCATATTGGAACTGTGATCGTTCCCAAAACCAGAATAATCAAGTCATTGTATGCTTCAGAGTGTGTAACAAAATTGAGAGAAATAAAAAAATAGTGGTGGGAGAGTTTGTCACTCAATAGAACATAGAACATTACAGCATAGTACAGGCCCTTCGGCCCTTGATGTTGTGCCGACATCTGAAATCAATCTAAAGCCCACCTAACCTACACTATTCCAATATCATCCATATGTTTATCCAATAACCAGTTAAATGCCCTTAATGTTGGCGAGTCCACTACTGTTACACGCAAGGCATTCCATGCCCTTACTACCCTCTGAGTAAAGAAACTACCTCTGACATCTGTCCTATATCTATCATCTCTCAATTTAAAGCAATGTCCCCTCATGCTAGCCATCTCCATCTGAGAAAAAAGGCTCTCACAGTCCACCCTATCTAATCATCTGATCAGCTTATATGCCTCTATTAAGTCATGTCTTAACCTTCTTTTAATGAAAACAGCCTCAAGTCCCTCAGCCTTTCCTCGTAAGACCTTCCATACCATATCAGGTAACATCCTGGTAAATTTGCTCTGTACCCTTTCCAATGCTTCCACATCCTTCCTAATAATGCGGCGACCAGAACTGTACACAATACTCCAAGTACGGCCGCACAACAGAGTTTTGTACAGCTGTAACATGACCTCATGGTTCCGAAACTCAATCTCTCTACCAATAAAAGTTAACACACCGTACGCATTCTTAACAACCCTATCAACCTGGGTGCCAACTTTCAGGGATCTATGCACATGGACACTGAAATCTCTCTGCTCATCAACACTACCAAGTATCTTACCATTAGCCCAGTACTCTGCATTCCTGTAACTCCTTCCAAAGTGAGTAACAGGAATACTTACTGTTTCACACTTTTCCGCATTAAACTCCATTTGCCACCTCTCAGCCCAGCTCTGCAGCTTATCTATGCCCCTCTGTAACCTGCAACATCCTTCCGCACTGTTCACAACTCCACTGATTTTAATGTCATCTGCAAATTTACTAACCCATCCTTCTACGCCCTCATCTAGGTCATTTATAAAAATGACAAACAGCAGTGGCCCCAAAACAGATCCTTGTGGTACACCACTAGTAACCGAACTCCAGGATGAACATTTCCCATCAACCACCACCCTCTGTCTTCTTACAACTAGCCAATTTCTGTTCCAAACCCTAAATAACCTTCAATCCCATGCCTCCGTATCTTCTGCAATAGCTTACCATCGGAAACCTTATCAAACACTTTACTGAAATCCATATACACCACATCAACTGCTTTAACCTCATTCACCTCTTTGGTCACCTTCTCAAAGAAGTCAATAAGGTCTGTGAGGCACAACCTACCCTTCACAAAACTGTGTTAACTATCCCTAATCAAATTATTCCTTTCTAGATGATTATAAATCCTATCTCTTATAATCCTTTCCAAAGCTTTGCCCACAACAGAAGTAAGGCTCACTCGTCTATAATCACCAGGGTTGTCTCTACTCCCATTCTTAAACAAGGAAACAATATTTGCTAACCTCCAGTCTTCTGGCAATATTCCTGTAGACAATATAGATACTTACATGGCAACATTGACGAGGAGCAATGCCGAAGTGCCTGCAATCTTGACTAAGCACTCCTAAAAATGATCTGTGCTTTACCATCCCTGATAGTAAACATAGGGAGAAGTGATAGGGAGCACCGCAGGGGAAGCTTCCATTGAAGGGAGATGATCCTACTTCTATGGTGAGAGGCACTTCCTTTTTAAATTTTCTTTTAGATTCGGGCATTCTTTAAAAAAAAAGCTGCCTCCATTTGTCAGGGTTGCTGACAGGGTGGGCTCATTCAAAGCCCACCTTGCCTGTGTGATGTTGGGGAAATCAGCTTCCAGGATTTTTTCATGTGCGAAAAGAAAAAGCAGGAAGAGCCTGCGGTGGAGCCGCAGGGAAAATCCACATATGGCAAATTCGATCTGGAGTGACACGGCCATGACTTTTTCTAAGGTTTAATCAGCATCCTCCACAAGGAAATATTCCCTAATTCGTTGGCGTTTTCTCAATTAATTGGTCACAAATTAGTTCATTGGTTAGTGTGCTAAATTTGCATATAGAAGCAAATTGCCAGATATAGCTTTTTTATGGACTTACAATTTTCCTGTCATTTCTTGCAGAATGTATATTGTTCAATCATCATCCTTTTCTTTGGCCTGAATTATTTTTTGAGAGCACTTACTGCTATTTCAAATATAAACATATCTTCTGTGAGCTGCTCAAATATGTGCTGGCCTTCTGTTCTAGGACAATTTAGAAGTATTGTGTTCTGTGGGCCACTGCTGCATCTAGACTGTCCATCCCTGTAGTGAGCAAGTGGGCCTTGAGTTCCAAAGTCCACCAATCATAGGGCATGGATAGATCTCCCACTGAAGAAGCGGAACATTGTTGGGACAGTAAATTTGAACTATTCTCTACCTGGTCACCAATTACTGTGTTTTATATCTTAGAGAAGTACAAATATGACACACACATTTCTATGACTGAACAGGACTTTATTTACAATGCTTTTAAACATCTGCTCTCTTGTGCTTACAATTACTTGCTTTCTCTTGCTTAGGAACCATATCCAGCCTTGACTAACAGCACACAGAACAGTTAACAGGCATACAAAATCAAACACCAAACAACTGATAATTAAATATGACAGGAGCAAAGAAACTATTTTCTAGTAGCTCCTGTTCATGATTGTTGTCTAGTGATACAGCCTTGTTAGTGAAATGGATAGACATTAGCTGGATGACAAGTTTGGATTTGGTTGTGGTACTGTCGCTCTGGCAAACTAACCCAATGGTGGTCAGGGAACATTACAGTAACAGAAAAATTCAAACATGCTTACAGCCTTCACAATGAACCTGCAAATGCTGTAATAATGCTGCAACACATTTTCAAACTCTTGTTGCATGCCATCATTGTGCTGCATTATAATTTCATATTCTGGTTATGCCAGAATCAATAGGATTATTGCAAAGAGCTGTCAATTAGAGTATTTTGTTTTTCTAAACCAAAGGTTAAAGCTCATGCCATATAAGTGCTGACCTGCTCAGATATGAAAGCTTTAAATTTACTTACACCTTTGGGTAAGTAAGTCAAGCATTGCTACTAAGGAATAGTTCATCTTCATTCTATGATACAACTGAATATCTGGTTCCAATAAAAGTTACACTGTTAATTAATTACCTGACATCCCTTCAATGATGCTTATATACACAGAGAAATAAAATGTGAGTTATGTAAAGGATAGATTCTGATGAAAGCAGGGACACTAAAGATGGAAAGCAAAAGCTATTTACAGGCTGTGGTTGGATCAGCTGAGATGGAGTAATCAGCTGTCTGACTCTGTTTATGTCACAGTGACGTCTGCAATTCTATCCATGAGATGTGAACATGCAAAAAAAATTCCCATGTCTCAGTCCTAAAGAGGTAAATGAAACAGAAAAAAAAGAGAACTCCTCCATGATTATAAAAATAGTTCCACAGAACAGGACAAGGTAAGCAACTTTCATCATTTAGGAATGCAGATAATATTATCTACAGCACTGTGCACTTGTTAAAAAAGTAATTGTTCAACATAAAAGAGATTTAGAAAGCCACTATTTGACTTAAATTAGATCCTTATCAGCTTTAGATTTTCTTTAACCTCATTGCCAGGGAATAACTACTGTAAAACGTCAGCAATATTTTAAGCCTTACCCTGTTCGTTTGCAAGACCAAACAAATTCCCTGATTAGTATTCTAAAGGGAATAACAAGCCTTAATTTGGTGTTACAGCCAACAGAATTGTTAATATCTTACCACCAATTTTGTTTATTACTAGTTGCACTTATTAACCAACCACAGCTGCCGTTTGTAATGTTGACAGACTGGGTAAATGTAGCTGTGTATACACATCTACCTGGAGCCTGACCTCATTCCTAGGCAGGGTGTGGAACACTGAAATGCATGACATCCTCAGCCAGTAGCCCTCTGGGTTACAATAACTATTTCCTGATCCTTTCAAATGTAAAACTTATTTTGTGAAACAGCATCTAGGTGAAGAGGCATAATGTTTTCATAAAGTATGGATATTCTTCTCTAAAGGAACATAGTCTTCATTAATAGAATGTCTAATAAACCTTTTTCTGATTGGAGGAACAAGAAGAGGTGATAGAGCTGTATCATTTTTGTTAAGACAGCAAAGAAAAATTATGAGGTGCTTCATTTAAAAAAGGGATTTATTTCTAAATGAAATGAGTTTGCAAACCAACTCTCAATGTTTTTCTAAGGTTACAAAATTCAGTCCTGATCTCCATGTTTAATTATAAAATAAATTTGATTTAAAACAAGCCCAGTCAATAGCTTTGGGATTTCAAAAAAATTAAACAAAACATTCAATGCTTCTGTCTGTATGCTTATATGGATTTATTTATGGTAACATAGATCTGGTTGCACCAATCGTAACATTTGTATGTCAAAGGTTTCAGTGAAGTTATTTTTAACCTCCTACCCCAGTAGATTCCTATATTCATATGATCCTCAGTGATAAACGGGGTTAAATTGGTCTGGACTCTGGGGACACAGATAATTCTCTTCTGCAATGACAGGGATTGAATACTGTCAGCTTTCCAAGCTGGATTCCCTCTTCTCTCAGACAACTCACCTGCTACAATTAAATTAATCTGCTCTTCGCACATAGTCAATTCTGGATTTGAATTTGGAGCTTATAATGTAGATGTAGTTCTTTTATTTAAAAGTTTTTTATATACATATTATAATCTGTATGCTCATATCTTTTTATCATGAATACTGATTAATACAGTTGCTGGTAAATCTAATAAAATAGGAAATCTGAGGCATCGTGCTAATTTGCAATTTAAAATGATGACATTACAGACTGTTGACTCAGAGAGTGTGAGTAAGCAAACATGGATCCTTGAAGGATAGGCCTCACAATAAACTCACAATCCAAGTGGCTATATGTATGACATGTTTGATCTTACAACCCATTTTTTTCCCTCTTAATACATGACCGGAGCATTATCCGGTTTGAAATCTCATGAGAGAAAGAATAGTTATTAAAGTAAAGCACATGAATAAGCAAACATCACAAAGGTATTCTGCATGCAGCCTAGCAACGCTTAACTCAAATATTTTGTATGAAATATGTATCTCACAGTTCTAAGACATAGCATCAATCATTTTCAGCTGGGACTGTAATGCTTAAGAGAAAAGTCTGAGAGCACCTTTGATAAGGTCCCCCATAGCAGGTTAGTTAGGAAGGTTCAGTTGCTAGGTATATATGGGGAGGTAGTAAATTGGATTAAACACTGGCTGAATGGAAGAAGCCAGAGACTGGTTGTGGAGGATTGCTTCTCGGAGTGGAGACCTGTGACGAGTGGTGTGCCGCAGGGATCGGTGTTGCGTCCATTGTTGTTTGTCATCTATATCAATGATCTGGATGATAATGGGTAAATTGGATCAGCAAATTTGCTGATGATGAGGAAGGTTTTCAAAGCTTGCAGAGGGATTTGAACCACTAGAAAAATGGACTGAGAAATGGCAAATGGAATTTAATGCAGACAAGTGTGAGGTATTGCACTTTGGAAGGACAAACCAAAGTAGAACGTACAGGGTAAATGGTAGGACTCTGAAGAGTGCAATTGAACAGAGGGATCTGGGAATACAGGTACAGAATTCCCTAAAAGTGACGTCACAGGTGGATAGGGTCGTAAAGAGTGCTTTTGGTACAATGGCTTTTATAAATCTGAGTATCGAGTATTAAAGTTGGAGTGTTATGGTAAGGTTGTATAAGGCATTGGTGAGGCCGAATTTGGAGTATTGTGTACAGTTTTGGTCACCTAGTTACAGGAAGGATGTAAATAAGGTTGAAAGAGTGCAGAGAAGGTTCACAAGGATGTTGCTGGGACTTGAGAAGCTGAGTAACAGAGAAAGGTTGAATAGGTTAGGATTTTATTCCCTGGAGCGTAGAAGAATGAGGGGAGATTTCATAGAGGTGTATAAGATTTTGATGGGTATAGATAGCGTGAATGCAAGCAGGCTTTTTCCACTGAAGCTAGGAGAGAAAAAAACCAGAGGACATGGGTTAAGGGTGAAAGGAGAAAAGTTTAAAGCGAATATTAGGGGGTGATTCTTCACGCAGAGAGTGGTGGGAGTGTGGAATGAGCTGCCGGATAAAGTGGTAAATGCGGGGTCACTTTTAACATTTAAGAAAAACTTGGACAGGTCCATGGATGAGAGGGGTGTGGAGGGATATGGTCCATGTGCAGGTCAGTGGGGCTAGGCAAAAAATGGTTTGGCACAGACAAGAAGGGCCAAAAGACCTGTTTCTGAGCTGTAATTTTCTATGGTTGTATTGTTCTAGGAGGATTGGGGGGGCGTGGTGGAAGGTGGACTTGAACTGACCTACAAACTTAATATCCAAACAGTTCTAGACATCTCCTCCCTCAAACCTAACCAAAGATGCTCAGTGAGCAGCTGACAAATCTTTGTTTAATAATATTGTGCCTTATTCATAATTGCCATATTTGGACCCTTAGAGTCATAGAGGTATACAACACAGGAAAGAGCCCATCAGTCCATTCTGCATAGATCAAAGATAAACCATCTACATATTCTAATCCCATTTTCCAGCACTTAGTTCATAGCCTTGGATGCCTTAGCAGCGCAAACGCATATTTAAATACTATTTAAATGTTATGAAGGTTTCTGCTTCCACCACCCTTTCAGGTACTGAGTTCCAGCCCATCTTTTGGGTGAAAAAGCTTTTCCTCACATCCCCTTTAAACCTTCCACCCCTTACCTTAAATCTATGCCCCCTAGTCATTGATCTCTCCGCCAAGGAGAAAAGTTTCTTCCTGTCTGCTCCATCTATGCCCCTCATAACTTAATATATCTCAATCATGTCCCCCTTCAGTCTCCTCTGCTCCAAGGGAAACAACCCTTTGTGTATTGTAAGGTTGTGTTTTTGCATTCCTGCTTTCAATTCTTTAGATAAGCAGAAAACTGATGGCAAAAATTCAAAATAAAAATAAAAGTGTTTCAAATACATCAATAGAGCAAAAAGATGAGTTAAAGGTCTAGATACTTTTTACAGCACTGTTAGAAAGTTTAAAATATGTCTGGGCAATTTTAAAAATGGCCTAATATAAACATTAACCCATATACCAATGGATATTGTAATAGATCTGACGGTGACCTGTAGTGGCTTCAACAATAATTGATTTAGTAACAATATTTATATATACACAATTAAGGTTCTGACAGAATTTTTATATCTACTCTCTCCTCCGTGGCACCAACTGAGGACATGCGCCCTTGCTCCTGATTGGTTCAGCTTCCCACGCAGCCCTCAAGGTTTGCCCCCTTAAAGGGGCCACGTTATCACAGATTTGGTGCCCTTTTCATTCAGCATATAACAAAAATAGATCTATTTTCTTACATAAATAGGTTCTGTGTGGGTGCACTACAATTATAATTATCTAAAACACTAAGGTGCACATCTCCCAATCCAAACTGTTTACAGTTAAATTATTTTACATCATGTAATTATGATCAATACCCATGTTTCATTTGCTGCTCCATGGTTCTAGAACTTCAAATTAAGAGTGTGGCTCTTATTGGATCCTCAAATGACTGTCAGTAGGGGCTGACTCATATCTTTGGAATTTTTGCTAATATAACCCTCAATCCCATGCAGATGCATGGGATTGAGGATGATTTATCAGTTTGGATCAGGAATTGGCTAGCTGATAGAAGACAGAGGGTGGTGGTTGATGGGAAATATTTAACCTGGAGTTCAGTTACAAGTGGTGTACCTCAAGGATCTGTTTTGGGGCCACTGCTGTTTGTCATTTTTATAAATGACCTAGATGAGGGTGTAGAAGGAAGGATTAGTAAATTTGTTAACGACAGTTGTAGACAGTGAGGATGGATGTTACAGTTTGCAGAGGGACGCAGATAAGCTGCAGAGCTGGGCCAAGAGGTGGCAAATGGAGTTTAATACGGAAAAGTGTGAGGTGATTCACTTTGGCAAGAGTAACAGGAGTATAGAATATAGGGCTAATAGAAGGACTCTTAGAGGTGTTGACGAGCAGAGAGATCTTGGAGTACATGTGCATAGCTCCCTGAAAGTTGGCACCCAGGTTGATAAGGTTGTTAAGAAGGCGTACGGCGTGTTAGCTTTTATTGGTAGAGGGATTGAATTTCGGAGCCATGAGGTCATGTTACAACTGTACAAAACTCTGGTGTGGCCGCACTTGGAGTATTGCGTACAGTTCTGGTCGCCGCATTATAAGAAAGATGTGGAGGCATTGGAAAGGGTGCAGAGGAGGTTTCCCAGGATGTTGCCTGGTATGGTGGGAAGGTCTTATGAGGAAAGGCTGAGGGACTTGAGGTTATTTTCATTAGAGAGAAGAAGGTTATGAGGTGACCTAACTGAGGCATACAAGATGATCAGAGGATTGGATAGGGTGGACAGTGAGAGCCTTTTTCTTCGGATGGTGATGGCTAACACGAGGGGACATAGCTTTAAATTAAGGGGTGGTAGTTATAGGTCGGATGTCAGAGGTAGGTTCTTTACTCAGAGGGTAGTAAGGGCGTGGAATGCCCTGCCTGCAGCAGTTGTGGACTCGCCAACTTTAAGGGCGTTCAAATGGTCAGTGGATAGGCATATGGATAACATTGGAATAGTTTAGGTTAGAGGGTCATTAGATTGGTTCCACTGGTTGGCGCAACAGCGAGGGCCGAAGGGCCTGTACTGTGCTGTAGTGTTCTATAAATCAAAAAAGGCTTTAGCTAATGCACAGATTCCAGTTCTGTAAGGTACTTTTTTTCTATTGAGTTCTAAATTCAATGAATTTGGTGAGTGACGGAATATTTCCAGGTGCTGGAGGAGATAACTGCTCTGGATTTAAAGAAAAACAAGGAGCAGTACAGGAGAGGAACTGGGAGACTGCAAGGCCTGAGAGTCCAGGTCTAAAGCTATGAATTAAAATTAATAGTTCAAACAAGGTACCAATTAGATTTTAAAATAGGGATTAGTTATTTTTAGATTGTGGATGGAAAATTGAGACTTGTTGTTTGTAATTCCTGCACCACATGGGAACTTCAGGTTTACAAGATTATGACAGGCTTGCTTAGAGTGGCTAGTCAGAGTCTTTCTCCCAGGGTCAAAAAGTGAATTTCTCATGGGCATAGGATGAAAGTGAGAGCGGGAAAGTTGAAAAGAGATATAAGGGGTAAGTTTTTCACACAGAGGGTGGTGAATGCCCAGAATATGGTGCCAGAGGAAATTCAAGAGACATCTGGACAGATACACAAATAGGCAGGGAATAGAGGGATATGGACCACATAGAGGAAAGAAAATATTAGATTAGAAAGGCATCTGTGTCGACACAGACTCGGTTGGCCAAAGGACCTGTTTTTACGCTGTACTGTCCTTTGTTCAGGACACTTCTTGACAGTCTGTTCAGGACAGTCTCGAGGGGATCACGAGTTGGAAGTCTCTCCATTTACTTGAGTTCAATCTCAGGAGCTTAAGAGGCTGCTAAAGTCACTGTGAAGCATCGGGGAGACAAGATATTTCCTGGATCATAGATTCCAGTAGCACTCAATGCAACAATTTGTGAGTTTGAAAAGAAAAGATGTCCTTGAGATGGCAAGGACAGAATCCATTTGATTAGATTTGAGAAGAATTCTTTTTCTGGGAATGTTGGTTATAGCCCTTTCTAATACACATATTAGTTATAATCCCTTGAATACATTTATTTTATTTAAAATCCCCCCAAGTATGGTCACACTACTGGAGGGTATTCTATAGTGAGAAAAGGAAGCTAAGATCAAAATCATGAGAGGGCTGAATAGGATAGGGAGAAACTGTCCCCTCTCACATAAGGATCAAGAATGAGAGAGCATAGATTTAAAATGATTTGCAAAAGAAGCAAATATGATGTGACAAAATACTTTGTCACACAACAAGTGGTTTGGGTTTGGAATGTACTGCCTGAAAGTGTGATGGAGGCAAGTTCAGTTGAGGCATTCAAGAAGGTACTAGATGATTATTTCAGTAGCAACAATGTGAAGAGGTATGGGGAAAAGGCAGGTGAATGGCACTAAGTCACAATACTTACTTGCAGAGCTGGTGTTGACAGACACAATGGGCCAAATGCTCATTTGGAAAGCCAGTGCAGAGACAATGGGCCAAATGGCCTCCTTCTGCACTATAACAATTGTGATTCTATGTACTTAATGGCACAGTTCTAATGAATATGGAAGGACAGAAGAACCGGATGATTCACGTGCAGAAGGTGACATGATATATTGAGAATAGTTAGCAAGCAAATAGCACTAGGGCTTCATAAATAAAGAATTTGGACTGGGTTGGGTTGCATTGGGCTCTTTTCTGGTGCATCAGCTGCTGGATGACCTTTCTTCTGGGGCAAGCAGTCAGCAGCACCCCTCACCTGTATCCAGTCCATTGAGTATAAAAGCAGGGAAGTTGTGCTGAACCTTTAAAAAGTCCTGTATAGACCATATTTGGAGTACAATTACAGCTACTAATTTATACAACTACACCCTCACCTCTACCTTTGATGTCCTAGACCCCAATAAAACCATTACACGCTCTCACTCTGACCAGTTCTCTCATTACAGCCCTTGCCTCTACTCCCTTCAAGTCCACAGGGACTTACCAACTTGAAAGAATTTGGCAGAAAACTGGTTTAGCCATCCACTGGTAGATTTAGTTGGACCACTTAAGACTCAATTTGGTCGTCTGCTAAAACTGCTCACTAGAACATTAGATAGGCTGCACTTGGAATATAGTGTTCAATTTTGATCGCCACACTATCAGAAGGATGTGGAGGCTTTGGAGAGGGTACAGAAAAGATTTACCAGGATGTTGCCTGGTATGGAGAGCATTAGCTATGAGAAGAGGTTGGAGAAACTTGATTTGTTCTCATTGAAGCGACGGAGATTGAGGGAAGACCTGATAGAAATCTACAAGATTAGGAGAGGCATGGACAGAGTGGATAGTCAGAAGATTTTTTCCCAGGATGTAAGAGTCAATTACTAGGGAGCATAGGTTTAAGGTGCGAGGGGCAAGGTTTGAAAGAGATGTACGAGGCAGATTTTTTTACACAAAGAGTGGTGGGTGCCTGGAACTCATTGCCGGGGGCGGGGGTGGGGGGGGGTTGTGGAACTGGATACAGTAGTGACTTTTAAGGGGCATCTTGACAAGTACATGAATGAGATGGGAATAGAGGGATATGGTCCTTGGAAGGTAGGGGTTTTAGTTAAGTCAGGCAGCATGGTTGGTGCAGGCTTGGAGGCCTGAACAGCCTGTTCCTGTGCTGTAATTTTCTTTGTTCTTTGTTCTCTGTGTTCTTTATTTCAGGATCATCCCGGAATGCAAAGATAATCAGGCCTACTTGCTTTACTGCAAACCATCTTCTTAAACTCTGCTACCCTGTCCCTTCATCAACACTTCTAACACAAGTCCAAGGAGATCATGAACCTTTTATCACTAAGTTTGAGACAATCTGATCAGCAGTCCCTGCTGCATCCCTCCTTTCCACTAGCTCACTTGCCCAAACTTTCTTTCATACTCCCCCTGCTCCAGTCCTGAAATTGCATCTTTTTCTAGTTTCTCTCCAATTTCCACCCAAGTCCTCTCTGAGCTCATCTTACCTAAGAACATAAGAACATAAGAAATAGGAGCAGGAGTAGGCTATCTAGCCCTTCGAGCCTGCCCCGCCATTCAATAAGATCATGGCTGATCTGTCGTGGCTCAGTTCCACATTCCCGCCCTCTCCCCATAACCCTTAATCCCCTCTCTTATCAAAAACCCATCAACCCGCGTCTTTAAAATATTTAGCGAGGTAGCCTCCACCACTTCAATGGGCAGAGAATTCCAGAGATTCACCACCCTTTGAGTGAAGAAGTTCCTCCTCAACTCCGTTCTAAACCGTCCCCCCTTTATCTTGAGGCTGTGCCCCCTAGTCCTACTATCCTTTCTGAGCGGGAAGAGTCTCTCCACCTCTATCCTATCCATCCCATTCATCATCTTATACATCTTAATGAGATCTCCCCTCATTCTTCTAAACTCTAACGAGTACAAGCCTAGTTTATTCAGCCTCTCCTCATAGATCAACCCCCTCAACTCCGGCATCAGCCTAGTAAACCTCCTCTGCACTCCCTCCAAGGCCAAAATATCCTTGCGTAAGTACGGCGCCCAAAACTGCACACAGTACTCCAGCTGCGGCCTCACCAATGCTCTATACAGCCGCAGCAAGACCTCCCTACTTTTATATTCAATCCCCCTCGCTATGAAGGCCAGCATCCCATTCGCCTTCCTGACCACCTGCTGCACCTGCAAGCTGGGTTTTTGCGACTCATGCACAAGGACCCCAACGTCCCTCTGCACCGTCGCTTGCTGCAGTTTTTCGCCACATAAGTAATAATCCTTCCTACCATTATTCCTACCAAAGTGGACCACCTCACACTTGCCAACATTAAATTCCATTTGCCATTTCCTGGCCCATTCGCCCAGCCTATCTAGATCCTTCTGTAGACTCTCCACACCCTCCGCACAATTTGCTGTTCCACCAATCTTGGTGTCATCAGCAAATTTCGACACCCTACACTCGGTTCCCTCCTCCAGATCATCTATATAAATGGTAAATAGCTGAGGCCCCAGCACCGACCCCTGGGGCACTCCACTAGTCACCATCCGCCAATGCGAATAGCACGCATTGACCCCCACTCTCTGCCTCCTATTTGACAACCAATCCTCTATCCACGCTAACACCCTACCCCCAACTCCATGCCCCCTGACCTTCTGCAATAACCTCTTGTGAGGTACCTTGTCGAACGCCTTCTGAAAATCAAGAAAGACCACATCCACCGGCTCTCCTCTATCCACCGCCCTAGACACATCCTCATAGAACTCCAGTAAATTTGTCAGACACGACTTCCCTTTAACGAAACCATGCTGCGTCTGCTCTATCAAGCAATTCCTCTCAAGGTGCCTCGCTATTTCCTCCTTGATGACGGATTCTAACATTTTACCTATAACAGACGTTAAACTAACCGGCCTATAATTCCCTGCCTTTTGCCTGGCACCCTTCTTAAACAACGGTGTAACATTAGCCGCTTTCCAATCTTCCGGCATTTCCCCGGAATCCAGCGACGTCTGGAAAATAACCACCAAGGCATCCACTATCACCTCTGCCATTTCTTTCAGAACCCTCGGATGTATTCCATCCGGTCCTGGCGACTAAGAGGTGGATCTTTTCAAGGAAATTTCTATCATGATGGCTGAGGTCAAGTGAAAGGAGAGATCATGCTGTTGTGAGCTCAACATTATGAGGCAATATCTGGGGGAGAAGGCCAAGGATGAGTGGTACTTAATACTTGGTGAGATTTCTCTGCATATCATCGGCTTTAGAATTTTCATGGGAATTGCACAAATGAGTGCAGTCACTGGTCGCATTAATTAAAAATGATGAGCTAAAATCTTGAAGTAATATTTCAGAATCCCATTACTTGGCATTCGAAGTGAGTGGGGTCAAAAAATATAGTTTGTTGTAGAGAAGTTTGGGAATTATTTTCATTTAATATGTTCCCTACCTCCCTACTCCTGCTCCTATTTCTTATGTTCTTATGTTCTCCCCATCACCAAGTGCTAGGCCCAACCATTTTCAGCTGCTTCCTTCTGTCATAAGGTCAGAAGTGGGGATCTCGCCGATGATTGCATAATGTTCAGCACTATTCATGACTCCTCAGATATGGAAGCATGTTCAAATGCAACAAGATCTGGATAATATCCAGGCTTCGGCCGACAAGTGGCAGGTAACATCCGTGCCAGACAACGACAATCACCAATAAGAGACAGTCTAACCACTGCCCCTTGACGTTCAATGGTGTCACCATCACTGAAACCCCCACTATCAACATCCTTGAAATTATGATTGACCAGAACCGCAACTGGACTTGCCACATAAACACAGTGGCTACAAGAGCAGATCAGAGGCTAGGAATACTGTGGTGAGTAACTCATCTCATGACTCCCCAAAGCCTGTCCACTATCTATAAGGTACAAGTCAGGAGTGTGATGAAATAATCCCCATTTGCCTGGAAGGGTGCAGCTCCAACAACACTCAAGAAGCTTGACACCATCCAGGACAAAGCAATCTGCTTGATTGGCACCACATTCACAAACATCTATTCCTTCCACCACTGATGCTCAGTAGCTGCAGTGTGTACTTTTGACAAGATGCATTGCAGAAATTCACCAACAATCCTTAGGCAGCAAGGCACCTTCTAAACTCACAACCATTTCCACCTAGAAGGACAAGGGCAGCAGATAAATGGGAACAGCACCATTTGAAAGTTTCCCTCCAAGTCACTGAACATCCTGACTTTGAAATATATTGCCATTCCTTCACAATCACTGGGTCAAAATCCTGGAATTCTCTCCCTAATGGCATTGTGGGTCAACCCACAGCATGTGGACTGCAGCATTTAAAAGGCAGCTCACCTCCACCTTCTCAAGGGCAACTAGGGATGGGCAATAAATGCTGGCCAGCCAGTGACATCCATGTCCCACGATTGAATAAAAAAAAAACTGGGGGCTAATTTTCTCATTCTGCCTGTATTGGGAATCAGAGCGGACGAGGGGCAGGCCATGGAATGGTCCGTTGGACTTTGGGCTTTGGATTTCCTGGTTTTACATAGAAACCCTACAATGCAGAAAGAGCCCATTCAGCCCGTTGAATTTGCACCAACAATCCAACCAGGCCCTATCCCCAAAACGCCACATATTTACCCTGCTTATCCCTCTAACATGCCCATCCCAGGATACTAAGGGGCAATTTAGCATGACCAATCAACTTAACCTGCACATCTTTGGACTGTGTGAAGAAACTGGATACCCAGAGGAAACCCATGCAGATACAGGGAGAATGTCTGTGTGGATTTGCACAATGCCCAAACCAGGAATTGAACTTAGGTCTGGGGCGAGTGTGGCCGGAAAACCCTGTCCTTGGTTTCTAGATAGAAAATTGTCAAGTTAGTTTCAGTACTGAATGACAATGTCAGTTTTGTGCCATGTCCATTCAATGCTATGGTATATATTTCAGTATGGTTAACCTGGTGTTGTGAGACTTCTTACTCTGCTTACCCCAGTCCAACACTGGCATCTCCACAACATACTTCAGTAAACAGTAAAGCATTCCATGGCATGGTCTCCAATTGAACAACCTCCAGATAATTAATTATATTAGCTTAAGAATTGGAAATTTAATTTTGCAGTTTACCAAGCTATTAATTTATATTTAGAAACTATTACAGAAACATTTCTAATTTATACAGACAATATTCTCTCAATACCGTACAAACTGCAGCAGTTCAAGAGGACAGCATACATAGCATTTGGGTGTGACTGAGCCTAAATTTGGAAGATCATGACTTGGGTTTCTGTAAACCTCAGATCATTCTGATGATATGCTATTGAGTATATTGTGGTAACTGTTTTAGATTTTTGTACATTGTACGAACATTGGGCTAAGTTTTTAAACAGCTGGTGTTTTGTGTATTTTCTCTCTCTCCCATTACAAATTAATGTATTTTAAAATATGGAACTATTAGCCCAAAATCTTCTATTGTTTTGGTTAGGAGCTTATTTTAGAAAATGTTTATTCAGGGTTCAGGTGCACTTTGAGATTGTTCCTCTGTAAAAGATAAAAGCTGATGTAGCCCAGAGACTAACTTATAATACCTAAAAGAACTTTCAGATTAAGGTGTTAAATTAGTTTTGCATATGCTAGAACTTATATTTAGAATTTAAGTGTGTGGAGGCTTGAAGTTGCTCTGAAGATCACAACTGTTTGCCATAGAAGTGTTTTGTCTTAATGTAAGAATCGATTCATTTATTCCATCTGGTAATAAGGTGAATTAGAAGTTTGTTTGAAAGAAATATCCCAAAGTTGCATGTTTTGCCTTAGATATTTTTCAGTAAGATTTAGTTTTGTTGTTCTTGAGATGAAATATTTATTTTATTGCTGTAGGTCAGTCACAACTTCCAACCAGTGCAAAAATATTTGGTTGAATATCTTATCTAATATAATATTTGTTAATGTTCCTGCAGTTTTTAAAGTAAAAAATAAATCTTAAAGACTGAAAATCAGGAATAAAGAAATTGCTAGAATGCACAGCAATTCTGTCTGATTTTGGAAAGAAAGAGACATCATCTGGATTGTTTCCCATTGGCATGCTTTTAGCAGCATGGTCTTAACGCCTGCTAATTGAAATGCCCTTGAGTCATCTCAATTTCCTCCCAGAGCCCTCATTAACATGTAGGCAAGTTTGGAAGCCGGAAAACTGCTATTCGTTGACCTAAAGCTGCTGGGAGATAGGAAAATACAATTCTGGTTCAGCCTTTGAGAGGCTATAAAGAGTTAAATGGAAACATTATTGCCCAGCAAGATGGCAGGGGAGCCTGGGAGCAAGTGATGGGGTGTTAGCTGCTGAACATGATCATATTTTTCAATGTATCCCATCGTAGTACAGATGGCAGAAGAGATCATCTGATTGACTCTCAGAGGCAGCATATCAGAGTTGTCTGGATGGAAGGGACCATCAGCAGTTCTGTCAAGTAAACTACTCACCAAAAGCCTGTTCACCAATGCTGAGATGCAGAGCAGGGTAAGAAAAGAATTCAATAGCCTAGGCAACTGAAGGCAAGGCCATCAGTGGTAAAGCAATTATAATTGGGAGAGCATAAAGGCCAGAATTCGAGGAATTATCAGACTGGAAGAGATTAGAGAGACCGGGTAGGTTAAGCCCATTGAAGGATTCAAAAATGAAGATGAGAATTTTAAAGTCAAGTGATTGCTTGACTGGGAGCCAAATGTTGCTGAGTGATAAGGGAAGGGCACTTCCTGCAAGCTAAGAAATAGGTGACAAGTTTGCAAGTGGGTAGAACGTGAAAGATCACTAGGAGTGTGTTAGAATAGTTGAGTTTTGTGGTTACAAAGGCATGGATGAGCTGAGACAGAAATGTAGTCTGGCAATGTTAAAGAAGTGGAAGTAGGCAGCCTTAGTGATGACACAAATATGAGGTCAGAAGTTCATCTCAGAATCAAATGTAATTCCAAGGTCGTGAACAGATTGGTTTATTGTTAGATTATTGCCAAAGAGAGGTATGGAGTTGGTAGCTGGGACTGGAGTTTAAAGTAGGCATTAAAAACGATACTTGCAATCTTCCCAAAATTTAATTGGAGGAAATTCCTGCTAATCCAGAAGTGTAAATTAGATAGCAACAGAGTAGGAGTTAGGGGAGATTGTGGTGAGGTAGAGTTGGGTGTCTTCAGAATTTATGTGAAAACTAATGCTGTGGCCTCTGATGATGTTGCCAAAGGGGAGCATGTGGATGAGAAATAGCAAAGGGCAAAGGATAGATTCCTGGGGTATCAGAGGTAATAATGTATGAACAGCGAGAGAAGCTGTTATCACTGATCCTGTAAGTAAATGCAGTGAAATTGAATCAAACTCAAATCACATCAAATTCTGGTTATATCAAAGTTGTCAATCTTTTCAGCTGGCAGAATAGCAAATTCCATAGAACGATGCCCATGATCAGTCAAAATTCCATATTGGTAACTGCAGATTAGTTGAACTTGTTGTCTTGTGACCACACCAACCAATCAGATTGAGTTAGAAAACAAGAGTGCAAAATCATGGAATGTTGGGCAAGCCATCATTTGATATGAACATTTTCCTGTTAAAGAATGAACAAAGTGTGCAAGTATGGCTGAATTTGTAAGAAAGTTAAAAGTCGATTGTAGGAAAGGTGAAATTGATAGAGCAAGTTGAAAACTGTGGCTCAAGGCAAATACTGAAACAGCAAAAATGCTCCCCTGCATTGATTACATGGTGGAGTGAATCACACATGACTGAAGACAGCATGTTAAGCAGAAAAAGATTAGAGTTTTCACGAGCTAACTCATGGCATTTTTCAATGCAAAACTCTGGGTGGGATTTTACGGCCTTGCTGGTCCCAAAACTGTAAAATCCTGCCTGAGGTCAACGGACCTTTCCATTGTCTGCCTTGTTCGCTCTGATTCTTGTGGTGGGTGGGATGGTAAAATTACTGCCTCTGACCTTTTAACAAGGTCAGGTAAGGAGTGAACAACTTGAATTGTCAATTTTTTTTCTCACATTTACTGTTTTGCTATGTTTTCATTTGGCATTTGAATCTTTTATTTTTATAATAGATCATGTTTGTGCGCATCAAGTTGTATGGAAATGCATTCATGTTTTAATGAACCTTGTCAGTCATCATGAAGATTTGCTTAACGTAAATTTCTGGGCAGATCCCTGCAATTTGACTCTTTGGGATTTTATTGGCGATAAGAATGGAACCAAGTGAAAGCAATCCTAATTAGCTGATCTACAATGGAAAAGCATTTCAAGAGGCTGCAAATCGGTTGAAAAGAATGAAGAGCAAAAGCTTACTTTTGTTACAGTTGCAAAGTCATTTGTGACTTTGGTAAGAACCATTTTGGTACTGTGGTAGGGGCTGAAACCTAATTGGAGAGATTCAAATATGCAGTTCCAGGAAAGATGGGAACAGATTTTTGAACTCACAGCATGTTCAAAGAACTTCGAAAAGGAAAGGGATGTTGGAGATTGGACAGTATCATGGATTTTTTTTTTTCAGAGGGTTGATAATAATAGATATAAAGGAAGGAAGACTGGGACAACATCTAAAGAGGGAGAATCATTTACAATATTGGTACATGGAGCCAGGAGTGGAAGTTGAGCAGTTTAATGGGATTAGGATCAAGGAAACAGGAGATGAGCTTTATGGACAAGATGGGTAGGTGACATAACGGGTCTAAAGTGAAGGAGACGGTACAGGTAAGGGTAGAGGCCGAGGATGTCCCAATCATAGAGGGAGTAGGGGGCGTGAGTATGGTTGGTGGCGTTAAGTCAGATAGGGTCCAGGTGAAGGCTGGGATGAAGGCACTTTATCTGAATGCACGAAGCATTTGGAATAAAGTGGATGAGCTGGTGGCGCAGATCGGCACAAATGGATATGATCTGGTGGCCATTACAGAGACGTGGCTGCAAGGTGACAGGGACTGGGAGCTGAATGTCCAGGGGTATCAAGTGTTTAGGAAGGATAGGCGGGAGGAAAGAGGAGGGGGGGGTGCGTAGCTCTGCTGATTAAGGATAGCATCAGGGTGGTAGCAAGGGATGATATTGGAGCCAAGGAGCAGAAAGTGGAATCGTTGTGGGTAGAGATTAGGAACAGCAAAGGGAGGAAAACGCTGGTGGGTGTCGTCTATAGGCCCCCGAATAATGATCTGGAGGTGGGGCGGGCTGTTAACGCGCAAATAAGTGCGGCGTGCAGGAATGGGACGGCCATAGTTATGGGGGATTTCAATCTGCATATTAATTGGTCGACCCATGTTGAACGTGCTGGGCTCGAGGAGGAGTTCTTGGAATGCTGCCGGGATAGTTTCCTTGAACAGTGTGTGTTGGAGCCGACGAGGGAGCGAGCTATCTTGGATCTGGTGTTATGTAATGAGGCGGGTAGAATTAGGGACCTTGCAGTGAAGGATCCTCTTGGGGAGAGTGATCATTGTATGGTGGAGTTTCTGGTGCAGATGGAGGAGGAGAAAGTGGGTTCCCGGACATGTGTCCTTTGTTTGAACAGAGGGGAGTACGGTAGGATGAGAGAAGAATTGGCGAATGTGGACTGGGGGAGCGCGTTGGAAGGTAGGTCTGCTGAGGAGCAGTGGAGGATCGTTAAGGAGATCTTTCTTGGTGCTCAGCAGAAATTTATTCCGATGGTTAAAAAGGACCGTAGGAGGAGAGGTAATAAGCCGTAGATAACGAAGGAGGTGAAGGGAAGTGTTAAATTAAAAGCGGAGGCGTTTAGAGTAGCTAAGAGTAGTGGGCGAGATGAGGATTGGGAGAGGTTTAAATGTCAACAAAGATTGACAAAGAAGTTGATAAAGAAGGGTAGGAAAAACTATGAAGCTGGGCTAGCGCTTAATATAAAAAAGGATAGCAAGAGTTTTTATAAATATATAAAAAGGAAGAGGCTGGCTAGGGTGAACGTTGCACCCTTAGAGGATGAGAAGGGGGACTTAGTGGTAGGGGATGGGGATATGGCTGAGGTCTTGAATAACTTTTTTGTTTCTGTCTTCATGGAGGAGGACGTGAATAATTTGCCGGGTGTTAGAGATGGAAAGGTGGTAGGACTGGAGTGTCTTAATGACATTACTGTTGCTAGAGAGGCGGTGCTTGACAGACTGGAGGGGCTGATTGTGGACAAGTCGCCAGGACCGGATGGAATGCATCCGAGGGTTCTGAAAGAAATGGCAGAGGTGATAGTGGATGCCTTGGTGGTTATTTTCCAGACGTCACTGGATTCCGGGGAAGTGCCGGAAGATTGGAAAGCGGCTAATGTTACGTCGTTGTTTAAGAAGGGTGCCAGGCAAAAGGCAGGGAATTATAGGCCGGTTAGTTTAACGTCTGTTGTAGGTAAAATGTTAGAATCCGTCATCAAGGAGGAAATAGCGAGGCACCTTGAGAGGAATTGCTTGATAGAGCAGACGCAGCATGGTTTCGTTAAAGGGAAGTCGTGTCTGACAAATTTACTGGAGTTCTATGAGGATGTGTCTAGGGCGGTGGATAGAGGAGAGCTGGTGGATGTGGTCTTTCTTGATTTTCAGAAGGCGTTTGACAAGGTACCTCACAAGAGGTTATTGCAGAAGGTCAGGGGACATGGAGTTGGGGGTAGGGTGTTAGCGTGGATAGAGGATTGGTTGTCAAATAGGAGGCAGAGAGTGGGGGTCAATGCGTGCTATTCGCATTGGCGGATGGTGACTAGTGGAGTGCCCCAGGGGTCGGTGCTGGGGCCTCAGCTATTTACCATTTATATAGATGATCTGGAGGAGGGAACCGAGTGTAGGGTGTCGAAATTTGCTGATGACACCAAGATTGGTGGAACAGCAAATTGTGCGGAGGGTGTGGAGAGTCTACAGAAGGATCTAGATAGGCTGGGCAAATGGGCCAGGAAATGGCAAATGGAATTTAATGTTGGCAAGTGTGAGGTGGTCCATTTTGGTAGGAATAATGGTAGGAAGGATTATTACTTACGTGGCGAAAAACTGCAGCAAGCGACGGTGCAGAGGGACGTTGGGGTCCTTGTGCATGAGTCGCAAAAACCCAGCTTGCAGGTGCAGCAGGTGGTCAGGAAGGCGAATGGGATGCTGGCCTTCATAGCGAGGGGGATTGAATATAAAAGTAGGGAGGTCTTGCTGCGGCTGTATAGAGCACTGGTGAGGCCGCAGCTGGAGTACTGTGTGCAGTTTTGGGCGCCGTACTTACGCAAGGATATTTTGGCCTTGGAGGGAGTGCAGAGGAGGTTTACTAGGCTGATGCCGGAGTTGAGGGGGTTGAGCTATGAGGAGAGGCTGAATAAACTAGGCTTGTACTCGTTAGAGTTTAGAAGAATGAGGGGAGATCTCATTGAGACGTATAAGATGATGAATGGGATGGATAGGATGGAGGTGGAGAGACTCTTCCTGCTCAGAATGGATAGTAGGACTAGGGGGCACAGCCTCAAGATAAAGGGGGGATGGTTTAGAACGGAGTTGAGGAGGAACTTCTTCACTCAAAGGGTGGTGAATCTTTGGAATTCTCTGCCCGTTGAAGTGGTGGAGGCTACCTCGCTGAATATTTTTAAGACGCGGGTTGAAGAGTTTTTGAGAAGAGAGGGGATTAAGGGTTATGGGGAGAGGGCGGGAATGTGGAACTGAGCCACGACAAATCAGCCATGATCTTATTGAATGGCGGGGCAGGCTCGAAGGGCTAGATAGCCTACTCCTGCTCCTATTTCTTATGTTCTAATGTTCCTTCAGTGACCTCCAAAGCCAACTCTTAGCCACTGAACCATATTTGTCATCAACTTGGTAAACCTACAACTCCATTGATTTTATCTGCCAAATGAATTAACTAATTCACCAATTTATCGATTGCTGTTGCGCCCATTAATAAATTAATTTTGAATTGACTACATACCATTTTGTATTTAATTTGCTGCTCTACCTTGCAATACCAATTTATTAATTTGCCATGGTTTGCTGCTATATGAATTGCTATATTGCTGCAATGGGAGTCAGTTCTTCACTATGTTCCTAATTCTTTGTTGCATATTTAGCTGTGCTGCAGCTAATATCCATTTATTGTCAGTGAATGTTGAATCATATGATTTATGTTGTTTTCTGGGAGTTTAGTTTTTTTTTGGCAACAAAGAGGGGAGAATTTTCTGGTGTTTTTTTCAGTGTTGGCCCTGGCAAGAAAACCAGAAAGAATCTTGCTGGTGTCATCAGTGGGAAAGTTGCCATATATTCAGCCTCTCCAGCAATTTTTTTTTCCACGTGCTTCATGCTCCACTCATGGTGTGTTGCCTCTGACTTGCTCGACCCAGTAAAACCTAATCTCTGCAATCAGTGGGGTGCTTATTTCAAATGTCTCCTCAGCAATTGTTCCAAGTCCAGTCAGGGAGGACGGCTGCCAGAAAGACAGCACCACATTTCATGGAGGGGTTCCTCAATGAGCACCTGGATGCTGGTGTCGAGCAGAGGTGTGACATCCTGTACCCACTCTTGACCAGATGTCCACCACGCAAGGTCACCAACCAGTGAATGCCAGTTCACTGCAAAACAGAATTGGGCTACAGTGCCAAAAGAAGATGAATGATCTTCTTTGTACAGCCAGGGTAAGTTTGCTTCCTCATGTCTCCCACTGCACCTCTTATCACACCACCACAGTGATCGCTCTCCCAGCCATCTTGTAGGGTCCCAACAATTGTCATGGCATGCTCCCCCCATTGCCAACTCCCCATGGTTCCCCTCCCATTAGCTAACCTGCTCCTTACTTCCCTGCTCCCTCTCACCTCCCATGCATAAAGGATTCATTACTATCAGAATTCTTGCCTACATTCCCCCTATCAGTCTCATTGCAGGACAGACTTGAGCACAACCAGCATGAGTGGGCACAGACTGTCAATTATGCCCAAGCTTCAAAGACCCTTTTAGGAAAGAACCCTTGAGCGAGCCAGTGAGGAGCAGGACTGCACCTATGCTGAAAGTGAGGTGGGGCAAGAGGCAAAAGTGAGAAGTGTCAACACATTCAACCATAGTGCAAGCCTCACATGAGTTATGATTCTCCCATCAGTCTGCCCATCATGCCATCTCACTTTCCTCGGAGGTCAGTTGACAAGCCGGAACCATCCTTGTACCCTCTGGAGACCATAGATCTGAGCAGCTCCAAGGGAGCATTGAAAAACCAACACATATGCCACCCGCACCCTCATGTTCTCTCACCTTGGTGGGAGTAACTAGTAGGCAAGCTTTTTGGCCACTCACTGGTGAGCACCTAACAGCTGAAGATCCACAGCAAGAAGAGGCAGGGATATCCCAAGGACCCAGCACTCGAGAGATGCTGGAGACTCCACAGTGCTGAGATGCCCCTGGGTATGCTCATCCCAGAGTCACTGGAAATGCAAAGGCAGAGTTACAAGCAACAGGAAGGGATTACAGCATTCCTCCTTGCACTGCAAGGCAGGCTGGAGAAGTCCCATCACCAACCCTCTAAGGATATGGGAATGTGATGCTTTCATTTTGACTCAAAAAGGCCCACACTGAGGGTGGTGTCTGCAGTGGAGACCTTGGCACAGGACATGCACTCCATGGTTCAGTTCATGACCTCCATGGCTGAGGGCATGAACTCCATGATGAACTCCAACTGCAAGGTAGGAATAGAGTAGGAATCCACAAGTATCAGTACCAGGGGTTGGTTGGCTTCTGGATCTCACTGGCTATGCTCCATCCCATGGAGGAGCCCAGAGGTCTCCAGAAACCCAAAGCATAGAGAATCAGCAGGTGGGGAGCCACAAGTCTTCCATCCATAAAACTCTATGTCTCTCCCAACTCTCAAACTGACAATGCAATAAAGCGGTGCTGCTGCTGGCGTGGTCTGCCTGTTCCCTCACTTAACCCCACCCTCCAGAGAAGGTTCAACAGACTCACCCACTCCCTCAGCAATGCTCAGTACTCTCATGTTTGCCAGCATTCCCTAGTTATGATGCTGTCAAGGGCTTAAAATGTTTGAGAGTCTGTCACCTCAGCAGTAGATTGAGAGAAACACTGGGACTCCTGGCCTCAGAGGAGACAGTAGCAGCTGAGATGTTTCATTCAGTCTCTCTCTGGGCCCACAGTTCATCCCATCCAGTAGCAGGTCATGTTCAACTCTCTTGCAGGCAGAACTTAGACATTTCGCAGAGGATAAAAGGAGCCTCACTCTGTCCTCACTGCAAGTTATCATCATTCTCTTGCAGCATCTGGCCAATTGCTTTTAAATTCTGCCATAAATATAGCCACTATCATGATAACTTTCAAAGACCACAGCCGTCAGAAGTCAGAAGCCAGGATGGGAGAGATCTTCACAACCTAGTCCCGGTCAAGCTCAAACCGAGAGGCGATGAGGGAATCCCTACCCTGCGCCCCATGCAAGCCCTGGCCATGGCTCAAGATCCTTCTCCACCTCCTCCATGGATTGCTCCCACCGCCATCTTCAACATCCTCCTCAATCGAGGAGATGTGAAGTTCCTCCTTCAACTTCCAATCCAGCTGCTTGCCCTATTGCAGTCCTTAGTTGCACAGAGTGCAGCAGTCCACTATGATGAAGGACAACCTTTGGGGGCTGTATTGGAGGACTCCCCTGATTGGTCCAGGCACCAAGGCCACACCTTCAATAGTCCAATCGCGTGTCCGACCATTGAACACATTGATAAATGAGCCTGGCTGTAGCAAGTTTCAGCAGGTGTTTGTAGCTTCTGCACTGACATCATCAGCCACCTTCTGAATGGATACCCTTTGTCCCCGAGGAGTCATCCCTCCAGCCGCTGCTATACCTCAAAAACAGCTGGGATCTCACAGTGTGCCAAGATGGATGATCCCCGGGAAACAGTCAATAATGCTCAGCATGTGGTCGCAGATGATCTGGACGTTGAGGGAGTGGTATCCTTTGTATTTCGCAAGTAGTGCTCCATGCCATAGGGAGCGCAGAGCCAAGTGGGTGTAGTTGCTGACGCCCTGCACCTGGAACATGATTGCTTTGCAGGCAAAACCCATGACCCTGGCATCCTGGTTCACCTGGTCCAAACTGATATACACATAGGCCATCACAAATAAAATATGTTACCTCCCATATGCACATGTGTGTGGCAGGCTCGGAAATGCCACACAGGTCACATGTGCACCCCTTAGAAATAGACAGTGGCATAGAGGTTCAGAGCGGCAGTGATTTTCAGGGCCACAAGCGATGGGTGAAATCCCAATCTATGTGCTGCATTTTCTTGCAACACTTGGCACAGGTGGTCCACCATCTACCAAGCACTGGTCCTCTGACATACACCCGTGGCTGTAGTGTCTCCAGCGAAAGATCAACAGGCCCTGCCTCCCATTCCTCTGCAGAGCATTGGTCCTGGCAATACACAGTGGCCAGGAAAATTAGATGAAATGACAGCTCAACTTGCTCCATTATCCTCTCAAATTAAAAACTGCAGGGAAGAGAACATCAAAGTGAATGATGAATCCTGACAATGCCCTGACTCAACCCCTCTCACAGTCTGTGACATTCACCCAGAACCAAATTTTTGATGTGGCTCACTCCCTCCCTTGCCACACAATTGCCAGTTCCCCTCATTTGCCCTCTCTACTCCACCTAGATGAAGGGCTTTGACTTGAGGGCCTTAGCGGGCTATGTGACTCCTGCAATGGTGAGGAGTAATGGTCATGAGTGCATTCAATGGACCTGTGTCCACAGGGGAATGAGACACTGCCACCCACCACATGCTAAACAGCGTGAAGGATGAGCTCATCACCATAATTCCTTGTATTGGGAGCTGCATCTGTGTCACCATTCTGTTACATAAACATGAGTATTAGCCTTGGCATTCAATACTTGGGAAAGGGTTAATTATTGGGCACCAATAAGTAGCACAGTCATGCGTCACAATGCTGACTAAATTGGTTTCAGTGGTCTTTGAGCCCTCCAACGTGAACATCACACCAGGTCTCCACTAGTGTAGACAAGTGGGGATTTTCACCATTACTGCGCTGCACCCAAAAGCCAGTGAATTCCACGCACTGGAATTTAAGTATACATACTTAAATGCTACTTTAAATATGCTGATCAGACTCATGATCTTTCTGGGTGCAATCCAGTTCGTGCCATTAGGAAGGGGCCAGGAGAATCACCAAGTGTTTGGCACCAGGGAAAAATTGATTTTTAAGCCCCGTCCTGTCACAGATTTCTCTCTGGAAATTTCCATTAGATAGTAAACAGCAGTTGGAAGTTCAGCTGAACTATAAGGTACTTTGCTTTGCAGAGAAGGAAGGTCAAATGAAAAAGTCTTGTATGGTGTACGTATATAAAAGTGACCAGAGTGACAAGTTTGGGATGAAGTATCATTATGCCATGATTGAGATTACCACTTTTTTCCCTTAGTCGTATATTTAGTAAGAATTAAAACAAAAATGAAAAGATGGGAAACGTAACAATGCTGACATATGTTGCTGCATTGTGGACTGACAGGGTGGGGGGGGGAATCCTCCCCTTTCACAAAATTATTTGCTTAATTCCAGATATATTATTCTAAGAAATCATCAAATCCACATCAATGGGAAAGTGAAAAGGGAGAGTCATTTGGCCTCTGGTTTCAAAACAGTACAGTTGAATGAGTAAGAGAATTTTTTCTTATACACTCTCAGCTCGAAATAATTCACGGTGCAAGAATGCAAAGAAATTAAGAATTTAAAAACAGCAATCATTTGCTGCTTTAATCCACGAAAAGTAGAAGAAAATCATATACTGAAATAAGTACTCCCCAGACTAAAACAAATATATCATAAAAAAAGCAAAACATGTTAAAATCAGAGCAAGGCAATTATGAAGTATTGTCAGAATGCAAGTTTTCACATAAAGCACAACAGGATTCTGGAACTAACATACCCATAAAACTACTGAGATAGGTCAATCAAAAATTTCAAAACTGAGATTTATATTAAGCAAGGACATGGATGATAATAGAACCAAGGCAGGTTGATACAAATTAGCCATGATCCAACTGAATGGTAGAACGGGTTTGAGAGGCTGAATGTTCTATTATCCCCAAATACAAATAGTTATAATCCTTAAATTTTCAGGTTCTTTGTCATAGTCTCCATCTGTTCCATCTCTTCATTGTAAAAGCAAAAAAAAGTAAGACTTATCAATTTGCCTTTGAAGTTGGCCAAAAAGTACTATAGACCAGCAAAAGCATAACAGATTTCACCAGGAAAATGAATGCAATTAGAACAATTGAAGCAAAGATTGAGATTTTGGTTGGAATTTTATCGCAACACCCGCCCCAGAATCATATCCCAGCAATAGTCACTGTCTTCAAGACAGATAGGAAAAAAAATGGAGAAGGGAGAAAGGATAATATGGTATGTAGATTCAAAATGTTCATTTGTACACTGCAAAGGATATTAAGTACTCAGAAAGTTAATATTAAAAAGTCTTTGACATTTTGTATCTGAAAACTTAAGCACAAGATTGTTCAGCAATACAGGTATATTTGGCTATCGTATTCATATTTAAAAATGAAATTGAAATCATTAAGTGTCCACACCTCCCAATTATGGTATTTCCCATGGAAGTGATTGAACATTGTAGAGAATAACAAGAAACTTAATAACAAAATCCCTCCACATTCTCAGATATAGATCATACATAGATAGGTTAAGTAAGTGGGAAAATTCTGGCAAGTGGAGTACAATGTGGGTAAATGTGAAATTGTCCATTTTGTCAGGAAGAATAAAACAAAACTTATTACCTAAAAGTGAAAAATTGCTGAAGCACAGAGGGATCAGGGTTTCCTGGTGCAGGAATCATAAAAGGTGAGTGTATAGGCACAGCAAGTTACTAGGAAAGCTAATAGAATTATGAGGAAGAGTTGGAGAGGTTAGGTTTATACCCACTAGAGCTTAGCAGAATAAGAAGTGACTTGGTCAAAACCTTTAAGATCTTGAAGGGTACTAACATGGTGGATGTGGAGATGATGTTTCCTCTTGTCGGAGAAAATAGAAATAGGGGTCACTGTTTAAAAAACATAGTTAAGACAAAGATGAGAATTTGTTTCTCTCATAGGGTTGAGAGTCTTGGAACTCTTCTTCAAAAGGCAGTGGAAGCAGAGTCATTGAATATTTTAAGGCAGAGCTGGATACATTCTTGACTAACAAGGAGGGAAAGGTTATTGGAGGTAGGTAGGAATGTGTGGCTGAGGTTACAGAGAGATCAACCATGATTTTATTGAACATAAGAACATAAGAAATAGGAGCAGGAGTAGGCCATCTAGCCCCTCGAGCCTGCCCCGCCATTCAATAAGATCATGGCTGATCTGTCGTGGCTCAGTTCCACATTCCCGCCCTCTCCCCATAACCCTTAATCCCCTTGCCTATCAAAAACCTATCAACCCGCGTCTTAAAAATATTTAGCGAGGCAGCCTCCACCACTTCAACAGGCAGAGAATTCCAGAGATTCACCGCCCTTTGAGTGAAGAAGTTCCTCCTCAACTCCGTTCTAAACCGTCCCCCCTTTATCTTGAGGCTGTGCCCTCTAGTCCTACTGTCCTTTCTGAGTGGGAAGAGCCTCTCCACCTCTATCCTATCCATCCCATTCATCATCTTATACATCTGAATGAGATCTCCCCTCATTCTTCTAAACTCTAATGAGTACAAGCCTAGTTTATTCAGCCTCTCCTCATAGTTCAACCCCCTCAACTCCGGTATCAGCCTAGTAAACCTCCTCTGCACTCCCTCCAAGGCCAAAATATCCTTGTGTAAGTGCAGCGACCAAAACTGCACACAGTACTCCAGCTGCGGCCTCACCAGTGCCCACACAGCTGCAGCAAGAGCTCCCTACTTTTATATTCAATCCCCCTCGCTATGAAGGCCAGCATCCCATTTGCCTTCCTGACCACCTGCTGCACCTGCAGGTTGGGTTTTTGCGACTCATGCACAAGGACCCCGAGGTCCCTCTGCACCGTCGCCTGCTGCAGTTTTTCGCCATGTAAGTAATAGTCCTTCCCACCATTATTCCTACCAAAGTGAACAACCTCACATTTGCCAACATTAAATTCCATTTGCCAGTTCCTGGCCCATTCGCCCAGCCTATCTAGATCCTTCTGTAGACTCTCCACACCCTCCGCACAATTTGCCGTTCCACCAATCTTGGTGTCATCAGCAAATTTCAACACCATACACTCGGTTCCCTCCTCCAGATCTTCTATATAAATGGTAAATAGCTGAGGCCCCAGCACCGACCCCTGGGGCACTCCACTAGTCACCAACTGCCAATCCGAAAAGCACCCATTGACCCCCACTCTCTGCCTCCTATTTGACAGCCAATCCTCTATCCACGCTAACACCCTACCCCCAACCCCATGCCCCCTGACCTTCTGTAATAACCTCTTGTGAGGCACCTTGTCAAACGCCTTCTGAAAATCAAGAAACACCACATCCACCGGCTCTCCTCTATCCACCGCCCTAGACACATCCTCATAGAACTCCAATAAATTCGTCAGACACGCCTTCCCCTTCACGAAACCGTGCTGCGTCTGCTCTATCAAACAACATATTGATTGGTGGAGAAGTTTCGAGGGGCCAAGTAGCCTACTCCTGCTCCTAATTTGTATGTTCCTATGTATCATATGTGCCTGTCCACCAGAAATCTTTAGAATATTACTTTAACATTTTATAACAAGATTACCATTCTCATATCTTCCAAAAAGAATTACAAGTGTCTAAAAACTGATTTTCCTCAGAAGCTCATTTAACACCAAGTTGAAAAAAGGTGGGCAGAAACACTGTGAGCAGCTCATCTACCTGCAATTCATCAGAACTCCTAATGCATCACTGATGTACCAAACAGTCTCAGAGGAAGCAAAAACAGAAAATACTAGAAAATCTCAGCAGGTCTGACAGCATCTGTGAGGAGAGAATAGAACCAACATTTTGAGTCTGATGACCCTTCATCAGACTCAAAACATTGACTATTCCCTCTCCACAGATGCTGTCAGATCTGCTGAGATTTTCCAGCATTTTCTGGTTTTGTTTCAGATTCCATCATCTGCTGTATTTTGCTTTTAATCTAAAATGATATTGGTGTTATATGTCTTTGAACATTATTAAGGAGCTCAAGCAGCAGACATGTTTAGCTCTAATACATGGTCAAGTGTATCCTACTTTGTAGCTTAAGTTGAATTTTAGAGTTGACATTCTTTTTTGTTTACTTTCCTTGAAGCAAAGTACTGTAATATACACTAGAAAGGGAAATTAACACAAATTTTATTTTATGAATGTTCTTAAGTGTCAAAAGTTACAAACCTTTAATTTGTCATGGTTAAATTCAGTTTTCAAAGGAACATGACCTCCACCATTTGCAACATGCAAACTGAGTGGTACTAGGGTCTAATGGCCTTTTTGCAGCCTAAATACATGACATTTCATGAAAAGTTTTCACTAGGACTCGGTTCTAGAAAGGCAGGACTTACCATTTCCAAGCATTCTCTGTATGTATAACTCTATCTTTTGCCATGAGGTGAAAGTTTGTAATAAAACAGAAAATGCTGGATAAACTCAACAGGTCTGGCAACATCTGTGTCAGAATTAACTTTTTAAGTCCATATAACTCTTTTTCAGAAAGTTTGTGTTCCACCAACTAGCTTTACTGTACTGTGGACTTTTGAAATAACATAAGGTAACTTCAAGAAACAATTAATGCAGATCTTTCACAAACCTTATGATATGGATATATTCTGTTTTATTTTGATCAGTGGTAAAGGCCCTGAACTGAATAGTACCAAGACAATGACAAAGGTTGGCCTTGCTTATGTCAGCTAGGGCTTCATTGAAAGCACTCTTGTCTCTGAGTCAGAGGGGTATTGTTCAACTCCCACCTCAGAAACTTTAGCACTAAAATGTTTGACACTACAGTGCAATGCTGAGGAAGAGGGACATTATTGTATGTCTCTCCTCTCTGTATTTCAACATTAAATTGAGGCTCTACCATCTCAGATGGCCTTTAAATTTCCATGGCACTATTTTGAAGAACAGGGGAGTTATCCTGGAGTTCCTGGCCAATATTTATTCCTAAACCAATCTTAAAACAAATATCTGGTATTATCACATTGTTCTTGGTAGCATTTTGCTGTGCTCAAATTGGCTGAGATACAACAGTAGGCAGGATTCTCCAGATTCGTCCGCATTGGGACACATTGCAAGCGAAAATAGAAAATTTGGCATTCCAGCCAAAACTCCATTCACTGTCAGTGGCACTGTGAATGAGGATCAAAGATTTTGATCAGTAACTGAACTTCAGAAGTACTTCCATTAGCTGTAAAGTGCTTTAGGATATACACAGTTTATGAGAGGGGTTATATAAATGCTAGTTTTTCTTTCCCTCCCCAAGAAAGACAACACCACCATTAGAATCATAGCAGCCTATTTAAATTAAACAGGAATGAGTTTAGGTGATGATTGGTTAGATTGTGTCAATTAAGCATTCCCATTCCAATACATCCAACAATTATGAAAAGTTTCAAGTCAATCACTGGACAGTGTGCATTACACTACATGGTCACCTGTGTGCATAACAAAGAAAGGAACTTTGGCAAGAATTAAGAGAAATCCTTCCCAGTTAAATTATGTATCATGGACCAATGCACAACAGATTTCACTATAAGACCATGAACAAAATGATTCAAGTGTTAATGTCATGTCTGTGAAAGTAATGCATTCCTATCTAATACAGATAGGAAATACACAGTAAATGGCAGAACCCTTAAGAGTATTGATAGGCAGAGGGATCTGGGTGTACAGGTACACAGGTCACTGAAAGTGGCAACACTGGTGGAGAAGGTAGTCAAGAAGGCATACAGCATGCTTGCCTTCACCGCCCAGGACACTGAGTTTAAAAATTGGCAAGTCATGTTGCAGCTTTGTAGAACCTTAGTTAGGCTGCACTTGGAGTATAGCATTCAATTCTGGTCACCACACTATCAGAAGGATGTGAAGGCTTTGGAAAGGGTACAGAAAAGATTTACCAGGACGTTGCCTGGAATGGAGGGCATTAGCTATGAGGAGAGGTTGGAGAAACTTGGTTTGTTCTCACTGGAATGAAGGAGGTTGAGGGCCTACCTGATAGAAGTCTACAAGATTATGAGGGGCATGGACTGAGTGGATAGTCAGAAGCTTTTTCCCAGGATAGAAGAGTCAATTACTCGGGGGCACAGGTTTATGGTGTGAGATGCAAGGTTTATAGGAGATGTACGAGGCAAGTTTTTTTTTACACAGATGGTGACGGGTGCCTAGAAATCACTGACAGGGGTGGTAGTGGAAGCAAATACGATAGTGACTTTTAAGGGGCACCGTGACAAATACATGAATAGAATGGGAATGGAGGGATATAGTCCCCAGAAGAGTAGGGGGTTTTAGTTCAGTCAGGCAGCATGGTTAGTGCAGGCTTGGAGGGCAAATGGCCTGTTCCTGTGCTGTAATTTTCTTTGTTCTTTGTATTAGTATAATCACAGCAAAGAATAAAATGGCTTTGAAGAAATCATACTCATTCAAAATGGTAACCGTGTTTCCCTCCCCACAGATGCTGCCAGATCTTCGGAGTCTTTCAAGCATTTCTGTTTTTATTTAATAAAATGGCACAGGTAGCTTCACTTCAATTGATTGATTCTTTGCTGGCAAAACATTGGCTTCATTCAGGGAGGAGTTTTGTTCCTCTCCTTCTAGTCATTTTCTCAGTTCCTAAATCATGCAAAGGCAGAGAACAAGTGAGCTCATCTAATTGACAGGGAGGGGAAATGAAATGTAATGTGTTACATAGGGAAATTTAGAGCTTAAAAAAAATTGCTAACGTCAAAGTGGAGAATGGTTGCTGTAACAGGTTGAATAACAGATTTCTTTGGGGAAATAGAGAAGGGATTTTCATATAACTTCATTGTGGTGTTGTGAGCCAACTTGTGACACTAACTAATAAACTTGATTTATTTCCCTTCCACGCGGGAAAGAGTTCTAACTATCCTAAACCTTGTAGCTAGATTGAAAGATTACAAGGGGGCTGAGTATACCTGGTCTTGAGGATATTTAAACACACATAATACTGAGTGTGTTGCAAATTTATGAAGCTAATTTTGTTGTGTCTTGCACATAAATCAAATTAACTTAAAATATTAATATTTGCAAATGATAAATGTTGTACCTTATTACAGCACAAGCAATTCCAAAATTTAATTCAATGACGCATTGTCACCACCAAGCCACAAACCAATATATTGCAATGATTGGAGTGGTTGGGTTACCAGCCTTTCCCTTTAAGAGGCCCTCCAAATCAGTTAAAATTAGTAGTTTTGCCAAAAGCTGCTGCTCCTGCTTTCAGAAACTGGCAAAAGTAATTTCCTCAGCAACAAGCCAATCCAAGAAACTTAACAAGAGTCCTGAAAATACTAAGAATGTTGACAGCTTCTGTTAACTAGCCTCAGAAAGTTATTATTGATAAGTTTACACATCGCTTGAGAGGTCACTAAACCTAAGCTTTAGAATAATCAGAGCCTCTGACGAATAACTTAATAAAAGGGAGTGCACTGCATTAGCTTTAAGAGAGAGATCACGCTCAGAAACAGATATGCCTCTTAGTGACAGTCAGCAGTCTAAATATAGTTACAGCCCAACACCTGCACAATATTTAGTTCTGATGAGTCATACCCACAAGCCTAATTAAACTATATAAAATGAGGTCGATTTGGGCTGAACAAACCAATCACAATTTTGAGTTGAATAAAGTGAACATTTCCTCAACTACCCCATTTAAACACCAAGGGAAAATTCTGGCACTGACCTGGTGATGTATTTATTACTACATTCCTAAATGCACCTTCCATCATTAGTCTGAAAAAATATCATTCAAAATGCTTTTGTTCAGGCAGCAAATTGTTTGCCTATGTATTGTAGAATGCTGTCATAACTGATTAATGTCCGACAGGCTTATCTATTTAAAGCAAATGCCATGCGTTTAATAGTGCAACATTAGTCTTGTTCGAAAAGATTTCTTAAAGCAGGCAAGAGCAATCACAAATACCAGCCGCTAATATAGTAACACATTAAACTAAAGCATACATAGTGTGGTTGTCATGTAAAATATAGTGTTTTGGCTAGGCAACAGCCATGCTACATCTATGCAATCCTAATCAGCTCGTTAATTATACTAGTTTCAACTGCAAATTGTATTCAATCTTGTTCCAGTGTTTATTGACCTAGTTTCATCCAATACTTTATGTTTTTGAACATATAGACAATCTGAAGTCAGAAATTTGTTTTCAGTTGGGTGGAATGTAATAGAGTAATTTGATGTGACCCCCAAGGCAGTGACGCAGGAAGTGTACTGTCTAGAGTGTGTATGGCATCATTTAATGTGACTCATTTGGGACAATGGATTTAGTTACTGCAGGGAGCTCTAGGAAGGGAATAGGGTGGAGAAAGGTCACACAGAGAGACTTGGGCAATGTCGGATTGACTGCCCCTCCCTATACAATAGGTAAGCTTGTACAATTTTTACATGATTGTAAATACTCAAATTACTTATCAATCAAAGGAAGTGTGAGAAGAACAGTCGTTGGTAAAGTACCAGTAGTATGCTGTGACAAAATCTCTCATTGGTATCAGTGGAAGACTCAGTTTGAGACTGTTTGGAAATAGTTCCAATTGAAATGTTATATCACAGACACTGCTCTAAAAGAAATGGATTATGGGATAACAAACTGCCATACAAAAATTACCTAGAAAAATTGAGTCACAGAATGGCTACAGCAGAGGAGGAGGTATTTGACCCATCATATATGTTGGCTCATTGCCAACATGACGGAAAAACTACTTTGCAGTGAATGGTTGGGATCTGAAACCCATTGTTTGAGAGTGTGGTGGAGGAAAACTGCATCAAGGCTTTGAAAATTGAATTAGATAATTACAGAAAATAGAAAAAATGAAAGGCCACAGGAAACAGGCACAGGACTGAGTCGCTCTTGCAGTCATTTTTTTGGATAATCTGTTTTACACTTGGTGATAACTAACAGGGTAAAATTAAGGCTTGAGAAAACTTCTCCTTCAGCAATTTATTCTCCTTCCTGACACCATAAGACCATTGGATATAGGAGCGGAAGTTGACCATTTGGCCCCTTCAGCCTGCTTTGCCATTCAGTGAGATCATGACTAATCTGATGTAATTCTCACTGCACTTTCCCACCTTCCCCCATAGCCTTGATTCCCTTAAAAAGCTGTCTTTCTCAGCCTTGAACATACTTAACAACTCATCCTCTAGAGCTCTCTGCAGTAAGGAATTCCACAAATGTGCGACCCTCAGAAGAATTTCATCCTCAGCTCTGCCTTAAATGGGCAACCCATTGCTCTGAGATTATGCCCTCAGGTCCTAGACTCTCCCACAAGGTGAAACAAACTCTCAGTATCTACTCTGTCAAGCGCCCAGAAAATCCTTTGACTCAATCGGGTCACCTCATTCTTCTAAACTCCAATGAGTACAGGCCCAACCTCTCCTCATAAGAAAATCCCTCCATACTCTGGTTCAACCTCGTGAATCTTCTCTGGACTGCTTCCAAAACTAATATATTTTTCCTTAGATAAGGGGATCAAAACTGTTCACAGTATTCTAGATATAGTCTAAGTTGTGTTACATAGTTTTAGCAAGACTTCCCTATTTTTATATTCCAATCCCTTTTAAATAAAGGCCAACATTCCATTTGCCATTAAACTCTTCCTAAGTGGAAAAGGTTGTTGGAATATCTGTTCTCAGGCCTTTGTCAATGCCACAAGGAAATAGTTACTTGTCAGTTGATTCTATATTTCACTCGTAGGAAAATGCTTTCAGAATAAAATGTCAAATCAATAAAATGTATTCAAGTCCATTAGGCCTGCATTCCCAGTTATTGCGTAATAGCATTCTTAAAAGATTATTTTGATTGTTGGCTGTATCAAAGCAGCTTAGCAATATGCAAGAGATGCTTCAACATGCAAGACCAATCATGTACTGGTGGAACAATCCCAGGAAGACATGATAATTTTCATAACACATCTGCTAGATTTGATAATGTGAAGAAGCAAAAAGTAGCTTTTCAGTACAAAAATTAAAAATGAGTGAAAAGAATATTACAATTAACAGCTATTTCTCACCATGCCAGTCATTTCTGTTTTATAATAGATCGAAGAGGTCAAAAATATTCAATTTGAATAATGATACTCATTAACACAATTAAAAACTGGCATACAGTGAATGAATTTTAATTAATATTTTTCATGTCTGTCATTAATTTAAAGCATGATAACAATAGTGATTAACACTCAAAATTATCAACATATTTGGTCAGTTTTGCAGATAAATTGCCAAACTACATTAGTTAGAGTCCTACAATTGTTTGATTTCCACAACAATCACCGAGGTATGAAATGGAGCGTTATTAAAGGCCAAACATTCTATAATTATAAAAAAGAAAAATGCAATTGCCAAAAATCACAAAAAGTGCCAAGAAGTCAGTTAACAACCATGAATGAGCAAAAAGTGGTTCTTAATCAGTCTTTACTTCTTACATATGTTGACTTAGCTGCTGTGCATTTTCATTATTTTCTTCTATTGCAAATGGTTCACTGAGATTAAATGTGCTTAAGAATTCTGACTACTTTAAATATTTTCAAACTCCAGTTTGAGTCTACATTATTGGAACATAAGTACATAAGAAGTAGGAGCAGGATTAGGCCATCTAGCCTTCGAGCCTGCCCCGCCATTCAATAAGATCATGGCTGATCTAAAGTGGCTCAGTTCCACTTTCCCGCTTTCTCCCCATAACCCTTAATTCCCTTGTCTACCAAAAACCTATCTACCCACATCTTAAATATATTTAGCAAGGTGGCCTCCACCACTTCAACGAGCAGAGAATTCCAGAGATTCACCACCCTTTGAGTGAAGAAGTTCCTCCTCAACTCTGTTCTAAACTGCTCCCCCTTATCTTGAGGCTGTGCCCTCTAGTTCTGCTGTCCTTTCTGAGTGGGAAGAATCTCTCCACCTCTACCCTATCCATCCCTTTCATTATCTTGTACGTCTCTATAAGATCCCCCCTCATCCTTCTAAACTCCAACGCGTACAGACCCAGTCTATTTAGTCTCTCTTCATAGTCTAACCCCCTCATCTCCGGTATCAATAAATAATACTGCCAGAAAATACAAGCAATATGTGTTTGGAATACATCAGTTGGGTTTAGTCCCTGATGTCAGCTGTGGCTCAATAAGTAACGCTCTCACCTTGGAATCACAAGTTTACAAGGTTCACAAAAGTCAAGACTGATACTAGTGTTGTACTGAGGGAGTATATCTTCCAGTTGAAACTTTAAACTGAGGCCCCATCTGTCTGCCTGGATTTAATGTAAAGTATTTCAAATCTGGCAGAACGCCTCATCACCAGAACTCACAAACAAGCACCAGCTTGGCTGGTGGTGAGAAGGGCACTCCCCGTCAGATCCTTTATGCACACTCGAGGTCTCAACATCACCACACGCTGCCCTCGAAGCGGCTGCGGGGCTGATGAGACGGTCGCACACATCCTTGTGGAATGTGCCTTTGCAAAGAAGGTCTGGAGTGAGAAGCAGTGGTATTTGTCACGGTTCATCTCGAGCAGCTCGGTGACGCAGGACTCTGTGCTCTATGGGCTGTTTCCCGGACGTATACCGAGACAAATATCAACTGCTGCTGGAGGGTCATCAACTCGGTGAAGGACGCACTTTGGTCCGCCCGAAACTTGCTGATCTTCCAGTTGAAAGAACTGTCCTCGACACAGACTGGCACATTCCAAGGTCCAGGACTACGTGCTGAAGCTTAGGGCAGCTGCCGCTAAGACACAATGGGGAAAGGCCACACCATAAGGCCTTTTAACAGAGGCAGACCGAGGGCCCGGGAACTGCAGAATACCCTCGGCCTGCGTAACTGTGTGCCAATCTGAGAAATAATGGCACACAGTAAAATTTGAGGCATGTATGTAGTTTTAAGTTTTGAAATGTAACGACTGTAATTTTGTTAAGGACTGTAAAAATGTTTTTTCTGCACTGTTTGCAATTTTTAGACATGTAGGTTTGCAATCGTTTAATTGAGATTTTTTATGAATAAAGTATATTTATGAAATTAAAAAAATTCAAAAGAGGAGCAGGGAAGTTAATGTTCTATCCTGGCCAATACTTATCTGTCAAACAACATAATAAAAACAGATTATCTGGTTATTATTGTAACATAGGAAATGCATAGCCACTGTGTTTGCTACATTATGACAGTGAACACATTTCAAAAGTACTTTGTAAAGTGCTTTAAGGTGTCCCATGATCTTGAAAAGCACTGTACAAATGCAAGTCTTTCTTTTATTTCTAGTATTACTGGCAATTTATGAACTTATAGGAAAGGAATAAACTATCCAATCATAAGCAAAAGTTCATTTGTCCTAAAGTATTTGGGGGAAAAAAAACACATTTTTTCCCTTTCAAATGTTTGAGACCACCTGAAGTGCTTTACAGCCAATGAATTGCAGTCCTGATGATTTGGTGTAGCCATTGTGGTTATGGAATGAAACATTACAGCCTATTTGCACACAAATAAAGCCCCAAAAATAATGAGATAAATGATTATCTGATCTAATGATGGTAGTTTATGGATAAACGATGATGAGGACAGTGGGAGAACCTGGTTACTGTCCTTCAAACAGTGCCATTCGAAATTGTGCAAGCTGAGCATACAGGTGGTTTGATATCTCATCTGAAAAGTTACATCCAACACAGTATTTCATTGGTACACCACTGAGTGCCAGGCTAGATTTTAAATCCCTGAAGTAAGGCTAGAAGCCCCAACCTAGAATGAAACCTTAAGGTGTTATACTGTAAATAATATGTTCTGAGGCACTTGTCACTATTAGATTTTTAATTTTAGTAATTATAAATGATTATCCTTTAAATAATTAACTGCTCGTGTGCAGCTTTGCGTTTCTCAAATTTCAGCTCCAGATTTCAGTATTTATCTCAGTTATATTTCGCGCGATGGTTTTTAAAAGACATTTAAGTTACAATCGATATTTGATGTTGCTGTTAGGTAACGGTTGGGAATTTAGATAATCAAATACGCACTGAGCAGCTGTATGCTAGGAAAACCCCAAAGTACACTTTATTTGCATCCTGTTTACACGATAGGACATGGGCACAAAACGCGACCAATCACATGATGATGGTCTGTCCACTCGGAGGAAAGTAAAAAATAAATCCTGCTTGTTAAAAAAGATCACAAATCGCCTTTGTGATTGAGTCATTAAAGGAAGAGATTGTCGCGTATTATGATTTTTGAAAAGTTACTTTTTCTGTTGGGTCAGTGGCTCCACGTGATCGGCTTTGATTGCATCTTGCTTGTTAAAATAAGAAAAGATCACAACTCATCTTTGTAATAGAGTCATTAAAGATTGAAGGAAGAGATTGTCGCGTATTATGATTTTTTAAAAAGTTACTTTTTCTGTTGGGTTAGTGTCTCCACGTGATCGGCTTTGATTGCATCACAGCACTGTACGTCCACTAGTCACAAGGGCGAGACATTTAAACAGCTGATCGGCCCCATGAGGTCATTAGGTTCGCAGCGCTCAGCTGTAAGGGGTGGGTGCTGCTGACGTTCGCAGAGGAGGCGGGAACAGCTGACGCAGGTCTTTCTGATGAGTCATTCAATCTGCCGGCCTCACCCAAACCCCGCCCTCCTCCAACCATTGGCACGCTCTTATTGCAGTACTGATTGGCTATGAAAGCTGTCAGTCATCGTATTCCTGTGCCATGCAAAGATCGTCATTCCCCAGTTTTATATGTTTACTTTAAAGATAAGGTTATATTCAGATAAGGTAGAATTTCTAATTCCCATCATTGAAATTTAATTCCTGTTTTTAGTTGTCATTAATACCAATACAGCCATAAAAAAGGACTGTAGTGAAAGGGCTGCCAATATGACACTCAAGATGTAGAAATAATGCAACCATTCATGGTAAAATTATCTCGAATATTCTTCCACACACACACCCCCATTTAAATCAATTCCAGACAATTAACTGACAAACCTCTAAAATCGCCATTCATAAAATGCTAAGTCATGCGGACACAACTATTCTGGGAGCTGTAGTTTGGTCACGCGCGGTGCGTTCTATGACCGTTAAACCGTCGGTCCAGGAACGACAAATCCCACAAAGCAACTCGCGCACCACGGCCGGTTAGCCTGGCTGACGTTTAGCTTGAGAACGCCCCCTGACACAGGGCCTATTGGTTAACGGCGCCATCAATCATCGCGCGCGTCAGGAAAGAAAACCGATACGCTGCCTGGAAACTATTCTAATAAGTGTCCCCCGCCCCCTTCTCCCCCAGCGCGGGGGAAGGGGCGGCAGGGACGAAATGAAGGCGGGCGTCCATGCCCGTTAGCCTCATCCTGATTGGGGTGGTCGGCGGAGGTCGCCACGCCCCTCCCCTCGCGCCACGAGTGGCCAGAGGCCGCTGTCAATCAGCTGGAGGCGTCGCGCGACGGCCGCAACTGTCAAGTGAAGTTGAGTGGGGAGAGCTGGTCAGTCAGTCGGTGAGTTTGTCTGCTGGCGAAGAGTGAGAGGGACTGATTATAACTGGGGGGAAAAGTACTGAGTCACTGGCCCGGGGAGGAGGGGAGAGAGGGGCATCGCCTGCTGATTAAACCTGGCAAGAAGGGAAGATCCCCAGCTCCGTTGAGCGGGATGATGGGCGCCGGCTTGTCACTGACGAACCATCCGTCTGCTGAGAGGCGAAAGAGACAGCGGGCTCCGCCGGGACAGACTGGAGACTTTCACGGGTAGTTGGTGCACACTTCTGGAGGGTGGTGATGCGAATCTGCGCAAGTTCCTGAAGTTTAAAAAAAACTTGAGAGAGATTCTAGACTACTCCCTATTACAAGTGCTTTGAAAAAAAAGGGACAGAAAGAATATTTTTTAAAAAAATAACAAGTTAAATGCTGGAATGCTTTAACTTTTTTTCCGAGTGGAGCGATCAACCATGAAGTAAAATTTTGCTTCTAAGGTATTTTATTTTGCGTCTGCAATGTTCTCTTTTCAGCTAACGAAGCTTATTCTGCGTCAAGAAAGGGGACGGCATTTTTATTTAATAAAGATCTTTTAAAATGTGTTGAAGATATGTGGGAGGTCAGGAAAGTTCTAGAAGTGCAGCAGAATATTATCAAGGAGGTAGAACGGTTTTTTTAAAAAAAAATTGATTTTAGGAGGGTGAACATTGGTCCCCACCTGGCCTGACCCAGACAATTTCTGGATAATTTTTTTTACGTTTCCATATGGAGCATAAATAAATGACTCAAATGAATTGCGAACAAAATATTCATATATTTCCTGGAGACTACTGGGCTAATATTTATGCGGCAGGCAGGCACGAAAGCATTTTTTCTCTTTTTTAAAAAAATATTTTTTGGGTGAGTTTCGTTGTTTGCATTTATCTTGGTGCTTACGCAACACTGCAGTTGAGTTTCTGCCTTTAGTTTGGAACTGCAGGGTGCAGTCTAGCTCCAATGTCATTGGTCTTGCGTTTGTTAAAATGGCCCTTTCCCCTTTTTTTCCTTTCAATATATAAGATTTTCAGTAACTTAGCCTGCGTGTAATCAAAGTGTTCTGAAGACCCCCGCCCCCGATAATTTAATTTTCTTTCTGTGGACTTCCCCCTCCCCCCCCCCCCCCGCCATCTGAGTGAACTGGTGAACAAAATCTCTGCGGGGGGAAAAAAAGTGAGATGAGTAATGCGGTTTACTGTAAATCTTGGAACATTTATCTGGAACTAGTTACGTTCACATTTTCTCACCAGGGTTATAAAAGTACTGGGTGTCTTTAATGGCCCAAGTAACCATTAATGTGTTTTATGTGGAGATGTTTTCCTCCCGGGATCTGGGGTGTGTACAATTTACTGTATCAAAAAGGAGCGGACTGGGAATTATATTTTGGCAGATACTGCGTTTCTCACAATGACTAAATCCGTAATGGAGCTGTTTGTGAGCAGGATACTGAGTACAATTTGGGTGTTACCAGACTGACCTAATATTGGGGTTCAGGTGCTGATCGACAAATAACCTTATAACTTCCCACTGGACACTCGATACTATCCAACCTGTAATCAAACATGTGATCTGTTGAAATAGAATTTTAATAGGTAATGAATCAATGAATATGGATATTGTATTGTCTTAGTAAATGGGATTTGGATCTTTTTGTACCTGGGCATCTTTACAGAAATGCTAATGTATTATGTAAGATGACTTTTCAAATACTTTTGCAGGGACAACAGATGTTGTCTCCTTCCTCTCTCTCTCTTCCCCACCCAAGACATTGTTTCCTGTCAAGTCACTGGATGAAAGTCTCAAGATTTGGCCTATTGCTGAATCATGCATTAAAGCTTAGGTGGAGGGCGGTACTGAAGTTTGTATCTCAGTTCAGACAAATGGGGGCCGGCAGACGGATTGGAATTTATGCCATATGTAAGAGGCATCTCAGGAATTCACAGCATCATGAGTTGACTGAGTATAACCCACAATACTGGAAGACAGGCCTGTCCAGTTTCCATAGCCACAGTACCTTCTGAGTTCCTTTCTGGTAAGTCTATCTTGGGAGGGTGTGGCCAGTCAAAGTTTAGTTCCATGTAAGATTTTTTCTTTTTAAAATCAGTAATGGAAATTATCTTGCGTTCAATGATTTCTTGTAAACTTTTTACATTAAGTTTACGATAATACTGTAATTGGAGCTATGGAGTCTTGCCTTAATTAGATTGTAAAGCCGATGATAACTTGTTTTAAGTGATCCTAGCCCTAAAGTGGCTTCATAAAATATTTCAATTACTGTGCAACTTATCCAGGGAGATAAACAACTTGTTTTTTTTTCTTTTGCAGGAATTCCATTAAATACTCTGGCTATCCTACAGCCGTTCTTCACTGGCTAGTTTTATGTCACTGTCAAGCAGCTAAAGCTGCCAGTTGAAGAACTGTTGAGGTTGGCTATTTACGACAGGATACTGAAGAGGATGTGAATGTGCGGCTTTGAGAACAGATGACTCTTAACTGTTCTAGTGTTGTGTGAGTAAGCATTGATTAATTGGTCTGGAAGAATCATGATTTTGTTTATGGCATACTCTAATTAGCATGATATTAATTGGTGTGATACTTGTATTTGTATATTTTTTGGTTTATATTGTATAAATGTACATTAGTAACTCCTTTGTCTGTTGGGTGGGGTTCCTGCTATAATTTTATACTGCCTTTTTAAAAATTCCAGGCGACTAAGTTTTTATTGCATTTGAGTGGATCACCTACTTTTAATTTACTACATAAAACATTACCATGTGAATTTTTCAGGACTTTAAGTACTTGGTTTAGTCAAATTCCTTTGTGCTCTAATGTACTTCACAACGACTTATCATGTTAAAGCCTGAGCTGTATTGAAAAACAAAATACAATTAAAATACATGTTGCTTCTCCGTGTATGTTTGTTTTGAGTTTTTAGGTTAATGGTCAAAATGACTTGTTTATTTTGCCACATATGACCAGTACTTTACAATCATTTGCAAAAACACAGTGCAGTTATTCATTTCTGCAGATCAGTAGTAAAATGTTTAGGTTCCTTTCTGATTCTGTTTTTCTTTCTATTGGGCCTGTTTTAAACAATACATAATCAGTCGTCTTTGAATGAAGACAACAAGTAAGCCTGTATCCTATTTTGTGCAGTACTCTTTCCCTTCCTATACTGCCTTTAATGTAGGAGAACATCCTAAGGTGTTTCGCAGAAGTGTGATCAAAGGAGAGATGACAATGTCTTGTGGAAACAGGTGCTCTTATGTTAAATATACTCCTTGATGTATGGCTACAATAACAATTTTATACAGAAATTCAAATTCATCAAGACAAAGACACTTGAAGACTGATGTTTTAAGATGGAAAATTAACATTTTGGACAGAAAACAGCATTAAAAAACAATGAAACTTGCAACATTTTCTAAAGGTTTCAAATAAATTTGTTTAATACTATTGTGTTAGGAGCTTTATGGAGACTTATAACTTATTCCTAGTGGCCAAATTCCCTCCCTCAATGCTTTAATGTGGCTGAAAATGTCCTCCATCTTTAAATAGACACTTTTTCTGGACCCAGGATGAAGTGATTCTTCACTCCCAAGGGCTTGTTTCCCTTTTCTTTTTCTAGCCAGGTAACATCTAGTTCATGAACTGTTTTTCACAGTTGGGTTTATCCTTGAGCTTCTGCTCTCTAGCCTAAGCTAGGTGAATCTTCCAGTCTTGTTTGAATCCTCATGAACTTGGGGCTTAGCGCAAGCTCTCACTTGCACTCTTGCATCTCTGTCAGTGGAATAAATTGGGAGTTAAAAGAATCGCTATCTTGAAAATAGGCAGTTATTAAAGTACATTGTTTTTATTAGCTGACATTTCTTAAAAACTTCCTGGGACTTTGGAGATTAACAGTTTATCTATCATCAGCATAGGTGCTTTAGTCATTGAAGGCATTCCTCCTGTAAACAATCTGGGGCCTGTTTAATCCCCAAGCCATACAGGCTTGTCAGCAGAATTCAGAACTGGCCACATGACCTTAATTCCTCCATTTTATACTAAATTAAAGGCAGTCTTAAAACATAACAATCTTTTAAAACTTTGCATTTGTAACACATGAATAGACTGGAACAGGATTGAAATGAATTGCTTTTGGTATATTAAGTCTGAGTAACAAAATTCTTACAAAGCTTTTAGGAATTTTTAATTATTTGCCAAAATAGCTAACCCCATTTGGCTATTCAGAGGTTTAAAAGTTTTAAAATATTACAGTAAGAGGGCATGGATTTAACAAAAACTCAGTAGCAAAATACTAGCGGATTTATTTTAATACATGAGTAACTACCAACAGTGGTTTAACATTCCAACTTTTTTAAAGATTTTTCTCAAAATGCAGAACACATGCCATTGACAGTGAAAAGCATCTAGCAAAATCTTGTCTAATGAAACACAAATAAAAGCCTTAATCCAAAGTCATGACCATGATGTGAAAAGATATCATTGTTTGTAATAATGCATATATTTTAAGTAATGTAGGGCAAATTTTAGACTTGAAATTTTGACACCCTCTTTGAAAGTTGGAATCTCAAAGCATTTTTATTGGACAGATGTAAAAGATTATTATACAAATGTAGCCCATTTGATTATACTTGTTATATAGGGCAGTACAGTGTCACAATGGTTAGAACTGCTGCCTCTTGGCTCTAGAGACCTAGGTTTAATTCCAGCCTTGGATAACTCTTTGTGCTAAGTTTGCACATTCTCCCCATGTCTGCATTGGTTTTCTCCCACAGTCCAAAGATGTGTAGGTTAGCTGGATTGGCCATGCTGGATTTCCCCTTAGTGCTCCAAGATGTGTTGATTAGGTGGATTAGCCAAAGTAAAAGTGTGGGTTTACAAGGAAGGGTGGTGAAGGCCTCAGTAAGATACTTTGTCAGAGAATTAGTGCAGACATGATGAGCCAAATGGTCCCTTCTGCAGTGTAGTGATTCTAGATTTTCTTTTGTATTAAAGAAATCTATAGATAAATGATTGGTCTTTGGCTTCCCAATAATAGAGCTGATTCACTTTGATCATATCCTGATAGTTCAGGATCTAAATCTAAATTTGTGCCAATAGTCAAATATAACAGCTATACTATGCTCAGCCTACACTTGTGGAATTTTCTTTTGCAGCACGTACAATAATTGCTAGTGGTTGATGAATTTGGAAGCCTTTACTTTTTGTAATAGGGGTTAGAAAAAGCAAAACTGATCTGAAAAACAATTTTAAATTTGTCGAATGCAATTTGCATTTGTTACCATAATTTTTTACAAAAAGGACCAGCATCAATTTTGGGGAAAAAGGGCTTTCTTTGCCTGGCCTTCAATGTTGTCTAATTAATTACCCCTTAATTTGCAGGATCTCGCAAATGTATTGAGAACTGAAACATGGGTTTTCTTGTTTAAAAATTAACCGTCTGTTACAAATACATGTTGTGCTGGAATGCTGCCTTTGAATACAAGTGGTAAATGATATGTGAAATTATAGGTGCCATGAAATTTGTGTCTCCACAAAATATCAACAAGCAAATTGAGTACAATTGTCTTGACTGCAATGAATCCCTACAGTACAGGAGGAGGCCATTTGGCTCATCGAGTCTGCACTGACTCTTTGAAACAGCATCTTACCAGCTCTCACCCCCCACCTCTATTTTTCAATTTTGTTCCCATGGAAATAAAACCTCATGCTTGACTTGATCTTTTTTAATGGCCTTGCTCGCCTGTGGTGTAATGTTTTGTGCTTCATGTATTTGTACTTGTATTCCTTTTTGGTCCTTTACCCACCTAAACCTGCAGCATTTCAAATAACAAACAACTCCCATGTGGGAAGATATACCAAAATATATCACTCATATTTATCTATATTGGACTTGATTTGCAATTATTGGCTTATTATGCAAATTTATTATGCTCCCTCTCTAATTTGTTGGGAAATCAGTCAATAGTGGGAGGATTGCAATGTGGTGTTATCCTCAAATTTAAAATTGTGATTTTAATTCCAAACACATGTAAATTGTAGAGAGCTATGTCCTATTCCTTGTGGAACACCACTTCCTAACTTCTGCCAGTCTGAATATCTGTCCTTTTACTCCCAGTCTCTGCTTTCTGTCTGAATCTAGCTAGAAATATATTTGGCCACTTAACCACTTACTTCACCTTTTTCTGACCTTATTAGCTTATTATGGGGAACCTTATTGAAGGCTTTTTGAAAATCCAGATAAATTACATTTACTGCATTACAGTTGTCTGTTTCCTTTTTGTTACCACCTCAATTGATGAGGTTGGTCAAGCAAGATTTTCCTTTTTGATTATTTTCTAGTTGTTCTTCTATTTTCCCCTTTAAATAGGGTTTCTCAGTTAAGATGACAGGTCTATAGTTTCCTGGGCATGTTCTGCTCCCTTAAACATAGAAATTACATTAGAGTTTTGTCAGTCTTCTTGCACAATGCTTTTTGTAATCCACTTAGAGCAGTGGTTTTGTTCTCGTTTGAGTTGGTTTTATTCATTCAATACATTTCCTTATTATCCTAACTGCTCATATTTCATTCTTAAGCTTATTATTCGATTATCGACCTGTTATATCCACCTGATATCTCTATATACCTGTGATGTTATCCTGGCTATCTGTCAATGATTCTTTACCCACTTCATCCTTTTTTAATTGCTGTGCCTGTATGAATTTCACAGTTCTCATTTCCCAATTTTTTAAAAACATCTCTTGTAATGTCTTTGTATTCCCACTTTCCATGCACTCCTCCACTGTTTACACACTTAAGGAGTGGGATTCTCTGGTCTCATCCGTGGTGAGACTCATTGGAAGTGAACAGGAATCTTGTTCAAAAACTTCATTAACTTTCAGCGACACCAGAAAATTCCTGTCACAAACAAGGATGGCAGGTTTCAGCCAATGTATTCTTCCTTCCTAAGCTTTTTTAACTTCTAATCTTTGTTTTCTCTCTTTCCATGTATCCCTCTACTGTTTACACACTTAATGTATTCTTCCTCAGACTTCAAATTTTCCCTTGTGTTTTTATTCAGCCATTGAGTGTTTCAAGTTTAGCTTTTTTTTAGTGCTGTTCCTCTGAGAAACATTCAACATGGTATTCATTGTTGTTCTGTGTTACTGTTGCCCATTTTATTTCTCCAAGTTCCTCCTTTTACCTGGTTTACATTATACTTGTGTCTTTCTCTGTTATCATGGTCACATCACTGAGATGTTCTGCTATTTCTCTTAACAACTCTGATTCATTTCCCATTACAAGATCAAATTAAAAAAAATCCCATATTATACATTTTACATATTGGGTTAGAAAGGAGTCCTGTACCTATTCCAGGAGCTCCAATTCCTTATTTCCTCTTTTGTCCAATTAATACTGGGCTAGCTGAAATCTCCTATGGTTATTTTCCTTAACTTGCATATTTATTTCTCCACCCTCTTCTGTTATTAGATCATCTGTAATGTATATCTATTAGTGTGATCGCATGTGTTTTATATTTGATAATGGAAACAAAGTCAGGCAGTGCAAAAAGAAATTTGACTTGGTTTAAAATTAAAATGGACTGCCACTTTACTATTGCCTGTGTTTCACTATTACCACTGTTTGCAGATTTGTATTGGTTGGAGTTGTTTAGTAATAGTTAACATAAACCTGGTATGAGACTAGAAAAGCAATTAGTCACTAATTTGTGCATTATAATTGACCACCTATGTATACACAGCAGCATTGATATCTGTAGCCCTTTTCTTGTATCAAGTTGTTAACCAGTTAATGAAGGCAACTTTCTCGATCTTGAGGTAATTTGACTGTTTCTGGTTGTCTGAATAATTATTGTCTTGTATATGTTTTCTTCCTAATCATTTTATAAACTGCTACAAAGAAGACATTGGCAAATGAATGCCTGCTACCAGTGAAACTGTTCCAGTGGTGAAATCAAAGCTTGAGAAAGAGCGTTCTAATTATATGTAAGGGAGTAATTTTAACCTAACATACTGAGTTGGTTTGGGTTACTTTGCTGTTTTATATCCTGCATGTTTTTACTTGTCAGTTTCTTGGTACTGCTGCTTTATAGAATATTATCAATTGGAAACTGTTAAAAATTAGAACCATAGAAGTGGTATGCACAGTCAGAGGCCAGTCAGCCCATTGTCTGCACAGGGTGAAAAAGAAAAACAGTTTTAAAAACTAATCCCCCTTCCAGAACCTGGTCCATAGCTTCCTAACAAATTACCACCACTGTGTTGAATGGGTGATCAATATTTGTTTTGTGTTTATTTCATGCAAATAGTTTATGGTATGTAAGTTTTTGTGCCCACAAATCTAAGAGGTAATTCATCAAATTCAAGAATAATCTGAAAAATAAACCTATTTGGTATCAACTCGTTACATAACTTCAGGTGCGGATCCAGATATCTTTTGAAATGAGTTGAGATCCAGGCAATGAAGTCCACCACCCTTGGGTGAAGAGATTTTCCCTCATGTACCCTCGAATCCTTCTACTAATCATTTTATTAATCTGTGGCAAAAAACTTGCTTTTATCTTTCAGCAGATGTAAATGCTTTTCTATCAGTAAATAAATCCACTTTTGTTTTATTTTGCGTTTCTGCACAACCTAGAACTTATTGCCCACAATAAAGACATGATATAAACTTTAGAACTATAATGAAGCTGTTGAATTGACTCCAGGTGGCAGACTGACCGGCGACATCTGCAGAAGCAATAGTGGTCATCTAGTAATTAGAGTAAAATGTGATTGTGGTGTTTGGGTAGGAGCTGGAGACCTGACTTGCTGGTGATACCAGAGATTTATTTTTCAGATTATTCTCAAATTTGACAAACTACCTTTTGGATTTGTGGGCACAAAAAAAAACTTACATAGCATTGCCTAAACTATTTGCATGAAATAAATACTTAAAACAAATATTGATCACTCATTCAACTCAACAGTGATGGTAATATGTAGAAGGAGAATTTATTTACTTGCCACCCCCAACCCAACTCTGGTTCTCTACTTTTTTTTGCATGAGGTTTTGACGCAGGTTAACAAGCCTGTTTGCTGACAGTGCTAATGTTGTTGGATGGTTGAGCAGAGTGCTTCTATAGTAAGAATTTGCATTTGTATGCAATGAAAGTTGACAGAGTTCTATATTTGGTAGTATTTTCAAAGCTCAGTTACAGTAACTGATCAAACAACTGGCTTGTAATGTTTAAGATTATCCAGTGTACTTAAGTTGCTAGTCTAAAAATATAAAAAATGACTTCTGAGGTACATTGACAAGTTCAACATCAATTGTTACCACAAGAAAACAGTGCTGCCGATACTGTGATACGTTGGTGACTGTAGCAAGCCTGCAGGTTGAGCAGAGTTGTAGTGGATTTTGTAGAATGGGATGGCACATGGAATTCAAATTCCAAGACAATAGACTACCAGAATGGCCCCTTGTGCTGTATCGTTCAAACCACCATGACCCCATTAGACAATGGTTTAAGTTATAAACTGCCTGGGTAAATTTATTGAATAATGTTAAATGGACAATATTATATGCAAATTTTCTTAGTAACTACAGAATTTACTGTGTTCCTCAGATTATCCTGCGCCATCACAACACACAACAGTCTAGAACCATGGTCCTGTAAGTCTATGTAGTGCTTGATTACAAGATGTAGGTGTTGCCTATCCCTAATTGTCCTTGAAAGTTATGGTGAATTGCCTCCTTAATCCACTGCATTCCAGATGGTGTAGGTACACTCACAATGCTTTTAGTAAAGGAGTTCCAGGTTTTGACCCAGGCTGATGGAACGTAGAGGGAGTATGCAGATGGTGATGTTTCTATGCAACTGGTGCCCTTGTTCATCTTGTTGGTAGACATCATGAGTTTGGGTGGAGGGAGGAGTGCAGTAGGTGGTAACTAGTTTCCTTGCCCATGTTTAACCTGTAGCCATGAGGCTTCATGATGCCTAGAGTCAAAATTGAGGACTTCCAGGATCACCTCTTAAGACAGTATTCAATGTACTGCTGACTACTTAAGAATCTGAGAAAGTCAGCCTTCAATCCACTGTTCAAATTCTTTGACTGCACTGAAATAAAGAATTCTGCTTTCTTTGAAGTAGCTTTCACTTCCTTTACATGACATCCCTACATAGAATTCAAAACCATGTGTACCCACATCAATACAGCTGCTGCCTTTTTAATAGGATTAAAAACAATTGTCGACCTGTTTGTAGCTGACAAGCATCAAACAGACAAGAACTACAGCAAAGCAAATAGATGTAAGGAAATACTTATAACCATTTGCAAACTAGAGCCTTCATATTGTCTGTAGCTTTGACACCAAGTACTCAACATTTAGAATGATGGGCAGATGCCTTGCTATTGTTGACACCTATATAACTATAGCTGAGCCAATCACCTGTCATGGAGGATGTCACAGAAACTTGAATGTTTTATCTAATTTTGACATTAATATTTGTCATTTTGTAAAGCTTTTTAATTGTGGGTGAAGCAGTATAATTTAAATAGCACTATGCAACTGAGTCCCTTTCATTTAATCATAAAGGCTATCAACAATTTTTGGAAGTTCTTGAGCTAATTATGTTAAACTGAGGAAAGGCAAAATGTAGTAACAATTATAATATGCCTTTATATTGAGAGAGTAATAAGAACATAAGAAATAGGAGCAGGAGTAGGCCATCTAGCCCCTCGAGCCTGCCCCGCCATTCAGTAAGATCATGGCTGATCTGAAGTGGCTCAGTTCCACTTTCCCGCTTTCTCCCCAATACCCTTAATTCCCTTGCCTACCAAAAACCTATCTACCCATGTTTTAAATAAATTTAGCAAGGTAGCCTCCACCACATCAACAGGCAGAGAATTCCAGAGATTCACCACCCTTTGAGTGAAGAAGTTCCTCCTCAACTCTTTTCTAAACTGCCCCCCCCCTCCCTTATCTTGAGGCTGTGCGCTGTAGTCCTGCTGTCCCTTCTGAGCAGGAAGAACCTCTCCACCTCTACCCTATCCATCCCCTTCATCATCTCATATGTCTCAATAAGATCCCCCCTCATCTTTCTGAACTCCAAGTACAAGCCCAGTCTATTCAGCCTCTCTTCATAGCTCAACACCCTCAACTCTGGTATCAGCCTAGTGAACCTCCTCTGCACTCCCTCCAAGGCCAAAATATCCTTGCGCAAGTGCGGCGACCAAAACTGCTCACAATACTCCAGCTGCGGCCTCACCAGTACCCTGTACAGTTGCAGCAAGACCTCCCTACTTTTATATTCAATCCCCCTCGCTATGAAGGCCAGCATCCCATTTGCCTTCCTGACCACCTGCTGCACCTGTAGGCTGGGTTTTTGTGACTCGTGCTCAAGGACCCCCAGGTCCCTCTGCACCGTAGCATGCTGCAGCTTTTCGCCCTTTAAGTAGTAGTCCTTCCTACTATTATAAGGACATATTAATATTTTTTTTAGATGGACTATTTTGAAGATCTGGGGGAAGATTCTCCCAAAAAAATTCTAAGTGTCAAATTTGTGTAAAAACTGGAGCAATAGTCATAAAACCCTACAGTGCAGAAAGAGGCCCTTCGGCCCATCCGCACCGACCACAATCCCACCCAGGCCCTACCCCCATATCCCTACGTATTTTACCCGCTAATCCCTCTAACCTAAGCATCCTAGTACACTAAGGGACAATTTTAACGTGGCCAATCAACCTAACCTGCACATCTTTGGACTGTGAAAGGAAACCCACACAGACACAAGGAGAATGTGCAAACACCACACAGACAGTCAGTGACACGAGCTGGGAATCGAACCCAGGTCCCTGGAGCTGTGAAGCAGCAGTGCTAACCACTGTGCTGCTGTGCTCTCCCATGCTGGCTTTTTCAGTGGGAGTTTTAAAATGAATCTTCCGTGCTCTTTGCACTAGCATGAATCCTGTTGAAAGGCTGGGGGCAGGGCCTATTTCTGCTGGAGAAATTGGTAACGTAGCGCTGAGTGGGCCACTGTGCCTGCGCCAATCCATCAGCAGTGAAATGGACATGCGCAGTAACCCACAATGCTGGCCTTCCGATCACTAGCCAGCTTGATCACAGGCAACCCTCCCACAGATTATGCCCAGGCCAACCATGTGGCTCCTCCTTGCCCTGGCCTGTTTTGATTTCTGTGCCTCTGTGCCACTGCCTCCAGCGCCAATTGCTGGCCTCTCTCTGTCACTCAGTCCAAATGCAGAGTGACAACAGTACCTCTTGGTACTGCACAGTGCCTGGTAGGCAGTGCCAAGGTGCTTCTTGGGAAGTGCCAGATGCCCAGGCACTGCCCAAGAGGCACCTTCGCCTCAATTGTCCCCTCCCTTCGCTCCAGTGGGGTCAGGCTGCCATCCCCACAAATGGGGAGCTGTAGTAAATCCCGTTGAGTGAACCATTCTGGCTTTGGGGTCGGGAGAGGGGGTGCTCAGGGGCCCTGAAATTTTAGTCCTGGGCCCTCTACTAAGATGGAAACTATAATTAGAATTAACATAATTTATGCTGCTTGTCGCTGATTTCTGGTGCATGGCTGATAGCACCTGAAACCTGGCAGCTGAAGACTTCTAGAAGCCATTGTGCCCAAAGGGCAGCCTCTGAAATGGCTTCCTCTCAAGTCTTCAAAAACAGCGCAGCAGGATGGGAGAATAACCATCCTGCAGCCTATCTTTTATATTTTAAAAAAAAAGTCATCAAAAAAAATTACTTGTTGATTTTCTCCCTGTCCCCCACAAATTGTGGTTCCTATAAGGAACGTAACTTCTTGACGTGAATGGACCAAGATCTTGTTCTGAGATCAGTACTATTATTATTATTGTTAAACTAATACAAGATATGAAAGAAAAAACCCTTGTCTACAAATGGTCATATCTAACTCAATAGCATTGAGGGTTTAGTTCTCAGCAATGTGTAAATATAGACTGAACCTGTCCCTGCCATTGGTAGTGTGTTTTAAACAACAAACCTATTTTACTATTCACTTGTGTTTATTGTATTGTCCAAGTTGTGATATTTAAAAGTGAATAATATTTAAAGAACAACCAGGAGAGCAGGCAACTTTTTTAAAATGGAAAAAATCCAACAAATAATTAAATTTAGTGTTTAGTAACAGCTATGACGTTTTCCATCTACTAAATATGATTTGGGTTTCATCAAAAGTTAGCCTTTCAGTAGTAGCTATATAAAACAAGGTGAAGGCTATTGCAATTGTTTTTTTTCCCCAACGCATTAACCATAAAATTTGAGTGTGCCCATTTTTGAGCTTGGTGTCCAATTTAAAACCTTAATGGATGGGTCCAATTTGCACCCAATATTGGATCATGGTTTATTATTGTCACCTGGTAAAGAGGAATGGAACATTGGACCATTACAGCACTAGAAGAGGCTGACATCTGATAGGTAGAGGGCACATGTTTTAAGTGTTGTTGGAAGGACCTACTGTATTCCTATTGGTTCCCATTCAGGTCATTATGTTTTTAAACACTTGCCATATTGGTTACAACCTGCAATTATTCTCAACTGTACTAGTTAGGCCACAGGTAAACTTGTTTTTCCTAGATGCAGTTGTTGCTTGCTACTGCAAAGAGCCAATGTTGTTGAGGAGGCAAATGCAAAAGAAGATTACAACTGTTTCTGGCTTATACCTTAGATTTTTTTTTTACTATTCCTTTACCAACATGATTGATTTCCAACATCAGACTTGGTGATGTCACCATTTTTCAGTGACTTCCTATAACTGGCTTCATTTAGTTCTGCAATACAGTTCTGTCTTTTGAGCCACAGTTACCCGAAACCAACTTTCAATGTACGTTTACTGTAAAATAACATAAAACAAATACAGAATGTCTCTTTGCAGGATGTAAGTTAAATTTTAACCACAGAGCTACATCCTTTTTGTTTTGTTAGTCTATAAAGCTAAAAGAAGCAGAATTAGTCTTGGAGATTCTCTAACACTCAAGTTTAAACCTCGTCTTTTATATAGCTTAATTCAACCCCTTTTCATTATCTCAGTATCAGGTCAATTGGGGAGCTTTATGTTTAAATATATAATCTTATCCCACATTAGTTTCCTCCCTGTATTTGCCAATTCTGATAATTGTATCTTTTTCAATGTTAATAAGCATCTTTATTTAACTGGTGTAGATTTTATGAGCATGGAGAACAGAATTTATTTTAGTTTAGTTTTAAAGGTTTATTTTAGAAATTTTAGTTTGCTTTTATTTGCTTCTTCAAATACGTGCAACCTTGTATCGTCAACCAAGTGACAATCTTTGTGAAATACATAGTGTACCCCCCTCCAAAAAAAAGTAATTTTAGATATTTGTTCCTTTCCCCAAAACAAATTATATCTGATCACACTTTTAAAGATGCTGTTTAATTGGAGATGGGTTACTGGTTACATAATTTAAATTATTAAAATTGTTTCCTTTGTTGATGTAATGGACATGTAGATGTAATGATCATGCATCAAATGGGTACACTTAATGATAACTTGGAATGATGATCCAAAACTAAATAATAACATCTCAAACTAGATTTTGTTTGATTTTGTATTTGTGACCAAATTGTACTGCTGACAGAAGCAACAGTAAAAGTCTGACCCAAGTACAATATAGATTAGAGACCAAATTACACACAGGAAACCCAGGTTAGAAAAAAGGAAAAATTTGAAGAATAACACTTCCACTAATTTTGTGGAGTTTAGATTTAATTTTTATTGAAAGTAATCTAAATTTAATGCTTAAATCAAGTTTTCTTCATGCAAAGAAGATAAAACTGTTTTAGTTACTATTACAAATTTGGGTCTGTTGTAGATGCCATTCTAATGCAGTAGTAATGTCAGATATTCCATTAAACAGTAAGGTTACTTGCTCCTTGTCAAAGTTGGGGGTATATGTGTGTTTGTGTAGCATCGGTTCCTGGAAATTTAACAGTGACAATCACTTGTATTCTTGAGCAGACTTATCATATATTTATTTTTCTGAAGGTTGACTTAAGGGGACATTCAATATTTATTCATAAGATGTTTTATTCCACAGTAGACTTTGAAGTGTCTGTCATCATAGGATATGAACAGAAGTTCTGGATTTTGTAACACCCTCTCACCCTACCTTGTGTATTTCTCACTGGGAGCATATAAGAATTCCAGCTTCCCACCCATCCTCAACCAGGCCCCCATAAAAGGGTGCGCAGTGGGTACTAAAATGATGGCTTACGCACCATCTTTTAAAATAATCAATGGGCAATTTAACTTGTTTGCAAGCTAATTGACCTAAATATTATGCTGCCCATGTCATATTATGAATCATGTAGTCAGGCAGGAGTAGGCAAACTTTTTTTTAACCCAACTGGTTAAAAGTTGAGACAATGAGGGTGGAGGGGGCATATTTGGGGGACACCACAACCCCAAGATGATAACTGCCTTTGCACCTCCCCACCTGGCCTCCAAATCAATCCTCTCATATCTCTTGTATGCACAATCTCTTTCTGGACCTTACTATCAAGCTGGGGATTGATTGCTCCTCTTCCTGGTGCCTACTTGTGGTCCCAACAATACTACTACTGAGTGCTGGGTCTTCTAGAGCTGCTGGTCAAGTTAACTGACGAGAGGCTCCTGACGGTTGGTCTTCCACTGAGGGGTGGAAGTCTCCCCCTCTGCATGTTATTACTGCAAATGGCCTTTTTTGCAGTGAGTTGGTTTGAAACCAACTTTTCTAATCGGAAGGGGGCAATATGCTCCCATTCTCACCACCATGCCTCACCATAAAATTCCACTCCCATAAGAGGATTTAAAAACACATTTGAATATTGAGTCTTTTTACATAATGTGAAAGCAAAACATACAGGACGCTGCCTTCTTGCAACCTGTTGCTGTCTGACCAACTTTGTGTCTCACTCATCTTTTTCACTTCTTGATCTGCCAGTTTATACACAAGGGGCTAAACGATTCTCTTAATGATCGGATATTACTAACTAACTTAATCCTTTGAACACAATTGCCCATCCCATGTTTCGAGCATCTCATCTGCTATGTATTCGTAGTTCAGCATTAGAATGTCTAGATAAACTAACTCCTCTTAGTCTATATTGAAAAATGGTCAAAGAATTTTGAACCTTTGACAGTCACAATCAATCAATTATTGCAACTTGATTAAAGACCTGTTAGTAGTTGCGATTATGTAACAGTTAAGTACTTTGTCTGGATATTTGGTCTGATTCCAAATCATTAAAAGAAAGAACTTGAATGAGTACCCCAAAAAATTCTAAGTGTTGAATTCATGTAAAAACTGGAGTAAATCACGCTGGCTTTTTCAGCAGGTATTTCAAAATTAATCACCCACACTGTGTACATCGCAGAGTACACTAGCGTGAATCCTATTGAAAATCAGTGGGCAGGACTTATTCCCACTGGAGGCCAACAGCACATGCGCCGATCTGTCAATGCTGAGGTCAGTGCATGCACAGTAGCCTGCACTGCCGGCCTCCCAATCACAGGCTAGCTCAAATCACTGGCCAACCTTATGGCCCCTGCATCATCAACCATGCAACCCCTACCACCCCCCCCTCCCCCCAATCATTGGTCTCCCGGATGTGTCTGTGCCAGTCTTGCCCCCGCCTCAATCTCTCCCAGGTCCGATCACTGACCTCCCTCCCTTTGCCAATCTGCACTCAAGCTTTGTGACAATGGGACCCCCCCACCTCCACTGCCTCTTTCTCTCCCCCACCCCCACCCCATTAGGCCCTGCCTCTTTGCCCCTTGGGCAGTGCTGGGGTTGGGCTGCCAGCTCCATGCAAGTGGGGAGCTATTTTAAACCCTGCTGGAATTGGGGTGGGGGGAGGTGGGAGACGCCCATGGACCCAGATATTTCAGTCACAGGCCTGCAAAACAAATATTTAAATGTACATTTGCTGATATTATGATGCCAATTTCTGGTGCAGAGCTGACAGCGCTGGAAATCCAGCTGCAGGAGACTGAGGCTATGGTGCCCAGCAGGGACCCTGTGAAATGGACTCTGCTCAATTCACCTGGCCTGCTGTGCTACAAAAGCAGCGCAGTGAACTGGGAGAATCGCCCCCTAGTTACTCAGCATTTTACAGTCTGAGTGTCCTTGTTATTAATCACTCAACCATTAGCTGCCATGATCCTTGGCTCTGAAATTCCCTCCCTAAACTTTATCTTTTCTGCTTTAAATATGCTCCCTAAAATTTACTACTTTAATTGATTTGGTCAGGTTCCCTCACATCTCGTGATTTGATGGCAAATTTTATGGCCTATGAAGTGCCTTTTTTTTTTGTTGCTGTCGATTTTGTTTTTGTCTCTTGGCTTATCTTTTATAACACACGTGTTAGCATCAAATTATATAATTCTGCACTGAAGTATATCCCTTTTACTGCTGCTACAACCATATTCAAACAGACTCCTAGTTAGACTGGCTTGAAGTATAGATTTCTATATGGAATTCCCATTTGTCTCGCAACAAAATGACTATAATAACTATCTTCAGTTTATCATTACTTCAATTGCTGCTTAAATTTATGACCCTAATGGAGTGGACAGGGTAAGTAAGAGGAGAAGCTAAGTATAAGGGAGGTGACTTCAGTGATCATAGAAACAGTGATCGGAATATGTTAGGGATGGTGTATAACAGTAAACAGCATGAAATGAACCAGAACTATCTGTTAGAGGGAAAAAAAACTACCATGAGGTGTTTCTAAGATAGGAATAGGTTTTGGAAGACTTAAGATTCAGAGAATTAAATTGTTGAGGGGGAAAAATACTTGTGGGGCAACAGAAAATTGAGTAGTTTGGATACATCTTTATAAATGGAAATGTGAGTTTCACTTGAAGTCCAAAAACTGAATTTTTTTTTCCTTCATGACATGTGGGTGTCACTGGCTGAGCCAGAATTTATTGCCCAACCCTGAGAGCATTTTGAGTCAAACATTTTGCTGTACATCTAGAGATGCATGTAGGCCAGACCAGGTAAGGACAACATCTATTCCCTAAAGAACATTAGGGAACCAGATGGATTTTCATTACAATCGGCAATGGTTTTGCGGTGGTCACTTTAATTCTATTTCACCTTCTGCCATGGTGCAATTCAAACCGTATGACCCCAGAGTACACCCTGGGTCTCTTGTTAGAGTCGTGTGATACTACCACTACATGACTGCCTCCCACAAACTCTAGTGTCTTATTCCAAGATAAGAACTAGTGCATGCTGGTTAAACTTGACCTTCTTTTGTGGCCTTCAATGTTTTGTAAAGACAATATTTTAATCATGGAAGACCTGGCTTTTGTAAGCAGTGACATGCAATTTGAAGGATACTACTTAACATAAGAGTACAGTCATCATCATAAAGTGTGGATTTGATACAATAAGTATCAAAAAAGTCAGCTGCTGAGCACTGGGAGATTAAGTAGGTGTCCCAATCTCCCAGTGTACTGAGAAATCTCCCCCTCCATGGACACTGGTGAATCACTTCTGTCTCTCCCCCTCCTCCACCCCACTCCAATGAACATCAACTCTCTGCAGAGTTCCCTCTCTCCCCAATTGTGGATCGTCCACCCCAGCAGAATTCACTCCCACCCCTGCAAAGCTTCCAGCTTATCTCCTACCTATCATGGCTCCACACTTTTGGCACTGTCCTGGCACAATAATGGTGTAAGAAGTCTCACAACACCAGGTTAAAATCCAACAAATTTATTTGATAGCAAACGCACAAGCTTTCAGGGTTTGCCCCTTCGTCAGCTGAGTGGAGAGTTCTGGTCTCAAACAGAGCATATAAAGGCACACACAATTTACAGAATACTTATTAGAATGTGAGTCTTTACAGCTAATCAATTCTGAAAGGTGCAGACAATGTGAGTGGAGATGTGTATTGCCTCCAGACAGGACAGTAAGTGAGATGTAAGCCTAGGCAAGTCATGGGGGTTACAGATAGTGTGACATGAATCCAAGATCCCACTTGAGGCCATCCTCATGTGCGGAACTTGGCTATCAGTTTCTGCTCAGCGACTCTGCTGTCGTATGTCGTGAAGGCCGCCTTGGAGAACGTTTACCCAAAGATCAGGCTGAATGCTTGCCAACAGGAAGGGAACAGCCTTGCCTGGTGATTGTTGAGCAGTGTTCAGGCATGGTACATTGGGCAAGGTGAACACACCTGGCCGTCCCATCGTATTGGCCAATGGGACCCTGTTCGAGAACCTCCGGCTACGTCGAGGGCATCCTGAAACCTATTGTACAAAGAACCCCCAGCTTTTGTCGCAACACTACGGACTTCCTACAGAAACTCTGCACACGTGGAGCAGTTGAACCAGGGGCACTCCTCGTTGCAATGGATGTCTCGGCACTCTACATCAGCATCCCCCACGATGATGGCATTGCTGCAACTGCCTCAGTACTCAACGCCGACAACTGCCAGTTTCCAGATGCAATTCTACAACATCTGCTTCATCCTGGACCACAATGTCTTCATCTTCAACAACCAGTTCTTCATCCAGACACATGGAACAGCCACGGGGACCAAATTCGCACCTCAACGTGCCAACTCGAACAAGACTTCTTCACCACATAGGACCTTCAGTCGGTGCTATATACTAGATACATCGATGACATTTTCTTCCTTTGGACTCATGGTGAACAATCACTGAAACAACTATATGATGACATCAAGTTCCATCCCACCATCAGACTCGTAATGGACTATTCTCCAGATTCGGTTGCATTCTTGGACACATGCATCTCTATCAAGAACGGTCACTTCAGCACCTCAATGTACTGCAAGTCCACAGATAACCTCACAATGTCCCAATCCTCTAGCTTCCACCCTAAACACGCTAAAGGAGCCATCCCCTATGGACAAGCCCTCCGTATACACAGGATCTGCTCAGAGGAGGAGGATCGCAACAGACACCTCCGGACACTGAAAGATGCCCTCATAAGAACAGGATATGGCGCTCGACTCATCAACAGTTTCAACACACCACAGCAAAAAACCACACCGACCTCCTCAGAAGACACACGTGGGGCAGGGTGGACAGAGTACCCTTCGTCGTCCAGTACTTCCCCGGAGCGGAAAAGCTACGACGTATCTTCTTCAGAGTCTTCAACATATCATTGATGAAGAAGAACATCTCGCCAGAGCCATCCCCACATCCCCATTTCTTGCCTTCAAACAACCACACAACCTCAAATGGACTATTGTCTGCAGCAAACTACCTAGCCTTCAGGAGAACAGTGACCACGACATCACATAATCCTGCCACAGCAACCTCTGCAAGACATGCCGGATCATAGACATGGATGCCATCATCTCACGTGAGAACACCATCCACTAGGTACACGGCACATACTCTTGCAACTCGGCCAACATTGTCTACCTGATACGCTGCAAGAAAGGATGTACCGAGGCATGGTACATTGGGGAGACCATGCAGACACTATGACAACAGATGAATGAACACCATTCAACAACACAGGCAAGACTGTTCCCTTCCTGTTGGCGAACACTTCAGTGGTCACGGGCATTTGGCCTCTGATCTTTGGGTAAACGTTCTCCAAGTCAGTAGCAGAAACTGAAAGCCAAGTTCTGCCCACATGAGGATGGTCTCAACCGGGATTTTGGGTTCATGTCACACCATCTGTAACCCCCATGACCTGCCTGGGCTTGCAACATCACACTTTGCCTTTATGTGCTCTGTTTGAGACCAGAACTCACCTGACGAAGGGGCAAACCCTGAAAGCTTGTGGGTTTGCTATCAAATAAATTTGTTGGACTTTAACCTGGCGTTGGGAGACTTCTTACTGTGTTTACCCCAGTCCAACGCTGGCATCTCCACATCACAATAATGGTGCCCAGTGGGCAGTAGCAGGCTGGCAGTATCCCATACGCACTGCCTGGCCATGCCCCCAACTATCCAGGGGCTTCAATGGCCTCCAATTTCCCCTTCGCATCCTCTACTGATGGGGACCATATGTGATTCCCATCACAGAGAATCTCTGCCAGTGAGCTGGTAGAGGTATGTGAGCCTGGACAATAGCATCATTAATGAGATGCAAAGCATATCAGGCAGGATAAGGTTGAAAGATTGCCGGTGATATCTGCATTGGTAACCAGTAATTTTAGGTGATGGAAAGATTCGCAGAAAGAAAACACTTTAGTCCTTCATGACTGTGGTGAGAGTCTTTGAGTCAGAGGAGATCGCAGAGATCAGGAGAGGTGAAGCCAGGAAGGGATTTGAATAAAAGGACAAAATTTTCAAAGCCTGAAGCCACCAATCATCTAGTACAGAATGTGACTCACTGCCAATGGGAAGAATGGTACTTTAACGAGTAAAGGCAATTTGTGTGAAGATATTATGGATTTAATTGGAAAAGAACTTGAAGGGAAGAGGCTGGCAATGATTTGAACTTGCATATGCTGTCCACCCCTGCCCCATAGGTTAGGATGTGTAATTTGCAAGAACATGTTAGAAAATAAGGATTTCATTTGTCTCATGATGTGATATATGAATATTTTTATATCTATAATCTATATTCTGTGTAGTAAAGATAAAGCTGTGTCTGTCCATCCGTCCAGGGTTAATCAAAGGAGAGGTTGTTGGAGTCAGATTGTCTGTGGCGTTTAAGGGGATGAAAGGCTAAATGTGCTATCATCTTGCATTTTGTAATGAGACTGCCTGCTGGGTTTTAATTTGCAAATAAACAGAGTAGATTTGAAATTTGCATTTGGGGTTAAGTGTTGAAATTGACGTGCAATTGTTTGTATATCAACAGAGCTATATGTGGCAAAGAGCATTGCATTTCATAGGAGATCTGTGAGCAAACAGGGAGGCATTTTTAAACTTTATCAACTCAAAAATAGAGGTAAAATAGGAAAGTGAAAGGTTTTAATACTTGAACCTGAATTTCCAGAAATATTTGAAGACAATAAGGAACTAAGCTGAAAGGAATAAAAAAGACATTTATGGCAACAGGGCTTCAACTGTAGTGAGTTGCTGTGGGGAAGACCCACTGAAAGCCTCTACCTATTGTGTTTGGAATGTACTGAAAAGATTACAAAAAGCTTTTAGTTGGAGAAAGGCAACTCCTTATTGGGAATTAGTTTTCCTGACAAATAGTTGGTTTTGAGTCACACTTTTGAAAAAGCACATCACCATAGATTTAGAACATAGAACATAGAACATTACAGCGCGGAACAGGCCCTTCGGCCCACAATGTTGCGCCGACCAGTCTTATTTTTAAAAAAAACATTGACCCACTAATCTAAACCAATCCCTTTTCGTCCATAAACCTATCCACCAATCTCTTAAACGCCCCCAAACTAGGCGCATTTACAACTGCAGCAGGCAGGGCATTCCAGTCCCTCACCACCCTCTGGGTAAAGAACCTGCCCCTGACATCCGTCCTATAACTACCCCCCCTTAATTTAAAGCCATGCCCCCTCGTGCTAGATTTCTCCATCCGAGGAAACAGGCTATCACCATCCACCCTATCTAAACCTCTAATCATCTTATATGTTTCTATAAGATCCCCTCTTAGCCGCCTTCTTTCCAGTGAAAACAACCCCAAATCCCTCAGTCTCTCCTCATAGGACCTCCCCTGCATACCAGGCAACATCCTGGTAAACCTCCTCTGCACCAAAGCCTCCACATCCTTCCTGTAATGTGGGGACCAGAACTGCACACAGTACTCCAAGTGCGGCCGCACCAGAGTTGTGTACAGTTGCAACATGACGCTGCGACTCCTAAATTCAATCCCCCTACCAATAAACGCCAAGACACCGTACGCCTTCTTAACAACCTTATCTACTTGATTCCCAACTTTCAGGGATCTATGTACACATACACCTAGATCCCTCTGCTCCTCCACTCTATTTATTCTGAGAAGTCATGGATTGTACTTGTGTTTAAAACAAAAGCAATTTCTCAGTTTGGGTAACATTCCCTGGATTTTAATCTTAAGAATCTATAGGTCTGGTGCCAGGAAAGGTAAGTTTTATGGTATACCTTTGATAAAAGGAGTCGGGTTTTTTAAGGATTTTTCTAACTATGTATCTTCCATTATGTGTATTTAAGTTCAACTTAAATTTTAGTTCTTCAGATTTTAAAAGTTATTACTGGAGTCCTGTGTTCAGTAGCATTCTCCCTTCATTTCTATAATACAATATTAAAAAAAAACAATCAATCGAGATGGATTTCAGTCCCTGTTTTTGGGGGATTCTCTGACCCCTACACTGTTTCTCATGGTAGGAGGTGATGCACTGTTCACCAGCGACAGAATTGTTTGGTCCCACTGCTGTCAATAGGATTTCCTATTGACTACATCCCATGCTGCCAGGACGCCTGGTGTCTGGGGTCTGTTGTCGGTGGGACCAGAAGATCCCACTGGCATGAACAGCCACGGAATTCCAGCGTAGTTTGTACAGTAGTAACATCAGCTGTGGTCATAACAAGATTAAGGGAAGAGTTCAATTCTGATGAAAAACTCTTCCATTTTGATAAATTTTGACAATGTTGATGTGTATCTCCAATTTACTGTGTTGTATTTTGCTTTGATCAAATTTAAAACAAGAGAGTAAAGAACTGCTGCAAAGTTTAAACTTTTGAGCTTTTCAAAATTTCTCATCTGGAAACAAATGTCGTCATCATTTGGGATTTAAACGAGGCTTGCACAGCAATGAACGTTTTTAGAGGTATGGAATATACCTCTAAAATTCAAACAGAAGATTTATAATGTGCTAATGAACATTAATATTCTGGGGAAAAGTCCCCAGTTTAGAATGGTACCCAAGAATGCTGGACTTCAGTTGCGTGAAAAAAGAGCAGATACTAAGGGAGATTTGATTCAGGTGTTTAAAAATCAGGAAATGTTTTGTTAAATCAAAAGGCAAAGTTCCCAAGACAGAAGAGTAAATAACCAGAGAACACACATAGAAGATGGTCAGAAAAGATAAGATGAGGGAGGCTTAATATTTGGGGAGTTGTAATGCATTGCCTGAAAGGGTAGAGGAAGCAAATTCAATAATAACTTGCAAAAGGAAACTGGTTAAGTACTTGAAGTGGAAATTTTGCAGAGCCCATTGCAAAGAGCAAGTTAATGGGACTAATTGGATGGCTTTTCCAAGAGCTGGGACGGTGTCATTGGATTGAATGATCATCTTCTGTGTTACATCATTTTATAATTTAGATGAAAAACACATCTGAATAAGATTTGGATGATAAGTTATTAACATCTACCTAATATTTCTGTCTGCTAGTTTTAGTTTTTGCTAGTTTGTGTTAAAGGTTCAGGTGGTATTAAAATAGTTTGTTTCTGGAGGTGTATAGCTTCTTAAGATGTGAAGGTGTTTGGTGCTCTAGTGTATTATAAAAATTGCTCACACTGGTATATTTAGACTCTGACAACATTGCATTACCATATTGATCTAAAGTTCCATGGATAGACAAGGTCCCCTGCAACAGAAACAGCGGAATGTATTATAGAAGGCAAAGAAATGGCTGAGAAACTGAATACATACTTTGGGTCTGTCTTCACAAAACAGGACACAAATCAGATGCCAGGAATGTTAGAAAATGAAAGATTTAGTGAGGGGGAGAACTGAGGTGAATCAATATTAGCAGAGAAATGGTGCTGGGAAAGTTGATGGGATTTAAGTTGGATAAATCCCCAGGGCCTGAATCTACATTCCAGTGTATTTGAGGTGGCTGTAGAAATATTGGATGCAATGTTGGTCATCTTACAGGATTCTATAGACTCTGGAACAGTCCCTGCAAGTTGGAGGGTAGTAAATGTGACTCCAGTATTCAAAAAGGGAGGTAGAGCAATAACAGGGAATTAGACCAGTAAGCTTATCAGTAGTGGGGAAAATTCTCAAATTCGTTATCAAGGGCTTTGTAGCAGAGCACTCAAAGCAATGGCAGGATCAGACAGACATGGATTTATAAAGGGGAAATCATGCTTGACAAATCTGTTGGAATTCTTGAAGATATAATTAGTAGAGTTGACAAGGGGAAACTGGTCGATGTGGTATATTCGGACTTTCAGAAAGTGTTTGACGAAGTCCTGCATGAGAAATTATCATGCAAGGTTAAAGCACATGGCATTGGAAGAAGTGCATTGAGATGGATAGAAAACTGGCTAGCAAAGAGGAAACAAAAGAGTAGGAATTAATGGTGCTTCTCAAATTGACAGGCATTAACTAGTGGGGTGCCACAGGGATTGGTGCTGGGACCCTAGCTATTCACAATATATCTTAATGATTGGATGAGGGAACAAAATGTAACAATTCAAAGTTTGCGGATGATACCAAATTGGGTGGGAGGGTAAACTGTGATGAAAATGCAGAGATCTTTCAGAATGATCTGGACAGGTTGGGGTGAGTGGGCTAATCAATGGCAGATGCAGTATAATTTGGATAAGTATGAGGATATTCACTTTGGAAGCAAAAACAAGGAGGCAGATTACTACCTGAATGGCTGTAAATTGGGAGAGGGGGAGTGTGCAGTGGGACCTGGGTGTCTGAAGGTAAGCCTGCAGTTGCAACAGATGTTAAAAGAAGGCGAATGGCATATTGGCCTTCATTGCAAAAGATTTCAAATATAGGAGCAGGGATGTGTTGCAACTATACTGGGTCTTGGTGAGGCCACACCTAGAGTATTGTGTGCAGTTTTGGTCTCCTTTTCTGAGGAAGGATGCTCTTGTTCTCAAGGGAGTGCAGCAAAGGTTTACCAGGTTGATTCTGGGGATGGCAAGACTGATGTATCAGGAGAGATTAACTAGGTTAGACTTGTTTTCTCTGGAGTTCAGACGAATGAGAGGGGATCTCAGAGACTTGTACAATTCTAACAGGTTTAGACAGATACTTGCAGGAAGGATGTTCCCAATGGTGGGGGAGTCCAGAACCAGGGTTACAGTCTGAGGATTCAGGATTGACCATTTAGGACGGAGACGAGGGGACATTTCTTCACACCAAAGAGTGGTGAGTTGTGGAATTCGTTATCACAGGAAGTAGTTGATGCCAAAAGGTTGAATATATTCAAGAGGAGGCTGGATATAGCACTTGGGGCAAATGGGATCAAAGGTTATGGGGAAAAAGCAGGATTAAGCTACTGAGTTGGACGATCAGCCATGATCGTTATGAATGGTGGAGCAGGCTCAAAGGGCCAAATGACGGCCCCCTGCTCCTATCTTCTATGCTTGTATGTTAAGTTAGAATTGCTGGAATCCATGTCTTAAGGCATTGCACTCTGCTAGCAACAGTAGCATGGATGTAAAACAAAGAACAAAATTGTCTGGGAATTTCTTTATTAGCATTTTTAGTATTTCTTGAGCACTGTCTTGTGGTCAGCATTTGGATGAAATGCTGCCTCATTGGATTATGAAATTGAGTAAATTAGTATATGACTGGGTAAAGGAGGTATGATGCTGTACAAGGATTTCAGCATAAAAAGTAATGTGGAGAGAAAGTAGGATCAAGTTGTCTTGATCCCCTTGCCAACAAGAAAATCAGACCTGAGCAAGGGAACAATAAAGTTTGCGTTTACCAAATTAAAGTTTAGCTAAGTAAAGTAAATATAATCTGTAAAATGACAAGAGGCCATTCTTTCATAAAACGAGCAAAATGTTACTATTTTAAGGATTCCTTTCATTCTCTTTAACCTTGAGAAATTCTACAAAGTTGCTCCCTATTCCAGGGATAAGTTGAGTCAAACTTCAGATGCACATCTGTTCTTTTGCATCACATTGGCTGCAGACAATTGGGTGATGAATCACTTACCCTATGTTCTATGGAGTATTAAAATATTTATATCCATTACTCTTCTTGCCAATTCCCAATTGCTTAGATTTTCAAATCTTAATCAGCAGCACTGAAAATGTGATGTCAAATGTACTGACAGTGCAAACTGATGTCTTTCATCCTAGTTTAACATTCCTGTCACCAAAGGACTTGATGCATCTGTGACGCTCTTGAGATGCATCACTTGTCTTGCCAATGTTCTCCTTTGTATTTCGAACAATAATTTGACCAAAAAAATCTTCTATGATGTGATTAGTTGAACCTCTGTGTTTTTTTAAGGCTTCATTCCATCTCCCAAATTAACCATTTAAAAACAAATGAATGAATGTTGAGGAAGAAGTTTTTGAAAACAAAATATAGAACAAAACATTTAAGAGGTGGGCATGAACAAAACTGAAAAGTTTAAAATGTTTGTTCTATTGTATTAATATCAGAATAAAACTGACATTTTTGTCATTATAATTTATTTACATCCTTGGTTTATAAACTTGTCCTAAAAAAAATTGCAGCCCTAATTATTGTCCTAGATCTGACATCAGTTGGGGTTGAACTGCTCCAACTTAATGCCTCATTAACAAATCTGCAATATATTATTTCAGATAAATTTGTGGTGTTTGAGAAGGTGATGGTGATGAATCGACAACAAGAGTTTAATTTAAGCATCAAATGTGCCTCGAGTTGTACTGAGAGGAGGACCGGACAAGCGAGAGATTAACTTTTTATAAGAGTGCCACAAGAGTTTGCAGAGTTTGAGCCACTCCAGTCCATAAGATGTAGATGCTTAAACTTTTCCTGGTGATTTGTTAAGATTGTAATGATTTTTCTGCCCTATGCAAATCATTCAAAGGGCAGTAAAAAGTCAACCACCTTGCTGTGAGTCATACGTAGGCCAGACTGGATCAGGGCAGCAGAAAGGCATTTCTGAATCAGATCAATTTTTTATAATAATCTAGTAATTTCATCATTTCCAAAACTAACTTTCTATTCCAGACTTATTCATTAATTAAATTTAAGTTTGAGGTTTGAACTCCTGACCCAGAGTATTAGTCAAGGCCTCTAGATCATTAATCTAGCAACATTACTATTATGCTACCATCTCTCTGGGAAGTCATTGTCCAGAACAATTCATTGTTATACCTTTTGAGTGTTTCAGCTATTGGTCTTGATTAGCTTCATGCTCACTAAATGTCAGTCAATCATATCAACTAACTTTTTTAGGAGGAGAGTGACTTTTTTTCAATCAGTATGTATCATGTATGTGAGACTAGAATATAACTTTAGTACAAAATCCTATAAAGCAGGTTACTGCTACATGGTGATGGATATGAGCTAAGACTGCAAAATGTAGGTGTTGTGTACAGTTGATGTAAGCGGATAGGAAAAAGTAACTGGAAGAAGTTGGTTCTGACTGGGGGAGGTGATAGCGTAATGTTATCGTCACTGGACAAATGATCCAGAACAATGCTCTGGATACCTGGGTTCAAATCCCACCATGGCAGATGGTGAAATTTGAATTCAATAAAAAAAATCAGGAATTAAAATATCTAATGATGACCATGAAAACTTTGGGCAAGATCTTCAGTCAGTATTCCACATCCATGAGCTCACCAGTTGGGACTCAACCCGTAAATCATGAATCTCGCCAACAAGATTGCAATCTCTGATTTTCACACCCTTCGCCAGTGATTGTAATCAGATTCTTGCTCACCTTGGGTGAGAACCTGATTTCCATTCACTCAAATTTAAATCTAATTAAAGACCCCTAATTCCAGATGTTCACTCCAGAATTTTAAAGGTCACTGTAACTGCCTGGGGGAGAGGGATATGGCCAGTCAATGCCAACTTGATAACCTCCTTATTAAGGGGATGAGGTTTCCAGAAACTGGTGAATGCCACAGATGCCTTCTTGTTGCAGTGGAGATTAATTTTTGTTTCAGTGGTTTCAGAGTCTGTTTTTCCAGTGCTACGAATGTTGTTTTGTCTCATGCACGTGTGCTAGCTACGTCCAAAGGCATCTTGGTGAGGTAGTTGGTACATGTGCAGGGAGCTGCCATTGGATATTTGCAGAGTAAGCAGACTCGATTTGACACCAATGCTACCATTTTTGGAACTCAACGCTCCAGCTAACATAATCTCTTAAATTTACACATTCAGGAGATGGAAGAAGTCTGACAAAGATTGTGCTGTTTTAAAAGACTCATCAACTAATTTCAGGTTAGTTTCTGGTGAATTGTGTGCTGGCTCTTGTTATGTTGATTTGGCTAACTCAGAGATTCTTAAAAATTGTTGAGGTCTGCAAGGAGTGATGTGATACATGCTTAGGACTTTGTCCTTACTTTAAGCACTCTGCATAAACCACTTGCTCCCAGAATTAGGTCCTGTGCCTACTGTATGATGGGGAGAACAGGAAGCGATGATCATTTAATGTTTGTGAGGCAATTCTATGTAACCTTCAATGAAGAAAGATGTGTTGGATGTCTCTCCTTCACCTGAGAATGTCCTCTTTAAGTCTGTCTGCAGCCTTGGTGCAGGTCAAGAATGGAATTGCCAGTAGTTGTGAAGGTGACCTAGGCCATGATCTGGATCGTTCCTGCTGGAGCAGATGATACTTGTGACATCTCTCAAATTTGTCCTCCATCTTCACAGCGCCAGAAGGAGGCTTTGTATACCAAGACAGCTGAATAAATTTCTTCAAAACAACAGTACAAAGACAAAATAGTGTGACTACTGAATATCTGAAATAAAAACAAGGGCAAGATTTTCCTTGAAACCTACAATGTATTTTGCAGTGGTGGGATCTTCTGGTCCCACCATTGTCAACAGGGTTTCTACTTGAACTCTCCTTTTCGCAGCAGGGTTGTGCTGTTGACAGGACCAGAAAATCCCACCCAAAATGTTGCAAATACTCAGCAGTTACAACAGCATCTGTGGAGAGAATTTGTGTTTCAGATCGATGACCATCAGAACATTAATACATTTTATTCTCATTGAGAGAAGCAGGCAGAGTGAGCACACAACTTTGTGATATTGCAGGCTGTTTTTTGGTTCAGAATACAATTGACTACACCAATGTGACACACACAAAGCTACATTTGAACTCTGAAATATATAACAAATAAAAGATTGCACTCCAATATCCAGTTAGTTTGTGGTCATACATGGCAATTCAGTGATTAGTATCGTGATAACAATCTTAAGGTTTTCATTTTGTTTGTGGTGAATGTATTTGAGCAACCATGATAAATCAGAAATTGGCTATTAGATGACTAGGGCTTTCCTTTGACAACATAGCTTATGATTTCAATGTGGAATCCAAGAATACTTTAGCAGCACGCATATAAGTAAAGCTATGCTGCCATGTAAAATGTGAAAGCATAGACCATTGGCAGGTTTAGACAATAATTCTGCTTTACCTTTCCAGGAAGAGCCCTGCAGCACTTAGTAGCTCACATGTCCAGATTTGTGGTGATCTACATGCTGCACAAACCCAACATCATGTGGGCGTAACACTTTTCCCTCGCTATATGGTGATACAAGGAGGAACAATCAAAACAATCCCTTTTTCACTGGGCTGTCAAAAATTAACACATCAACTGTACAACCAGTGAATACAATCTCAATTTCCCATTTGCTAACAGTCCTACATCATGCCTTTCCTTTGACTGACATGGTGTCCACTTGTCCACTTGGCTACAGTGCTAAAACAAAAGCAATTGTAAAAGTAATTCCAAATTAATTCATGCCTTATTGCATTGCATACAAAAATCAACTATTCTTCCTCATATGCTCCCTTAGGGTAGCATATGGAAAGCAGGCCCAAAGTGGCTTTAATTTAGCTGGTGTTAGGCAGTTGACTTTCAGCCGGGAAGACTGCAGATGGTCATGATGGATGATCTCTAACAGCCGTGAGGCTAAAACGCTTGATTTGGGCTGCACCATCTCTGCTTTTGTGACAGCAGTTTGTGCTACCTGTCTGACTGCAACAGCAAAGATACTGGTGTAGTGGCAGGTGTGTGAGGACAAATGCTGCCATCTTAAAAACAGCAGAGTCGTGTATCATGACATCCTTGTCATTCGCTTTGGGCAATGTGTTGGAGAACTGAGTAATCATCTGCAATGACATCCTGCAAACTGACCTGTACCCATGGATACCAGTGTTCAATGGCAACCACTTGAGCTTACATGACAGCAAGTTCAGCTTGTTTGAGAGCAGCCTGAGCTTCCACTGTAGGACCCGGACTTTAGGTGGATTTGCTTGTACTGTATTGGAAGTTGAGAAATTGGTCATTAGACATTAGTACATAGTGCTAATAGAGTTGGCCATCACTGTGACAGAGGCTGAGCTGTGCCAAGTTGGTACCACCCCACCAATGGCATTGGCTGTAGACCTGCCAATGTACTAAGCATTTTAATTTTAGTACACCAACATCCTTATCTGATGGGCAACTTGCTTTTTGGCAAGCTGGCACTTGTGCCCAGTGTGTCTCTAGATGCTATATCTGTATGTGAATTCTGCAAAGAAAGCACAATTCAGTATCTGAGCTGATGGTTGTAAGTGTGAAAGTAACTAATGGTTTTTGTTCATTACTGTCTTCCTGCCTTTTGCTATCTTGCTGTTCTACTATCTGGTCAGGTTGCAGTTTTGGGCATATGAAACAAGAAAGGCATAAAGGTAGGATTGTAGTGAAGGGAAGGGAGTAAAGCAAGTAAAAGGTAAAGTTGTCATAATCCTAGATAACCAAATGCTGCTCTCCCTTTTTGAGGGGAGAGCTGACTGGAGGTGATTTAACCTGAGGGTCACCACAGCTTGGATGAGGGGCAAGGTTGGAAGGTGGGCCTTCACGAATAATCTCAGCCGGCGTGGGAATTGAATCCACGCTGTTGGTGAAACCAAATACACCATCTGTAGCCTATAAATAAGAATGGATTGTCAGAATGATTTAAGTTGGATGTGAGAAGAAGGATTAGGTTATGTTGACTAATAGAAAGTTACCAATTTCGCACAGGACTGATAAACTAGACATGGGTTCAGTTCATTTAAAGCTGTAATGCAGGATTGCTCAACAGACAGATTTACTATAAAGATTCAATGGAGATTGTAAACAAAAATGAATAATTGCAACTCCTTTGTACCACATGCCGCTAGCTAAACTGAAAGCTGCTCTGGACAGTGGCAACTTATTTATTAGCATATTCTTCAGTGATATCACAACATCCCCATTTTTTCCAAGATAACAATACATCTTGAGTGAAAAAATATATACAGCAGGGTAGTTGCAAACACTGTTTACAGAAAAAATACATATCTATTGAAGAGATTAAGGATTTAAGAATGTTAACAGTGCACAAGAGCTTCTGTGCGTGCACTTGTTTTCCCTTGAAAATCACACCCCTTGAATTCCTAGTCCATCACTGTATGGCCAAAACCATGCAAGAGTGTCTGGCACTACTTGTGTGAATCAATGACTTCATAATGCCTTCAGTCATGGATCGTTTGCTGTTTCCTCCTGAAGTTGGTTGCATTTGTGTTGACCAAAGGTAATCAGATTGACCTTGATTACATCATCTGCATTGATTCTAGGCCACTCACTTGTAGGTCTTGCAAGACATTTGGAATGGGTAATCTGCTTGGTGTGTCTGAAGTAACCATTCCACTATCCTGTTTGTAACAGACTTTGAAGTTGTGGCTCTTTTTTTAATCACAAAGATGCTTATCAATAGCCTGTGCCAAATCATTTCCAATGGTTTGTGGTCCATTTCTACAATTAATTGTTTACCACGTAAGACCTTGTGATACCAAATACCAGTGTCTAGCACGCTGTGTTTGAATAATTGGATGGTGCTTGTGATAGACTTTTGGAACCAAATACAATTGATTTGTCATATTGCATAATTCACACTCCCAACCCTTTTGAGATGTCAGCCTCTAGGATCATCTGCTTAAGTCCCAGTATTGTGATACACGTGTTATCTCCTGTGTCCTGAAAATGTGTTGATGGTCCTTCTGCCATACATTTAGAACATCTTTCCTTAAAGCATGGTGGCACAGTGTTTAGCACTGCTGCATCCCATTTCCAGAGATCCAGGTTTGACTCTGGTTTGGGAGAATGTGTAGAGTTTGCGCATTCTCCCATGTCTGTGTGGGTGTCCTCTGGGTGGTCCAACTTCCTCCCACAGTCCAAAGGTTGGTGGATTGGCCATGCTAAGTTGCCCTTTAATTTCCAAAGATGTGTAGATTTGTTGGAATAGCCATGGTAAATGCAAAGGGTGACGAGGATAGGTCAGGGGAGTGGGCCTGGGTAAGATGCTCGGATAGCTATTGGTGGCAAAGTTAGGTATAAGAACATAAGAAATAGGAGCAGGAGTAGGCCATCCAGCCCTTCGAGCCTGCCCCGCCATTCAGTAAGATCATGGCTGATCTGTCGCTGCTCAGTTCCACTTTCCCGCCCTCTCCCCATAACCCTTAATCCCCTCTCCTATCAAAAAACCATCAACCCACGTCTTAAAAATATTTAGCGAGGCAGCCTCCACCACTTCAACGGGCAGAGAATTCCAGAGATTCACCACCCTTTGAGTGAAGAAGTTCCTCCTCAACTCCGTTCTAAACCGCCCCCCTTTTATCTTGAGGCTGTGCCCCCTAGTCCTATTGTCTTTTTTGAGCAGGAAGAGTCTTTCCACCTCTATCCTATCCATCCCATTCATCATCTTATACGTCTCAATGAGATCTCCTCTCATTCTTCTAAACTCTAACGAGTACAAGCCCAGTTTATTCAGCCTCTCCTCATAGCTCAACCCCCTCAACTCCGGTATCAGCCTAGTAAAGCTCCTCTGCACTCCCTCCAAGGCCAAAATATCTTTGCGCAGGTGCGGCGCCCAAAAATGCGCACAGTACTCCAGTTGCGGCCTCACCAATGCCCTATACAGCTGCAGCAAGACCTCCCTACTTTTATATTCAATCCCCCTCGCTATGAAGGCCAGCATCCCATTCGCCTTCCTGACCACTTGCTGCACCTGCAAGCTGGGTTTTTGCGACTTGTGCACAAGGACCCCGAGGTCCCTCTGCACTGTCCCCTGCTGCAGTTTTTCGCCCCGTAAGTAATAGTCCTTCCTACCATTCTTCCTACCAAAGTGGACCACCTCACACTTGCCAACATTAAATTCCATTTGCCATTTCCTGGCCCATTCGCCCAGCCTATCTAGATCCTTCTGCAGACTCTCCACACCCTCCGCACAATTATATATATAAATATATATATAAATAAATATATATAAATAAATAAAAATAGGTATGTTTGTTATAAAGTTGAAAAACCTGAGGAATCTCTACAAGTTCTTTGCCTTATGGAGTAGGCATGTCTTGTACATCTTCAAGTTTGCCTGTGTTCACTCGGATCCCAGAACTTGAACTGACAGAACCAAAAATGTTTGGTTAACCAATGCTTCATTAGCATTTCTTGTTGTTGAAGACAAGTCATAAGAACATAAGAAATAGGAGCAGGAGTAGGCCATCTGGCCCTTCGAGCCTGCCCCGCCATTCAATAAGATCATGGCTGATCTGTCGTGGCTCAGTTCCACTTTCCCACCCTCTCCCCATAACCCTTAATCCCCTCTCTTATCAAAAACCCATCAACCCGCTTCTTAAAAATATTTAGCGAGGCAGCCTCCACCACTTCAACGGGCAGAGAATTCCAGAGATTCACCACCCTTTGAGTGAAGAAGTTCCTCCTCAACTCCGTTCTGAACCGCCCCCCCTTTATCTTGAGGCTGTGCCCCCTAGTCCTACTGTCTTTTTTGAGCGGGAAGAGTCTTTCCACCTCTATCCTATCCATCCCATTCATCATCTTATACGTCTCAATGAGATCTCCCCTCATTCTTCTAAAGTCTAACGAGTACAAGCCTAGTTTATTCAGCCTCTCCTCATAGCTCAACCCCCTCAACTCCGGTATCAGCCTAGTAAACCTCCTCTGCACTCCCTCCAAGGCCAAAATATCCTTGCGCAGGTGCGGCGCCCAAAACTGCACACAGTACTCCAGCTGCGGCCTCACCAATGCCCTATACAGCTGCAGCAAGACCTCCCTACTTTTATATTCAATCCCCCTCGCTATGAAGGCCAGCATCCCATTCGCCTTCCTGACCACCTGCTGCACCTGCAGGCTGGGTTTTTGCGACTCATGCACAAGGACCCCGAGGTCCCTCTGCACCGTCGCCTGCTGCAGTTTTTCGCCACGTAAGTAATAGTCCTTCCTACCATTCTTCCTACCAAAGTGGACCACCTCACACTTGCCAACATTAAATTCCATTTGCCATTTCCTGGCCCATTCGCCCAGCCTATCTAGATCCTTCTGCAGACTCTCCACACCCTCCGCACAATTTGCCTTTCCCCCAATCTTGTCCTTTATGATAAGCTGCTACTGAGTGTAGATTTCAGTCATGTTCCTCTTTGGTTTTGCCCATCACCATGATATTATCCACAATCTTATAGAAACATACAAAATTATGAAGAAAATAGATGAGATAGAAGCAGGGAAGTGGTTTCCTCTGGTGGGTGAAACCAGAAGTAGGGGGCATAGCACCAAAATAAAGGGGAGAAGATTTAGGACTGAGTTGAGGAGGAACTTCTTCACCCAAAGAGTTATGAATCTGTGGAATTCCCTGCCCAGTGAAACAGTTGAGGCTACCTTGTTGAATGGTTTTAAGGCAAAGACGGATAGATTTTTGAACAGTAAAGGAATTAAGGGTTATGGTGAGCAGGTGGCTAAGTAGAGCAGAGTCCATAAAAAGGTCAGCCATGATCTTATTGAATTGTCTACTCCTCCTAGTTCTTATGCATATGCATCCAGAGATATTTTTTGTAGTTCTGTCCAGATGTTGCTGGAACAGTTCCTGACTGATGGATAATCTCGGGAAGCAATGTCTTACAAATTATGTTCTGAAAGTAGCAATTTTTTTTTTTTGACAGCCCTTTGTCAAACATTTGGCATTCGATCTGCTTCTGGTGAATTTGGGATTTAATTCCTCGAATCGTGACGATAAGTAGAACAGGCTGAGCTTGTTTCCACTGGTGTTTAGAAGAAAGGAGTGACTTGATTGAAGTATATATCTGAAGGTGGATAAGTCACCTGGACTGGATGAATACACCCCAGGGTTCTAAAAGAGATAGCTGAGGAAATTGATGGTGATCTTTCAGAGATCACTGGAGGCAGGGAGGTCCCAGAGGACTGGAGAGTAGCTAATGTAACACTGATGTATAAGAAAGGAGGGAGGCAGCAGATGGGGAAACTATCGGCCGGTTAGCCTGACTTCAATCATCGGCAAGATTTTAGAGTCCATTATCAAAGATGAGATTGCGGGGTACTTGGAAGTGCATGATAAAATAGGACTGAGTCAGCATGGCTTTGTCAAGGGGAGGTCATGTCTGACAAATCTGTTAGAATTCTTTGAGGAGGTAGCAAGGAAGTTAGATAGAAGAGAACAAGCAGATGTGATTTATTTAGGTTTCCAAAAGGCCTTTGACAAGATGCTGCACAGAAGACTCTTAAATAAATTAAGAGCCCATGGTATTTTCATGATAAGATCCTGGCATGGATAGAAAATTGGTTGACTGGCAGAAGGCAGAGAATGGGGGTAAAGGGGTCTTTTTCAGGATGGCAGCCAGTGACTAGTGGTGTGCATCACAACTGGTGCTAGGATCACAACTTTTCACAATATGCATTAATGATTTGGAGGAAGAAACTGAAGGCACTGTTGCTCAGTTTGCAGATGATACAAAGATATGTGGAGGACACAGTATTGAGGAAGCAGGGGATTGCAGAAGGACTTGGACAGATTAAGAGGGTGGGCAAAGAAGTGGCAGATGGAATACAATGGAAAAGTGTGGTGTTATGCACTTTGGAAGGAGGAATGGAGGCATAGACTATTTTCTAAATGGGGAAATGCTTAGGAAATCAGAAACACAAAGGGACTTGGGAGTCCTTGTTCAAGATTCTCTTAATGTGCAGGTTCAGGCGGCAGTTAGGAAGGCAAATGCACTGTTAGCATTCATGTCGAGAGGGCTACAATACAAGAGCAGAGATGTTCTTCTAAAGCTGTTTAAGGCTCTGATAAGACCCCATTTGGAGTATTGTAAGTAGTTTTGGGCCTTTTATCTAAGGAAGGATGTACTGGCCTTGGAAAGAGTCCAAAGGAGGTCCACAAGAATGATCCCTGGAATGAAGAGCTTGGCGTATGAGGAATGGTTGAAGACTCTGGATTTGTACTCATTGGAGTTTAAAAGGATGAGAGAGATCTTATTGAACATACAGGATACTGAGGCCTGGATAGAGTGGACATGGAGAAGGTGTTTTCACTAGTCAAAAAAACTAGAACTAGAGGGCATAACCACAGGCTAAAGGGACGATCCTTTAAACAGAGATGAGGAGGAATTTCTTCAGCCAGACAGTGGTGAATCTGTGGACCTCTTTGTCACAGAAGGTTGTGGAGGCCAGGTCACTGAGTGTCTTTAAGACAGAGGTAGATAGGCTCTTGATTAATAAGAGAATTAGATGTTACGGGGATGAGAAAAATATCAGCTATGATTGGGTCTGCTCTGCCATTCAATGGGCCGAGTGGCCTAGTTCTGCTCTTATATCTTATGGTCTTACATAGGATCCTACATGGTGGTTTCCTCACGTGGGTAAATCCAGAACTAGAGTGACATTGTTTTAAAATTAGGCCCTTTGAGGACAGAGTCTGACTTTGGAACGCTCCACTTTGGTAGGCAGTGGAAGTTGGATCATTGAATATTTTCAAGACGGAGGTAAACAAATTCTTGTTGGACAAGGAAATCGAAGGTTATTGGGGATACAATAAGACAAATGATCAGACGTGATAATGAATGGCAGAGTAAGCTCAAGAGGCTGAATAGCTTTTTGCTCCTGTTTCATGTGTTCATAATATTCTGAAGTATGCTTTCTACTATACTGAGCCATTTGTTTGCTTTCCCAGATCAAAATCAGTTTTTGAATGACACCCAGGACCTGCATTAGACAAAATGCACTCCTTTAAGAGGTGCAAGCTTGACTTTAGGTTGCAAACTGACATTTAGGTAGCTTAGCCTGAACTTGTGCTATCCAATCAGTTTTGTGCATGCTGAGGCACGCAGCCACTTAATAGTGCACTTAGCATTGGCTGCACACTCCAGTCATTTAAATTAGCCAGCATCACAAAAGTTTGCATGCTGCCTGCATCACAAACAACAGGCACAGGTTCAATAGTGCACTCCCTATGCCCATTATCACCAGGATTATTGAATTTCATAACCAAAATGTTAACTTATAATACCGTAAGAATTTGTGGATTACAAAGCAGAAAAATCCTTGCTGAAAATGGATTCATAATTACAAATGTGGTGCCTTTCTCACACAAACAATTTTCCTAAAGGTTACATTCTTTGAACATATATTGAAAGGCTGTTGATGAAATCATCCTTGCACATGGAACAGATTTTCTGCAGTACTAGTCTCATGCAGCAAGTCTAAATGAGTGATATTGCCTTTATGCACCAAATTTCTCAACATTGTATTTTAAAACTGGGAAAGAGCATGAACCATAAACAAGATATTATTTCCTTTCCTGCACTAGTACTTAAATGAAGGTTTTATATGTAAATGCCAGAAACGTTGGCCGGAATTCTCTGACTTTGCCCATGGCTGGAATTATCAGGTCCCACTGCTGTGAATGAAGACTTGGGCTGAATATTGGCCAGAATACTCCTGACCTTGCCTGTGGGCTGGAATTATCCGGTCCCGATGCTGTGAACAGAAATTTGGGCTGAGTGCCAAATTCTTCATTCTCAATGGCTGCCGTAGCAGGGTGTGTGAGACTGGAGAATTCCTGCCATTATTTAAATTTTCTTTTTCTTGAATTATAGTGGCCAGATTTGTGTAGGGTAATCTCATTGAAAGTAAGCAGGTTTACATTGTATGTGCCACAATGCCTTTTCTTTGTCGCGGCTAGGAGGTGATATCGGTGCTAAATTTTACTTTGGATTTAAGTAAAGTGATGTTTGGAAGATTTGTAAACTTTAGTTCAGTAAGACTAGGCAAACATTTTAACCTGAATGTTGCATCTTCAGATTGTACTAACAACCTTGATTTAATCTTTGGCAAAAACCTTATGATGTGTAAATTAAGTGATTTAGTGTATGATTAGATGAACTTTAAAATGTGAACATTTCTATAAAGTTACAATGTAAATTTAATTTTAATATTTTTAAGAGGAAGTGAAGCAATAGACCATTTGAGATTAGTTTGTTCCCAATTGATTTTCCACTCTGGCCAAAATCCATTGAAGAACGAAGTGAAGTGGGTGCACGTTCACCACTTCAGCTGACAATTCCACAAGAAGTTTGATTTCCTCAACATGTGGCAGTGCATTCAATAAATCATTGAAAACTAAATAACTTAATTGGTTGAAGTATATTAATGTGGAATGTGTTCCTCAACCAAGATATTGTGTTATTGTGGAAAACATGGCTGGAAGTATTGAAAATATGTGCTTTAATAGGGGAACCTTATTTCTGGAAAAATGTCTCAATTTAACATTTTTTAATGACCTTTCAAAATGAATTAAGTTGATGATGCCTAATTAAAACCCCACACGTTTAACCAAGTAGTGGCACTGCTTTCAGCAGTGTCTGATACAAAATTGTTTGGCTAAGTGAAGCCACTTTACCACTGAATCACAGAATCAGTGCTTCAAAAAAGGAATCCTTTGTTAAATGATCAACATAACGAGATCTTAATATCAAATATAACCAAGTTTGCTTTGAAAAGCAAGAAGTATGTGAATATTTTTAAAAATAGTTTGGGACAAATGCTTTCAATTCTAGAATAGCTGTGTTCTAAGAAATGTTTAATTGTTAACTTTAGAATTGTGTCCAAAGCATTGTTCTGCACAGGAACAACCTGTGCTGCATAAATTGTCCTGACCATCACTGGCAACTATATACTTTTTTTTGGGTCCGAGTTAATTTGCTAACCAAGTTAATTTTGGCTTTTTAACTTGAGATAGTCAGTCCTGTGACGATCAACTCAGAAATATGTATTAATAAATGCAACTAAGGACAGACCTAAAAATCCAAATAATGAGCATTATTACTTTCAAAATAATCACAGGGTTAATAAATGACTTATCTTTATTGGCATTTGAGATGCTGTGTATCCTACAGTGCAATTGTGTGGTTCTGTGCTTTGTTTTTTTTAAACTTGCAATGTTTTGCAACATAATGCACACTTAGGCAATTGAAGAAAATCTGCAATATATTCTGCTTTTTCCTGTCTGGTCCAGGGAAATTCCTTTGTTTATCAGAAAGGGTTCCTTGAGCAATTTTGATTGACATAATCTATCAACTACAATATTTGAGCATGTTCTGTTTGTGGACTTGTGAATGACCAATTAATCAATGCCTGGTATAAATAAACCTGTTGACATAGACTTTGAATTATTAATATTAAGTTCAATCTCAAACAGTAACTGATTTCTTAGTTGGACTATTTGGAGGCAATTGAATGGTTAATACTACCAACCACAGAAGATTACATCCTCCAAGACTGGATGTGAATATTTGATTAATTTGTCTCCTAGCTTGAGGCAGAATTTTGAAGATTGAGCAGTCATATAAAGGAATAAAAACTGAGAACTGTGAATATTGGTGGTCTTTAATTAGCTCTAGTACAATGATCGTTTACAGTTTGACCAAGACTTGGCTTTATCTTTTGCAAAAGATTAGCAGTTAACTGCTTGTACAAAACAAGAACATCTACTCTTGAAAAAGGGAATGATACCCGAAATGTCAACAAATCATTATTTTAAGCATCAAGAGCAAAAACTGCAAGCACTTGAACGCTCTTAATTTTGCATAAAAAAAATTTTGCACCTCCTGGCTTTTGCTGCTATCAATTGCAAAATCAAGCAATGTTTTTCCTGGAATTTGGCTATTTCAGAGTAATGGACTTTGGTGCCCTTGGCCAAGCCTTATGCATTCTTGACAATGGCAGTTTTAGCAAGTGATACTTAGAGTTTGGATGAATGACACTTGCCCCACAGTAAAGGTTATTTGTTTTTAACTTAGAGCAAAGTAATTGAATTACTGCTTTTTATCCTTTAAGCAATTTTGTTAAACAATTTATTGTCACTATAGGGTTCCTAATGGGCTTGGAAGTGCTTAAGCTTGACTAATGGACATGGGAGTGAGTGGAGGGGCAACGTCTGGCATGGAGTTATATGACAGCATGGATGGGGAGTGTGTGGATAGTGATAGCTTGGCACCTTATGGTTTTCATCATAACTGAGATGAAGCCTCTCTGCACCACAGCAGCCATTTTTAACAACCTACCTCTGCACACTGCAGCCATTGTGTCTGTCTCTGACATTTTCCCCAGGTCAGCTGGTTCAACTACAGCCTATACCAACCTCAGTGATGAATATCCAGGCCAGAGAGTAAGATACAAGGGTGGCACGGTAGCACAGTGATTAGCACTGCTACTTCACAGCTCCAGGGACTTGTGTTCGATTCCCGGCTTGGGTCACTGTCTGTGTGGAGTTTGCACATTCTCCTTGTATCTGCATGGGTTTCCTCCGGGTGCTCCGGTTTCTCCCATAGTCCAAAGATGTGCAGGTTACATTGATTGGCCATACTAAAATTGCCCCTTAGTATCCTGAGATGTGTAGGTTAGAGGGATTAGTGGGTGAAATATACAGGGAATTGGGGTAGGGCCTGGATGGGATTGTGGTTGGTATGGACTCGATGGGCCATATGGCCTCTTCCTGTACTGTAGGATTTCTATGATAAAGGTAACAAATATATCTTAAACATATCTATTTTCAAGTAGCTTCATGATATTACTGGATAACTTGTAATGTAGAGTACAATGCAGCCATCTCTGGACTAAGTCGTGAGACAGAATGTGAATGTTTCCCGCTGTGGAGGTAGTTGAGAAAACACATCAATTCCTCTGACAAAGCTACGGGAGAGAATGTTTTGTGCTGTACAATGAATGCACATCAACTCTCCAAAAGAGAATGTTACCCACCAGCCACCATGTCGAGGCAGGCCTATTCATTGTCCTACCCAGGCACCATATTGAAAAGGCACCCAACATCACTCGTCCATTATTGAAGGAAAAAAAAAGGACCACTTGGAAATGGAGGTGGATCATTGGGAGCACTTTAAAGACGAAAGGTGAATCTCCTGAGAATGAAAATAGAAGAGCAGGGACATTGAGGCTGACAAATGAACCCTTGCAGGACATTGAATCTGAAAAGCCCTCTGGGAGATGCTCCCCCACCCACTGCTGCTGTTGTGTTCTGGGATCCAGGGTTGCTAGTGGTATCCATTATGCATTTTGGTGGCAGTCCCAGGCACTGTTCAGGTGAGCCATGACATCAGCACACCATATTCTTTCAAACATGTTTTGCACCAGCTTGTTTACCCACTAAGTGATCCCATTAATGGGATGCAACTGCGTTTCACATTGGCCTCCATTGATTTTCCCAATCCACCATGGTGGATTAAGAACATCCTACTGTAAATTCAAGCCAGCATGAAACCAATTTTGTTTTGAGCCTCCTGCCGAATTCTTCCTCTCCCCAGCTGCCAGTGGTGTGGAGATGCCGGCGTTGGACTTGGGTAAACACAGTAAGAAGTCTCTCAATATCAGGTTAAAGTCTAACAGGTTTATTTGGTAGCAAAAGCCACTAGCTTTCAGAGTGTTGCTCCTTCGTCAGCTAAGTGGAGTTCTGAACACGAGAGGTAAAGCTGCTTCATTATTGAACTGTTATGTATCTTTGCTTGACTAAATAATTGATTTATTTTTGCATGAACGTATAAACAAGGTAACATTTTTGTTCTATCTTTATCTCCTCTCCTGTCTTGAAGTTGTCCAAGCTTTCAGTAGAAAATAATTCCAGATTTTTCTGCAGCTCTCTCATACTTGGCCCAGCAGCAGTATTTGATGGATAAGCCTATATGGTGGGAATACTTAATTCTGTTAGAACAAAATTCTGAAACTCTGCAGCAAAGTTCCCAATTGCTTACAGTTCACTTGCGTGATGTATAGTCCTTGGAAATATCTCATGAGCAAAAGCAATCTAATTTAGTAATTCTGAAATCCTATTTTCAATTGGTCAAGTCTGAAAAGAACATTTGGCACCCTTTGAACTGAACAGCCTTACACTGATAAGTTTGCAGTAATTCTCTCCCTCCATCTTGAGTGGGAAGTAGGAAAACCTCTGTCTGATCTGGAGGAAGGATATGGGGGAGGGCAGAAGTATATCAGAAGGCAGATCCCTCAGTTCAGGGTGGATTCCACACAAGGAAATTCAGCAGCAGTGAAGATGCTGACCAGAGCATGTGCAGTAAAATGTAGCCTGTAACTCTTTTTTTTTAACTCCAGCAGGATATCACCACCTCCTGCTCCCATTGGTTTCCACTGCATTATGTTATTATAATCCTAAGTGGCCATGCTTGTTTGCATCTATTTAAAAGTATCCATATTAGTTTATGTTCAAATTTGTGACAAGATCTGCCCTTCTTTACCAGATTAGCACGTTGGACGTTGTAACTGATCTCAATTGTTAATAGGTGGGTTTTCCCAGCAGGGGTCACTAGATCACAATCAGAATCAGGAACACTATTTTTATCTCCTGTATGTAGCATAGAAGCCTGTGATTGTTCTATCATTTTCTAGATCCACATTTTGGATTTGTTCCTCAACCCCTACACTTCTTTCCTCCTTCAAGGCAATTATTTTATTTTTTAAAATCAAACTTTAAGTTGCTATTCCTACTACCTTCTTTGATTTAGAATCTATTTTTTGGTTAAAATATCTAAGCATTTTGGGAATTCTTCTATATTAAGCATACTAAACAAGTAGTAGTATTGTGTTGAATCCAATTGCTGCATTCTAACACAACCCCAGCTGCAATCAGCTGAATCAGAACAGACTGGGGATTATATCTGGGTCTATCCAGGGCAAATGATTTAAATATCTCATTAGATGTTTTTTGTTCACATCATTAAGGGAGCTGCAAAATAAATTTTATAGTACTTTGTTTTTGAGATGCCTAAGCATAATTTACAAGGTCATAATTGGAACAGCATTACCAAAGTTGAAATTAAGACAAAGCTCTCAAATTTATACCAGGAGCACCTGCAACAATGATGCTTCAGTGTTGTATCAATTCAAAATTCTGTTCAGTAATTGGCACCAAAGCTCTATATATGTCTTCTCCCATCCAGAGAACACTATGTTCTGTTGTTTGTAGCGTATATGTGACAAAGTTCCACAGAAGCTCCGACACAGTTAATCATTCTTTGATGGAGTGTGGATTGTACCCTGCAAAAGCACTGACATTGATTTTCATGTTCAGGCCTCAAGTAAATTTAAGTTGTAGCCAGCAGTGTGTGCACAGTTTACAGGCAGCATGTCATTTTGGAGGACAGGAAAACCAGCAGTGCATAAGACCATATGACCATGAAAAATAGGAAGAGGAATAGGCCATTTAGCGCCTTAAGCGCACTCTGCCATTTTGTCAGGTGAATCGTAGAATCTCTACAGTGCAGGAGGAGGCCATGTGGGTGCTCCAGTTTCCTCCCTCAGTCCAAAGATGTGTGGGTTAAGTGCATTGGCCATGCTAAGTTGCCCCTTAGTATCCCTGGGGGAAACCCATGCAAACATGTGGAGAACGTGCAAACCCCACTCAAACAGGGATCCAAGCCAGGTATTGAACCTAGGTCCCTGGAGCTGAGGGGCAGCAGTGCTTGCCAGGATGCTGCTTGGTGATATTGGTTGGGGAGGGGACAAGGTGACAGTTTATCCTATAACAGCAGAAGCCTGGTCAATTTTCATGGTCAGGCCTCAACTAAATTTAAGTTGTAGCCAGCATTATGTCATGGTTTACAGACAATGTATCATTTGGGAGGACAGGAAAATCAGCAGTCCATAAGACCATATCACCATGAGAAATAGGAAGAGGAATAGGCCATTTAGCCCTTTAAACACACTCTGCCATTTATTAAGATCATGGCTAATCAAACTCTAAGTCCATTTCCTAACTTGGAAATTTAAATTGGAATCTCATTCATTTAAGAGTTTTATAGGATGCCTAATTTAGCTGGCTTTTGCACAATCTAATTCAAATTGTATTGATTTTCACTAAAGTAACTATTTCAATGGAATCATTGTACAATACTGTACTTGTCAACAGTCATCCACCACAACTAAAATAGTGTTAATGTATCTAAAATATTTAGCAATATCATGATTAGTATGAGTCAAAGTTATTTGGTATTGTTTGGCAATCATCATAAGCACAACAAGATTTCAAATGCATTCCTTGGATAGATTTTGCTTTGTAATAGTGTTACATTCAATGTTTCAAGATTACACACCGACTTAGCAAGGACAAGCATGTATTCAGTGTATTGCTGATAAATTCCAGGATTTAATTTTCTGTTGGTGACATGCGCACAAGGCATGCATCTTGTTTTGTAACATGGTATCTGCTATAGCGTTGGTAAGTCTTGACTTTCTCTGAAATGCTCAGGTTTAATCTTTGATGTTGTTAGTATTAATTTACTATCCATGGCGTCTTTTTTCATCATTTTTTCCAATGGTCATTATCCTGTCTTAATCTTAACTAACCTTGTTCATTATTTGTTTTCATACATTAGTCCTTCTGCAAAACTTTTTCTGCAATTAGCTAATATTGTGTTCCATATCTAGATTTTGTTGGATGAAAAACTTAGCCATTCTTAATCTTTCATTCATACGTTTTCTTGTGTTTTGAAGATCTGATTCAAAGAAAGCTCGAAGCTAGTATCTAGTTGCGTACAGTGTAATCCAGTACCACAATGAAGTCCCAACTTTCTAAGTACCTAGAGGTGTGGAAATCAGGATTGAGAACTGAATCTCTTAAAAAGAGATCTGTAAAAGCACATAATAAGATTGCTTAAGAGCTCTCAGTGATTGTGCTCTTTAAATGGACATACTCAAAGGTGCTGAAAAGAAATGAGGGGAGCAGTTTTACCAAAAAAATTCTAAGTGCCAAATGAGCATGAAAACTGGAGAGAATTGCATCCATTTTTTGGAGAGTTTTCAGACATAATCTTATGCCACTTAGTGCAAAAAAAGGCAAAGTGTGATTTACGCCAATGGATGGGGTCTATTCTTGTCAGAAAGCTGGCTGATGACAGCTAGAAAGCACTATTGTGCATGTGCCAATCTGTGTTCTGTGTACAAGGTACTGCCCCCTCCCTACCTTAAGCACCCAAGGGGCCTCAGTGGCCTCCAGCCCCACTAGCGAGGCCATCACAACAGGTCCCCACTGATAGGGACCAAATGTGATCCTCGCTGGTGAGGACCTTCACTGGCGAGGCTGTTGAGGCAAATAAACCTAAATGATTGTGTCCCAGACCCACAAATAATGTTTAAAAATAGATTTAAATGTTCAAATCAGCCTCACGCCTAGGTTGATCATGCCAGCAATCCAAGATTGTTAAGGTCGTGAGAGACAGAAACTGGACACAAACTTGCTTTTTTGCCCCTCGCACAAGATTGCTCCCAGACTCTTTAAGACTTAAATGCCCCAATCATAAAATTTAGGATAGTATCATTGATGATCTCGAGTGACTGATGGGAAGTCTTGCCCCCTCAATAGAGTCAATAGAAATTTTATGCCAATTTAACAAAGATTGTAAAATGTGATCAGCAATAATAGTGCAAATATTTTCCATTATACAGAATCAAATCTGCCACTGATTCCAAACTGTCGTGGCCTCAATCCCAGTGTCATCTCTACCTGGAATCAGTACCAGTAATCCTTCCAATCTTGTATCTCACATTTTATTGCTAGATAATCAGCAAATCAATTCTGCTCCATTTTTTTATTTCAACTCGAGCTGTGTGAACCTTTGAATTCCCATTTACCCAACTGTTGAGCTACCAGGTCCCATGTAGAATCCCTCACCAGATAGCTCAGCTCCACTCTACTGAACGGAGTTACCTGAGAGAAGAACCACAGGACATCTAGTTATTGAGAAAAAAGTTCCTCAGAAATGAGATGGAGAAATACATGGTTATTAAAAGCTTCAAAAACTCAACAAATTAGAAAGCTCAGCCATTAAGTTTGGAAATCATACTGAAGTGGATTTTAAATCATTGCCTAAAATGCTTCACAGAAAAGGATGGAACTCCAATTCAAACTGTACAATAAAGACTTTCCCAAGAGCGATAGTCAATAGAGACGGGGTATCTTCTGTGATTTGATTTTCCAACATTCTCAAATTTAAATGCTGTTCCTGTAACTTGCTTTTTGTGCTATAATTGAACAAAAATAGTTTCAGCTGAATTTTTTTTTTACTTCTACTTCTGTCTCAGTATAGATGCAGTCATGAACAGACCAATTTGAATAATGGTAAAATTGCTGTGTCAAGATACAAATTAAAATAATACTGAAGAGTGCAGTGAATATTGTAGATACATCCAAAACTGAATTGTTCTGATTAGATTGTCAAGAGGCCTACTGTGTTGGCAAAATAAAAATGATTTCCAATATATGGAACGAAGTCAGATCCATGTAAATAGGTTAACAGTTCCCTTTATTTTAAAAATTGTCTGTGAAATTAGATCCCAAAGGAGTTTGAATGTTTAACACAGAGCAGACTACAACAAGTGGGAGTCTAAACTTTAAGATGTCTATTGGGAGAAATAAAAATTTGCATGGTAAGTGGTGAATTTCTTAACACAGAATTTGAGCTGAGTCAAAGTTTTATTCTGTGCCTAACCCTGCTGTTCTTGGCCAAGAATTGATTGATAGAGATACTATGGTTGGTGTCATACTTATCCTGTTCAGTACAAAATTTGCAACAAGAGTGAGGAACTAAAATGTATTTTCCTAGATCCCCCTTCACATATATGCAGCATGATTTACCAAAGAGGTGGCAAAGATTTTGAGAGCTGATATCAATAAGTGAACGTAAGTGACAGCTGAAAGTCAGCAGCCTTGAGAGGTTTGGGATCAAAAGATGGCGGTGCCCACAAGCAGTCAGGTGTTGTCATTATACAGGATGATGCTGAAGGAAAGCAAGTTTTCCAGTTACAATTATAGGACCTTTGCAGTCTGGAGAATTAAGGATGCTTTTCAAGAAAACAAAGATGTGACAAATCCTGAAGTTATCCAAGGGCTAATAGAAAAGGCTAAAGCTAATATAGAAATTATTCAATGACGGGTACTCATCAGCTCATCATTGAAAATCAGTGAAACTGTGCAATAAGAGCCAACAAAAATGGTTTAAGGAAGAGTCATTCCATCTATCACTTCTAGTCAACTATCTGGAACTTGGGGTGTCCCAATTTTCAAAGAACTAAAGTTTCTCTCACTGTGTACACGTGACAGATCGACATTGGAGCAATTATACATCAATTAGACAATATTAAATGTACACAATTTTGTATGTAAAAATAAGAAACTCTTTGCACCTGCCAGGAGTCTTTTCTTCCACTTCTTCCCTTCCATCTGAGACAAATTGCAGGTTTTTCCCAAAATCAAATTCTTCATGCTTACCTCTTCTGAGGTGTATTATCAGTTTTGGTTTTGTGAAAAGAACTTTGACATGAATTTAGGAAAATTCCCAATTAGAAAAAATAGTTGATGATTAAAATGTATGTTTAACATTGAAACCAAAATATTTTTTAAGAATTTCTACTGGTCCTTTATCGTTGTCGAATGTTACAATCAGATGGGATTTCTGTCACTGATTCAAGTTTCACTTCTGGGGGTGTCAGTCAGGGAGGCAATCCATCAATGATAACTAGTGAGAAGCCAGTGCCTACACTATTTATGACATTCTTTGTAATTAAAGAGAACTGGAATGGCTGAAAGCAAGAATTTAATGAAAGGCTGTGGAGATGTGGAGCGCAACCAAAGCAAAGTCAGAGGCAGATCTGCTTTATGCAAATTACCACTTTTAAGTAAAGTTAAATCTTTCATTTTAAAAATCCAATAAAATAATGCATCAAAAGGCAATAGTAACCTAATCTTTTGGGTTCAGAAGAGGTCGAGATTGCAAGAACAAAAATCTCTGTTGAATTATAGTTTTAAAGTACTTTCTTTTACAGCTCTCTTAATATATGGAAACTACTTTTTCATTGTGGAAACTAAGAGAAGAGGTGCATTAATTTTCTTTCTGCATCATTAGTAGTTTACGTTTTGAATTTAACTAGTGTTGGCAAAAGTCAATTTCCATTATAAGAACATAAGAAATAGGAGCAGGAGTAGGCCATCTAGCCCTTCGAGCCCGCCCCGCCATTCAATAAGATCATGGCTGATCTGTCATGGCTCAGTTCCACATTCCCGCCCTCTCCCCATAACCCTTAATCCCCTCGCTTATCAAAAACCCATCAACCCGCATCTTAAAAATATTTAGCGAGGCAGCCTCCACCACTTCAACGGGCAGAGAATTCCAGAGATTCACCACCCTTTGACTGAAGAAGTTCCTCGTCAACTCCATTCTAAACCGCCTCCCTTTATCTTGAGGCTGTGCCCCCTAGTCCTACTGTCCTTTCTGAGCAGGAAGAGTCTCTCCACCTCTATCCTATCCTATCCATCCCATTCATCATCTTATACGTCTCAATGAGATCTCCCCTCATTCTTCTAAACTCTAACGAGTACAAGCCTAGTTCATTCAGCATCTCCTCATAGCTCAACCCCCTCAACTCCGGTATCAGCCTAGTAAACCTCCTCTGCACTCCCTCCAAGGCCAAAATATCCTTGCGTAAGTGCGGTGACCAAAACTGCACACAGTACTCCAGCTGTGGCCCCACCAATGCCCTATACAGCTGCAGCAAGACCTCCCTACTTTTATATTCAATCCCTCTTGCTATGAAGGCCAGCATCCCATTAGCCTTCCTGACCATCTGCTGCACCTGCAAGTTGGGTTTTTGCGACTCATGCACAAGGACCCCGAGGTCCCTCTGCACTGTTGCATGCTGCAGTTTTTCGCCACGTAAGTAATAGTCCTTCCTACCAAAGTGGACCACCTCACACTTGCCAACATTAAATTCCATTTGCCAGTTCCTGGCCCATTCGCCCAGCCTATCTAGATCCTTCTGCAGACTCTCCACACCCTCTGCACAATTTGCCGTTCCACCAATCTTGGTGTCATCAGCAAATTTCGACACCATACACTCGGTTCCCTCCTCCAGATCATCTATATAAATGGTAAATAGCTGAGGCCCCAGCACCGACTCCTGGGGCACTCCACTAGTCACCAACCGCCAATCTGAATAGCACCCATTAACCCCAACTCTCTGCCTCCTATTTGACAACCAATCCTCTATCCACGCTAACACCCTACCCCCAACTCCATGCCCCCTTCTGCAATAACTTCTTGAGGTACCTTGTCAAACGCCTTCTGAAAATCAAGAAAGACCACATCCACCGGCTCTCCTCTATCCACCACCCTAGACACATCCTCATAGAACTCCAATAAATTTGTCAGACACAACTTCCCCTTAACGAAACCGTGCTGCGTCTGCTCTATCAAGCAATTCCCCTCAAGATGCCTCGCTATTTCCTCCTTGATGACGGATTCTAACGTTTTACCTGCAACAGACGTTAAACTAACCAGCCTATAATTCCCTGCCTTTTGCCTGCCACCCTTCTTAAACAACGGCGTAACATTAGCTGTTTTCCAATCTTCCGGCACTTCCCTGGAATCCAGCGACGTTTGGAAAATAACCACCAAGGCATCTACTATCACCTCCGCCATTTCCTTCAGAACCCTCGGATGCATTCCATCCGGTCCTGGGGACTTGTCCACAATCAGTCCCTCCAGTCTGTCGAGCACCGCCTCTCTAGTAACAGTAATGTCATTGATACCCTCCAGTCCTACCACCTTTCCATCGCTAACACCCGGCAAATTATTCATGTCCTCCTCCGTGAAGACCGAAACAAAAAAGTTATTCAAGACCTCAGCCATTTCCCCATCCCCTACCAGTAAGTCCCCCCTCTCATCCTCTAAGGGTCCAACGTTCACCCTAGCCAGCCTCTTCCTTTTTATATATTTATAAAAACTCTTGCTATCCTTTTTTATATTAAGCGCTAGCCCAGCTTCATAGTTTCTCCTACCCTTCTTTATCAACTTCTTTGTCAATCTTTGACATTTAAACCTCTCCCAATCCTCTTCTCGCCCACTACTCTTATAACCTGATCTAAATGCTATTCAATTTAAGTATTCCCCAGACAGTAGAATCATAGGCAAATTACTTATGTTGTTTTACTGTGGGCTTATAACCTAGTTGCATGGAACTTTTGTGTGCAGTATGTACACCTGTTAATGCTATTCCATTTTTTCCTGTGTTTTCCAATTGGATAATTTATAGAAGCTCTGCTACACAGCAAACCTGAGATATAAAAGTAGTAGCTGCTACTTCTACAGAGTACGACCAGCTTCTGTGTTGTGTTAATAATCTGAATTTGTAAAATGCTTCAGCAATGACTCGCTCAGGCTTATAGCAGATGTTTAGAAGAAGGAAGGACATAAATTAGGTCTTCACTTTCTGCTCAAAAGCAATCTGGTATTGCTAATATGGTGAATATTTGAAAGAAAATGAACAGTTGCGCTAATAAATAAATTCACATTTATGGCTTTTATTTGTCAGATGTAAAATTTAACATGGTTCATGGGACATACAGTGAAATTGTGATGAGGCAGGCTCTGTTGACACAAAATTCCATTATGCTGAAGTCATCGATAAATCCTGCTGGCTGAATATGCTGGAAGGCATAATGGTTAGCACTGCTGCCTCTGAGCACCAGGGACTCTGGCTCGAATCCCGGCTTGGATCACTGTCTGTGTGAAATTTGCACATTCTCCCTGTGTCTGCCTGGGTTTCCCCTGAGTGCTCCTGACTCCTCCCACAGTCCAAAAATGTGCAGTTAGAAGGATTAGCCATAGTAAATTGCCCCTTAGAGTCAGGGGGGCTAGCTTGGGTAAATGCATGGGATTAGGGTCTGCGTGGGGTTGCAGTCGGTGCAGACTTGATGGGCTGAATGGCCTCCTGCACGGTAGGATTCTATGATTCTAATAGCAAATTTCATTGAATGATGTCCTTCATAAACCAAATTTCTGCACTGGTAACTCCAGGTAAGCCAGTCCTCTCTAAGCTCGTCATATGACCACACCAAACAATCAGAATGAAGTTAGACATTCAAAAGCATGAAATTGTGGAGTATTGAGCAAGCCTTCGTTAGACTGAGACTTTCTTGGAAATGGACGTGCAAAGCTGAGAGTATGACTAAACTAACAGCATGAAAACAAGTTTGACTGCGTTGACAACATGATGCATTGTATTATGCATGTCCAATGATGGCATGCTAACAGAACATAATTTTTCTAGAACTAACTCCCAGCCATTTTCAATGGAAAGCTCTGACATTTAACAAAGACCATTGTAGGGTGTGAACAAATTGAATAAAAACATTTTCACACATTTATTGCTTTACTGTTATTTAATTTGGATCTGCTGTTTTTGACATAGACTGCATGTGTAGGCATAAGGGGTTACATAGAGATGCATTCATGGGAATGTGGCCTAGTCTATCATGAAGTACCACTTAACACTCATTTGTGGGTGAATCCCCGTGATTTTGATCATTGGGGATTTTACTGTGTCGGCAATAAGAGTTAACTGGAAAAATAGCTGATTAAATGGTAAATATGCTTCTAGTTTTAATTGTCTTGGCTTCTTAACCCATTAAATTGAGTTACTGTTCTTGCTGAAATATGTCGACTTTCTCTTCTGCAGACCCTCTGACAATGCAAATACTTGGGGAAAAGTAAGCCGCCATACAGCAACAACTGTCAAAAATTGCCCCTTAGTGTCCTGAGATGCATAGGTTAAAGGGATTAGCGGGTAAATATATAGGGATATTGGGGTACGGCCTGGGTGGGATTGTGGTCAGTGCAGACTCGATGAGCCAAATGGCCTCTTTTTGCACTGTAAGGTTTCTATTATTTCTATGAACAACAGTTAACATTCAAAGTTTTTTTTGGGGGGGTCTCAGTCAATTCTTGATCTAAGGAGAGTTTCAAGCTGTTTTATGAGCTGTAAGTCTGCTAATTTAAGTTAGTTAAGGAAATTTGAATTTTACGCCTTATTTGGGTGGTGATCCTTCTATTAGAATTTGTGGCCATGGATTAATTTAGTAAGATTCTTTGATCTATACGTTCACAATACTGTTTTGGAAATAGCATAGAAACAGAAGTTGGCAGTCCAACTTTTTGTTTGATTCATGATAGCAACTGGAAAGAAAATTACTAATACCAAATGGAAAAAAAAAATCAGCAAATAATATTTGATGGCAATCTTCTCAATGCATGGGTATGATTATATTTCCTTGAAACTAAGATTGGCTTCTGATGCATATTATTAAAAACAGGATTTGTTTTTATGGTTTACTTCAATCCCCTCTCTTAAATTGCAGCCATGTAACTGTGTGCTCTTCCTTTTAAAAGCTTTGTATTAAAATGCTTACTGAATGTAGTTGATCTGTTTTCTATTTTCAAACTGCATATTGTATTTATTATATGCTGCAGTGCACAAATTCCAAGAGGAAAATGGTTTGGAATTGTGTAAACATATCACATTTGATCAACTGTGCAATGAAGCATCTGATAGTTTTTGGCAGGTATTTGTGCTACTAATTTTATTGGGCAGGGTTTGCTGATGGGAGCAGAAAATATTGCAAAAAGGCCAAAGTTGTGTTTTATATTGGCAGGAATGCTTTCTACAATCACCCCCACCCACCCACCGTATAAGAGATGTCTCATTTCCTGTCTTGCAATGGCAGGAACCTCCATTATCGGCCTCCATCGAGAAATCATTCCAACTCTTCCCCTGTGTGCCCCCACCCTCCCAGGTTCAAATCAAAAGGTTCTGTCATGGCAGCATGAATCACAGCTGCTTTCAAAAGGTGAACACCTGGCAAGCAGCCCTTGTGGGGAAGAGGCTGCGGACTATTCAAGGGGAGAAGGGATATCAGAAAAGGATTGGGGGGCTGCGGGAGAGCGTTGATGAGTGGTCATGACCTGGTGGAGGGGTGGGGTGGGGGTGGTAAAAATGTTGGTGCCAGCAAAGGACTCGGTACAGCAATATGAGGTCAGGGTGAGCAGCTTTGACTCCAGAGAAGCCAGGGATCAACCTGGATGGCTAATAGAGGGAAGACAAGTTGAAAATCAATTTTCCTAAGGATACCTATTGCTACCGGGCCACAAGCCTCTTCAAAGGGCCTTAGGGTGGGAAGGGAAGCCTCGGGCAGTGCGGTAGTTGTGCTGAGGTGCATTTTGACAAGTACCCTCCATAAACTGTGTTGCACGCAAGGTATTGGAGCGAAGCTTGGGACCGTACTTAAACCTGAGATAAGAACTCAGGATCAGTAGAGTGGTGACAGTTGTCACCATTTAATCATGTAGTGTGGGGTGAAGTTGGTGTGGGATGTTGCCCGTTCAGCAAAGGCTGAGAATCAAGTGATGGCTGGGACTTAACTCACTGGCTTTTGAGAGGTAGCTCCTGATGATTGGGCAAACAGTGGCCTGTAGGGGACAAATTCTAACTGTCAAGTCTTTATCTTTGATATTGCAATGAAGAGAGAGGAGAGGTGGAGCCTGACAATCATTCTTCAGGTTCACAGGCAGGAGAAAAGATGATGTCAGTGGAGGTGCCTGGCTAGCCAAAAGCACAAGTAAATCCAGAAAAGGAAGAGGTCCAGAGCCTGCACCATAGGCAGAGGAGTAACTCCAGAAAGCAATCACTCAGAGGCATCTCTTTGGCACTACAATGGGGGCAGGAACTGTCTGAGGAAGAGACGGCAGTGGTATGTTTCCTCCAATGAGGAGAGTGTTAAAGGGAACAGGGATGAGGCAGTGGTGATGGCCAGGGCTTGGATGTGCTCGTTGCTGCCAGATTCATAGAGAGTGATGAGGACCTCCAATGAAGATAGCCAATTATCCTCACTTTTACTCTGAGCATGGCACTCCCCTCTGACTGAAGTATAAACCATATTATTTAACCTGATGCTTAACATATGCTGTACATTTTTTTGTGATCATTTATGAATTGCAGCTTTTAAAAACAAACCTTTTATTCAGATTACTAATCTGTTGTACACTCTGCTCTTGTGACATCAGACATCCTTACAACATTCCTGTAATTTAAACAACTCCCATTTCAATAAACTGATGGCAATTGCAACAGCTAATGATATTGATGTCATCACAGCATGAAGAAATATTTATGTGCCCTGGGAGATTTTTGGCTCTTAGTTTATTGGAGATGTTTTGTAAATATCTCCTGTGGATCTGCATATCTCGATAGATTAGCCACCATTTATATGTGGTTCATAACTGGATCAGGATTTGTTTTTCTGGACTACAGTAGCTCACAACCACTTAGAAAGCCAAGACCAATTGACCCATCCATGTTTAAGTGGCTGTCACAATATATGGAGATATCTTTAGTCTTTTGAAAATGAAGCCTGTAGAACATATAATTGAGGACAGATTTATAGCATGGTGCCACTGGCCATCAAATATTATCAAATTATTATTCTTCCAACACTGACTCTCATATTCTGACTCCTAATGGGATGGGGAAACTTTACCCTGATGTGCATGATTTATGATCTTGCCTAGAGATGCATTGCAACTCTTCCACTTTGTCTTTTACTTTATTCCCTAAGATGTATGGTTGCATGCAAGTTGGGGAATGGCCATTACAAACATTGACTTGAGTCAAGCAATCCACCTGCCTGAGAACCAGTGCACATACTAACATTCCAGAGAACACAAATGGTGTGTTTGAGTAAGATTCATCGGTGATTCAAAATAGAATAAGTGCAAGTTGCAGGAGGGGAAAATGAACAACAGGCAAAGTTGAAAGCTTGTGCATCATGCTTTCTGGTCAGGGGTTTAGTGCTACAATAGGCATTTCTTCCAAATGGATAATCACTATTGAGGTACCTGAAAACAGCCAAGCTATTCAATTCAAATGCAAGTATCCTGTGAGTTTGGTATAAATATATTTGTTCAAGAATATGCACTATTGAGGTTTAAACATGCATTTGCATTTTGGTTATGGCATTAGTTCAGGATTCACTCCACACAGCTGCTATAGTCATAGGCCAAATGCAGTTTGAATCTGAAGCCAAGATCAAGCCCAAGATCAAACTGGAATGAGATTCCTGCTCCAATTTACTTTTGAGTGGTTTGTTTCCCGCATCTAATTTATACTCCACAAGCTCAACATTGGAGTGAAATTGAAATTCCTGTGCATTAGCACTGAACCTATAATGTCGATACACTGTTGAAGGTACATTCTCCAATCAAGCTATCTTGTTTTGATAGCTTCAGATGGACCACCCAATTGGAGAAATACACAGGCCAAAGAGACATCCTGAACTGTCACCTATGGTCAATATGTGGGACCTTTTAAATGAAAATGATGCTAAATGCTCTTAATATTAAACTGTACTTATAAAGGTAAAACAAATTCAACCAACCACAACTTTGCTTGAAGAGAAAACACAAAACAGCTCTGTTAAAATGTATATTATCCAAATTTAAAGCAAAATGGGCTTTGCAGTGACTGCCAAATAACAATGATCAGCTTATTTTAATAATTCAATTTAATTTAAAGTTCCACTTGTGATTGGTGATGCTGCTTTCCATTCACAAATACTTTGCTGTAAAAATTCAGCTTTGCCTTGTAAATTTAAGGCTTATAATTAAGTCTTCACTGTAGCACATGTCTATACAAACACAACTCTGCCTGCAAGGGGGAAAATATTACAATTCACACAAAAACATTCTGTTTAATAAACCATTTAGGTGAGCTTAAAATTTTGATAACCAAATGCACACCAGGATTACAACAAAAGCAACTTTACTTCCAAAGTTCATTTGAAAGGTGTCTCCTGATACAAATCAAATAAGTAAACTCCATTTAATCCTGCAATTAACATTTATTTGTGGTTGACAATGAAGCCTGTACTTGTTTGCATTTTACAATGATGATTTATACAATAGTCATCAGGAGAGCTGTCGATAGGCCCATTTTCATAGTTTGCCTAAATTGTCATAATGACTTTGAAATGCCATTAAGTTTCTGATCTTTTAATGGTAGTAATCTTACACCATTAACTTAAAGGTCGGATTTTCATTTAAATTTTCCCAAAGATTATTTTGCTTCCACCTCCAAACTTTTCCAAAGATGATAGATGCTCTGCACCTTGAACTCCATCAACTCCTGGAAAGCAGTTTTTAAAGTTTCCATTTTTAAAAAAAACCTGGAAATGTGAAATTTGCTCCATGATTCTACAAAATACTTTTAATCAGCATTCACAATTCTGCATCTGTTCCATCAAAGTGTGTGGTTTTAGAATAAAAACAGAAGTTTTGGATAAACTCAGCAAGGCTGGAAGCATCTGTAGAGAGAGAAAAAAAATAACATTCCTGAAGAAGAGTCATACAGATTTGAAATGTTAATTCAGTTGCTCATTCCATAGATCCTGCCAGACTTGTTGAGCTTTTCCAGGGCATTTTATCTTTTTATTTCCAATTTCCAACATCTGCAGTAATTTGCTTTTATTTGAATGCTGGCAACAAAATTTGGTACTCAAAGGATTGAGTGCTAGTCATAGAGGTTTCCAGTATGGAAACAGGCCCTTTGGCCCAACTTGTCCATGCCACCCATTTTTTAAACCCCCTAAGCTAGTTCCAATTGCCCACATTTAACTAATGTCTCTCTATACCCATCTTACCCATGTAACTGTGTAAATGCTTTTTAAAAGACAAAATTGTAGCCACCTCTACTACTACCACTGGCAGCTTGTTCCAGACACACACTACCTTCTGTGTGAAATAATAGCCCCTCTGGACCCTTTTGTATCTCTCCCTTCTCACCTTACACCTATGCCCTCTAGTTTTAGAGTCCCCTACCTTTGTGAAAAGATATTGACTACCTAGCTGATCTAGTCCCTCATTTTATAGACCTCTATAAGGTCAACTCTAAGCCTCCTACGCGCCAGAGAAAGAGTCCCAGTCTATCCAACCTCTCCTTATAATTCAAACCATCAAGTCCTGGTAGCATCCTAGTAAATCTTTTCTGTGCTCTCTCGTTTAATAATATCCCTTCTATAATAGGGTGACCAGCACTGTACACAGTATTCCAAGTGTGACCTTACAATGTCTTGTACAACTTCAAGACATCCTATCTCCTGTATTCAATATGCTGACAAATGAAATCAAGCATGCTGAACGCTGCCTTCACCACTCTGTCCACTTGTGACTCCACTTTCAAGGAGCTATGAACCTGTACCCCTAGATCTGTTCTATAACTCTCCCCAGTGCCCTACTATTAATTAAGTAATTCCTGCCCTAGTTCGATCTACCAAAATGCATCACCTCACATTTATCCAAATTAAACTCCATCTACCATTCATCAGCCCACTGGCCCAATTGATCAAGATCCCATTGCAATCCTAGATATTGTCCACTATGCCACCAATCTTGGTGTTACTTGCAAACTTACTAACCATGCCTACTAAATGCTCAACCAAATCATTAACATAAATGACAAATAACAGCGGACCCAACACTGCTCCCTGAGACACATTGCTGGTCACAGGCCTCCAGTTTGAAAAACAACCCTTGACAGAAGACAGAGGGTGGTTGTAATCAAGCCAATTTTGTATCCATTTGCTACCTCACCCTACACCTAGAGAGATTTAACCTTATGCAACAACCTACCATGCAATCCTTTGTCAAAGGCCTTGCTAAAGTCCATGTAGACAACATCAACTGCACTGCCTTCGTCTACCTTCTTGGTTACCCCTTCAACAGCCTCAATCAAATTTGTGAGACGTGATTTTCCACTCAAAGCCGTGCTGACTGTCCCTAATCAGTCTCTAAATGCCTGTAGATCCTGTCTCTGAGAATACCTTCTAACAACTTACCCACTACCGATGTGGGGTTCACCAGTCTGTAGTTCCCAGGGTTTTCCCTGCAGCCCTTCTTAAACAAAGGCACAACATTCTCCGCTCCCCAGCCTTCAGGCACCTCCCCTATGCCTATCAATGATTCAAATATTTCTGCTAGGGGACCCACAGTTTTCTCCCTAGCCTCCCACAATGGCCTGGGATACACTTCATCAGGACTTGGGGATTTATCTACCTTGATGCACTTTAAAACTTCCAGCACCTCCTTCTTTGTAATATGTGCACTCCTCAACACATCACCATTTTCCCCAAGTTCCCTAATATCTATGCTTTTCTCAACAGTGAATACTGATGAGAAATATTAATTTAGCATCTCACTTATCAATTTAGTAACCAAACTAATATTAATGAGAAAGTTGTTAATGTTTCCTTGGACACAAATCTTCTTCTCCTGAAGATTTTTGACTCTATGGACCACAGTTAAATGGAGGGAATCGTAGAATCCTTGCAGTGCAGAAGGAAGCCATTCAGCTCATGGAGTCTGCACAGACCACAATCTCATCCCTGTAACCCTTCCTATTTACCCTACTAACCCAGTGATACTAATGGACAATTTAGCATAGCCAATCAACCTAACCTGCACATCTTTGGACTGAGAGGAAATTGGAGCACCCAGAGAAAACCCACGTAGACACAGAATATGCAAACTCCACACAAACAATGACCCAAGCTGGGAATCGAACCCAGGTCCTGGCACTGTGAGGCAGCAGTGCTTGCCATTATGCCACCCCTCACATTAAGCCAAGTTACCATTATTTACAAGGGATCATATCCAACTCTGGTATGTAACAGCCAAGTCACATCCGAGCCTCCTCGAATGTTCTTGAGTGTTATCTTTTAGCAGGGAATCAGGTGATAAGTTCTAGTCCAGCATTATTGAGGCTAACCACACAGAGACCAGCTTATATAGCGAACATTTAAATCTTCCTAACTTGGATGTTTCAACTACCAACTTGGAAGTTCATATCTAACTTCAATTTCCTTTTGAGAGGTGCTGTTGGCTACTTGCTGGAGAAAGATAACATTTGCAGTGCTCTAGAGAAATAAGAGGGAAATTTGATAGCATTTCAAAGAGTTGACACATAGGCACAGTGGGCCCAATGGCCTCCCATGCTATGGTGGTTTTATTGCATGATTCAATAAATCACACCAAAACTCTATAGTCACGCTACATCTAGTCAGAAATGGTGGTGGATAATTAAACGACTATTAATTGTGGATAAATAACTCCTCAAGGAGGAGGAGACTCAATGAACATTCCCATCAGCGGTGATGGTACAGCCTTGGAACATGCTCCTTAACACCAACATGGCTGCACATACACCACATAGACTACAAAGGTTCAAGGAGGCAACTCACCACCACCATCTTGAGAGCAATTAGGGACCAGCAATAAAGTCCACATCAAAAAAGCCTAGCATATGAATGCAAAAAATATGGCTGAAATTTTGCAACCGTCTTCAGTCAGAATTGCGAAAAGGATGATCCATCTCTCCCTAGACTTCAGGTCACTGCCACTGCAGTTAATCTTCAACTAAATCCATTCACTCTTATGTGATATCAAGAAATGGCAGTTGGAGCTCATTGGATATAACAAAGGCTATGGGCCCTGACAACTTCATAAACACAATATTTTATGGCACAGAGGAAAGTAATGCAGCCAATTTCCCTTACTGGCAAAAAAGCACTAAGCAGCCCAACCCACCTTCCAACTCTTGATCTGTAGTCTTTTAGGTTGCAGCAATTCAAGTGTACATCCAATGCCTCCAGATTATTGACCTCTCCACTAAGGGAAATATACCTTTTATATCAACTTTCTATAGATCCCTCAATTTTATATACCTCTAATTAATTCTCCACTTAACCACTCTTTTTCCAAAGAAAACAACTACAGGCTTTCAAATCTTTCCTTAAAGCTAAAATTCTCCAGTGCTGGCAACATACTTGTGAACCTGCATACTCTCTAGTGCAATCAAAGATTTCTCATAACTCAAACCATCTGCTGTACTGTAGCTGTCATCTAACTAATGTTTTACACAGTTCAATGGGAAAACAGTAGCATACTGGTAATGTTGCTGGACTAGAATCCAGAGACCTTAGGCTATTGTTCTGGGGACAATTTGAATTCAGTTAATAAATCTGGAATATAAAGATATTGACCATGAAACTACCATCAATGGTAATAAAAATCTGATGTGATTCACTGTCAGTTCGAGGAAAAAAATATGCCAGACTCCAGACAACCTACAGCAATGTAATGCCAATGTACCTGCCCTCTGCAATGAGCCACTCAGTTCAAGGGAAATTATGACTGGGCAACAAATGCCAGTGACAAATTGCCAGTAACACCAATATCTCATGAAAGAATTTTTAAAAAATGGGTCGGATTTTCTGTCCTGCAGCTTATTTTCCAGCAGCAGGAAAGGGCTGGAAATTTTCCGCCAACATCCCTGCTCTTTTATATCCTGTGCCTCAACTATAAAAAAAAAGCATTTCAGATGCTTTCTTAATCAACTTATCTAACTGCCTTGGATCTGTGGAAATGTCCCTCTGTTCCCCTACATTTTTCAATATTGTATAATTTGTTGTATATCTCCCCCCCGACTTTGTCCTCCCCAAGTGCGTTACTTCACATTTTTCTGAATTCATTGAATCATAGAATCCATACAACGCAGAAGGAGGCCATTTAGCCCATTCAGTCTGGACCGACTCTTACCAAGGCTTACCCTATAACCCCATGTATTTACCCCTCTAATCCCCCTAACCTATATATCTTGGGACACTAAAGGGTAATTTAACATGGCTATTCAATCTACCCTACACATCTTTGGACTGTGGGAGAACACCAAAGAACCCAGAGAAAACCCACACTGCTGCTGGGAGAAGTTGTTGATGCATGGGAAGCTAGTACTGTGCAGCAAGTACATCCTAAGATGACTGGTCTTCAACAAAATTTCCATATATACCATATGGAGACTGGAAATCATTCTGATAGTTGGTATAGGCTGTTCCTAAACTCATTCCTGCACCAAAAGTAATAGGGCCAACTGCACAGCTTAAAAACAACAGAAATTACAATTCCTAAACTGAAGCCAACACATAATTTCACCAGTGAATTCACCGTGCACCGCTCTGCTTTCTTTTGGTCTCCACCATCTTAGATTGCCTGGAATTTTAGGGGGTAATTTTATAGGTTAATCCCTTTCTGAAATATAATCTAGTTTGCAATTAGAGTTTAACCACAATGAACCATTTAAATTAAGCTTATTTCAGTCTTTGTCAGGGATGAACGAGCTCCCCACAGGAGAGGCCACTATAGCTAATTAATTAGGTAGCTAGTTTGAACTGGATTCTCCAGCTAGCTTTGCTCATTCATCTCTCTGGAACCTCAACTGGTATTGTATACAGATGGAATGTGCACAAAGGTAATAAATACAAACAGTAAGTTAGTCACAGAGGATAATTTGGGAATTCAGTGCAGTAAGGGTAGAGCTGCTGTTGATGTAAGTGCTGCAGCTACTTTAACTTTGAGTCAAGGAATGCGGAGAGTAATGGACCAGTTTTAAAGAGATAGGGGCTCAGTCTGTGTTCTGAGAAAAATCCAAGAGTGATGCCACAGGGAAACAGATAAATGGTTTGTTGGGGAATATTGTGCTTGTTTATCTTTCTAAATTCCTGTAGTTTATTAGTAATTGTAAGCTTTACTAGCAGCAATAAAGCTCATTGGGAATAATTGAATTTATTAATTAAGAAAATAATCATTAATAAACATGTATTAAAGATCTTAGGTGATGTGATGCCAGTATGATCCAGGACAAACGTATCTGCAGCTTGAGGAGCTTCGGTTAAGACCCAGTAAGCTGGAGGCCAAGTTGTAAACATTGCAATGCATCAGGGAGGGGGTAAGATGGCTGGATACTTTGTTTCAGGAGGCAGTTGTATCCTTTAGATAGGGTCTTCTCATTTCACCAGAGGCAGGAGGATGTCACTGTGAGAGAGGCAGTTAAGAAGGTCAAGAGATTGGAAGTGCTCAGCCCTTGGGACAAATTTTCTGGCAAGTCACATAATTTTGGCAGTGGAGAGGGCTTTAAACTAAATAAGAGGATCAAATGAGGGAAAATTTAATCAATTAAAAAGAAAGGACAAGGAAAGTCACGGTGGCACAATGCTTAGCACTGCTGCCTCACAGCACCAGGGATTTGAGTTCAATTCCAGCCTTGTGGAGTTAACACATTCTCCTTGTGTCTGCATGGGTTTCCTCCGGGTGCTCCAATTTCTTGCACTGTCCAAAGATGTGCAGGTTAGGTGGATTGGTTATGCTAAATTGCACTTGATGTTCCAGGATTAGGTTGGGGGATTGGGGGTTACGGAAAAGGGCATGGGAAGGATGCTCTGTCGGAGAGTTGATGCAGACATGGTGAGCTGAATGGCCTCCTTCTGCACTGTAGTGATTCTATGATTCTAAAGTGAACAGGATAGCAATAAGGGAAATGATAATCAGAGCATGACAGGAAGGGACGGAGCATACAAACTTATGAGTGTGCCAGCTGATAAGGCCAGAAGTTGCAAAAATCATAAAAAGCCAGGACTAAAGGCTCTCTATCTGAATGCACATAGTACTCACAGCAAAATGGATGGATTGACAGTTCAAGTAAAAATAAATATGTGTGACCCGATAGCTAGGACAGAAATGTGGCTGCAAGATGACAAAGGCTAGGATCTGAACATTCAAGGACACATGATATTTCTGAAGGGCAGGGAGCTATAAAAAGGTGGAGGAATATTTCCATTCATTAAGGATGACATTTGTTAATTTGAGAGAGATGGGATGAGATTTTATAGCCTCGCTCATCTCAAAATCATAAAATCCCACCAGAGGTCAACGGACCTTCCCATGCTCTACTCCTTACCTACTCCGATTCCTGTGATCGGCGGGCAGCAAAATTCCAGCCATGATCTTTGTTCTAAAGTTCAAAATGTAGAATCAGTTTGGACAGAGATATGGAAGAGAAAAGATAGGAAGTCACTTGTGCAAGTAGCTTTACTTGGGTTATTTGAGGAAGTAACAAGCAACATGGATAAAGGGGAGCTTGTGGATGTGGAGCACTTTGATTTTCAGAAGATATTTGACCAAGTGTCATATCAAAAGTTATTACACAAAATAAGAGTTAACAGTGGAAGGCATAACATATTAACATGAATAGAGGGTTGGTTAGCTTACATGGAAGGGAAGTAGGCATAAAGGTGTGATTTTCGGCTTGGTAACATATGAGTAGAGTGCCGCAGAGATCACTTCTGGGCTGTCAACCTTTTTGCAAGCTATATCAATGAGTTGGTTGATGGCACTGAATACATGTGATTTTTAAATTTGCTGATGACACTCGGATAGGTAAGAAAATAACTTATAAAAACTTGCTGCATAGGAACATAGGTTAATTGGGTCGGCAAAAATCTGACAGATGGAGTATATTGTAGGAATAAGTGAACTTGCCCACTTGGGCAGGAAGAATCAAAAAGCAGTACCATATATTTTTTAAATGGAGAGATGTTACTGAACTGAGGTACAAGGGGATGGAGATGTCCTAGCTTTTGAACCGCAAAAATGTAGTTACACAAGTACAGAAAATGTATAGAAAGGCAAATGAAATATTGCTTATTGCAATTTGGATGGAATATAAAAGTAGGGATGTTTTGCTACAGTTGTATAGGACATCGGTAAGAAAACATCTGTACAGCTTTGGCCTCTTTTTTAAGAAAGGGAATAATTGCATTAGATGCAGTTTAGAGAAAATTCACTCAACACATTTCTGATTGGTGGGGGCGGGGGGCATTATGACAAAAGGTTGGACAGACTGGGTAAGAATCCATTGTGGTTTAGAGGAACGAAGGGATGATCTTTTCGAAACACATAAAATCCTGAGGGGCCTTGACAGGGAGGACGCTGAAAAGGTGTTTTCCCCTTGTGGGCGAGACTAGAACAAAGGAAAAAAATCTAAAAATAAGGGGCATTTAAGATGGGGATAAGAATATATTCTGAGAGTTGTGTGTCTGTGGAACTTTCTTCCCCTAAGAGCAGTGGAGGCAGAGTCAGTGAATATTTTTAAGGTAGTGGATTGTAGATTCTTAACTAACAGTGAGTCAAACGGTATCGGGAGTAGGTAACAAAGTACAGTTGGAGGCCCCGAGAGCCACAATCCAATTATGCATGATCTAATTGCAGTGCAAACTCAAGGCACTAAATGGTTCTTGCTCCTAAATTGAATGTGCCTACATGTGTACATTTAAGTCTAAAGCATTTATTTATACCAGAAAATAGGTAAGTCTGTCAGCATTTAGAAAGACAGTTGATGATTTGTATCTTTCATAATTCTTCAGGATAATTAGTTTTAGGCTGTTTTCCCTTACGGTTTTGTAATATCTCAGGAAGTCCAACTGGAAAGGAATATAGTTTCATGGAATGCAAAGTAAAAACACTACTATAGTGTATACACACTAGTCCCTGCCTGGGACTACCATTCAGCAGGCCCAATTCTGGGCCTGTTTTATAAAGAACTCAGACAATGTGTCCCAGCTGGGTTACCTAGGGAACTCATACTTAACAAGCCCCACAGGGTGTCATCAATCAGTGATTTCTCATGGATCTTGTGGGGGCTGTCACACGTTTCAAAGCCAGAATCATTGTTAACTGTTGACCATGTAAGCTAGGGTTTTTTTTTATTAGGCAACTACTTGGGTTTTTCTTTGAAATGAGAAATTCTTTAAAATGCTGAAGTGAGAATTGATTGAATCTTTGGCAGATGTATTCTGAGCTTTATATTTTCCTGGAATGAAGACCAACAATGTAACCCACATAACCTTAAAAGGGATAGTATAGCTCTTTCAGGAACATTTGATATAAGTTCACTTCCTGAAACAGCTTCTTCCAGGAATTTATATTTCATTCACCACAATATCTGGCAACATTTCTATACAGCAGATGTCTTGTCTGCTTCAGCACAACTGTTATGATGTGGTTTTTGTGAAGCCAACTTAATAGTAATGAATTTTAAAAGAAAAACAATTTTAGCACAGTTAGGATCACTGAAATGTCTAAAATTAAGTTACTACACATCAACATTTACAAGCCTCTGATGAAACAAAGGTCAGCCATTTCTTCAACGTAATGACAGCTCCAATTATCAGAACTTTCATTCTGACAACTGTGGAATAGCAATGACATGATGAATCAGGACTTTGCACACACGAGCTCACACAAAAAATGAAAAAATCCCCTACTAAGAGAGTCAGTCATTAAGGTTTTGTGCACATCTTAGTAAGGAACAAAGTAAGCACCATCGGCAGAGGGTTGGAAGTAGGACTTCTGTCCATTCTTTTGATTTTGGAAGGTGTGTGAAATGAGTCTCAGAAAGGAATTGGAAAAAATTATCCTCCTAATTTACACTCTGTTCTGCCTCTCTGCTGGTTTTTTTTTATAAACTCTGTTCATTGCCTTGTTGGAAGGGATGAGTTACGGAACCTGATGGTGTGAGGGAGCTGAATAAACATAAAAACAATAGTGATTAACTAAGGGTGCATCAGGAAATGCATCATTCTGCATGCACTAATTTCTCTACCTCATGCTGTCAGCAGCAGTTCTTACTGCAACCTGGTATTTTCCCTTTCTGAAACAAACAATATATTTAAAATAAAATTAAGGAAGTGTTGAACATTCTTTTAAGGCAATTGTATTTTCAGGCAACTTTTAGAAGTTCTAAAATAACAGTAGCTAAAAGAGAGTTGCCTCTGCAAGGCTGAACTTTGTTTTCTACCAGAATGACCTGGTGTTTAGTTTTTAACTCTTTAACAATGAAGAACAACACAATTATAGTTCCTGACAAGTGAGGAATGTCAGGTATTCTTCGATGATTCTTTACACTTTGTTTTAAGAGTAAGTTAAAGGAGAGTTGTTTGTATCTGAACTGGCCAATCTCACCATGCACGGTTAACCCATGACTATTCAATGTAATGCAGGCAACATATACATGGTAGCAGACTGTGCTGTTCATCAGCAGGGGACCTAAAAGCATTACTTGTTAGCATTACTTAAAGCTAGCATGGCCAGCTTCCAATTTTGAACTAGGCAAACCTGTGTTTAGCTGGCCTAATCGCTGTTCAGTGCTGGGTGGCTCTACGTCCAGTAGTCTGTGCCTTAACAGGGGCCTGAGCTCATTTCTTACCCCATGTGCAGCAGTTGTTCAAAGCGACTGGGACACAAAACAGATTGATTTTGATATTTTTTTCTCAACGTCAGGAGTACAGTCCCAATGAAGTGGATGCAGTGTCGCAACAAGCGGATTGAACTTCCATAAGTGGTCAAGTGGAATATGCCTTCAAATAACGCATCCTGCCAACAGCACCACAAATCTTCTACTGTTCAACATACCACACCCTAATTTCTATCAGTCAGAAATCATAGGTAATATCCATATGCTTCATCTCACCCCATGCATTTAGCATAGCTGTGAGCCTCACACCCACTCACTGCTTGCAGATGCTACCAGCTATTTGTCCACAGCCACATCATCCAAACAAATTGCATGACGCTCACTGACGCACTTCTCTCTCTCTTGTAGAAGAAGGCACTCAAAAACTAGAGACAGCAAGAACTAATTTGAAGGGAGAGAAGTGCATCTGCCTAATCGTGTTGGAGGTAACCATGCTGACTACTACTAGAAGGTCTTTAACTGAGGCTGTGGCCAGTCGCCATACTGAATTTATCAAGATTACAATATCCTCACATTCCACATGCCCCTCATCATATAATCTCTTCTAACTTGCAAGTTGGAAATGATATATGCTGCACCTTCTACTTTCCACACTCTACTCAAAACAACCTTATCCTTGAACTTTTCCTTTCAGATACCCAGGAAATGCAATCTGCTCAGACACTGGAAAAAGAGCATGATGGCACAGTGGATAGCACTGCTATCTCACAGTGCCCCCCAGGGACCCAGGTTTGATTCCTGGCTTGGTCACTGTCTGCAGAGTCTGCATGTTCTCCTCATGTCTGCATGGATTCCTCCGGGTGCTCCGGTTTCCTCTGACAGTCCAAAAGGCGAGCTGATTAGGTGCATTGACCATGCTAAATCCTCCCTCAGTGTACCTGAACAAGTGCCAGAATGTGGCGACTAGGAGATTTTCATTGCAGTGTTAATGTGAGCCTACTTGTGACACCAATAAAATCAAAAATAAATAACAAGATAATGTTGATAATGCAGACACACTATACTCAATTTCACATCCACAGCTCAAATATTGACACTGAGTGTATCTTCATGAATAGAATAGCGCATAGTACGAGACTGGACTTCATTGCGCTACCATTTGCACACGGAGGCTGGATAGTGGAGGTTCAAGCCCACCAGACAGCTGGGTGGCATAAGAATTCTATGCTCTGATGGGGCCAGGCCACAAAAAAGGCTGATGTGTATACATGACAAAATGCTTAATGTATTGGGAAACCTTCCATAAAACTTGCATTCAATTTCAAGGAATGTGGAAGATTGCAGAACTGACTTGACACAGGGCTTTGCACGTAGCTCAGAATCAATGCTTTCCAATGTATAGCTGTTGGCCAGCTCCAGCAACACAGTTATGGATCCAATTTTGATCCATTGTCTGTTGGCCAATATCTCAATTTTCATTGCAGAATTAGTAACTTCCACTGAGAAATTTGAGTTTTGCAGAGAAAGCTTTTCAGTGAAATCATGCAAGTTGTGAATACTAGTGTGCAAAATGCTTGCAGGGTGTCACAGCTGTCAGAAATTCATCCTCCAACAAATTGTGAAGATTGTTGAAATGCTGTTCCAAGGGGATGGTACTGTTTCACTGAGCGCTATGATGAACTTATTACTTAGGAACTGTATAATTTTAAGATGAATTTATATCTATTTGTGCATTAAGAAAGGTAAAAATGATTTCAGTTTCATTGAAATTCATTTATGAACTTTGGTGCCTGGGGATCTAGATAGACTTGTGACCAAAATGTTTCAGGCTTTTGGGGTTTGTTTGGGTAAATATACATTATTTTAATGAGGTTTTACAACCCCTGATGTTAAAGAGATGGGCTAAAAAGGGGTTTAAAGTGCAGTGATTCTGGAAAGATAAAAACTAGGTAGAAAAGCTTGATAGTTGTCCAGCAACAGTAAAACAGAAACCAAAAAGACAGGAGCTGAATGAAGGGTCAGAGAAAGAAGACCGACAGGGATTTTAAAATCTTGGAGATGAAAAGCTGCAAGGCCAGTGAGACAAGACTTAACTGAATAATCAGTTATAGGACTCAGATTGGCGGTGGTGCTCCTGGAAGACTGAATTCAGAGAACATATTTGTTAGCTTTGCAGTTGAAGAAACAGTTGAAGAGTTTACGGTGCAGTCTTTGGGTGTCTTAGGGAACAATACCAGTTGCATCGAGCTAATGTTCAAAAATTCACCTTTTGTAACCATGCCAGTGCCAACCAAGAAGCCTTTGCGTCATGTTAGTGGTAATTCTTCACTAAAGATATTGCTAAAGGATAGTAGGAATTTTCTTGGATGTATTGAGATCTTTCCAAACTTTTTGTTTGGTACAATATCATTCACTTTTTGTATTTTAAGAAATAATGTACTCTTTGATTTTAAAATTCATTAACAGACTTCTGTGAATTTGTTCAGTAACTTCCCTCCGCAGTTTCTTAAAAAAAAGGTAGGATCTACCAAATCAGGAATAAGTGATCTGCAAATGAGGAGGTGAAACCATTTAACCCCTTTAAAGAGACAACTGCTATCAATCAGGCTTCAAGCCTTTGTAAACCTTGCAGTTATGAAAAGTGGGGTACTTGAGATGCATTCAAGTGTGAAGGGAAAAATAAAAAACACATATGGCTGGAGGCTGAGTAGAAATCCATTAAGCTGTCAATGGAAGCCTATTTCAAAGCATTTCACCATTGAATTGACAGAGATCAAAGACTTGCAATGGATTAGAGAGGGTTTCAACGGTTTTTAGCTTGATAGTCAGAGACTTCAAATAAAAATTGTGAATATATTTGGGCTGAGTGTACAGCTCTGGAGAAGGCACCCCAACCTACAACATGCAGAGAAATTGCATTTTCCTCTCTGTTAGAGGACTTCAAAGTGGTTTCCTCACATCTGCAGCTTCTGATAGAGAGAAATCAAAATCTCTGCTGCAGAATGGAGTGCTACTCTGATTTAAAAGCCTGGCAGCTTTACAGAGGGCAAGGAGATTAAAGTGACCAGGCCACTTCAGATATTGACAGCTCTGAAGCAGGAATGAAGATGTTAATCTCGGCTGCCTGAAATCATCATGTCAGGGGTGATCTTTAGGTCTGCCAAGGATGGAAGGACAGGTTAAAGCCCAACAGGTTTATGTGGCAGCACTAGCTTTCGAAGCCTTAAGCTCCTTCTTCAAGTGAACTTGGATGGAAGGGGCAGACCATCATGAGGGAGAGTTAAACCCTTGTTGCCAGCTAAGCCCACCCAACCCTAGGATCCTTGGGAGACCTTTCTTCTGCAGCCTGGCACTGGCAGAGGGGAAATGGTCATTGGACCTACCTCCTTGACTTTTGGGAGCCCAAAACAGCAGATCAGGGTGTCAGTGCCAGTGTGCAAAGTGACAGTGCAATGTTAGCACTGCCAAGCCATGTGATCTGAAAGGGTCCAGAGTGGGAGGTGATCTGTGGAGGGTCTGAAGAGGGAGGTTGGCTGAATGGGGAGTCTAAGGGGGAGGAAGAGGAGGGGGGCAGGGAGGGGAGTAAGGTTGTATCACCCTCATGCCCATGTGGTGTGGGGAGAGAAGGATTCTTTTCTTTGTTGAGGGGTTGGTTGTGCTCCCCTGGAACATTGGGGTCCAACACACCATGCCCAAGCTGGTCATTAGCAGCATCAAAACCCACTTGGTACATTTCCCGCTGGAGAGACAAGTAAATGGTAGGGAGCTGGTGGGTTGCCACCTGTTATGAGTAGGAACCCGATCAGTGTCGGTAGGGTGGGCTGGGAGCGTCACAACAGGCTTGGTACCAAACCTGTTTTTTGCCTGATGCTCGCTTCTTCAGACCTCACTGGGAGCTAGTGGGCCCAATGAATGCCCCCTTAGTCTTTTCAATTCAAACACAAGCTCCCTCCTGCATTCCTGCACCTTGAAGCATACAGATTTTGGCTACCAGCTGCTCTCTTTCTCCCAGATCTTGCAGACTGCTTGTGTCTGCGAATTTCAGAAATATCTTAGAAACCCTTCCCTTCTAAAAGCCTATTCCCATGGCAACGTGAATCACATTGACCTTTTATCCAAGTAAAAATGCTGATTAATTACCCTTGAGAACTGAACTCTCTTTCACCTAGTAAATAAACGGACAGTTTAAAGCATAATTCCTCCAGTGGTTCCCAACATCTCAGATGCCAGCCTCCAGCCAATTTTGTTCACTCCATGTGATATCAAGAAATGGTTGGAGGCACTGGATAATACTAAGGCAATTGGTCCTGAAAACATTCTGGCAATAGTACTGAAGATTTGTGCTCAGAACTTGCCGCTCCCCTAGCCAACTTCTTCCAGTACAGTTACAACACTAGCATCTACCCAACAATGTGGAAAATTGCCCAGTTATGTCCTGTACACAAAAAGCAGGACAAATCCAACCCAGCCAAATTACCGCCCAACCAATCCACTCTTAATCATAAGTGATGGAAGGGTGCTATCAAGCAGCACCTGCTTAGCAATGATTTGTTCATTTTGGGTTTCACCAGGGTCACTCAGATCCTGACCTCATTACAGTCTTGGTTCAAACATGACAAAAAAGCTGAATTCCAGAGGTGAGGTGAGAGTGACAGCTCTTGATATCAAGGCCTCATTCTATCGAGTGTGGCATCAAGGAGCCCTAGCAAAACTGGAATCAATGGGTATCAGGGGCAAACACTCTGCTGGTTGGAGTCATACCTGGTACATAGGAAGATAGATTGTGGTTGCGGAGGGTCAGTCTCTGCAGGAGTCCCTCAGGATAGTGTCCTAGGCCCAACAATCTTCAGCTGCTTCATCAATAACTTCCCTCTGTCATAAGGTCAGAAATGGGAATGTTTGCTGATGATTGCACAAAGTTCAGCACCATTCACAACTCCTCAGATACTGAAGCTGTCCACATTCAAATGCAGTAAGATATGGACAGTATTCAGGCTTGGGCTGACAAGTGGCAAGTAATATTCGCGCCACACAAATGCCAAGCAATGACCATTACCAATAGGAGACAGTCTAACCTCTGCCCCGTGACATTCAATGCTGTCACCATCACTGCATCCCCCACTGTCAACATCCTACGAATGAATAAAACAACTGCTTACAACCTGATATTATCAACACCTTCCTGGGGCTTTGAGGATTAACTGTTTAACTACAAACACAAAGGCTGCTGCTCTTGACTTCCAAGTGTGACCATCCTACACCCTTTTTTTCCCTTAAAACAGCCTGGGCCTCGTTTAAATTTCTAACAGCCACATCACCATGCAAGTTGTTAGGCAGATTTCAGAAGAAGTCACATGACACCAATCATTTTTATTCTAAATGAAAGACACTGCCCCAACATTCAACAATCTTACAATCTGTTTTGTTACAAAAAGAGGGTTTATATCAAAGCTCTGTAGTCCTGCCATATCCAGTCATGAATTGTGATGAATAACTGAACAACTCACCAGGGGAGAAAACTCCACCAACGTCCCCATCCTCAATCATGGAGGAGCACAGAGCATCATTGCAAAAGATAAAGCCGAGGCATGTGCAAACTTCGTCAGTCAGATATGCTGAGTTGGTGATCTAGTCAGCTGCTTCCTGTGGTCTCCAGTATCACAACTGTCAATGAATATAGAAAATAGGAGCAGGAGCAGGCCATCCGGCCTAATCGAACCATTCATTTGGATCATGGCTGATCATCCAACTCAGTAATCTGTTCCCACTTTCTCCCCATATCCTTTGATTCCTTTAGCCCTAATTGCTTCTTGGCCTCAACTGCTCTCTGTAGTAGTGAATTCAGACTCACCACTCTCTGGGTGAAGAAATTTCTCATCACCTCAGTCCTAAATGATTTACCCTTATCCTTAGACTGTGAGCCCTGGTTCTGGGCTCCCCGCCATTAGAAACACCCTTCCTATATCTACCGTTTCTAATCCTGTTAGAATTTTTTAAGTTTCTATGAGATCCCCTCTCATTCTCCTAAACTCCAGCGAATATAGTCCTAATTGACTCAATGTCTCCCCATATGGCAGTCCTGCCATCCCAGGAATCAGTCTGTTAAATTTTTGCTGCACTGCCTCTACAGCAAGAATATCTTTTCTCAGATGAGGAGACCAAAACTGCACAGAGTATTCCAGTTGTGGTCTCACCAAGGCCCTGTATAACTCCAAAAGACATCCCTGTTCCTGTACTCATGTCCTCTCAGTATGAAGACCAAAATACCATTTGCGTTCTTCACTGCCTGTTGTTTCCACATGCTTATTTTCAGCGACTGGTGTACAAGGATACCGAAATCCTGCTGCACATTCTCCTCTCACAATCTATAGCCGTTCGGATAATAATTTGCCATCCTGTTTTTGCTACCCAAATGGATAACTTCATATTTATTCCCATTTTACTGCATTTGTTCACTCATTCAACTTGTCCAAATCACACTGAAGCATCTTTGCATCCTCCTCACAGCTCTCTCTCTAATTTTCTAATACTAACTTCACAGCAAATTTAAAAGAGGATGAATTCAATGCATTATATTTGCATACATCCAGAATGTGAAAAGAGGGTTTGTAACCTCCCAGTCACATTCAGATAGTAAACAGTGAGATAGAGAAAGGAAACATTTACAGATAATACAGGGGAAATAAATATTGTTTCATATGGGTCCAGAATCACAGTCCTCTTAAGTATTCCTTCACAGAGGTTGGTGACTTGAAATTCAATGCTGGATAATTTACTTTTCTGTTGCTGTTGACTTCGCACAATGGGATAGGCATGCAGAGATGAATCAGTCTTGTAGGTAATGATACAGAACTTCCAGCAGAAGCAGTGTAAATGGGAGCCAGGTATTTCACCTGGGGAAGAGCTCCTTATCTGTGAGCCTGCCAATAAGATGATGAATAACAGGCTGAACTATGGAGTTCAGAAAGGCAATATTACCAGTTCTACAAGCCAGAGGCCCAAGTTATGTGATTTCCCATCTTTGCATTATCTTTGACAAAGGATGTGCATCCACCATCTGGATTCCAAAGATCATTAAACATCTCTGCCATTGGGAATTAAAAGGAAGGTTGGGAGGCCTCTGCCTAGACAGACAACCCTTCTGGACAGCCCAGATTATTAAATCTAGACGCCCTTTCTGTAACTCTTTTTGAATTTGGACTGTGCAGTGGACTTTGTGGCTACTCAGAGATAGCAAAGGTGCAAGTTTTCCCAAAAGAGTCAGGTAACTTCTTTATTGGAGGTTTGGTGGATCATGGGCAGATTTAGGTTCAACCATTTTAAAGGTCTTTGTTCAGTTTTAACAATATTTGAAATTCCAATGAGCACATCCACAGATATTTTATAAAATATACACAGCGGGAGGTCTTGATCCCTCACATGTATCCCATTGGCCAGAGATTAAACCAAACCAGCCATATAAACACTGTGAACAGATCAGGAGCTGGGAATTCTGCAGCACATAGGTCACCTCCTGACTCCCAAAGCCTATGCACCATCTTAAAGGCTCAAATCAGAAATGTGACTGAACACTTGCCTGGATGAGTACAGCTCCAAAATCACTCGAGAAGCTCAACACCATCCAGTATAAAGCAGCCAACTTGATCAGTGCCCCATCCACCATCTTAAACATTTGCTCCCTCTACCGCTGGTACACAGAAGCAGCAGTCTATGCCATCTATAAAATGCAATGCAGCAACTCATCAAGACTTCTTCGACACCTTCCAAAGCTGCAACCTCTATCACCTACTAGGAGAAGGGCAGCAGGTGCATGGGAACACCATCACCTGCTTGCAATCAACAATGTCATTCTTGACAAAGTTAGCCAGAATAAACAAACTGAAAAACCTTGTGATCTCTCATGGTTGCTAATCCAATGTGCTGACTGTACAAAGTTAATTCTCGACAAAGTTAACCAGACTAAGCAAATTGGAAAACCTTTGGATCTTTCACAGATGCCAATGCAATGTGCTGACTGTACATAGTCCAATATAGATTTTCAGAAAGCAGCACGAGGAGCGGAAAGTCATGGTACTAGTCTATATGGACTACCAACCACTGGTACTCTAATAACTGGAGGTGACTCGAATGTGGCTTGAACAATAAAAGAGTTTATTAAACTGTGATAACTATTTACACCGTAGGGTCTTTAGAAACATTTCACAAATCTGCTCTCTCCTCCTCCCTAGCTCCAACTGAACTCCCAGTCACCAGGATGCGCATCTTCACACCTGGCCTCCCATGTTTCCATTCCATAGGGACCAGCTCGATCCTGTGGTCTGCAAAGGATCGCCTCTTAAAGGGGCCACATTACCGCTTATTCCTATAAAAATGTTCAAAACCAAGGGCCAAAAGCTGTTTCAATGGAGTTTGATCCTGCACAATTTTTAGTGCAAGTGGCTGCACATTGCTGATCAAAACAATGTGGCTGTGGATCCCTGCCAACTGCCTAAAGAACAAGGGATGGGAACAATATTTTAAAGTCAAGTGAAAATATTAGGTTTTATAAGATTGTAAAATTACACAATTTGTAATGAAACCTGTTTTGTAAATCATTGTTGTTACCTGTGTAACATGGAATACACTAGTTGTTAAAAGTACGTATGATGTTCAGGCCTTACTACATTTCAAATAGAGTCGTTAAAGAAATACTACAGTAAAGTTTTCTTTTTCTCAAGGGAAATGTGGCAACCTTTGACCCAGAAGTATTACCAAAGGAGAATCTGTAATTTCTTTAAAAGATTTGTGGAATCTGTTATTGGTTTTAATGAATGTTTGAAAGAGGGTTTTAAAGATTGTTAATCAGTTACATCAATTGTAGAAGGATCAATTGTAATTTTCTTACATAATAAGAAATACTGGTCCATATGGCCTAGTGACCCTTCACCTGGAAGTTGTACCAAACGAAAAGAAGTTAAAGAGCCATGTGGCTGGCAAACATAAGGAGAGTTATAAGTCGAGGAGTTGAGAGTTAAGGTGATCTCTGCACAAATGCAAACCCAAATTAAAACCAGAGACAGAGAGAGGAGCATAGAAAATTCTTGTGAGGAGATGAAGCAAATCACTGTCAGGTAGCTGTCAGTTTTACTGTTCAACAGAAAAGGAGACAGCAGCTCTTGGAGGTATGATGTGAACTGGCTAAATAGGTCTAAAACATGAAAAGCTGCATAAATAGCTTAGAGATGCTAAAGAGCTGAGTGTTTTCCCAGAAGTGGCCAAAATGAATCAGGGTATTATTGTTTGGTTTATGAAAGGAACTCTGGAAAGCTACACCATCCGGACTGTCATGACCTGAGGGAGACAGGATTCAGAGAAGAGCACCTTGCTGTTGATAATAATACTCATGAAACTGAATGTTGAAAGATGTTGTTGGATTGGACTCCTGACCTACTGTGTATGAAAAAAAAGCAGCGTATTGTGGAATTGTATCACTGCAAAGTAAACATTTGTGCGGAGTGTGATGCAAATACTTTGGTTGTATAAGACGTATCTTTGTTGTATTGATTATGAAAAGTAGTATTTACATTTTTTATTTGAAGTATCATTTGTCTGCTAATTCATGTTTAATACAAATTTGAATCAATAAAAATTCAGGTTGCTAAAAGTGAAATCATGTTGGCGATTTCTTCTTTGGATGCCATTTGGTAAATTTGATTATTTTGGTTTTCTGTTTCCAGAAGGGGATCATAACATGCATTATTCATCATTGAGAGAATAATCTCAACCTGTAATTATCATTAATTTTAGGGAAGGAAGATGTCCATTCTGTCAAATAAGAGAGATCGCTGTAGGAAGTGTTTCTTTAGCTCCTGGTTTAAATTACAATTACAATTTTAACCAGATTCTTTAAAAAAATTCAACATTTACTTTTGTAACTCTGATAAATGATGATATAAATGTTCACCATAGAAACAGATCTGCTGGATTAGCACTGCAGTAGCCTCATAAAAACCTTTTGTGTGATTTCAAGAAGAAATTAGATAAAGCTCTTGGGGCTAAAGGGATCAAGGGACATGGGGGAAAGGCAGGGAAACCAGGATATTGAATTTGATGATCAACCATGATCAAAATGAATAACAGAGCGGGCTTGAAGGGCTAAATGGCCTACTCCTGCTTCTGTTTTCTATGTTTATGTTTAATCTTGCCCACAGCGGGGATTATTATTAAAACAGGCTCCAAACCAAAGGCAGTGTTTTAATGAAAGAATAGTTCTCAAATTTCAATAACTAGGCTAACCTATTGAGCCTTATTTCTTTCTCAAAGAATTCATCTATTATTTAAAAAAATTATGTTGTTACACATTGTTCACAAGTTAAGAAATGTATTGTTGACTCAGCATTAACTTCTGAAACATTGACAGTGTCTCAAGGCTGTGCAAAATCACTTGACAGCCCTTTCATTTTTGTTTTATTCTTTCATGGTGGGTTGTTGAGAAATCTGCGGACTTTGTCTTGGTTGCATTTTCTATTTGGTGTAGTATGCTGTGTTTGACCACAGTTTACTTGTTAATATAACTCTTATTAACCCTGAATGTTAGGGGATAAGATAAATATTGCAATTTTTTTATCATCTTTCTGGCCTTGTATACTGAAGTTTATCTTTATTCAAAATCCATGGAATCTTATGTCTTTATTCATTTAGCAAATGTTTTGAATCTCAAATTTTGTCTACTTTAAACAAAATGTCATTGGCCCCTAACTGATCCCAGTAAAACCTTGGGGACCTGGCCTTGAATCATTCAAGAATCTGAAGCAAGTGGAAAATCCAAACCACAAGTTATTTTTCATGATGGCATAAAGGTGCTAGTGTAAGATCTAGGATTTTTAAAAAATATCTTTAGTTACATGACCTCAAAATACTACAATTGAGGGGGGGAGCAGAGTTGGCATTTATATGGGGGAAAGAAGTGTTTGGGTTTATGCCCCAAACATTCTAAATCTTTCCACATCCAGCAAATTACAGAGCAAACAGAAGAAATGTCTATTCTCCTGGTAGCAGATATATCCAAAGCATAGACTTAGAAGGAAGGAACTCACATCATGTGCTGATGAGGTTTTGGTACAGGGCTGGGGCTACGAAGAGCATAATAAGTTTTGCAGAAAGCAGTTAGTTGCAGCTGAAGCCTGGTTAAAGTTAGAAGGATTTTGCAGGGTTCCAGAAGTCTATCTCACTCTGAAAGCAGGTAGGCCTGGGTTTGCTAGTTGTATTTCTTTAAAAGTGGATTTGATTATGCATAAATGGGCTTATTTGGAACTGGGATAGTCATAAACTAAAAAGTAATGTTGCTTCCTTTCAGTTTTAAATTCTGTTCAATGGTTAATGATTAAGTTGATTCATTTGTTAGAGTTTAATTTAAATTGTGTTATTTGTCACTGGAATCACTTTGGAAACATTTATGCCAAAAAGAAAAAGAAATGTTGGGGTCTAATCTGACTTCCTTATGTATTTTGGGTTCTGGTTTAGAACAATGGGCTGTCTTTAAAGAAGTTAAAGTACAGTCAAGATATATTCCCATGGAGGGGAAGGTGCAAACAAATCCAGATCTTTTTGGATAACAAAAGATTAAGATGAAGCAGAAAAAGTGTGCTTTTAATGTCAGGAGGATTGTGGAATTGAGAATCAGGCTGATTATATAAAGGCAACTGAAAAACAAATAAGAGAAACAAATGAGAATAGACTGACAGCTAACATGAAAGAAGTCTAAAATTCTTTGATAGGTATATAAATAGTAAAAGGGTGGTAAAATGAGGAGTGAGTGGATTACGGATTAGAACTGAAGTCCTAAGTGAATACTTTGCATCTGTCCTTACCAAAGAGAAAATTCTACTCAGGTCATTGTGAAAGAGAAGGTAGTTCAGATACTTGAAGGATTTAAAATTGATAAGGAGGAAGTGTTGGATAGGCTGTCTGGACTTAAAGTTAGATGAGATTCATCCAAAAATATGAAAGGGAAGTGGGATTGGAAATCGTAGAGACACCGGCCATAGTTTTCCAAACTTCCATAGACATAGTGCCAGAGGATAGGAGAATTAAAAATGTTACACCTTTGATCAAAAAAAGGTGTAAAGTTCAAGTTTGTTAATCACAAGTAGGCTTATATAACACTGAAATGGAGTTACTGTGAAAATCCCATATTTCGGTGCCTGTTCGGGTACACTGAGGGAGAATTTAGCATGGCCAATGCACCTAACCAGTACGTCTTGTGGACTGTGGGAGGAAACTGGAACACCTGGAGGAAACCCATGCAGACACAGGGAGAACATACAGGCTCTGCATAGACAGTGACCCAAGTCGGGAATCAAACCCGAGCCCCTGGTGCGGTGCAGCAGTAGTGCAAACCATCGTGCCACCATACTGTCAAAGGTAAGACCAACAAATACAGGCCAGTTAGTTTAACTCTGGTGGTAGAGAATCTTTTTAGAAATGACCATTTGGGATTAAATTAAAGGTTACTTAGGCAAATTCTGGTTAATTAAGAACAGCCAGCACTGTTTTTGAGGGCAGACTTTTACGACCTCACTTGTCCCAAAACTGTAAAGTCCCACCTGAGGTCACCAGACCTTCCCATACTCTGCCCCTCACCCGCTATGATTCCAGTGGTGGTCAGGCTGGTAAAGTCTGGCCATTGATTTGTTTGAGTTTTTTTTTAATGAGGGATGATGTTGTTTGTGTAGCGTACATATCTTCTAAGAGATATTTGATAAAGAGATGCACAACTGGCTTGAGAACAAAGTTAGAGCTCATGGAATAAAAATAAAAGTAGCATTTTTTATGGAATGGATAAGAAATGGGCTGAGTGACAGAAAACAGAGTAGTGGTGAACCTTTTTTTGGACTGGAAGAAGGTTTATGGTGGTGTTCCCCAGGGGCTGGTGCTAGGGCCTCTGCACATCCTAATATATACTGGTGACCTAGATCATGGAGTATAGAGTAGAATTTCAAAACTTGTAGATGATACAAAATAGGAAATATTGTGAACCATGAGGAGGACAGTATAGAAATTCAAAAGAACATGAGCTGGTTGGTGGAATGGGCAGACAGGTGGCAAATGATTCACTTTGGCAGAAAGAACATGGGGAGACAATATAAAATAAAGGATACAATTCTAATGGGGGTGTGGGGCAAAGTGTATATGTTCTGAAATCATTTAAGGTGGTAGATAATCAAGTTTATGGCATCCTGGGCTTAATTAATAGGGGCACAGAGTACAGAAGCAAGGAAGTTAGGTTAACCTGTATGAAACATTAATTTATCTTCAAGTGGAGAACTGCATGCAATTCTGTGCAATGTACTTTACAAAGGATGTGAAGACATTAGAGAGGGTGCTGAAAGGATTCACAAGAATATTTTCAGGGATGAGGAATTTCAAATATGTAGACAGATAGGGGAAATTCTCCTCGAAGGTTGAGAGAAAATTCTATAAAGAAAAATTCTATAATTCTATAAAATTCTACAAAGGTCATGGAACCTTTACAGATCACAGGGGAGGAGGTGCTGGCTGTCTTGAGGCAAATCAGAGTGGATAAATCTCTAGGACCGGACATGGTATTCCCACAGATCTTGAGGGAGGCAAGTGTTGAACTTGCAGGGGCCCAGGCAGACATATATAAAATGTCAGTATTCACGGGGGAGGTGCTGGATGATTGGAGGGTGGCTCATGTTGTTCCATTGTTCAAAAAAGGTTCCAAAAGAAATCCAGGAAATTGTAGGCCAGTAAATTTGATGTCGGTGGTGGGCAAGTTATTGGAAGGTGTGATAAGGGACAGGATCTACAAATATTTGGATAGACAGGGACTTATTAGGGAGAGTCAACATGGCTTTGTGTGTGATAGGTCATGTTTGACCAGTCTATTAGAGTTTTTCAAGGAGGTTACCAGGAAAGTGGATGAAGGGAAGGCATTGGATGTTGTCTATCTGGATTTCAGCAAGACCTTTGATAAGGTCCCTCATAGGAGGTTAGTTAGGAAGGTTCAGTCGCTAGGTATACAGGGGGAGGTAGTAAATTGGATTAGACACTGGCTCAATGGAAGAAGCCAGAAACTGGTTGTGGAGGATTGCTTCTCTGAGTGGAGGCCTGTGACGAATGGAGTGCCACAGGGATCGGTGTTGGGTCCATTGTTATTTGTTATCTATCTCAGTGATCTGGATGATAATGTGGTAAATTGGATCAGCAAATTGCTGATGATACAAAGATTGGAGGTGTAGTGGACAGTGAGGAATATTTTCAAAGCTTGCAAAGGGATTTGGACCAACTAGAAAAATGGGCTGAAAAATGGCAAATGGAATTTAACACAAACAAGTGTGAGGTACTGCACTTTGGAAGGACAAACCAAAGTAGAACGTACAGAGTAAATGGTAGGACTCTGAAGAATGCAGTTGAACAGAAGGATCTGGGAATACAGGTACAGAATTCCCTAAAAGTGGCATCACAGGTGGATAGGGTCATAAAGAGTGCTTTTGGTACATTGGCCTTTATAAATCGGAGTATCGAGTATAAAAGTTGGAGTGTTATGGTAAGGTTTTATAAGGCATTGGTGAGGCCGAATTTAGAGTATTGTGTACAGTTTTGGTCACCTAGTTACAGGAAGGATGTAAATAAGGTTGAAAGAGTGCAGAGAAGGTTCACAAGGATGTTGCCGGGACTTGAGAAGCTGAGTTACAGCGAGAGATTGAATAGGTTAGGACTTCATTCCCTGGAGTGTGGAAGAATGAGGGGAGATTTGATAGAGGTGTATAAGATTTTGATGGATATAGACAGAGTGAATGCGAGCAGGCTTTTTCCACTGAGGCTAGAGGAGAAAAAACCCAGAGGACATGGGTTGAGGGTGAAAGGAGAAAAGTTTAAAGGGAATATTAGAGGGGGGATTCTTTACGCAGAGAGTGGTGGGAGTGTGGAATGAGCTGCCAGATAAAGTGATAAATGCGGGGTCATTTTTAACATTTAAGAAAATCTTGGACAGGTTCATGGATGACAGGGGTGTGGAGGGATATGTTCCAAGTGCAGGTCAATGGGACTAGGCAAAAAATGGTTTGGCACAGACAAGAAGGGCCAAAAGGCCTGTTTCTGAGCTGTAATTTTCTATGGTTCTATATTCAAAATTGTGGGAGCCTGGACAGGGGAAGTAGAGAGAAAACATTCTCATTGGTGGAAATATCGAGAACCAGGAGGCACAGATTGAAGTTAATTAGCAAAAGAAATAATGGCGAGGAGTAAAAGTTTTTTTTACACAGTACGTGGTTAGGACCTACAACAAACTTTGTCAAAGTGGGGGACATGACCCAGAGGTGGGTTGCAGGATGTTGAATATGGGTCAGCAAGTAAATTCTGGCTGCCCTATAAACTGATCCTGTCCAAAACTGTTCTGTGATTCTGTTTTCAAAAAATGCAAGATGTTGCGTGACCCAATTTAAAAAGATGTGGGATTTCCTATGGTCCTGTTCAACAAAAATGTAGGATGCTCTGTAATCCTGTTTAAAACAAAACACAGGCTGTTCCATGACCCTGTGCAAAAAAAAAATTGGATATTCTGTTTATAGTACCACGGGAGGCAAAAGCCTAGTGGTTTAATTGCTAGACTATTAATCCAGGAACTCAGCTAATACGCTGGGGACCTGCGTTCGAGACCTGCCAAATCAGTTAGTGGAATTTGAATTCAATAATTTAAAAAATCTGAAATTAAGAATCAACTGATGACCTTGCAACCATTGTCGATTGTCCGAAAAACCCTGGTTCGCTCATGTCCTTTAGGGAAGAAAATCTGCTGCCCTTACCTGGTCTGGCCTGCATGTAATTCCAGAGCCACAACAATGTGGTTGATTCTCAATTGCCCTCGGGCAACTAGGGATGGGCAATAAATGCTGGCCAGCCAGCAGCACCCATGTCCCACAAATGAATAAAAAGAACATTTTGTAGAAGGCAGTATGACAATGAGGACCTCTCAAACAATGACTTGCCCAGTATAAGGACTTGTGATGTGAAGGAAAAGCTTAATATTGCCTGATACAATTCAAGTCGCCTGCATTTTATGAAGGGAAAAGTTAAAAATTTGGAGAGAGGTGCATTTTTAAATGTACAGTAAATCCCATTTAGATTGTAACTGTCACAGCAGCACTGCAGCTTGCCTGGTCAGTAAACTCGGCCTGAGTTTCAAATTTCCCGCTATGACAAGTGTAGTCATTATCTCTCAGTCCAACTCTTTATTTTTCCCCTGTGTGCATAAAAATATTTTGCTATTAAATCAATTTCAGAATGAAATCACGTTTGAAAAACAAGAAAACCATTGAGATATTTTATTTTATAAAAAATTACGGCTGAATGTGAGAGAGGGTAATTGACAAATTAACTACAGACTTCAATGAATGTGGCAAAATGTAATTATTAATGTGGCATATCCCATGGACCAGGGAGATTTACTGATGAGATGGTAATGGATAATTCTAATGCCTGTTCTGTTAAGTTTCCACCTAAAATCAGCATGTTGATTTGGTGAGCTCCACATTACAAAGGTTCACCTTAAATGAGAAATCTGTGACAAATAAACAGTAGTCAAATTTCAGTGGATGGTCATTGCAAAGTAAATGAGTGTATTGTCTGATTTTGGACATTTATTTTGAATGTACATATTGACGAGAGAAGTTTGTGGAATTCTGACACCAATTTCTATGTGCCAGAATATGGATGACTAAATTGGAAAATGGATCCGAAACAGACCATCTGACATTTAATATTACTGTAAAATGTTAGTACAAAGTGGAAAGATCGTATTTCATTATACATCGCACATGATGTGATTTGTGAGTGATGGTCCTTTGGTAAAAGTAGGTTGCCGGGAAAAAATTTAAACAATACTGATCTAGAATACATTGCCTGGTAGCCTTGATGGAGCCGACCACCACTGTACTAAGAAAAAAAATTGAATAATATCTGAAAAGGTAATATTTTCAGGGATACAGGGAGAAGGCAGGTGCAGCACTTGGTGAATTTCTCCTCAGAAACGGCAAAGGAACAATAGGCCAAATGTCCTCCTTCTGTGGCTGTAACCATCTCCAGTTCTATATTTCTGAAGTCTATCTCTTTGATAAAGCTTTTGATCATCTGGTCTAATCCTTTTTACGTGGCTTGGGGGTCACACCTTGTTATATAATGCTTTTGTAAAGCACCACTTCATTATGTCAAAGATACTACATAAAAGTAAATTGTTATTTTTGGCTTTATTTTATGTGTATGTGAAAAATTGTTACATCAGTTCATTCAGATAGTTTACATCTACAATCTCTATTACCCTTGGAGAGGCTTGGACTGACTGTTTATACAGCAAGGAACAAGCTGTAATGTGAGAGAAATGGTTTTGCTTGAAGTAGGAAACACTTGCCTCTATATTTTAGTATTCTATACAGCTATGCAACTTTCAGCTCGCTTAGGTTTGCCAATTGTGAAATCATTGAACTTCTGCCATTGTATTGGAATCTTTTGTTGTGGCTTACATTCATTACCAGAGCCATGACTTGTATTTGGTGGCTTCTTTATAGCCATTGCAATGATGGTCTCCTACTTGTGTCTTAATTCTAATCATTAAAACATAAAACACTTAAGAAAAATGTTATAGCTACTTTTTAAAAACTCTTCCAGCTGCCAATAATGTGACCTATTGCAAGATTTTCCTTATCCCTTTTAATAGAATTAGCCCTTTAAGTCATGTTAGCATACTCCCTTCCTGAACTTTCCCATTCCAGGCACATTTGGTCTACTGTTGGAAGAGTTTATAGTCTTGTCCCAGCATTATGCTCAAATGTTATAATTGTGTAATATAGTGCATAAACTGTGCAACAAACTTTTTAGACAGCTCAGATGATACAATTTTACTTGCATTGCCTTGATAATGTCACATTATTTAGTTTACAAAATGGGATGTGGAAAATGTTAATGCAAGCACAATTGGTCCATTTGCTTGTTGAGACATGTTTAGTTCACAACACATGGTATACAAGTTTCTGTTTGAGTCATAACATGATATACTTTTTTTCCCATTGCTTCACTTGCTAACCAATTGATTACACATACTTTAAGACAATTTTCCTGGCAGAACCATGGATTTGTGCAATGGGATGGAGGAATAAGTAAAAATTGGAAGTTGTTGGAGAATATATATCATCAAACCCAGTTTATATAAAGGTTCCAAGGGATTAAGGGTGGGGGTTGGGGGGGGTGGTAGCATTTTCCTTTTAAGGCGACACTGGTAAATGTCTGTAATCAACAATTGAATAACAGAAATCTCAAGATTAAAAGACAGACCTTCTCTTGATGGTGAAAAACAAAGAGATGAATTTCAAATCCCTAGATGTCTGATCATAAACCTCAAATGAGACTGCAAATTACAAACAACTTACACTTGGCATCTGCTGCTCTTAATTCAAAATTGTTTATGCATGAAAATATTGAATTAACCAGTAATTCAAATTTAACAATCTAATATAAAAACATTACCTTTACCATACTTGCAAAAGATTAGGTTTATCAGAAAAATTAAATTTACTGGCTTTGATTTAAGAATATTTATTCAAAAATCATTTACAAAGAAGGGCTGATGATACAGACTTGCTTATTCATTAATACTATTTTTGCTGAAGTGAAGATATAATGTGAGATGTAATGTGGTAACATTTCAGTGACTTGTTTAGAATATCCTGAATGTCTAATACACAAAGAATCTTTTTTTAAGTAAGAACAGACTATAAGAGATTCTCTTGAAACTGATCATCTGATAGCATTTTGTTCATTTATAATTTTTCTGTTTTCAACTAGTTTCCCACTGGAAATTCCTGTATGTATTGATGTGGCTAACCTTATTTCGACTGGTATCCATCTATGAAGAGAATTTTGTTCTAACCTGTATCACAGCCACATCACGATAGCTTCACATAGTATCAGAGAAACTTCCAGAATGATCATTGAGATTTAAGTACAAGCAACAAGTATGGAATAAGGCTTTACTGCCACAACACTGTGTAACCTGCTACTGTAATGAGGGTTTTGGTAGGTTAAGATAAATCATAACCTGCAAATGGTATCAAACTGGCTGGTACAGCCAACACTGAGATAGAATGAACCATAAGACAAGAAGACAATAGAAAACTTGCAAACTGGGCAATTAACTTTGACATTGTGCAAGGTAACTAAACCACCTACACCCTTGAAAATAAGAAACTGACTGGGGTCGAAGAGCAAAGGGATCTAGGGATACAGGCAAACAACTCATCAAAACAGCAAAGCAATTAAAAATTCTAACAAAGCACTGGCATTTATTTTTACGCCCATATAATTTAACGGTAGTGAAATTATGTTCATGCCACATGTAGAGTTTTGTGCACAATTCTGCTTTACATATTAAAGAAAGGACATAGAAGCATCAGAGAAAATGCAAGAGGAATTTATAAGGATGGTACCAGAATTGACAGGTTACCACAATTGGGAAAGGTTGAACAAGTTAGGACTTTTTCTTTTACAAAAGAAATTAATTAGACCCATATTTTCACCATTATTACTTGTAAGATCTGGGGTTTACTCAGAATTAAGTCAATTATATGAGTTGACATGGAGGATATGGGGGGATGCAGTATGGCAGGGCATGGGGTGGGTGATATAAGGAGCCATGGATAAAGTGACATGGGGGTGTGAGAGTCCATTAGTGGGGGGAATATGAGGTGGCATATGTTGACATGGGTCGTGTTTGAGGTTCGAGAGTGAAGAGTTGAGGCTGAAGGCTGCGGGCTCGTGGAGGATGAAGAGCTGGAGCACAGAAATAGTTTTTCTGCCCGATTCACTTCCACACCTGGCAGTTTCTGCACTCATTCCACGGACAAAGGTCCTGTCTGTCAATCCACCCAAACCCTTGGAATGAAAATCCAACAAGGAGGTGGCCATATTTAAAGGTTTGGTTTGCAGAGTTGGAAATTCTTCCGTCTGCACACCTGACAGAGGAGCAAAGATCTGGGCCTTAGAGCTGATGAGATAATAGATAAAAGTGTTGATAGATAAAATTATGAATGGTTTGGACGGAACCAGTGAGAATAGGAGCAGTATTAACTTTACCCATGTGGGTGGGTTTGGGTCAGGTGTGCTGAAGTGTGGAAAATCTCAAATCATTGGCTAATCTGCCACAAATCTACCCACTCCTGGTAATTTCTAGCAAAACCAAAACATTGGCGTTTATCTGGCAATGTGAAAAAATTCACAGGGATGTCCTATCCACAAAAAAAGGACAAATCTGAAGTCGTGTCTGACGAATTTATTGGAGTTCTATGAGGATGTGTCTAGGGCGGTGGATAGAGGAGAGCCAGTGGATGTAGTGTTTCTTGATTTTCAGAAGGCGTTAGACAAGGTGCCTCACAAGAGGTTATTACAGAAGGTCAGGGGGCATGGAGTTGGGGGTAGGGTGTTAGCATGGATAGAGGATTGGCTGTCAAATAGGAGGCAGAGAGTGGGGGTCAATGGGTGCTATTCAGATTGGCGGTTGGTGACTAGTGGAGTGCCCCAGGGGTCGGTGCTGGGGCCTCAGCTATTTACCATTTATATAGATGATCTGGAGGAGGGAACCGAGTGTATGGTGTCGAAATTTGCTGATGACACCAAGATTGGTGGAACGGCAAATTGTGCAGAGGGTGTGGAAAGTCTGCAGAAGGATCTAGATAGGCTGGGCGAATGGGCCAGGAACTGGCAAATGGAATTTAATGTTGGCAAATGTGAGGTTGTCCACTTTGGTAGGAATAATGGTAGGAAGGATTATTACTTACATGGCGAAAAACTGCAGCATGCAACGGTGCAGAGGGACCTCGGGGTCCTTGTGCATGAGTCGCAAAAACCCAGCCTACAGGTGCAGCAGGTGGTCAGGAAGGCAAATGGGATGCTGGCCTTCATAGCGAGGGGGATTGAATATAAAAGTAGGGAGGTCTTGCTGCAGCTGTATAGGGCACTGGTGAGGCCGCAGCTGGAGTACTGTGTGCAGTTTTGGTCACCGCATTTACGCAAGGATATTTTGGCCTTGGAGGGAGTGTAGAGGAGGTTTACTGGGCTGATACCGGAGTTGAGGGGGTTGAACTATGAGGAGAGGCTGAATAAACTAGGCTTGTACTCATTAGAGTTTAGAAGAATGAGGGGAGATCTCATTGATACATATAAGATGATGAATGGGATGGATAGGATAGAGGTGGAGAGACTCTTCCTGCTCAGAAAGGACAGTAGGACTAGGGGGCACAGCCTCAAGATAAAGGGGGGGCGGTTTAGAACGGAGTTGAGGAGGAACTTCTTCACTCAAAGGGTGGTGAATCTCTGGAATTCTCTGCCCATTGAAGTGGTGGAGGCTGCCTCGCTAAATATTTTTAAGATGCGGGTTGATAGGTTTTTGATAGGCAAGGGGATTAAGGATTATGGGGAGAGGGCGGGAATGTGGAACTGAGACACGACAGATCAGCCATGATCTTATTGAATGGCGGGGCAGGCTCGAGGGGCTAGGTGGCCTACTCTTGCTCCTATTTCTTATGTTCTTATGTTCTTATGGTCAGATACTGCCTCATTAGCCTCCTCTTGCCCATCAGCAGTGTGCTGGAAAGTGTCATTGACAGTACTTATCAACTGGCTATACACAGCAATAAAAGCAAAATACTGCAAGTGCTGGAAATCTGAAATGAAAACACTGCATAAACTCAGCAGGTCTGGCAGCATCTCTGGAGAGAAATAGAGTTAAAGGCTATTCTTGCTGGCAGGATCTTCCAGCCCCCACCGTTGGTGCACCCCTATTATGGGTTTCTCAGCGGTGATGGGTGCATTCAACGGGAAATCCTGTTTGCAACAGCAGGACCAGAAGATCTCGCCAATGGCAGACCACCTCCACCATCGCAAAGCACATGGCAGGTTGTGCAGAAAATCCCACCCAGCATTTTGCATCTAAATGATCCTTCTATTGAACAGTTCTGTTTCCATACACAGCAATAGCTTGCACTGATGCTCAGTTTTTATTCTGCTAGGGCCATTCAGCTCCTTTTACAGCCTTATCCAAACATGAAGAAACAGCTACCCTAGACTGAATGCAGCATCAAGAAGTGTTGGCAAAATTAATGTCAGTGGGAATCCAAGAAAAGCTCCCCACTGGTTGGAATTATAGGTGGCACAAAGGAAGATAGTTGTGGTTGTTGGTGGTTAATCATCTTAATCCCAGGACATCACTGCAGGAATCCCTCAAGGTAATAGATTAGTTCCAAGGTCCAATCATTTGCAGCTGCTCCATTAATGACCTTTCCTCCATCATATGGCCAGGGATGTTCACTGATGATTACATAATGTTCAATACTATTTGCAACCCTGAGATACAGAAGCAGTCCATGTTCACATGCAACAAGACCTGGACAACATTCAGGCTTGGACAATGTGGTAAGTGAAATTCACATCAGACGAGTGCCAGGCAAACAAAGGAAAATCTAACCATCGCCCCTTGACATTCAATTATCATCACTGAATCCACCACTATCAACGTCCCTGTGGGTTACCATTGACCAGAAGCTAAAGTGGATCAGCCGTAAAGTATCATATCTACAAGATCAGATCAGGGGCTAGGAATCCTGTGGTAACTGTGGGCAGCACGGTGGCACAGTGGTTAGCACTGCTGCTTCAAGCTCCAGGGTTCGATTCCTGGCTCGGGTCACTGTCTGTGTGGAGTTTGCACATTCTCCTCGTGTCTGTGTGGGTTTCCTCCAGGTGCTCCGGTTTCCTCCCACAGTCCAAAGATGTGCAGGGTTAGGTTGATTGGCCATGGCAAGAAATTGTCCCTTAGTGCCCAGGGATGCGTAGGTTAGAAGGATTAGTGGGTATAATATGTAGGGATATGGGGGTAAGGCCTGGGTGGGATTGTGTTTGGTGCAGACTCCATGGGCCAAAGGGCCTCTTTCTGCACTGTAGAGTTCTATGAAACTTACCCTCTGACTCCCCAAAGTCTGTCCACCATCTATGAAGCATAAGTCAAGACAGTGATGAAATACTCTCCACTTGCATGGATGAATGCATCTCCAACAACATTCAAGAGGCTTGACACCATCCAGAACTATGCCCTACTGGCAGCACCTTCCAAACCTGTGACATCTAACGCATAGAAGTAAAAGATTAGTTAAGACATGGGAACACCACCACTTGCAAGTTCTTCTTCCAGCCTCACAACATCCTGACTAGGAACTATATCGCCATCCCTTCTCTGTTGCTAGATCAAAATTCTAGAACCCTCTTCCAAACAGCACTGTGGGAGTACCTACACCAAATGGACTACAGCAAATCAAGAAGATGGCTCGCCACCACCTTCTCGAGGGCAATTGTGGATGAGCAATAAATGCTGGTCTGATCAGCGAACCTTGCAACGCATGAAAAAATAAAGCAGAGATGAGATGGGGAACAGACCTAACTCTCTCCCCCAGGAGTCTGATCATCCACTTAAATATTTTAATGAGGCTGTAAGTTTAAGATTTTATCTGTGTTTCTGGCTTAACTCTGTTTCGTGGGTTTTGGGAAAGGAAGAGACTGGAATGTTTACATATGCAGGATAAGCAACACAATTTTTTGTCAAAAAAACCTTTCGCTCTCAATCACTGAGTTTGAATATTATGCACTTTACAAATAAAGGGGACGATTCTTTGGATCTCAATAAAATCCCTAAATAAACAGGATGGGAGAAAGGTCCCATGAAAGTGCATAGTTGGATTATCTCTTAGAAAAGGATGTTGTACACAGGGTCCATGTCGAATTTGTTGCGGTGTTCAAATGTTTTGTTTTCCCTGACTTTGTGAGTGGTTGTCATTGTTTATATTCAAAAATCTAATAGCAGTTCCAGTACAGTCAGCAATCTCTCCACTGATTAGTTAAATTCCATGACCTGATTGGACAGTGCCTTGGGTATTGCAATACATTACAAGCCAGTTGTATTTGGCAGTAAACAATGACATTGAATGATTGAGTAGCAGCACAACTTTCCCAATGAACTTTATCATTCACAACAACATCCTTGTCATAAAACTGCAGCATGACACACACGAAAGACCAATACCAGAAGCCATAAATATAAGATAGTCACTTACAAATCCAACAAGGAATTCAAGAGAAATCTCTTTATATAAAGTGGTAAGAATATGGAGTAGTTGATTTTAATAGCACAGGCACGTTTAAGGGTAGTTTATTTATTAGTGTCACAAGGAGGCTTACATTAACACTGCAATGAAATTACTGTGAAAATCCCATGGTTGTCACATTCCGGAGCCTGTTCTGGTACACTGAGGGAGAATTTAGCATGGCCAATGCACCTAACCAGCACGTCTTTTCTGACTGTGGGAGGGAACTGAACTACCCAGAGGAAATCCAAGCAGACACAGGGAGGACATGCAGATTCTACACAGGCAGAGATCCAAGCCGGGAATCGAACCTAGGTCCCTGGCGCTGTGAGGCAGCAATGCTAACCACTGAGGTAAGGTGGCAGGAGGCACATGGGTCAATTGGGTCAAATATTAAAATAAAACTAAAAGTTATTCAATCTGTCAGATACCAAGGACATCCCATGGTCCTTTTATTATGGTGTCAAAATGTTTCTTGCATTAGGCTTTGATATGCTAAAAATCATGTACATCAGCCATATCTAACTTGGCTTGTTTTCGCTAAATGGCTGCAATGGGAAAATATCCCACTGAGATAAAAGCTTTAGCAAGCAGGTAAGGAGCTGCCTCCTGGTGGTCACAAATATATTTATTGAAGTAAAATGTTGCCGACAAAAAATCCTCATTGTGTTAATAGCAGTCTTAGAATATGATTTACTTGGCAACTTTCGAATGATATTCTTCCTCTTTAAGTAAAGAATTTTTAGACATGACCCAGCCAGGTAATCCATTTTAAAACGAGCTATATTTTTTGTTCGTTGTTTCTCTGCCCTAACGTTCAACTACCTGGCTGCCAAGAATCATTCAACAGCAACTCTTTACTGTTATTTCCTTCATCACTGCCACCATCCCCCTCCTCCCCCCACCCCCCCGCCACCCCCCCCCCCCCATCACCACCAATGCAATGAAAAGTTCTGCTCAATCATCCTTAGTTATTAGCAGATATTTATAAAGAAATTGGACATTTTCAATTGGGCTGTAGGCTACAAAATTAAGGAAACCCGCATAAAATACCAACTTTGGCCTCAGCTGGAGTAGTGTGTCCAGTTCTGGACACCGCTCTTTCTGAATATTGTGAAAGCATTAGGAAGGGTCCAGAAAAAATTGATGAGAGTAGTTCCTGGGATGAGGAACTTCAGTTCAGTAGTTCAGAGCTGTTAGGGCTGTTCCCCTTGGGGAGGGGAAGGTTGAGAGGGGATTTGATAGATGTATTCAAAATCATGAGGGGTCTGGACAGACTAAATAATGAGAAATTGTTCTCATTGGTGAGAGGATTGAGAACCAGAGGGCGCACATTTAATGTAATTGGCAAAAGAAGCAATGGCAATGTGAGAAAAAAAATTTTCGCACAGTGAGTGCTGGGTCCAGGATGCACTGCGTGAAAGTGTGGTGAAAGCAGTTTCAATCGAGGCATTCAAAAGGACTTGATTTATTATCTGAAAAAAATTGAAAGGCTATGGGGAAAAGGTGGACGGAGTGGGACTAGTTGAATTGATCCTATAGATAAGCAGAATGACCTATAATAATTTTAATGATTCCATTGAGTGAACACCCACATCATAACTGGCTACGTTGAACTTGGATCAGACCTAGTGTTAAAAGGATGAAAATCCAGCACTCTGTGAGCTTACTTGTTTTTGTGCTAATTAGTTCAAAAGAAGAGAGTTGTGTCCATGTCTGATGAACTACCTGGTCATGGCAATCCTGAAAGTCCATCCACATTATCATATAGATTTGACTGTCGATACTGAATGGTATATGTAAGCAAAAGCAATGCCAATCCATTCAAATTATACATAGAATCCCGACAGTACAGAAGGAGACCATTTGGCCCATCGAGTCTGTACCAACCACATTCCCACCCATGCCCTATTTTCGTAACTTTCATTTATCCTGTTAATCCCCCTGACATTAGGGCCAATTTAGCATTGTCAAATCAACCTAATCCACAAATCTTTGGATTGTGGGAGGAAACCATAGCACCTGGAAAAAACCCACGCAAACACAGGAAGAAAGTGCAAACTCCATACAGACAATGACCTAAGGCAGGAATTCAACCAGGTCCCTGGCACTGTGAGACAGCAGTGCTAACCATTGTGCCACCACGCCACCAGGGACTTGCTGCGAGTAATTCCCGTGTGTGGCCTAAAAATTATAGTTAGCAGACGATAGTCCATCAACAACACAAATTCTCTCCCTTACAGGAACTGATGGAATTTCTTTACTCCAAGGATAATCCCCAGTACATCCCTTTCAATCTGCACATAGTTACATTCAGCCTTACTCAAGATTGGAGAAGCAAAAGCAATGGGTCTTTCTTCATCTGATGGCATGATGTGGGAGACCACCTCTCCTGCACCATGAGAGGATGCATCATAAGCTATCTGTAAGGTTGAGTAGTATCAAAATGCATAAGAATCTCAGATTTGAGTGACACTCCTTTGCCTTATTATCACGTCAAACCAACTTCTTATTACAGCACAAAAGGATGGAATGCAACTGAGTTTTGCTGCTTCTGTTGTTCATTTAGGGTCTTCTGATGTCCTCTTTTTTGAGTTCTCTCCACCACTCCCCCATTCCTTTGAATTTTCAGTGCTCTACCCTCTACAGGGTCATCCAGTGCTCACCCCTCTATTGTTTTTCGATGCTCCCTCTCTCTAGGGTTTCCATTGCTTACCCCCTTTCTGAGATTTAATACTATCCTCTCGCCCCCTGCACAGGGTCTTTTACTACGTACTCTGAGTCTGCCATTGCCTCTTCCTTGAAGGTTTATTACCTCCTCTGAGTTCCAAAGCTGTCTCTTTTGCAATCTCAGCCTCTTTAATTTCTCAAGTTTCTGGGACACATTCTACAGCTCCCAAGGCATTTTCTCCCTTCCTACTTTAAACACTACTCTGTTTCCTTTGTATTCCTCTCTTCCAGAAAAATAAACTGTCCTTTTCTCTTCAGCTCAAGTTTTACTTCTCCTGTTCCTGAAGGCTAATCACTGTTCATTTTAATTTTGTATATCTTTCCAAACTTCTTGACTCGCTGGCCACACTGCATCTTGAGGTCTGGCCCTTCCTCAAAAACTCAGTCTATTCACCCAAAATCAGGCAATCAAGTCAGTATCCCTCTTTTCCAAACTTCAATTTAATTGGATAATCATAGGCTCTGTATCACAATTTATCCCATCCTCGTCGCCAGTGTTATGTAGTTGCACTCCTGCCATCAAGACAATTTATTAGGAACGAAAGGTATTTATTGAATAAGAGAAACAATGTACAGGAGTTTGGAATCCTAGGCTGCCTTGCTATAGCAGCCCTGACTGCTCCAGTCTTTACATGCTTATTACTTGGCTTCCAGGTGTTTTCTGCTCAAGGATCACCCTCTGGGATGATCACTCACTCTTGGTTCCCATTGATTCCTCAAGAGACGTAGCCCTCTTGTGCGGGGCTGAATTAAAGAGACATCCAACACAATCAGTGCACTGCCTTTAATTAGCTTTGTACAACAGCTCTTCCAGTGCAGGACTCGTTAAAACCCTACTTAAGGCTGTGAACTTTAGAATTTAAATCCAGGTTTCCATTAAATACTAACATCAAACAAATTTTGATTTATTTGTTCATTTATAGGAAGTCAGTGTCACTAGGAAGGCTAGCATTTATTTCCCATCCCAAGTTGCCCTTACAAAACTGGTGGTGAACTGCATTCTTCAATCGCTGCAGTCCCGGAGGTGTAGGTACACCCCTTGTGTTGTTAGTAAGGGATTCTGACCCAGTGACAGTGAAGGAACGGTGGTGTATTTCCAAGCCAGGATGGTAAGTAAAATGGAGTGGAAACGCCAGGTGATGGTTTTCCCAGATCTCTGCTGCCCTTGTCATGGGTCTGGAAATGGCTACAAAAAATTTGAAAAGTTAAGGTTCTTTACCTGCCATTCGCCAGCATTCAATCCAGGGTACATCCGAGACCTAACAAATGAATTGAAAATGTCTAAAGAGCAGTAAGTAAACAGGGAATAAAGTTTGTAGGTGGGATTTTCTGGCCATGCTCACCACAAACTGGAAAATCGCATCTGAGGCCAATGGAACTTTCCCATTCCCCTACCTACCCACCTGGCTGATCACCTCCCCGGCGATCCCCAATGCAGAATACACAGCTCCCCACATCCTGCCTCCCCCCTTCAGGCCCTGCCCCCTATGCTTAGGTTCCACCACTTTGCACTGCCCAGTGCCAGGCAGGCAACGCTCAAGGTCACTGTTCATCCCTGTCCCCAGCCACCCAAGGGCTTTAATGGCCTTCAGTCCCACCAGCGAGGTCATCACATCTAGTCCCTGTTGGTGGGGGACCGTACGTGATCCTCGCCAGTGAGGACCTTAACTAGCTAGTGAGTCTGGACAATTCCATCCCGGGCTCACTAATAATACTTAAATCGGATAATCAATATTTAAATTAACCTGGCCCCCTTTCCAAATCTGATTACACCAGCAAAACAGGACTGGTAATATCACAAGAGCGGGAAATCGGGCACGAACCCAGTTTTTCATCTCTCACGCGATCTTATCAGTTCACCACACCAGCACGTCACACCAGCCAATTGGTAAGATCGCCTCCAAGATGTCCAACTAAATCAGACAGGTTGTCGATAAACAAAAACGTAACTTGAAGGAGCGCAAAAAAGCGTATCAAGCAGTGACAACCAAGAGGCAGAAACACAGTACTACGAGTTCAATGTCAAACTGACAGTCAACCCAAAGCAATTGATTGACGGAATGAGATCTAGAAGGCTCCAAACTATCTGAATTTATAAAGTCAGAGATTTGCAACGGATGGAAGTGGGGGGGGGGGGGGGGGGCGGTAGTTTTGCTTGAAGGGTTTAAATTGATTCAGAAAGAGAACATTTGATCCTTTCAACTAAATGACCAGGATAAATAGAACGGTGCTAACACCAGGAAACTAGTTTCAGAATTAAATTTACAAAGACGTCATTTTGCATTTATGATTAGATTTATTGAAGTTCAGAAAGTGAAACACCAAATGGTTTAACAGTGGATAGGAAAATTCAATGTAAAAATCATAAACCAATCAGTACATATTTATCTCTTTCATCTGAAATTATAAAGTCTTATTATTGTGCATGAAGAAAGCACTTTTATTTAAATACAATATGAACTATTTAGAAGCTCAGAAAACTTACTTGCATTGAAAAAGAAACTTGCGACATTTTTTTAAAAAAAACTATAAAGTGAACTGAGCTGGAATGCTCTTGCATTAGTCAGAGTAAGCCATCCAAACTCTTGCATCACATATACAGTGCAACTCTGCTGGAGAGAGAAGACTGAAAAGTTAACTCAGAGGGTCAATCTCTCTTGTTCTGGAATCACCCCATTTTCAGGGTGAATGTCCAAAGATAGACAAGAGTGGCTGCAATGCTGCAAGCTCTGCTCCATTCTCATTTATGGGATTTACATCTCAACTGAAGGAATAAATATAGAGTCAGATTTAGATGCTACTTTCAATAAATACATTCCAGAATTGTTTTATTTTTTGTAAGGAATAATGGTTCATCCAATAGACTGAGGAGTCACTGAGCATGTTTAAATTCTGATCTTTCTTGGCTTGAATGCAACAGAACAGTGAGAAAAACCATCTCGAAAAGGATATGAAAGGCAGAAAATCCTTGATAAATAGACTTTCAAGGCGTTTGGTCATCTTCTTTTAGGAACTATTGACAAAGTACATTTTGCACCATTCTCAGATTTTATTTCAGATTTTCAGGTATTTTTTCCATCATGTTCTTGGGACAAGAAGATTCCCTGAAATTCCTTACCATGATGTGTTTGTCCATTACTGGTGGGATTTAAAATCCAAAAGTTGAATATAGAGAAATGTGTTCTACATTTGCAGATTCCTCATTTTGTAAACTTTTTTTAATCAAGTTTCTGAATTAAGCAAAAAAAATTGCCAAAAGTAATGGATGGAAGGAAATATCAACAGAGGAACAGATCAGTGTATGTTTTTTTAAAAAGAGCACTCAAGTCTTGAACGCGTAATTTACATTTGTCTTAAGCTGCATATTGAAATGCATCTTTTCCAACAATAAAACAAGACTGATGACTTTCATCATGAAAATGCTTTACCCACCAGATCATGCTCAGTTTGTCTGAATATCTGATACACAATGTGTTCATCATCAGCTGTGATGATTAGTTATATATTCAAATTTGTACTAGTTATTTAATGGGCAATTATAGAAATTAAAGTAGGTATCAGAACAAAAAGTTACCTTTAAAAATACTATTCATTGGATTATTATGGTATTTCTATAAATTTGTTTATTCAACGGAATAAAAATTAAACTTTGGACAATGCTAGTTATATTGGATTCCAAGATTATAGAAATTATTTCTTGTATTCTCCAGATGAATATACAACAATGATTCAAAATAAAAACTTAATGAAATATAACAGGAAAGTCAATGAAGTGTTGCAAGGCTCCCTTAGGAATCTAAAAGAAGATCACTCGAAGCACAGATAAGCATATCAGATCTTTTTAAGCCATGGCATATCTTTATTCCTGTTTCAAAAAAGAAAGATGGATAAGTACTTCAGTCAAATACACCTTGCACTGCATTATAATAAGGACAACCAAACAGTAATTGAAACAAGAGAGTATAGTCAAACCAAAGGAAGTTTAGAAGTAGAGGAGGCAGATATTCCTTCTCTTGTGGTTAGGCATAAAAGTTTCACACTGCAAGAGAGCATAGAATCATAGAATCCCTACAGGGCAGAAGGAGGCCCTTCCACCCATCTAGTCTACATCAATCACAATCCCACCCAGTTCCTATTCCTGTAACCCCTTATATTTACCCTGCACCCCCTGACACTAGGGTCAATTTAGCATGGCCAGTCATTCTAACCTGCACATCTTTGGACTGTGGGAGGAAACCAGAGCACCCAGAAGAAACCTATACAGACATGGGGAGAATGTGCGAAGTCCACATAGACAGTGACCCCAGCAAGGAATCGAACCAGAGTCCCTGGTGCTGTAAAGCAGCAGTGCTAACCACTGTCCCACCAAACTGCCCTGAACTTAATTAAACTGAGCTGAAGGACTTCATGTCTGTCCATTCATTCAGACAAGTGGAGAAACGTGTGGGCTCCTATGTCGGAGTCCCATTCTTGCTTCCTGATTTTGCACAATGTGCTTTTCCCAACCATCCAGATATGGCCAAGAGTAATGTTTGTCACAAGGCTTCTGTTCAGGCTAGCAGCCATCATGCAATATAAGTGCTGTGGAAACTTAAGGCACAGCATGACACAGACAATAAAGAGTTCATGTCACAGGAGATGGAATTGAAGTAAAATTAAATGCATAGTTGCATTAACGTTTATCAAAGTGTTGAATTATCTATCTTTATAAGAGATTTGTGTGTCATGATATATAATTCTAAAATTGCATGCACCTTCAAAGGTTCAACACTCCAAATCGTGCACTGCCACCAGGAAGCAGTGGTTGAAAGAAAGCATGAATTGAAGATTGGCTAAGAATATGGCCACATATGGATTAAACCCCTGTCAAGTATCATCCCCTGCTAGCAGCGTGGGATTGGTGAACTTACTCTCAGAAACACTGATCAAGCATCAAAATCTAAGGCAACATCTAAACAGTCAATTCCGGTTCTGTGCGTCATTCTATTTCCCACAAAAATAGTGTTTCACTCTGAGCATACAGCAAAATATTGATACCATTTTGCAAAACCTTTTTACCAGCTTTATCAGCTGCCATTTTCTGTTCTCCACCCCAGTAGGTTTTCTGGTGGCAAAGGCAGTTTGCCAATGGTGCACTGCTTCCGCAAAATCCACCGCAAGGAGGCTGGAATATCCTGATCATAGCTCTAAAACCAATAGTTTAGATTTACTCTAATCCTAGTTTTCTATTATATAATGTGGAAGTTAATCACTTCCATGGATTAAATAAAGTGGGGAGTGGACAGAAGGTAATTAAATATTTTCTGCATCTCTTCATATAAATACTGACTAATAAGGTGTTCAAAAAAGTGGACTACCCTGGTTTATGATACTTCAAACAATTTTTTAAAGTTTAAGTTTATTTATTAGTGTCACAGTTAGGCTTACATTAACACTGCAATGAAGTTACTGTGAAAATCCCCTAGTTGCCACACTCCAGCGCCTGGTCAAGTACACTGAGGGAGAATTTATCATGGCCAATGCATCTAATCAGCACGTCTTTCAGACTGTGGGAGGAAACCAGAGCACCAGGAGGAAACCCATGCAGACTCGGCGAGAATGTGCAAACTCTGCACACACAGTGACCCAAGCCAGGAATTGAACCTGGATTCCTTGCACTGTGGCAGCAGTGCTAACCTCTCTATGCTTGCTTCCATGTTTTGGATTGTCTCTCTGACCTGTGTTCTTTGTTATTCATAGGAGTGACCTATCTTCCCTTTAACAGAATGTGGTCATACCCTGGTACTGAGTAAATATTGGTTTATTGTACTTCTAAGTAGGTTATTGAGTAGTAATGTTGTTCCTAAACATCGTGTGTTCCAATCTCTCAACAGCCTAATGTGATTGTTAGTGATACATTATCATCAGCGTCGTACATTAGCGCATCTGTTCATAAAACAGAATCATAGAATCCCAACAGTGCAGAAGGAGGCCATTTGGCCCATCAAGCCTGTACCAACAACAATCCCACCCAGGCTTTAATCCTGTAATCCCACATATTTATCTACCAATACCCCCGACACCAAGAGGGAATTTACCATGGCCAATCAACCTGACCCGCACATCTTTGGACTGTGAGAGGAAACCCACGCAAACATGGGGAGAACATGCAGACTCCACACAGGCAGTGACCCAAGATTGGAATTGAACCCGAGTCCCTGGCACAGTGAAGCAGCAGTACTAACCACTGTTCTGTTAACCGTTCCTGGTAAAGTTGACTGGAAGATAGTGAGAGCATTCATTTTGATTCTGGGGATGCACAGATATTAAGTGAAAAATAGTTGAAGATTTTTTAAAACTGAGTCAGAAATTCAAATATTTAAAAAACCAGAGAGTGAATTCAGCTTGTTCCTCACAAAATGATTTTTTGTTTAAAAACTTCTACTATTTTTCTAACTGAAGGTATACACAAGATAATTATGCAGTCTAAATTCTCCCTGGGCTACATTTGTTGCCCACTAGTATTTGAGCAGAGAGGCAAGTTATGTTATATATTGCTGCATGTGCAAGCATAAGATGAATAGAATTTTGATAGTAGGATTTAAAAAGCATAATGGGTCAGATGGCATAAGAGAAAACATTTTTAAACCACCCTTGAAACACAAAGCAAAAACATGTTATTTTGTGCAAGTCATCTTCACCCATTTTACAATCATAGAATCCCTACAGTGCAGAAGGAGGCCATTCGGCCCATCAAGCCTGCACCACCCAGGCTCTATCCCTGTAACCCCATATATTTATCCTACTAATCCCCCTGACACTAATGGACAATTTATTATGGCCAATCCACCTAACATTTTAGTATGTTCTTGGGCTATGGAATTCAAAAGGCAGAATTCTTGCTAAATATTATACTATCTTAATAACCAAATTAAGTGCCAAAACTCTAATAATGATTAGCAATTGTAAATATTCTACAGCAAACCTGGGTGTAGTAGCTCTAAATGTTACTTTTAGAGAATTGTGGCCTACTTTAATTTTTTGTAATCCATGATAAAAAGCTAATGGCCCTTATTTTGTTAAATTCAGGAAGAATTTCTCACTAATAAAACAAAAATCTCACATTAAACAAAAAATATTCTTAAAGAAGTGACATACTCAGCTTCACTCCTGGATATGGTCTTTCCTGAGGCCAGAACCTCAGCCACCTGGGCAACCACAGGGTCTTGGTTCAAACTGGCAACTGCAACAACCTTATCCTTTCTTTAAAAAGAAGTAGACAGAATATTACAGTTAGAAAAAACTTTTTTTTTCTATTTCCAATTTCAGCTTAACAATTTAGAATCACAGGTGAGATTTTCTGGCCTCCACTCAGCAGTTTTCTTGATGGTGGGAGGCGGTACATCATTCATTGGCAGCACGATTTTCTGGTTCCACCACTATCAATCGGAATTCCCACTGAAGCCACTCCACACCACTGGGAAGCTCGTGGCGGGGGGGGGGGGGGGGGGGGGGCGGTGCGGTGGTGGGAGGTTGCCATTGGCAGACCCAGAGAATCCTGCTGGCGTGAATGGCCGGAGAACACTGGCCCATGTTTATTTTCTTCTAATAATGTTCACACCAAAAACTTACTTGATGTAAAATGCTGCAAAGTTCAGTTCATCAACGGCACCTTGAACTATGACTTCTTCATAACCTGCACCATATCCTGCCGAAGTATAAAATACAAACTTTTAAAAAAAACTTCAAATGTGATTGTCTCGCTGAATTTTGTGTGGACAGGATAACTCTGCATTGACTGGAAACATTAGTCTCCATAAAGTAGATTTAGTAGATAGCACAGAATTATAGAATGGTTACAGCACTGAAGGAGGCCATTCAGACCCTCAAGTCTATGCTGGTCCTCGATCTTAGCAAGTCACACTCCCCTGCTCATCCCCCCATCATTAAAAAAAGAAATCACTAGCATTTTGTATCCTTGAAATATAACACACCGTTCAAACTTGATAACTTCCATTCCAAGAATAAAGAAAATTACAGCACAGGGATGGGCCCTACGGCCCTCCAAGCCTGCACTGACCATGCTGCCTGACTGAACTAAAACCCCTTACCCTTCTGGGGACATATCCCTCTGTTCCCATTCTATTCTTGTATTTGTCAAGATGTCCCTTAAAAGATGTCGCTATTGTATCTGCTTTCACTATCTCTTTCCCAGCAGCAAGTTCTAGGTGCCCACCACCCTTTGTGTGTAAAAGAAAAAACTTGCTTCGAACATCTCCTTTAAACCTTGCCCCTCACACCTTAAATCTTTGCTAGTAATTAACTCTTCCACGCTGGGAAAAAGCTTCTGGCTATCCACTCCATTTGGAAATTTAAAAAAAACTTACCATTAAATAGCACTTGAGGGTACCACAGGCTTTACTGTGTTTTGTGCTATGGTAGTTTCAATCTGAGAGTGCATGCATATAGAGGATTGGGGAAGTAGGGGGGGGTGGGGCGTGGTGCTTGTGGGGATATCAACAGACAGAGAAATGGCCAAGACAAAAAGTAATGGGGCCTGCATTTGATGCATTTTCATGTGCCTAAATAAAAAGTTAATAAAATGTTGAATACACAGCAAGATTTTTTAAAATGACATTTGCACCTCAAGCTCAGGTGACCAGAATTTTGTATAGAAAACAATACAATCCATGAAAACAATATTAAAACCTATGTATGGCAGCCAACTCCAAACTAACTAGTCAATACTGCTGTGCTAAATGGTATTGAACCTACACACACAAAGAATCATTTTAAAAGGTTGAAAAGGCATGCATCAAACTGCAAGAAATATCTTGGAAACTCTTTTGCTAAACAACAATTTTTTTTAAATTGAGGGAGGAAGATATTTGAGGAGGAGAGAAAAGGATAGCAACAAATTAGCGACATGTACTCCACTGATGTAAGCTAAATAGGAAGGAGGGATTTCCATTTATGCTTCAGGTCCTCAAAATGCCCCATTGCACTTAACGGCTGATTAATTACTTCCGAAGTGTATACAATAGTATGTAAGCAAACTCTTCATTTTAGTTGCACGTCATCCATTATAACATCTATCAACTGGGCCTCAGGTTATAAGATATTGACAATGCAAAACCAGTCGTGCAGTCTTAAACGATGACGCAGCGGTTATTTTCCAGCAATGTCTTAGCAACCTTTGTAGGCTAAAATTGCATGCATGGTTATTCAGTTGAAACAATGCAATGTAAAATTACTTCACAACTGGGCATTTCTTTTTGTGGGTGAGCTGCGATAAAAGTACTACTGCAATGGCACTGGCTGCTAGGTAACAGCTGGAAGCATAAACTCCAACCATTTTTGTTCTCTTCGTTAACCTTGAGACAATCTATATGTCCGACTGTTACATGAGCAGGGATCAGTACGCACCAGAGGATGAAACTTGAAACCTTCTTTGTGTTTTTAAGGCTCAGCCTTAGGCATTGGCGAAATATTTTGCCAAATTGCGTAATGCTTCATACACAGTTGTCTTTATTATGCACATCCTGAATGGAACAAAGATAAAAGCAAAATACTGCGGTTGCTGGAATCTGACGCAAAAAACAGAAAATGCTGCAAAATCTCAGCAGGTCTGACAGCATATGTGGGGAGAGAATAGAGCCAATCTTTCTAGGCTAGACCCTTTGTCAGAACTAAAAGCAAATAGAATCAGCAGAGATTTATACTATGAGGGTAGGGGGCGAGGACGGGGCTGAAATGGGACAAAGGGAATGTAAATGAGGATGAAGAAGGCTCAGAAAAGTGCTAAAAGTGTCCATTAAGTGATCAGAATGTGTGAGGTGGTTGAGGGACTGTCTGGGGATTATGGCAGTTGCCCGGAAAGGGAGTGGGGGAGGGCGAGGTGGTGGTGTTGGTGGTGGTGATGCAAGAAGGACAGCTGGAAAGGTGAAGTGGAAAATTGGAAGTGAGAAAGAATGATGATAAAATGGATGAATGAAAGGAAAAAAAACGAAAATGAAATAAGTGTAAGTGGGGTGGAGGGGAGAGTTCACGCTCTGAAGTTGTTGAACTCAAATGTTTAGTCCAGAAGGCTATAAAGTGCCCAATCGGAAGATGAGGTGCTGTTCCTCCAGTTTGAGTTGGGGTTCACTAGAACATTGCTGAAGGCCAAGGACGGACATGTGGACAGGGGAGCAGGGTGTTGTGTTGAATGGCAAGTGACAGGAAGCTTGTGTTGAAGTGGCAAGTGCTTGCAGACAGACTGAAAGTGTTAGCGAAGCAATCACCCACTCTGCCTTTGGTCTCTCTGTAAAGTACCCCACACTGAGAGCAGCAAATGCAATAGGTGAGATTGAAGGAGGTGCATGTGAAGCACTGCTTCACCGGAAAGGGGGGTTCAGGACCTGGGACTGTGAGCCGGGAGGAAGTAAAGGGTCAGGTGTTGCACCTACTAAGATTGCATGGGAAGGTGCTGTGGGCAGGAAGTGAGGGATTGGGTGTCAAGGAAGAGTGGGCCAAGGTGGCCCAGAGAGAACAATCCTTGCAGACAGGGGGTGTGAAGGGAAGATGTGTTGAGTAGTGGCATCATGCTGGAGTTGGCAGAAAGAGCAAAGGATGATCTTTTGAATGCAGATGCTGGTGGGGTGAAAAGTGAGGACAAGGGGGACCCTATCTTGGCTCTGCGAGGGAGGGTAGTGAGGTGAAAGCAGTACCCAGTGAGATGGATTGGATGCAGTTGAAAGTCCTGTCAATCACAAAAACCACAATTGAAGAAGAAGGAAGACATAAGAGCAGTACTATTTTGGAAAGTGGCATCATCAGAAAAGATGCAGCTGAGGCAAAGCAGCTGAGATTATGGGTTGGAGTCCTTACAGGATGCGGGGAATGAAGAGCTGTAGTCAAAGTAGAAACATAGAAACATTGAAACATAGAAAAACTACAGCACAAACAGGCCCTTCAGCCTACAAGTTGTGCTGAACATGTCCCTACCTACTAGGCACACCTATAACCCACTAAGTTCCATGTACTTATCCAAAAGTCTCGTAAAAGACCCTAACGAATCCGCCTCCACCACCACTGCCAGCAGCCGATTCCACGCACCCACCACCCTCTGAGTGAAAAACTTACCCCTGACATCTCCTCTGTACCTACTCCCCAGCATCCTAAACCTGTGTCCTCTTGTGGCAACCATTTCAGCCCTGGGAAAAACCCTCTGAGAGTCCATCTGATCAATACCTCTCAACATCTTATACAACTCTATCAGGTCACCTCTCATCTTTTGTCTCTCTAAGGAGAAAAGACCTAGCTCTCTCAACCTATCCTCATAAGGCATGCCACACAATTTTTTTATATATAGTGAAATCTGTAATAGATACTTAGAACTTTATTTTGTTTCATCTCACCATGGCTCCTGATGTCTGTCCATAGTGCCTACTGGGTAAGTTGGCATGAAGTTTGTAAGAGCAAAGGATGGTGAGTAGGGAATCATGGTTGGTGTGAACTGGCATAGGGTCATGGGGATCAGTGGAATGGTCATTGGTTGGCATAGTAAGAGGGGCAATGAGGTTAAGTAGAGGGACATAGGTTGGCATGGAGGGTATATGGGATGAGTTGGGACATGAGTTGGCATGGATGGAGTATGGGGAGTGTTTGCAGGAGTGAAAGAATGGGAACTTGAGAGCTGTTTTTGGGTTTTAAGTTTTTTTAAACAACTTAGATGAAGTCCCAGAGTGCATCTCTAAATGCTGTGCCTGAACTTGCGAGTTAACATGTGGCTCTGTACCTTTCTATGGGTCCAAAACATTTTCTATAATAGATGTGTAAGGTGTACAGAATATTACTGTTTGGGTTGAATCAAAATTGCACACAAATTCAATATGAACTCCTTGATTCAAAACTCCTTCACGTTTCTAGAAATCAGGCATTTGTTTTACAGATAGGAATTGGAAAATAATTGCTTTTTATATTGACTCTTTTAATATACATGAAAACGAGACATCTGAATTAATATGTGCTTGATATATTAATATTGGTACCTTCACCACATGGCATGGTGGCACAGTGGTCAGCACTGCTGCCTCACAGCGCCAGCGACCAGGTTCCATTTCTGGCTTGGGTCATTGCTGTGTGGAGTTTGCATGTTCTACACATGTTCTGTGTGGGTTTCCTCTGGGCACTCTGGTTTCCTCCCACAATCCAAAGATGTGCGGTTTAGGTTAATTGGCCATAGTAAATTGTCAGGGGGGACTAGCAGGTTAAATAAGTGGAGTTATGGGGATAGGGCCTGGGTGGAATTGTGGTCAATGCAGATTTGATGGGCCAAATGGCCTCCTCCTGCTCTGTAGGGATTCTATGAACACGGACTGCAGTGGTTAAAGAACGTTGCTCGCTGCCACCTTTGAGGGGAGTGTGTGCTGGTCTAGCCAGTGTCACTCTATCCTGTACATGAATTAAAAAGAGGAAATTGCTTCCTCATAGATTAAACGTTCATATTAGCTTACTTACAGATTCAAAAAGACAACACTCACTATTGTGTTGGAAAATCTTTTGATCTTTATCCAAAAAAGTGAATGGAAGAAGGACAGGCTTTTTAAAAAAAGACACCAAAAGGCAAGACAGGCAACAGGTGGCTTGAAACAACACCAGACTGCAGGAAGAAAGTTGAGCTACTAACCTAGAGGAGAAGCAAAATAGAAGCTGCATTAGACCAAATGGCCCTACATGAGCCCACTCCACCAGTCAATACCATCATGGCTATTCTTCTCCTCAATTCCACCTGCATGTTTACTCTTCATACCCCTTGATTCTGAGACCAAAGCGCCCGTATCCAGGATTACTCAACCAGGGGAAACAACTTCCTAGTCTTCACTCTCTCAAGTCCCTTCAGAATCTTGAATGCTTCAATGAGATTGCCTCTCATTCTTCTAAAGCCTGGAGAATATGGGCTCCCTTCACTCAGCCTCTCATCATAGTTCAACCCTCTCATCCCAGAAATCAATCCAGTAGTGAACTTTCTCGTATCGTCTCTGATGCAATTTATGCTTCCCTTAATATGGAGATCTAAACTCTGCATTGACATACACCACATTGCATCATTTACACAAATATTTGTGTTGATTGCACTGAAGGATTCCAGAATGCCAGTTGGTGAAGGATCAAACTGATAACAATCTTTACTCAGCCTTGTATTTATCTACAAAATGAAATATTACAAGTATTCACCAGCTAACTCAACATGGTTTCAGGAAGTGTCTCTATTTTTTATTGGTTATTCAAGAGGATAAACTAATTAACAAATTAACCAACAAATAAGTTAACAGTCTCCTAAAGAGGCACTGTAACTAAAAACAAAATCTTCAACAGAAACTGGACAAATTAAACTAAATGGTCACTTCTGGGCTGATAAATGCATTCCAGCTCCTACTGAGCACACCACAAAAAGCCTCAAGTGTAACAGCAGACAACCTCTCCAGGGACACCTGGGTGAAAACATAGCCATGGATTTGGGGCGGGGGGGGCGGAGGTGGTGTTGGTGGCAAGAGGTTTTCCAGCAGTCGTGTGAGTTGTTGCTCTATAATAGTGAAGAAACCAATACCGCTCTTGATTCCATGACTTGTTTTTACCTGTACGTATCTTTTTTTAAAATACAGAAGCACGTATAAACCCCTTGGCTTCTCCATTAGCTGCTGACCAACAGGGTGTGATCTTCCAATGAGTGAAACCCAGACAGTTCACAAATTTACTGAACACAATCACTGTCAGATACTGTCTGGAGCGGGTAAGCGCTATTACTCTGGAAATACTGACTGGACAAGTCGGAACTCAGTTTGTGAGACTGTAATTGTTGTGTTGTGGGTGGCTTCCTGGAACTTGAGCAATGAACAATGTTCATATGAGTTAAACGTGGTGCAGTTTATGGCAACCTCATCTTCAGTAACTCTGGATTCAGAAAGCAACAGTGACCTCACTAACTCCAACAGGCCTGACAGCTTTCTGTCAATCTCAAATACTTTTTGATGTAGTTGACTGGAGAGACAAACTTCAATTATTTGTGTTTTCATTTCTCTTTTGACAATTTTCTAAACTCACGTTTGGTTATTAGTTGCCTAACATACAATATTGGTCCATTTTCTCATTCACTTCTTGGTTTATGTCTGACGATGATTGTTTTGCCTATTGTGAAATAGGATGTTATTGTCTTTGGAGCCTAGTCTCTCATTTTTTTCAGACGTGTTCGAAGAATTCTACTTCACTACCACAGTGGAAAAAGGCCATTTTCCTTCCATCCTCAGAGATGGAAAAACTTACTACACCTTCAAATCAAGATAACGACACCAGAAATGTTGGCAAATGGTCGTTGAGCAGGCATAGAACATGCCATCTTCACCAGCTAAATCTGAGCTCGTATATGTTTTCAAGACTGAACTCAAATTTTGACTTCTCTGCACAGACCATAGTAAAACCCTCCAAAGAGATTCATGCCTTCATGTTTTGCAGTATTTGCAGCATCATGGAACTTGAAGCAGCCAGAGACACGAGACAGTTCAGAATTTGCCCAAGGGGCATACTGGCACTGCTCAATGGACACTCTGGCATCATGCATTGGCCACTGGGCAGTGATCTGTGAGGTTGCAGGAAGGGCCAGCAATTGGGAGGTCATCAATGGACAGTCACTGTGCATGCACTGATCTTCAAGTTGACAGATCACTGCATGCGCAGTGGCCAGCTCAGCACTATGCTGCCGGCCACTCCATCAGGAATAGGCCCTGGTCAGTCCAGGTCAGATTTCCCTGGTCAGTCCAGCATTGATGAAGAATAGGAATGTTAACTGGTTCTCATCTCCAAACCAATGGTTGCTTAATAAATAAACTCAAATCCAAAAATGCCAGGAATCTCTACTGGGTGAGGTGGAGTATGCGGTATATTTACCCTTGAGCAAACCGAAAGATGTTCCAGATGAAGAGAATTTAGAAAGGTATAGAACAAAGAGGAGAGGGTGCAAAAGAGTACACACGAATACAGCATACCTAGACACACATTGACATATAAAGAAACACACGCATACAAAATACTGAGACACAGACAGACATATAAACACAAACACACAGCATACCGAAACACAGTTACACCATATCGAGACATACACAGATATGAGTGAATCCTGCTGGGGCACTCTGTAGTGCTCAGAGTGTTGGCAATTTGCTCTGGTGAGTACACTAAAAAAAAAGCAGGCGTAAAACACAGGGAATTACTCCTATTTTGCCACACATTGGGAACTTAGATTTTTTTTGGGATGATCCCAACCAATATGTGTGACAATGCACTTTTCAAACACTAATACACTGCAGTAAGAGTCTTAACATTAAGATTTATATTCCTTCAGTGTGTTCCTGCCCGAAAGGTGCTACTTTATATTCCTCAACACTGAACTTCACTTACTTGTTGCTGACTCCAATAACCTATGTTCCCTTCACAGATAGCATTACAGTTAGGTGTAAGAGATGAAGAGAAACAATCCTTCAAATACCTGTACTTCAATTCAACCTGAACCAGCAATATAACTACTTGTTTGATCAGAACTCAGATCATTAAATCACTTGGACCACTGAGTATTTTCTTTGGCTGAACAAGGATATATCTTCAGGTTTCACAAGGTACACAGCAAGCTCTGTTTTATGTGAATGCTAAACTTCCACAATCAGTACAGAGACAGGGTGTGTCCTGACTCCAGAGCAAAGCAAAGTGAGACTCACTGGAAGCTAACCTCACACTATTTAGTATGTTAAATCAAATCTAATTTATATTCTGATTGGGAACCTCTTAGACCTCACTAAAACGAGTGAGTGAGCAAACATATTTAGATAGTCGTTTAGTAGTACAAAACTCAAGTATTACTGAAAAAAAAGGGACATACAATCAAAGCTTTTCATCTTGCACTCATCAGGACATCAGACTCACACTGTGGTATAGTGTTTAGCACAACTTCACAGTGCCAGGGACCAGGGTTCATTTCCTGGCTTGGGTCACTGTCAGTGCACAGTCCGCAAGTTCTCTCTGTGTCTGTGTGTTTCCTTCGGATACCCTGGTTTCCTCCCACGTTCTGAAAGAGGTACTGATTAGCTGCATTGGTCATGCTAAATTCTCCCTCAGTGTATTCGAATAGGTGCCGCAGTGTGCGACTAGGGGATCTTCACAGTAACTTCATTGCAGTGTTAATGTAAGCCAACTTGTGACATTAATAAATAAACTTAAGAAATTCCCACAAACTATAACAGTGGACAGCAATCAATGGCTAACCAATCAGCACTCTCTTCCCATGCAAGATAAATTGTTGTCCCATTACAGTTTGGTCATTTCTTGCAAGTTCTCCTGATGAGTGCAAAACAAAAAGCTTAGCTCTCTTTCAGCAATATTTAGATAGCAAGAATATCAAGTTACCTGCATATCGAAGACTCTTTCCAAGGAAAGATGTCCAGAAAAATGGCACGGTATTAATGGCAGTGTTTTTCTTCTGCATGTTCAGGGCAGCAACATGACCTACAAAAACCATAAACATGTCTTAAAAATCGTTTACATATTAACATGCATAATGCTACACTATTTCACTAATGTAACAACTTTAAAGGCAGCTTTAACTTCACAAGAGCATTTTAAAACCAAGTATCACACTGAACCACATAGATACTAGATGGAATTTAGTTTCAGCAACAATTGAGAAACGGTGGGAGTCTGGCGTTGCTCTGTCTGGGTGGTCTTGTCCAAATCCAATCATGTAGTTAACTGACCAGCGTCAACCTCCAGCAGTACAGAGGGCACAAATCCTGGCCCTGAAGGCTGCTGGCCAGAAGCTGGGCAGCTCTCCATGGCTAACAGCATCACCAGGAGCGGTGGCTTTGGTCAGTAACGCTCCAAGGCCTTCACTGGGGATAGTCACTGCATCCCTGGAAACGTGCGGACTGGGATGAGGATCACAGACAGGAAGTGACTGAGAGTGGGGTCTGCTGAAAGCTCTTGATCTGCTGACCTGCTGGGTCCCTCGATCAGAAACTGAGTGGCTGTGAACAAGGATCCGTCTAGTAGGGCGCAGGAAAATCTGACAAGGTTTGCTGGGTGGCCTTCAGAAGCACTGGACTCCTGTGCAAGTCCCGTTAAATACCTGAGTCACAATTAGTTTTGGTGAGATCATGGATAATTGACTTCCCATCTTTGCCAAAGGATAGGATTCCTGTTGTCAGGTTCTTCCTGTCCCACTTAATAGGTAGGGCACAGATTTTCCGATACTGGGAATCAGAAACAGGTATTCCTACCTGATTCCTCAGACACGCCCACCCCTCTCTCACCACCAGCCCTCCCGGCCATCATGCTTGCTCGAACACACTCTATTAAATCCTGGACATTAGCTGAGATGACCAAAGGCTTGGTCAAAGAGGTAGCTTTTAATGAGTCTTAAAGAAAGAAAGAGAGGTTGAGAGGTGAAGAGCTGTACATGAGGGAATTCTAGAGCTTAGGACCCAGACACTTGATGATGTGGCCACCAATAGTGGAGCAATTAAAATTAGGGTCGTTCAAGAGACCAGAAATAGGTGAATGCAAATATTTCAGAGGGGTGAAGGAGATTACAGTAATAGGGAGAGGTTAGATCATGGATGGATGTGAAAACACAGATAAAAATTTAACATCACAACATTGCTCGATTGTTTCTGTCAATCCTGTGTCTTATGTCCTAAGTTATATAAGTAGTTTTGACTTTGCAACTCATCTCAGTAACATTTTCCCAAGGATCAAGCATCAGCTGTGGAGGCCACACCCTCCTCCCACAGAAAAATACTTCCAAAAGCAAAGTGATGGATTTAAAACTTTAAACATAATGCATGGGAGCAAAGAAATACTATCTTCCTTGGTCTTTTGTTTAATGAGTGCAAAAGAAAGGTTGTATACATGCTACACAATGGGAAATATTCACATTTGTTCTAGTTGTTCTAGTCCACAACCAGATTCATCAGCATCTACTGCAATGGATCCACCTGATCGGGAAGGACAATATTGCTGATTTGTGTGCCAGCTTGGCTCATGCCCAACTATCATTAGCGTAATCTGAGATCAACATTCTACTTAGCCCCAGCATTCAAAAGTTCCAATTTTGATTTTTTTTCAAATATTCAGCGCACGGATGTAAATGTTGCTGAATGGAGCGCTTCTCTACTTTTGACGAGCACATCAGTACAAGCAGTACACAGTTAGCTCAGCTTCTCTAACAATATCTATTCTGAAAAAAGTTCACCTTAATGAAACAAGATACGGTCTCATTTTTTTTTTACACCAGTTACCAATGTGAACTCTTCAAATTATAATGTCAATGAACACCGAAACTTTGAATTCCATGGAATGGGCTTCTGTCCAACAGGAACTAGGTTGAGACTGGACAAAAATAGTTTGGTTTTTCTCTTTGGGGGCGATCTTACCAAAAGTATTCAAAGTGCCGAGAGAGCGTGAAAATGGGAGAGATTTGCACCCATTTTTCGGCGAGAGAAAAAACTCAATCTTATGCAACTTTGAGAAATAAATAAGGCAAAAATATGTTTCCCACCAGAACGGGGAGTGGATGAAGTCTACTCCCATCAGGAAGTCAGCTGTTGAATGCTACAGGGTGTTACAGGGCATGATCTCCAAATGCACTATGTAGAAGAGCACATAGTGAACTGGGAGATTGTCATTCCCACACTGCCCTGGACATCACCTCCCCCACCCTTTGAATGTCCCCTGATCGCATCCCCTCCCAACTGTGTCTCCCCAGGTCAATTGTCACCCTAATTTCCCCCCTCAGCCGATTGCCTCCTGTTCACAAACCTGCCTTCCTAATTGATCATCACCCTTGTGATCCACAATTGAAGGGTGCGCAGCTCTCCATGCGCAGCTTCCACTTCAGGTCCAGCCCATTAATCTTAGGTCCCACCCCTTGGCACTGCCCAGCATCCATTGGTGTCTTCACAAAACAATGGTTCATGGCTTTCACAAATTGTATTAAAACTGTGTTGAATTGCTGTGCCCATTGGGCAGTGTCAGGGTGCCAAATGGGTTTCAAGCTGGCACTGCCATGATTCCAGGCTGGCAGTGCTAGGGTCACAGGCTGGCAATGTTAAGGGGCACTGCCTGTCCTGCCCCCAACCACATGGGATGCCTCAATGGCCTCTGGTCCTATTGGCAAGGCCATCGCATCTGGTCCCCACTGCTGTGGACCAAATGTGATCCTTGTCAATGAGGACCTCCACTAATGAGGGCATTAAGGTAAGTGAGCCTGGACGATTCAGTCCCAGGCTTACTAAACATATTAAAATAGGATCATGAATGTTATAATCAGCTTTGCGTCCTTATGCCAGCAATTCAGCACCGGTATCATCGCGAGAGGCAAGAACCCAGGCATAAACTCAGTTTTTCACCTCCCTTGCGATCTTACCAACTCACCCATTGATCAATTGGTGTAACAGGCTAGTAAAATCACCTCCTTTGAGTTGACAGTGTGAGCTATCGCATCAACACCAGACAGAAGCCTATTTCCTAGCCATCAGGGCCTACAATATTTTCTAAACATGAAAATTGACCGAACCTCTGTGCTAGAAAAAAAGTCAAGGAAATAGGATATCTTAATATTTCTCAAATGACCATCTCATTACCTTGCATATGCGCGATTTGCCAGTGACAAATATTAACACTCTCATTATTTTGCAGTGGTAGCGGAAATGACGTAACATCGCCAGCTGCAAATACTTTAGCAACACTGGTCTGCATGAACTGAAACAAAGAATCAAAAATCAAAAAAATTAATCATTTCCTGGTGCAGTCCAAATCACAGCATTATATTCAACTGCCACAATATTTCACAGAGTTCAACTTAGCAGACCTGATGGTCTCGTGGCATTATCGATAGACTATTAATCCAGAAGCTCAACTAATGTTCTAGAGACCTTATTCCATGGCAAGACTATCACTGAATCTGTTGCTTTCAACATCCTTGGAGTTCCAATTGACCAGAGACTGAACTGGGCCAAGTATATAAATACAGTCACTACAAGAGCAGTATGCTATCTTTTGCCACTCTTCAATTTCACTACCCTCTTGTCCTCTCTCAACCTGTCCCTTTATATTCACTCCTCACCCAACTATATCACTGACCAACTCCTGGACTATCATTCCTCATAACCTTTGTGTATTTCATTACTGACAATCCTATTACCGACCATTTATCTTTTTCCACTCTCACCCCAATCATCCTTTACTCCTTTTCTCTTCACTCTTTATCCCCATAAGAACCTCTTCCCTAGCTCTCATAAATCATTTCTGAATTCACAACTTCCCCACTCTGGCTCTCCCAACTTTATACCTCTTCCACTGATGGCTGGCTTAATTGTTCCCTCATCTGCCTTTGATGCCCGTATTCCAATCAAATACATCACTGTTTCCTGCACTCAGCACTTCGCCAACACAGTCTCCACCTCAACTCTCTAAAGCCCAAGGGATCCAGATTTTAAGCATTCATAGCATGCAACTGTTTTGATCAATTGCCAAATCTGCATTATCCACACCAAGCTTTCTCCCTATCAAATAAACAATTCTAAGATCAGCCAAACTCTTTTTCTAAATAACTAACCTTAAACTCTTCATGTTACCTTCATGTTAACACGTCGCAAAAGGGGGTCATGGATTTCTTTAAATCAAAGATGGCCCAACTTTTTTTTTTACAGGATGTGAGTATCACTGGCTAGGCCAGTATTTATTGCCCATCCTTAAATGTCTTCCATTTCAGAGGGAATTTGAGAGTCAATTACACTGTTGTGGGTCTGGAGTGACATGTATGCCAGACCAGGTAAGGAAGGCAGGTTTCCTTCCCTAAAGGACATTAGTGAACCAGATGGGTTTTTATGACAATCAACAATGGTTTCGTGGTCATCATTAAACTTCTAACTCCAAATTGTTATTGAATTCAAATATCACTATCTGTCATGGTGGGATTTGAACCTGCACCTCCAGATCTTGCCTGCTGTCTCTGGATTACTAATCCAGTGACAATACCACTATGCCACTGTCTGCCTGCTGCACAGTTGCCTCCACTGCCTCCTCATCATCTTCATCCACAAGCCCAGTCCCTAACCTCTCCCAAGACCATCCAAGCCTTCTGAAATGTTTTGCTCTCTTTGCAACTGATCTCTCCAAAATCTTGTAATCCATGCTCTTGTTCCCTTCCCCCTCAATTCCAACTCACTTGTTTTCTTTCCATTATAAATAATTCTCTTCCTCCAACCACCACCCTTTACCTTTCAAAAATATTGTCATTATCCCCTTACACAAAAAACAAATTTAATGGTCTCCCCACATTCAGTCTCTCTTCTCTTTGAGATCTGTGAAAGTATAACTTTCCAATTCACAGTCAAATGTCCCAAACCTTACTTGAACTCCAACAGATAAGGTTTATTTATTTACACAGCATCAAAATGACTCTGTATTGGCACCCTTTGTGACTCTCCTCATGCTCCTGAGCCTTTTGGCAGCATTTGACAATATTGGTCATTTCAGTTATCTTGAACATGTCTGTTACTGTACTACTCTGTCAAATGACAAAACATTTTGCGCACACCACAAGCTCCTTTAACTCAGCTGGAAAACTGAAATCATTATCTGGCTCCACTTGATAAATTCTGCTCTCTTGCCATTGATTCCATCCCTCTTCCCTGGATATCTTCTTACACTGAATCACATCATTCATCATGTTCAATGATTAGAAAAACTTTAAACCATACACCCTGTCCATCACCAAGATTACTTACCTCAATCCCTTTAAAACTATTCTCCCACCTTAGTCACTGAAACTACTGCATATCTGCATCACTTCTAGACGTAACCATTCCAACACTTCTGCAAGGACACCCAATTTTCCTCCCTTCATAACCTCCAATGCTCAACATTCTACCCACTTGTTTCCCCGACTTGCCCTAAATCTCATACACCCATACTGCCATCTTCAGGAACTTATACATCATCCCACAACATTTCCATCTCTCCACAGCTTTGCATGAAATAAATCAAAAGCCTCCTACTTTACAGTACACAGACATTTTAGAAAAACCTTGAATCTCTCGCCTGTGGGAATCTCTTATTTTAAGTTTCTCCATGTGTCGGATGATTTCCATGACTAATACATTAGGAAGAATCCCTGGAAATGAACGCTTGGGATTTGCTCGTATCCATATAGCGATGGAGAATAACAACAGTGAACACAATGAAAAAAAGCTTTATTTCTGTATTTGGACTTCAAACTGAAGGAGGGGAGCATGTGAAAGAGCAGCAATTTCTCATCTGATACAGAAAGTGTTCCCACATAAGATGGCTGATACTAAAGGTAAACAAACTCAAAATAAAGCAATCTGCACCTCATTAACAATAACTGTTCCCTTTGGATCCGTCTTTATGAGACTTCCGTTAAGGAATTGGGTCGCAGGCATGGCTCCTTTCCACAAGGAAGCAAGCAAATTCATGCAAGAGAGAACAAAATTTGAGAACACCAGCAATCAGAAAAACTAAAAGGTTTGAATAAAACATCCAGTTAAAAGAGAACTTTATACCAATTCCAACTACACAGACATCTGCTGGAAGAACCTTTCCACTTGCGAGTACAATTTCTTTCAACTGTAAATATATGAAGAAAAGCAATTGTTTTTCAAAGCCATGTTACAGAAATTGGAAGTGTATAAAGATACAAGCTAAATAGTTGGGAATTTAAATGATTAAACACTTAAGTGGATTTACCAATCCTTTCGCTCCCCTTAGCTCAATCACTTGTTCCAGCATGTAAAACATCACAGCTTCTTGTTGAAACGCCTGTAATTTCACAGGTTTAAAATTAGAAAACCAAGTCAAAGTTCCACATTTTATTTTATTCTATTAAATCTATCATGTCAGCGGAAATCATACAAGTTTATATTGAAAGCCTGAGGATAACTGGGACAGGTTTTAAGTGCTGTGTTGAAGATAACAAATGGAGAAAGAAAATACAAGAGTTTCCTTTCGGAACTTTCTCTAATCTACCAGTTCGAACCATCCTATTTATAACTTTTGAACTGAATTTCAACTTAACTTCATAATAGCTTTGCCAATTTCTTTCCCCAGCAAATTATAGTAAGGGACCTCAGAGTTTCCAATCACCGATACAGACTTGGCATTTTCAATCGCAGCGGCAGCTACCTCCATTCCTGGAACACAAAAAAAAACTCTTCAGAGAAATATTCCCATTACTTAAACTTGATGAAGCAGTGTGCCAGCCATAGCTCAGCAGTAGCACACTTGCCTCCAAGTCAGAAGGTTGTGGGTTCAAGTTTCAATCCAAACATTCACATAAGATCTATGCTGGCACTCTAGCATTTAACACTGTGGGCATGTTAAATTATTGGAGGTGCCAATTTTCAGATGAGATGTTAAACTGAGGACCTGTCTGCCCTATTGAGTAGGTATAAAATATGTTGGGAGAGATTTTCTGGCCATGCCTGCCCCAAAACCAGAGAATCCCGCTCAAGGTCAATGGACCTTTGCAAGGTTTGGCCCCTGCCCATTACAATTCCCATGGCAGGTAGGAGAAGAGAATTCCCATTTTCTATCTCTTTCCCGTGTGGAATCTTCCAGTCCTACTGAAAGCGACCCACCAGGTGGGTTCCCTGGGTGTTAGCAAAACACTATAGACATTAGAGGCCAATGAGAAACCAGCTCTGCAAAAATCACCACAGAGGAGGCTGGAAAGTCCTGCCCTAACCTTTTTCAATAGACAAAAATAAAAGGTCCCTGTTGCCACCTATAATCTCATCCACAGCACTGTAATAAGGCTGATCCATCATTAAATAATTTACATAAGAACTAGGAGCAGGATGGGCCATTTGACCCCTCAAGCCTGCTCCGCCATTCAATAAAATCATGGCAGATCTTTCCATGGACTCAGCTCCACTTACCCGCCCATTCACCTTAATTCCTTTACTGTTTAAAAATGTCTCTATCTTTACCTTAAAAATATTCAACGAGGTAGCCTCAACTGCTTTACTGGGTGGGGAATTCCACAGATTCACAAGCCTTTGGGTGAAGAAGTTCTCCCTCAACTCAGTTCTAAATCTGCTGCCCCTTACACCACATAGTATACTACAACTACTTTAACTCGACATCATTGCCTGCTAGAAGCATATATTTTAGTTGCTGAAATGCTGCGGACTTTACTCCAAAACTCAAACAAACCTATCATTCAGCTCATAGCAATTTCGCTGCCTGTAATATTAAGAAATCCTTAGATTATTGGCTTCAGATTACAGGAGGATATTTGAATCTTTTGATTGTTTGACTTGACATCGAATCAGAAACTCTTTGCAAATTAATTAAATTTGTAGATGATACCAGTTTAAGCAGCCAATAAAATTGAAAGCAGCAGCTTAGAAAATACACTGGACAAAGTATGCAAGCAGGCAGATGGTAGATTAAATTTAATACAAATATGCAAAATATTTCTCATAGGATTAGAAAAAAATGTGGGTGAAAGGTACTCCATAACTGATTTGGAAATAGTTAAGAATGAAGTTGCAAAAGACCTATGAATCTTAGCAGGCTCAGCCCTCAACATGTTCCGCAATTAATAAAGCTAATGGAAAGTTGAGCTATCTTGCAAAAAAAAAGTATACAATCAAAGGAAGCTATGATCAAACTGTACACTGCTCCAGCCCTCACAAATTATGTTCTGGTTGGGGTCATGGAGACACAAAGGTAGCACAGTGGTTAGCACTGCTACTTCACAGCGCCAGGGACCTGGGTTCAATTGCTGGCTTAGATCACTGTCTGTGTGAAGCCTGCACACTCTCCCCGTGCCTGCGTGGGTTTCCTCTGGGTGCTCTGGTTTCCTCCCACAGTCTGAAGATGTGTGGGTTAGGTGGATTGGCCATGGTAAATTGACCCTAGTTTCAGGGGAATTAACACAGTGACTATGTGGGGTTACAGGGATAGGGCCTGGGTGGGATTGTTGTGGATGCAGGCTCGATGAGCCGAAAGGCCTCCTTCTGTACTGTACAATAAAGGGAACTCAATTGTAAATAGTGCATAAAAGACAGAACATTGATTGCCAGACCTAGTAATGAAGAAAGATGAGAAACATTTTTCAGACCATAAATAAGACAGTCGGAGAGTTATGCAAAATAATGAACAGGATAAAAAAGACAAACCTGAAAAATTTAATGTTGGGAAATGAAGAGTGGATTTCAAACTTGTAAGGGAAATTTAGAATGGATAACAGAACATAAGAACATAAGAAATAGGAGCAGGAGTAGGCCATCTAGCCCTTCGAGCCTGCCCCGCCATTCAATAAGATCATGGCTGATCTGTGGTAGCTCAGTTCCACTTTCCCGCCCTCTCCCCATAACCCTTAATCCCCTCTCTTATCAAGAACCCATCAACCCGCTTCTTAAAAATATTTAGCGAGGCAGCCTCCACCACTTCAACGGGCAGAGAATTCCAGAGATTCACCACCCTTTCAGTGAAGAAGTTCCTCCTCAACTCCGTTCTAAACCGCCTCCCCTTTATCTTGAGGCTGTGCCCCCTAGTCCTACTGTCTTTTTTGAGCGGGAAGAGTCTCTCCACCTCTATCCTATCCATCCCATTCATCATCTTATACGTCTCAATGAGATCTCCCCTCATTCTTCTAAACTCTAACGAGTACAAGCCCAGTTTATTCAGCCTCTCCTCATAGCTCAATCCCCTCAACTCCGGTATCAGCCTAGTAAACCTCCTCTGCACTCCCTCCAGGGCCAAAATATCCTTGCGCAGGTGCGGCGCCCAAAACTGCACACAGTACTCCAGCTGCGGCCTCACCAATGCCCTATACAGCTGCAGCAAGACCTCCCTACTTTTATATTCAATCCCCCTCGCTATGAAGGCCAGCATCCCATTAGCCTTCCTGACCACCTGCTGCACCTGCAAGCTGGGTTTTTGCGACTCATGCACAAGGACCCCGAGGTCCCTCTGCACCGTCGCCTGCTGCAGTTTTTCGCCACGTAAGTAATAGTCCTTCCTACCATTCTTCCTACCAAAGTGGACCACCTCACACTTGCCAACATTAAATTCCATTTGCCATTTCCTGGCCCATTCGCCCAGCCTATCTAGATCCTTCTGCAGACTCTCCACACCCTCCGCACAATTTGCCTTTCCCCCAATCTTGGTGTCATCAGCAAATTTCGACACCCTGCACTCGGTTCCCTCCTCCAGATCATCTATATAAATGGTAAATAGCTGAGGCCCCAGCACCGACCCCTGGGGCACCCCACTAGTCACCAACCGCCAATCCGAATAGCACCCATTGACCCCCACTCTCTGCCTCCTATTTGACAACCAATCCTCTATCCACGCTAACACCCTACCCCCAACTCCATGTCCCCTGACCTTCTGCAATAACCTCTTGTGAGGTACCTTGTCAAACGCCTTCTGAAAATCCAGAAAGACCACATCCACCGGCTCTCCTCTATCCACTGCCCTAGACACATCCTCATAGAACTCCAGTAAATTTGTCAGACACGATTTCCCTTTAATGAAACCGTGTTGCGTCCGCCCTATCAAGCAATTCCCTTCAAGATGCCTCGCAATTTCCTCCTTAATGACGGATTCTAACATTTTACCTACCACAGACGTTAAACTAACCGGCCTATAATTCCCCGCCTTTTGCCTGGCACCCTTCTTAAACAACGGCGGTTGACACTTGGATCAATTTCTCAGGTTGAGTAGTGGAAGTGAAAACATTTACAAAACATTTAAGAAACAAGTACAACTTATAATAGGGAAGTTGGATGAATGAGGTTAGATGGGTTATATAGTCCTTATCTGTAATCAAAAGGTCAACAATAACCCAAAGTGACCAATCACTTATGATAACATATTTACAACAAAACCTTGAAATTTACTTGATCATCCCAAAGGTCATATGGCACAGCGGTACTGTCCCTACCTCTGGAGCAGAAGCTCCATGTTCAAGTCTTTGATTTGATTTATTATCACATGTATTAGCACACAGTGAAAAGTATTGTTTCTTGCGCACTATACAGACAAAGCATACCGTTCATAGAGGAGGAAATGAGAGAGTGCAGAACGTAGTGTTACAGTCATAGCTAGGGTGTAGAGAAAGATCAACTTAATGCAAGGTTGATCCATTCAAAAGTCTGATGTCAGCAAGGAAGAAGCTTTTCTTGAGTCGGTTGGTACGTGGTCTCAGACTTTCATATCTTTTTCCCGACGGAAGAAGCTGGAAGAGAGAATGTCCAGGGTGCACGGGGTCCTTAATTATGCTGGCTGTTTTGCCAAGGCAGCAGGAAGCGTAGACACGGTCAACAGATAGGAAGCTGGTTTGCATGATGGATTGAGCTACATTTACGATCTTTTGTAGTTTCTTGCAATCTTGAGCAGAGCAGGAGCCATACCAAGCTGTGATATAACCAGAAAGAATGCTTTCTATGATGCGTTTGTAAAAGTTGGTGAGAGTCGTAACTGATATGCCAAATTTCCTTCGTCTTCTGAGAAAGTAGAGACGTTGGTGCCCTTTCTTAACTATAGTGTCGGCATGGGGGGGGATCAGGACAGATGATCTGGACACCTAAAGACCCACTGATGTAAACGGAGGCATATTCTCTTTACGCTTCCTGAAATCGATGGCAATCTCCTTCGTAGGGTTTGTTCACATCAACTAGGAATCCTTCCATCACTTCCCCCACTATTCCCCAATGGGAAAATGAGTCTGATTGCGAAGATTAACATCTCCTAGAATTTTGCAGCTAAGGCTTCCTTTTGTTCATGGAGGTTACGTTATACTGGCTCAGCAGTAAAGGGACACGAAAATACAAAACATAAACTTTTTAAATAGGAAATGCTAGTTTGGCCTTTGTAAAAGAGGAACAAGGAAAGACTGCAAGGAATCACTGGGCCCAAAAAAGAAACACTCTACAATTTATATCATCAATAAATCCACTCTGATGGTGGCGCTGCCTTGTAAATAATTGATCAATTGGAGAATGTTGAGGAAAAACAGAAAACTCAGGCAACATCTGTGGAGAGAAACAGAATTTACCATTCAGGCTGATGATCTTTCATTTGAGGACTATCAAGCTGGCACTGTGACAATCCTCCAACTGGATTTTTTCTTTCCTTGCCCAGGTAACTATTACTAATTTCAAGTAGGGAAAATTTGCCCCTCATATGTAATGGAAAAGTGCAAGCATTTGTATTCAACCACAGGGCTCCAAAAAAATTACTCCTTTACTTATGGCATCAACAGAGCCACATGAATTCTGGTACAGTAAAACTAATTTGTGTAGAAATACCTTTCTGTCCCTCTATTAAACAACAGAAAGCTACAACGTCAGCAAGCTTCTTCAGGAGAATTTTTTTTTAAATTACCAATGAACGAGGCGCCAATGACGACAAGGTCCTTTCCTGTTATTAGTTTATTGATGTTATTCGCATCTTCAGGGGTACGCAAGACACAAACATTTTGTAGATCTGCTCCTGGACAATCAAGCATTCTGGGTCTGTATTTAAAAGGATAACATGACATAAATAGGGCAATGCAAGGCAAGAATTCAAACGAAACACGAGTACGCTGTATATTTTGATCTATCCTGATGATTTAACCAAGATATTAAAGTGCATAGCATGGACTACATTGAATTCCAAAGAGCTCAGATATAAAAACAGATCTGAGACACTGTTGAGTTAATAAGCACCAACACTGGTAATGACACATAATCAAGTTTAAAATTATTGAAACACACATTTTTTAAACGTACTATGAAAGACTTGTGCATTCAACCAGTCCACACGCAGCTACGAACATATCTGCTGTTTGGTGGTACATCCATGTATGTCATAACCCACCTCATAAATATATTCTCTGCATACAGGGAATTGTTCAATGAGGCTAGTGTGCTGTGTACCAACCAAAAGCAGTTTTTACTTTGTGAGTCAAAATCAATGCACTGATGCTTCATTGAAGGTGCTGAAAATAGTACAAAGCATATGAAAAGTTTCTAACACTGGTGTTCACATATACCAGTGAAGCAATTAGCTCAGTGATACTGTCAGAATTTGCACTGAAGTTAAAATACAAAAGATCTCAGCAGGTTACCAAGAACCCAACCCTATGCATACGGCATTACCAGCATCGATTAATGTAAGTATATCTCAGAAAGGATTGAGTTGAAGGGAGTCAACCACTTACGTGCTGCCTGTTGCAATCAGCAGGTTGTCATAATGCTGAACAGTTCCATCTTTGAAACTGACTTTCCTTTTTTTGGTGTTCACATATGTGGCCTAAAGCAAAACAAAATGACAGATACATTTCAATCTGAAAGTGGCATGCTAAAAAGATGCCACTCTGGAATTAGAACACAGCAAAAATACTAAGGAGAACTAACGCAAACGGAAAAATCCCTTTCTTCACCTCATTAATTGAAGATATGTTCATTGATCCTTTAGTAGCGCTGACATATCCTGTAAGCTCCAAGGGATTAATGTAATTAAACCATCATGAATAGTGTGATACTCTGCATTCTTACATTACTGAACATTGAGTCAACAAATAGAACCTGAGATGTGAATACTTTAATTTTAGTTAACAATTTTTTTAAAAATAATCGGTAATTCAAGCTACTCTATAGGCTTCCTATAGTCTAACTGGTTGGGCTTCAATTAAAAACATTCTGGAAAGCTAGCTCCCTGGAATGGACTTCAGAATTATTATTGAATCAAAGCATCCATACAGTGCAGAAGAGGCCATTCAGCCCATCGAGTCTGCAGTGACTCTCTGACAGAGTATCTTATCCAGGCCCTTTACCCTGCCCTATCCCTATAACCCCATACATTTACCATGGCTAATCTATCTTACCTTGGAACACTAACGGAAAATCCACCTAATCTGCACATAGAATCATACAGCGCAGAAACACCTGAAATCCCACCTATCGCATCTGCCAGCACTTAACCCATGGCCCTAAATGTAATGTAATGATGTACCTGCCAAGTGCTCATCCAAATAATTTTTAAAGGATGTGAGACAACCCGCCTCCACCACCCTCCCAGGCATTCCAGACCGTCACCACCCTCTGGGTAAAATGGTTTTTCCTCATATTCCCCCCTAAATGCCTGCCCCTCACCTTGACTCTATGTCCCCTCGTGACTGATGCTTCAACTAAGGGAACAGGCGCGCCTTATCCACTCTGTCCATGTCCTCATAATCTTGTACACCTCGATCAGGTTGCCCTTCAGCCTTCTCTGCTCCAACGAAAACAACCCAAGCCTACCCAGCCTCTCTTCATAACTTAAATGTTCCATCCCAGCCAGCAACATCTTTGGACTGTGGGACGAAACCGGAGGAAACCCACGCAAATACGAGGAGAATGTGCAAACTCCATACAGTCACCTGAGGCCAGAGTTGAACCTGGGTCCTGGAAGCTGAGAGACAGCAGTGCTAACCATTGTGCCACAATACCGTCTTAAGCAAACTCTCATCACACATGTCAGATTTTAGATGAGCAATGTGAACAGTACTCTTCATAATGAGCAAGGAAGCAAAAATTAAGCAAACATCCAAAAATGACACAACCACTGGAATATTTATTCTCAATGGGCAGCACAGTGGTACAGCGGTTAGCACAGCTGCCTCACAGTGTCAGGGGCCTGGGTTCAATTCCTGGCTTGGGTCGCTGTCTGTGTGGGGTTTGCGTGGATTTCCTCCAAGTGCTCCGGTTTCCTCCTACAGTCCATAGATGTGCAGGTTAGCTACATTGGCCACGCTAAATTGTCCCTTAGTGTTCCAGGATGAGTAGATTAGAGGGATTAGTGATGTAAATATATGGAGTTACGAGGATAGGGCCTAGGTGGGACTGTCATCAGTGCAGACTCAATGGGCCGAATGGCCTCTTTCTGTGCTGTAGGGATGCCACGAATACAGGAAGACCCACATTTTAACCATTAAGGCAATTTTGGGTTGAGTTTGAAGAAGGTATCTGGTCTCAGCTAAATATTCTCTTTCTGTGAGCTTTAAAACGTATGCGAATGCATTTGACTGACTTTTTTTTAAAAATTCTTCAAAACACACCTAATGTGGAAAAACAGAAGCCAGCTATTGAAAGCAGAGTGGGTGACCAAAACCTAATTATATTTGCATATTGATACTGTTCTGGATTCTGCTAAAATTGTGTAGAGTTTACATAGGCCTGGATCAGCAGCGAAGTCACATTTAACACAGACCTCAAAGAAAGATTTCCATGGCTATCTAATGACCTCTCATGGTATGGAATTCATCTTTCCAGATGTCAATTTGAATCTGATGTCAAGAAAAGGGATCACAAGGTGTGCAGCAACAGTGATGTCATCAGCTAAGGTAAACAACCAATTGCACTGGGATACTATACAGGCAGCAAACCAGAAAGTGAAAAACACTGGGCGGAATTTCCCCCCCCCCCCCCCCCCACCAGAGGCCGGCCAGCCACACAAACGGCCATAGTCCTGATTTTTCACTTATAAATTTAATTTTTTTTTACAGGTAGTGAAATAAATTATTGGGACATGGTATGAAAAGGTAGAAACCGAAATGGTGACACAGTGGTTAGCACTGCTGCCTCACAGCACCAGGGACCCGGGTTCGATTCCCAGCTCGGGTCACTGTCTGTGTGCAGTCCGCACGTTCACTCTGTATCTGCGTGGGTTTCCTCCGGGTGCTCCCGTTTCCTCTCATAGTCCAAAGATATGCTGGTTAGGTGCACTGGTCCTACTGAATTCTCCTTCAGTGTGTCCGAACAGACACCAGAGTGTAGCGACTAGGGGATTTTCACAGTAGCTTCATTGCAGTGTTAATGTAAACCTACTTGTGACTAATAATTAAACTTTAAATGTTTTTGAAACAAGTGATTTTTTTTAATCGTGGAAAAATCTGATCGACAACAATTTTTTTTAAGAAGTGTAATAAAGCTACTCAGCAGCACTTAAAGACGAAGTCATCTGTTAAAAAGCTGATTATAATTCCTTCAACCCTTTTTCTAAAGTTTCTGTCATGAGATTAAAACTGCAAGTTTCTGTCAATTCAGTGATTTCCAATTGATTGCTGTCTATGGGGCCTTCGACTCCACACCTAAGCAAAGAGTCACTGTCAATAATTTCAGAATTCCACATTTATGTACAGATATGCAGTCTCCAAAAATTTCTGTTAATTTCAGAAGAGTAATGAAGGAGAATACTGACAATTTCACTGTCTTCGTTCTTGTAAAATGCAGCACATACTGTTGTATTATCCTAGCCAGTTGTTCAATTTGCAATAGATCAAATTAAAATTCTAAACTCAAGGTTTAACGTGGCTATAAGGCACTTGAAAATGTTGTGCAGTGACTTACTATGACATTGAATATCTTTTACAATGGGATAACCATTCATCAGCTTAGGGAAAACACAACTCATTTATTTACAGTTTAAAACAATACAGAGGTTTACAGCCTCATGGCTGCAATCAGCCCCGAGATGGCTATGAGTACAGAAGCCTACACTTACCAGGGCGATCCCCACCCTGTTCCCTGGTTAGTTCCCCAGGTCATGTGACCCTTACTCTGCCAATTGATCCTTAAAGGGGCAATCACCAGACCCACCCTATCCTGCACAAAGGAAGAATTTCTCTGGTCACAATGTTTAGCAATATTACAATTCTCACATGAACATGTTTATTATTTCTCTTTACATATAGTATCCAAAAGAAATCATCCCTATTGTGAATTTTCAAATTTTGCCAGGGTATTTGAGAGAAGACATATTGAGGTAGGATCTCAAACTCATACCACGAAGTACATAAATTTTAAACTGAAATTTATATCACACCATTTTCTTTTAGCTCCAGCTTCAGAAACAATACGGTAACATTTGTTCTGTTCTTTTGTTATCATAGTAAAAAGTCTGACAACACCAGGTTTTAGTCCAACCAGGACTAAAACCTGGTGTTGTCAGACTTTTTACTGTGTTTACACCAGTCCAACGCCGGCATACCCACATCATGACTACTTTTGTTATCGTTAACAGCCCTATTGCCTCTGAGGCAGAAGTTTGTTGGTTCAAGTTGACATTCTACTGCAGTGCTGCAAGAAATGTTTCACTGTTGGAGGGACTGTTTTGAAAGCTCTTGTCAAATGCTCCCAGTGATTCATATGGCCATTAAAATCTGAAACATTATTCAAAAGTCGAGCAGTTATCCTGGTGCAACAAAAACAGAAAATGCTGGAAAATCTCAGCAGACGTAACAGCATCTGTGTGGAGAGAATAGAGCCAACGTTTCGAGTCTATATGATCTTTCGTTAGTTCAGGGTCATTTAGACTTGAAAGGTTGGTTCTATTCTCTCTCCATAGATGCTGTCAGACCTGCTGAGATTTTGTAGCGTTTTCTGCTTTTGTTTCAGATTCTGGCATCTGTAGCATTTTGCTTTTATTGCAGTTATCCTTGTGTGTTGGCCATCATTTTTCTCTCAACTAGCGTTTTTAAAAAGACAATTTAACTGGTTGTCTGTGTCATTCCTCGGGGGGCGGTGGGGGGGGGGGGGGGGGGGGGTGGTGTGGTGCGGTGGTGGAATCTTACTGTGACTAGAATGACTGTCATGTTTACCTATTTTAAAACAATTACAAGTGACATACCTCGAAATGTTTCAGAGAAATGGATAAGTTGTTTCATCATTGCATCTTTCCTTTGGCCTGATAGGACATAGTGGGGTAAAAATTTTGAATATAGTGGGATAAAGTTTTGAACACATGTCAGCAGTGAGGAAGTTCACCTGCTGTCAGCATATAATAGAAGTATCCCAGAACGCCACATGAGATGCAGTTGTGGAGGATAAATCTCATTGCAGCCAGCATATTCTTGGAGCATTTAGGCTGAAAGGTGTAACAGTACTTGAAGGAGTTGTGACGAACCTGAAGTATTAAGCTATCTTTCCTCTTTTCTGATGGCAAAGAGTCTCTTGGGATGACTTTCTTCCATCACTATATGTAACAACAGTATTTAGAAAGGCAGAAAGATTTCCTCCAATTAGTATTTTGTGTAATTGTAAATGGTTTTCACATTTACAAATGATTAGAGGCAATCGGTTTATGCTAATGCTATGCATAATGACAAGGGGAAATCATTTTGTACATCCATTATTACTTATTGCCACCTCTGGCCTGGAACCCCCTTCCCATTCTCATCAGCTGTGGAAAAGCTTGCAGCTATCCATCATTAATCAGAAGGAAACGTATTGGTAAATGTGCCATTGACAGCTTTAGTCCAAATTCCTGTTGCTTGAAAGCTAAATTGGAGCAGTTTGGGAAGCCTTTTCCTCGGCATGGAAAGCACTGATGCAATATTATATTGCACGTACCCATCAAAACTGGATTTTCTGCATCACAGAGTTTTGCATTCCAGGCTTCAACCAGATAACAGGCAACATTGTCACTACAATAAGAGTGCGTTGTAAAGCCAGTGCGCTCTCTTCTGTATACAGACATGGGTCTCCTATAAGACACTTGTGACACCTTTTTTTTTTTTACAAACTATTTTGGCAAAATACTATTACAAAAAGCAAAGATCCATCTTACCTCCTTGTTGGTCAACACTTCAATATCATAAGCTGAGTAGAACTCTGGATTCCGCAACAAGATATTTTTAATGTGGCAGCCTAATTGCTGAGGAGACACACAGTAAGCTGGTTAGAAAATGCAATGCATGATCCTTTTGTTACACAGGAGTAAAATAAAGAGCTACAGTTAGTTAGATGAATGCTTCCCTGGTGTGATCCAGATAATGTGCGCAGGAATGTAATTAGTACGATCAGTTCTCAGTTTTCCCGAGGGGTCGAGAGGAAGAAACTAAGCAGAATAGTATGGTTTTAGAAAGGCTAACCAGCACCTAAGCAGGATAGAAATCTATCATCCGATGGCAAAAATAACATCACAATCATTATAATTAAACAAATATTTAATTTGTTATATCCAATATCTCAAGTCAATCCCTCACGCACACACAGAGGAGAAAGTGTGAGCAGGACTGTTAGGAAACTAAAATTACTCACTGAGCAGTTACAATTGCCAGCCTGCCAGGGCCACTCGGCTTCTGAGCTCGTTATGGCCTAATCCAAACATGGACAAAAGAGCTGAAGTCGAGCCGAGGTGTGATTTATTGCCTTTAGCACCAAGTGCGGCACCAAGGAGTCCAAGCAAAGTTGAAGACAATGCAAATCGGGCGGGCTGTGGGATGGAAAAAGTTTCCATTGTTGGGAGTCATACCTGGCACAAAAGGAGATGGTTGTGGTTGTTGGAGGTCAGTCATCTCAGTCCCAGGACACACTGCAGGAGTTCATCAGCCTTCATCAATAACCTTCAGTGGTCAGAAGTGGGATGTCCACCGTTAACTGTACAATGTTCAGCACCATTCGCAACTCCCAGATACCAAAGCAGTTCATGTCCAAATGTAACAAAATCTGGACAATATTCAGTCTTGGGCGATAAGGGGCAAGGAACATTCAAGTCACACAAGTGCAATGACATTTCCAACAAGAGAGAATCTAACCATCTCCACTCATCAGTCCATGGGGCAGTGCCTAGCACCCTGGCAGTGCCAGCCTGGCATCTTGGCACTGCCCATTTGGCACTTGACAGTGCAAAAGGGGTGCAGCCCAAAAGGGAGGCGGGGCAATGGCAGAGATTATCCGGAGGGGGGACGGGGCAGCGATTGGCCAAAACGATCGTGAGGGTGGAGCAGGGGTATGGAAGGAGTGACAGAAGATCTCCCAGTGTCAGTGTACACAGTGCACTGGGAGATTAGGGCGCCTGTGCAAAGACACCCCTAGAGATCAGCAGCTGGCTTCCTGCCATGAATAGGCTCCACCCACTCCCCCTGCTGGCAAGAATCACATCTGGGCTCATTTTTCTAAGTACAGTATGATTGCTCCGGATACTCACCCCAAAAAAAAATTGGCATGATTCTCTTCGGTTTTCACACTCATTTGGCACTGAGAATCTTTTTCATAAGATCACCCCCTTAGTCTCTCCCCATATGATATACTTGCCAACCCAGGAATTAGCCTGGTAAACCTTTCTGTTATAATCACTCTATAACAAGAACACACTTTCTCAGATAAGGACACCAACCGACTCGGCAACAGTTTGTCCCCACTGCTATCAAACTTTTGCAATGGACTTACCTTGCATTAAATTGATCTTTCTCTACACCCTAGTTATGACTGTAACACTACATTCGGCACTCTCTCATTTCTTTCTCTATGAATGATATGTTTTGTCTGTATAGCATGTAAAAAACAATACTTTTCACTATGTTAATACATGTGACAATAATAAATCAAATCGAAACAAATCAAATCTGCACATGGTCTACAAGAATCCATGCTGACTTAAGCAATAGTGAGCTGGATGGATAATACAACTTTTGTTTTCAGATTACAGACACTTTTCTGCACTAGTTGTGGCCAGACTTGCAGTTGCAGAATCCCAAACTCTGGAATATCCCTCCGCCAATATCTCTCTACCTCATTTTTTTCTTTGTTCTTTAAAGCTAATTCTTTATCTGACCTAATATCTTCTACTGTGGCTCACACTTTGTTTTACAATGCTCATTTGAGACACCTTGGAATGTCTAGCCTGTTGAAGGTGCTGTAGAAATAGGAGTGGTAGTATTTTTTAACGAAGCTGGAAAAAGTGTCAAGCTGATATACTTTATTTTAAAAAGTATGAATGGCACAAAAAAACTTTGCAAATTAGAACATTTGACAAATTGTTACATCAATAATACACAAACTTTACACCTATTGCTATAGTGAAAGCAGTTACAAAGCTCATTGCTTATAGGTAGCCATTTGCTTGATAATGCCATTTTTACATCTCTATTTATGTACTCTGTAGTGTCTGCCAGTTGAAGGGTAATTCACTTTTCTCTCTAATTCTCTTCACCCCACTCCTGAAGACATTGACTGAGAAATTTGGCTCCATTGTGACTGATTTTTTTTTAAACTTTATTCCAATCCAATCAAGTCAAATTAAAGCCAATTCAGAGTCCCAACAAGTTGGGACATTCCCGATCCAAGCTGACAAGACAGGGCTCTCACCTCCTGTCTTGGGCTTGATCTACATGATCCAAGCTGATTGGAGTAGGTGTAGCTCCACCTCCAAGGCTTGATCTAATTTGCATCTTAGCCAAAAGGCCGAGATGCCGCTTTAAAAAATTGCTTCAAACGAAGCTGAAATGTAACCTAATGACTTCAGCCAAGTGCAGCATGTCGATACTACACTTGATCTTAGCCCGAGAACAGATACTACACTTGATCTTAGCCAAGCGGCCAAGAAGCGATTGTGACTGATTGCTATGAATGACATTTTGCCTCAAATGGCAACTGTGGCATAATTGCAAGCTCCTGGCATTAGCTCTCACTCGACACTATTTTGGTGAGCTTGTCAGCATGCATGTAAGGCATCTTCACTGGACATAAAAATTCTGGCTAAATTGTTTCTTAACTGTGTAAGGCTTCATGTTCAGCAGTAAAATGGACTACTCACCTTTTTAATGGATCATCAACTACATTCGTGTGAGTTGCTGATTGGTTTCTTTTGGTCCTGCTCTGATATTTAGTGTTTTTCAGAGTTGTTTGAAATTGTTGAAGTCTGCAGCAAGTGATGTAGGATGTGCTGTAAATCTTTGTCCTGATTTCAAGAATTTCTTAAACAGGAATGTGGTACTACGCATTTCCCTTGGCCTACTGCATGGGACCAGGGAAATGAGCAGGGTCCACACAGGGCATGACAAGCAGCAGGGAGAGGTTGGAGGGGAAGGGCTCTTAGAAGGAGACCACATCCACCCAGGCTTCTTCCCAGGAGGAATTCCAACCACAGGAAGGAAGAGTATACAAGATGTCTCTGCTTTACCAAGGATGTCCTCACTGATGTCTGCCACTTGTCACAGCCATTACTACAGCCTCAAAGCAGAGCGCAGACAGTATTTTGCTAGGGACTATAAACGTGACTGTGGTCATGTACCTTTCCCATAGATCTCAGGCTCCTTCAAACCCAGGCATTTTATTCATGAAATCATCTTAGCAGTGATTACTCTGAGGCTGTTCAACTGTGACACATGTTCTGTCTGTGCAAAGTCAGCAGATATATGCACAATCAACAAATAAGCATTTCCAGCATGGACTGCCGAATAGTGACCAGAAGTGGAATCCTGGTCAATCTTTTCACATGATAACACAAGACCATGGAGGACAATTATTACCATGGCTGAGATTAGCTATCTCAACACAAACAAGGATCAGCTAATGCGTTCTGCGAAGTTCAGTTACTCAATGGATAAATTCACCAAGCCATTGGTGAAGCTTAAAATGAAGCTAACCAGTCCTGAAAGAGAGCATTTTCCTCTTTTTAAGCCCAATATTTAGCTTTGAACACTCCCAAATACAATACTGCTCAAACGAAGGGCTAATTATTCTCTAATCTGCCTTAGAAAAATACTTCATATTCTACCACCACAGCTTGCATTATTACAGTCTTAGCAGTCACGTTCTCTTAACAACCACCAGAATTGTGATGCATTCATGTGATGCATTAACATACCCAGCTGCAGAATGAGCCAAAAACAATGGTGCCAATGTTAAATGATGTTACAGCATGTACAGACATCACATTCATTCAATAAAAAAGGGATCTTCAACAAACATTTTCCAATTTTAAAACCTCTGCCATATTAGTTTAAAGCTCTTTCTTGGCTTTATCTGCTAAAGTATGAGAATAACAATACCCTTACTAACATATTCAAAAATTGAATCTCCTACTGCTGCGCCACAGTGCCAGCGACCTGGGTTCAATTCCAGCTTCAAGTCACCATCTGTGCAGAGTTTGCCCGTGTCTGCATGGGCTTCCTCCGGGTGCTCCGCTTTCCTCCCACACTCCAAAGATCTGTGGGTTAGGTAGGTTTGCCATTCCAAATTGCCCCTTAGCGTAAAGGGAATTAGCAGGGTAAATATGTGGGATCATGGGGATAGGGCCTGGGTGAAATTGGTGTCAGCACTGTAGGGATTCTATGTTTCATGGAAAAAAAAAAATTTTTTTTGCCTCTCTCCCCAAACTTAAAACAGTGCTGGGAATGTATGACATGACTTAGAATACATTTCCACATCAGTTCTCCCATCCTTAACCAGTTGTACTCCAGACTTATGGAAGGTTGGGGCAATTAGATAGTCCCGAAAATGCGTGTGTGATGTCTGGCTATCCTACGCCCATTGATGCACTCACTACACTGCCTGTTCACTTTATTGATCTTTGCATCAAGCCAGTGCTAATCATGCTGTTCATTCACTGCACGTCTCAACAAGGAGCCAATCTGGTGAGCAGCTAGGATCACTGTAAGCTAGCTGGAACCCCTGAACGGGAAGATGCATTGTGGCTGAATCAGATACTGAGAGTCTTGCAAGGAGTGAATCTGAGCTGGGAAAGAGTGAGAAATGGCATGAAAGGGAAGAGTGTGGAAGATGGGAGAGTGCAGGTTCCAAGATTTTCAGACACTGTATTGCAGGTCTTGATGGAGAAGGTGGAAAGGAGAAATTTCCTGGAATCTGCAGGAGGCCCTCCACATATAAAAGACAAGACAGTGCATTTCAGTACCTGGGAGCTCTCCAGTAAATTCACTAGATGCTTATTAAAGTAAATGCCTAATTAGAAAATATAGCTGTTTAAATATTTCTACCCTGTAATCTCAAGAATTTCTTTTCATTATCTTTATATTAATCTGAGAAACATTATGCCTTGCCAATGAGGAAAGCAGTAGGAAAATGAATATTTTGGGAAAGGCTGGACAACTGAAAGGGAAGTAATAGGTAACTTCATAGAATCATAGGAACCCTACAGTGCAGAAAGAGGCCATTTGGCCCATCGAGTCTGCACCAACCACAATCCCACCCAGGCCCTACCCCCATATCCTACATATTTACTCGCTAATCCCGCTAACCTATGCATTTCAGGACACTAATGGGCAATGTTGGCATGACCAAATCAACCTAACCCGCACATCTTTGGACTGTGGGAGGAAACCCACGCAGACACAGACAGAATGTGCAAAATCCACACAGACAGTGAGCCAAGCTGGGTATCAAACCCAGGTCCCTGGAACTGTGAAGCAGCAGTGCTACTGTGCTGCCCTTTTGGGCCCAATTTGGCTAAGTAAATTAAAGTAGTAACAAAAATAAGAACAGAACTGCAAACAGAGATAGTTACATTCCCGTAAGAACTGAGACAAGATGCCTTAATTGGAATGTGATAAGAAAAAGAGAGAAGGCTGCACCTTCATTCAGGATAGGTGGGAAGGTGGCAGGGTAACTCCAGCCACAAGCAATAAACCATCAAATGTGTCCTACATCTCCATGGTAAAAGCTGCAAACAAGTGATGTCAAGTCGCAAGACCAGAAGAAGCAAATAAGAGTCTTGTGTACGTGTCATCTCTATAACTAAAGAATAAGATGATAGGTGTAAATTAATAATTGGTCTAGTAAAATTGAATAGCTTTGAATTATAAAGAGAGGCATAGAAAATGGTGTGGAGGAGATGGAGTGGAAGGGAAAAAATCTGAAAAATCATACGACATAAAAGACCTTAAGAGACAACAAGCACAAGCCAGGAATTTGGCCAGTGATTTCAGGCACTTAATTCTGCAACTTTTGTCCAAGGCCTAAATGGGCCAACATAATTCTCAATTCTACCTCGGAAACTACTGCTCAAAAGCTTTAATATATCAGGCCTCCCTCGTGATAAATGTAGTGTAATCACTGCCACTAATATGGGTCAATATCAGATCATTGGTTAATCAAGGTTATAATAAAGACAACTGAGCAAGTGGGATTAGACAGACAGGGAGGTCAATGTGAGAAGTCAAGCTTTAAGAAATTAGATGCAGTGCCTCAAGAATAACTTCACACAAGTTATCAAAGTTAATGAATGCACTTTTAAATGCAATATTCTATTAACTGTAGAATCAATATCAGACACTTCAAAGGGGCATTATACAGAAGGACACTGATGGGGATTCACAAATTAATGCTTGGCACGTTGGGAAGCCTTCTAGAAAGCCTGAGACTAATGCTAAGAATCATACACGATGTGCCGATCATGCAGCCCTTTTTGAGCATGGAGGTGATGACTAGCTCCATTCACCACACTGGTGAACCAAATCATGGTACAGCATCTGACGGCCAATACAGCACAAGTAACAATCATCCAACCACCGAATGCTGTGGTGGAGGCTCTCGTGCAAGGTCAGTTTGATGGTGCAGCTCAGACTGCTGCCATCACAGCTGTGGATTATATGGATTACAGTGTGCAAAGGGTGCAGTAACAGTCCAGCAATTTGTCCTCCAACACTTTACAGGATTGTTGAGGATGGGGGGTGGGAAGAGGAAATGTATACCCTTCCTCTCTCAGGAAGACAGAATTTGTCTTCCCAACCAGCCAGCAAAAGCTACAGCTTCCATGATGAGAAGGTGCAATCTGCAGACAGTTCTTTTAGGATCAAGCCGCTTAAGGCCATCCTTGTCCTCTGCAATCTCCTCCAGTGAAAGTCAGCAGTCTTCCATCTGGCATGTACCACCATTGGGGGGTGCATTGTGTAGAAGCACAATGATATGCCAAGGGAGATTAGTTAACTTGTGGGTGCTAAGTGACATGATTTGCGTACATCCATTTGGTTTGGAGTGTTTACTTTGTGGTGAAACTTATTTTTGGCTAAGCTGACATTGAGATGGTCAGTGATAGATGGTCAAGACTGAGATTGTTCATGAAGAGGGAACATGGGTTGGGGGTACTGGTATCAAACTAGGCTGAGATCTTCACAGAAAGAACCTGTCCAGGTTATCTCCTCCACTCCCTGTTCCTGCTCATGCACTTGCTTCTCAGTTGCTTGCTAAATAGTTGTTGAAAAAGACTGTTCCCTCATCGTGGGGATGCACTGAGCATCATGAATTAGACCACTGTCTACTAGATGCCCGTAACAAATCGCCAAGACTTCTTCATCAGCACCTCCCAAACCTGCAACTTTTACCAGCCAGAACGAGGACAGCGGGCCTTGGGAACACCATAGGCCTTCCTGGCTTGGAAATAAATTGTCATTCCTTTATCGTTCTGGGTTAAAGTCGGCTCTCTTATTTCATTTGGCAGCTTGTCTTACATTGTATGTATACTATTCACGTATGCTATATCATCAGTGGATAGCCTTCATCATCTAGTGGCCACCCTCTGTTTCGCTACTGTGACTCAAATGCAGATGGTACAGTTCAGAATGAAGGCATCAGGTGATTACTGCCAGAATGTTGCGCACTGACCTATGTGATCCATAGGTCACATAACAGTGGGACATTGAGGGAGTAGAATTCCTTTCAGTATAGGGTAGGGTTCATGAAGAACACCCACAATCCTAGCAAAGACTACTCACTCTGCCAGCTGGTCAGAGAAAATTAAATGGAGTGAGCTCTTGGAATAGCGAATCTCAGTGACTTACTTTACACAACAAGACAGCAAACTGGGAGATGCTTCAGGTGTCTCCAGTTCCAGCTGGGAAGAGCCAGACGCATGGTCAAGGTTATCTTCATAGTTATTGCATTTACAGCCCTTGTCATGCTCTGGGGCTGCATTAAGTTAAAGCTTAAGTTTACTTATTAGTGTCACAAGTAGGCTTGCATTAACTTTGTAATGAAGTTACTGTGAAAATCCCCTAATAGCCAGATTGCGGCACGGAGGGAGAATTTAGCATGATCAATGCACCTAAACAGCATGGAGCACCCACTGGAAATCCACACAGACACAGGGAGAACATGCAGACTCCACATAAACAGTGATCAAACCAAGAATCAAACCCAGGTCTCTGGCATCTTGATGCAGCAGTGCTAAATACACAGAAGATGGCAACTTTCAGTGAGGATGTCCTTACTGAAGGGCAGACATCTTTCATGTTGTTGCTGAAGCTTCGAGAAGAAATACTCTCCAAACATCCTGAGCAAATATGGCCTCTTCCACAACCTCTTGTCTCCCACACGCCCACTGACTTCCATAGCCTCTTCTAATTCTCCAAGTTATGCCGTATTCCAAAGGGATTGGCTATTAATGCACCCACATCTTGGAGCAACTAGTTTGTACAGTAGTCACAATGTCAGCAAAAAAGTCTTTCAGCAATGGTGTCATCACTCCCTGTAAACTTTCAAAACTACTATAGAAAGCAGCAAACATTTGTAAAATTGTAGCAGCAGCCGGGCGAAAAATCAATCAGCAACTAACCTGTAAGTAGTGATTATAGAATCCCTACAGTGCAGAAGGCTATTCAGCCCATCAAGTCTGCACTGACCCACCGTTTTATCTTACCAAGGCCCTAAACCCATAACCCCACATATTTACCCCACTATTTCTCCTAACCTACACAACTTGGGACACAAAGGAGCAATTTTGCATGGCCAACCCACCAAATTTGCACATCTTTGAACTGTGGAAGGAAACCAGAACACCCAGAGGAAACCCATGCAGACACACGAAGAACATACAAACTCCACACAGTCACCCAAGGCCAGAATTGAAATCGGGTCCCTGATGCTGAAAGGCAATAGTGCTAACCATTGTGCCATGATCCTTTTAAATAGATCTTGCTGTCAGGGGGAAGCGCAAGGATGGGGTGCTGCTGCCGAACACATATTCGGTTGTGCCAGGTTTAGAGAGGATGCTACCTAGAGCATTGAGCTCAAATGACCCTGCTGCTGACAGTCAGCATAGCACGTTGATTGGCTGGCATGATCTGCTTGCTCTGCATACTTTCAATGCAGACAATCACTGCACAAATGCTGATGTTTGCAACAATATGGTATTAGTGGGAATCATCCCACGCGCACATGTGCGTGACAGAAGACATTGTGGAGCTCTGAAGGCATTCGTGACATCCTGAAAATTAACAATACCAATTTCAGTTTGTCACATATTTTTTGGTGTATAAATATTTTGTTTTTAATTAATGTTCACTAACAGAATATTCTCTCTGTTATGGTCATTCTTCAAGCACAATTCCAGGTGCACTTTGATTATAGTTCAGATGTATAAGTCTTGCATTACCAAGAACCTTGTTAATGGTTAACCTCTATTACAAAACTAAGTGTTTTAATAATACAAACTGAATCACAAACACATGACAGGGATGATCTGGAGCTCACTCTTGCCATCATGGGAATGGCAGCGGGGGCTCAAGATTCCACAAAACCCCGGAAGTCGCAGATCTTGCCAGCAAAATCACAATTTCCAATTTTTGCTGCGCCTCGTTGTTTGGTCTGGAGCCCTTTTATCATGGCATCCCGATCTCCGTACAGCCGGGCTTTGCCGGCACCTTGAGGCCCCGCCCCCTTATATGATGGTATGAAACATGTCCAGCTGCTTTTTTGAGACAGATTGTGGTAATATTTGGAGAGAAACACGCTGTTTCTCTCGCTGGAACCAACACTCTGCCATTTTTTGTTAAGACTGCCCCCGACATCACTGAGCCCACACAATGGTCCAAATTATTAGCCACATCTCTCCCATAAAACAGTTATTTTTCTTACTAACCTTACTGAGTTTCGGGCGATCATAAGGCAAATGCATTTCTTTGGTTGCTAGTATGATGCGTCCTTTGTAACCTTCCTGGCGAAGAGTTTCTGCACAGACTAATGAAGCTGGACCTTATGGCAGAATTGAACACATAGCACAGCATGGAGTGAAAATTTTACCAAAGATCAACCAAAGAACCATATTTCCACTACAATACATTAGCTCATGATACCTTTCCCAGTGATGAAAAACTAGACATAGGCCAGAACTTTACCGTCCCACCCACCATGGGAATCTGAGTGGGCGACAGGTGGGCCATGGAAAGGTCTGTTGACCCTGCACAGGATTTTACAATTTCAGGACAAGCGTAGTCATTAAATCCCACCCATAATTTCTATTTAAATCTATATTCTTTCTTTCCATGAGGTTTTGCCCAGTGACAGAAAATGCTTCCAGGGTGCTCTGAAACAGTCACGAGGAAACACACAAGTACAGCCCAGAGCTGCTCCCTCTCTTTAGGCTTTTCATGAGATGTCACTCAGCACTTCCCACAGTGGCACATTAAGATCAGCTATTCATTCTGCAGGGCAGCATAGGAAATGCAAATCTAACATATGTGAGAGAGGCAGAGTTGTTCAGATTGAGTAGCACTTCACAACTAGAAAACAACCAAAGAGAACAATGACAACATTTTGGAAATGCCTCTTGGCAACATGGGTGAGAGTAATTTCATCAGAATAAGTAGACATAGTGTCAGATTTTTGTGGAGTTGCGAGCTCACGTACATTTAAATATGGCAGGCATAACCCAAATCTGGAAATCCCATCCTCCGTTCCACCATGTCCAGTTTTTGTCAATATTAGAAAAGGGGAGAGGTATGATTCACACAAAGGAAAATTCAAACGCAGCAAGGCCACCTGAACAGTGCCGAGTTAAAAATGACTACATGCTGTCTTTACAAGGGCTTTAACCCAGTGTGTGGGAGACACAAATTTATCGAATAGACATAAAAGCTCTTGGAGGGTCGATAGAACTTTTTAAAAGTGGTGATCTGAAGATATCCAAATTCCCATATTGATGATCAATAACAAAATCTGTATCATAAGCCCACCCACAGGAAAGTGTTCATTGTGCATTTAGGTTAAATCCGTTGATGAGCTTCAGCCAGACTGAGTGCATTTATCTAGCACGTGGGTGAGTTTGCATGCACAGGTTTTATTGTTTGCTGACCTCCAGCGTGAGTCAGAGCTGGCAACATAACTTGGGTTCTGCTGGCTATTTCAGTCCATAGCAAATCAATCACAAAAAACAACTGCAGCCTTGAGCTCTTGAAGGACGGAAGTTATCTCACTTCACAAATAAGAGAATACAACTTTTGAGTTGAACCCACCTCCACCTATAAGAAGAACGACACTTTTATCCGCTGATGACCGGGTGACCATGTCTAGGGTTCTTTTGTTCAAATCCAAACTCTATTTAAAACACAGAACATACTGAATCGTGTTTATAGGCAGATGAGCAAGTTGGTAAGAAAATCCAATATTTTTTCAAGTTTGCCTTAAGCCATGCAAAAGGAAGCTTACCCTGAAATTTGTGCATAAAATAACCTTGCCATCCTTAACCTCAACCTGTAAAAATAGAGACAAAAACAAAGTTGTTATAAATTAACAGTCTTCTTCAATGCATGCTACATACCAGCATGTTTAGGGATACCTTAGTGAAGACTTTTATCTGTTTTATTTATTGGTTAGATTTATTCAGTGGTGCTAGGATTCAACAGGCCAGATATCCAATATTGAAGTACAATGAAAAGAAAGTCAGTCTTCTTTTTAAACAAAATGACTAATGATCATATTAACTACACAAGGCATTCCAATAAATATTTGAAGGCAAATTCGAGCCCCACACCATTGAAGATGTTTACGAACACTCTTTTCATTAATGTAAAAGATAGTCTACAATGGGGACCCAAAGATTTATGATCTTTCACATTCCTCAAAAGACACCTCTGCATTAGGAGTTCCAGAGTGTACTCGAGCTCAGCTTGCTTTCTCTGCTTTGCCAGAAAGTAAGATGGATCTGAAGGAAATGTGACCAAAAGGGTTGAGGGATACAAGGCGATCAGTTGTTGCAGCAAGTCCCCACTTAGCAGCCACAACCACCAGCAACAGCGCTCAAATCCACGGAAATGAGTTGTCAATTCAACCCATTGCTTAATAATTGAGTAAACTAGATTAAGGGGGATCAGCAGGATAAATACATAGGGTTACAGGAATAGGGCCTGGGTGGGATTAGAAGCCATTAGAATCCCACAGTGCAGTAGGAGGCAATTCGGTCCATCGGGTCTGCACCGACCACAATCCCACCCAGGCCCTACCTCAGGCATTTACCCTAGCTAGTCCTCCTGACGCTAAGGAGCAATTTAGTATGGCCAATCCATCTAACCAGCACATTTTTGGACTGTGGGAGGAAACCAGAGCACACAAAAGGAAACCCACGCAGACATGGGGAAAATGTGCAAACTCCACACAGACAGTTACCCGAGGCCAGAATTGAACCTGGGTCCCTGGCACCGTGAGGCAGCAGTGCTGACCAGAATTATGGTCAGTGCAGACCCAATGGGCTGAATGGCCTCCTTCTACACTGTAGGGATTTTATGATTCTATGAAGATGATCCCAGGTTTGCCCCCCCTCCCCTCCACCCCCCACCAACTTCTGTGCTGAAATAGCTAATCAAACAGATCAGTAGTGGGAATTTTTGCAACTCAGGTGAGCATCGCGGAAGACAGGAATTAAATCAGCCACTTTTGCACCCATTGCCTTGCTGTGAATCTGTTAAAAAGAGATTGGTGAAAATTTACCACCACAAGAATCAGTTTGGGCGAGGGATGGAACATGGAAAGGTCCATTGGCCTCGGGCGCGATTTTATGATGTTGGGACGAGCGAGGGTGTAAAATCCTGTCCACTGTGTGTGGATGTCATACCAGGATGGGATTCAGTCCGCTGTAATACGCCACACAGCCTACTAACATTTACTGTGCAGGTTTCAACTTCAGAAGTAGCGGAGAGTTGTCATCACATAGGGAACTGTACTTCAGAAAAATACACTATCTCAATAAGTGAAGAGGAAGACCTTAAAATCTTTTTGATTAATGCATCTTATGATGCATTTCTCTAGGATAAATCATCACTGACTAATCCAGGAATGCTTCCTTCCATTCATGGTCCTGTACCTAATGACTAGTTGTGGTGCTTTACTGTGGAACACCCCTTAGTGATTTCTTCGAGTACTTGTGAACAAAAGGCTTTGCCTTGCATATTTTACTTGTGGTCAAACTGTGTGCAAAATTTATAATAGAAATTATTAATTTATTAAATTTCACTGCAGTTGTGACTGGTTGAATGAAAACTTGGTAAATATTTGGTTGTCTCTATCTGAAAAAGAGTTAGATCTAAATTGAGTTAGGATTGATACGCAAATGTGATTGATAGTGAGTGATTTTGTAAAATAATCAGTTTGTTATTACAATATTCTACTTAATTTATAGCTGCTCAGCAAACTCAAAGTTTTCCATGTCAGTATTCTTTCCCTCAGAGATCCAAAGATGGACTTTCTTGTGTACTATACACAGTGGAAGTTCTAGCAGAAATCCAAAGTTTTGATTTGATTTATTATTGTTATATTTATTAGTATACAATGAAAAGTATTGCTTCTTGCACGCCATACAGACAAAGCATACCGTTCATAGAGAAGGAACCGAGAAAGTTTCCCTGAACGGATAGTATAATCCTACTCTGCAAAGATGTCCATTATTTCTAACTGGATCAAATTTCAGCACAGTGGTTAGTACTGCTGCCCCACAGCGTCAGTGACCTGGCTTCAATTACAGCCCCGGGTCACTGTCTGTGTGGAGTTTGCTCGTTCTTCCAGTGTTTGTGTGGGTTTGCTCTGGGTGCTCCGGTTTCCTCCCACATTCCAAAGATGTGCAGGTAAAGTTGATTGGCCATGCTAAATTGTCCCTTAGTGTCAGGAGGACTAGCTAGGATAAATACATAGGATTACGGGGATAGGATCTGGGTGGGATTTTTCCAGTGCAGCCTCGATGGGCCGAATTGCCTCTTTCTGCACTGTAGGGACCCTATGTTTCTAAATTTGCTGTGACAGTGTCTGCGGAGAGAATCTTAATTAGTTCGACTGCTGTCTACAGCTGCACTCATCCTCGCCGAAGAGCTATAACATTAATCCCGTCCTTGTTCTCACACCTAATCAGCTCAGATGCAGTCTTTACTTAAAACCTTCAAATGTGTAGGCATGGAATTTAATTATAGGAGTCTCTGGACGTTAAGCTGCAAAACTTTATTTCATATAATTTTTCACTGAGAATTAGTTCCAGTACAAATTATAGAAAGCAGTAGAGTAGTCTAAGTTATACCTTAAACCTTTGTACTCCATCCACACATGGGAACTCTTCGATATCACCTGTTTTTATATTAAAACAGGCACCATGTCTGGGGCAACGAACCCTTCCATTTGATAGAACACCTAGAGACACAGGAAAATGGGAGATGACCAAAAACATCGGAACAACTGTCAAAAACAAAATAATAGCATTTCAGAAGATAATAATAGAAACAGCCTGGGCTCAATTGGTAACATATTTACCTCCAAGTCAAAAGGTTCAAAACACAATCATATGGGCTTGGACAGAGGCAAAAAAACTTGCACAGTATGGTCCTGGAACTCCCTTTCCAACAGCACATCTGTGTACCTGCACCACATAGACTGCAGCGGTTTAAGGATGTGGCTCACCACGACCATCTCAAGGAGAATTAGGAATGGGAAATAAGTGTTGGTGCCACCCACATGCCGTGAAAGAGTAAAAAAAGTACAGAGTGAGTGCTGCTTTGTCAGATTTGAAGTCCCCTAGATAAAGCGTTAAGCCCAGGTTCTGACTACCCGTTGTTCAAACGGTGCCACAAGCACTTCAGTGTTCAGAGAAGTGCGTCCAGTTTTGCTCTGAATCACACCACTGAAAATAGATTAACTATTTGTTTATTTCATTGCTTTTTGAAGGATCTGGTTGTTTGTAAAATTGTCACCTGTATTACAGCCTTATAGGCATGTGAACTAGTTTGAGGGATGATAAAGTGCTACAGAATTTTGTTTTCACTAATTACCAAGTAGAAACTTAAAAGTGCTTGCCCCAGACAAAACATAAAATCATCAGACAAGTTACAGGGACATTGCTGCATTGGCTGGGTACCTATTTTAGGTAGCTGTATGAAGTGCACCAAGATCAGAAACTCATCATGTCAGGAAATTAGAGTACAAAATGTCATTCTGGCAATCGGTTGTATCATCTGTGCAATTACTGACAAATCACACCACCAATAACCAACATGTTAGGCGGATTCTCCAGTTTTCTCTGTTGTGGGACCCATTGCGAAGAAGACCACAAAATATGGAGTTTCAGCCAAAATCCCATTCACTCTCAGCAGTACCAGCAAGTCTCAGCCACGAATGAAGACGGAAGATTTCCGCCAATGTATTTACAAATTTCTGGTCTTATAATTAGTTCATTTCCAAACAAATTATTTGTACTATAATCACTAATTTAATGTCAATGGAACACTTTTTACCTTTTACTAGTGGACCCCCATAATGACTGCACAAGTGTCCTATGGCACTAAATTGTCCATTACTTTTGATGAGTAGCACTTTGTGGTTTTTTACTTCAACTTCACGCATTCTGTTTGGGATAGCGAAAGATGCAACACTGATCAAAACTCAGAAAATGGTATTAAACATAACTGAAAAGAATCTTAAACAACAGTACAACAAGTACAGGATGAACTTTTCTTTCTCCCCTTGCATGTGAAAAAAAATCAGGTATTAATTTACTGACTGGAAGAATTTCAAATCCAATTATGTGTTTAATTATCACAAGTTTTTAAACTACAAATGTATGAAATGTAGAGAAATTAAATATCTAACATATTCAGCGAGTTAACTAGGAATACAAGACCACTGTGCTCTGAAATTTCATTGCCACATCCAATGATGTGACAATTCACTCCATAAGACCACTTATTTCATTCACACATTGAAATTCAGATATCCATCTCACAAAAGAGCACTACAAAAGTTAAGTGATAATTAAGACACTGTACAACACATTTAGTAAATCCACAGACAACTTTCATCTAAAGATAGGATGGCATTTATGGTTCCATGATTAAGTAAGTAATGTTTGAAGAACTTTTTAAACATTAAACTGATCAATGAATGATTAAATAAGATGTGATACAGAGATCTGCAGTAATTGCATTTATCCAGTATCTGCAAAAATTCCTAACAATGCCCTTTCCTGATCCATTAGTTTATGCATCTCATTGTGATTTAGGATCACATAGTAACACAGCGTAGAGTAGGAGTTCCTAATTGCGATTGTTAAGCAATGAAATGGTTGATTGAAATGCAAATGCTCACAGCAACCTTATCTTTATGATAAAATATTTTCTCAGTTTGTGAACTAGTTAACGTAAATGAAACAAAATGCAACAGCCCACAAATAAATTATGGATCATTTTTGGTCACTAAAGTCAAAAAGCATCTTCCTGAACCACCCATGCTGAGATAAAAACACAAGGCTCAAGAGATGCTGTATGCTGATATACGTAGTATAAAACTAGTTACGTTCATGGTAGTCTCATTATGGTCTGATCTCTCAGAAGTTCAAGGGCAGATACCTAGCTTCTCATAGTATATACATAGCACCATGCCCACTGCACATAGCCATTACTTGCATTATTACTAAGTAATAGTCAGCGGATGAAAATTGTGTGTGCATGGCAATATTAATCAGGAGAAAAATGTGGAATTTGTCAGAAAATTGTTTCATTACATGACCTAAAAGTCAGGGCTTACAACTGCTGTGTTACAGTCAATTATTTACATTCAGTTTCTCAATTCCAAGTATTTATAGGGGCAATATTAAACACTGGTATAAAAACATAACTAAAATCATGACAACAGAAGATATGTTTTGACACAAAGGGGTGGGATTTTACGGCCTCGTTCATCCCAAAACTGTAAAATCCTGCCCAAGATCAACAGACCTTTCCGCATTCTGCCCCTCGCCCGCTCTGATTCCTGTGGCAGGTGGGGCAGTAAAGTTCCAACCAAGGTTGGAAATATTTCAGCCATGACCAATAGCAATTGTGATGTGGGGCAGACAAAGCTGGTCTTTCCCACTGTTGGTGAGCTGGGAGCAAACAATGAACCAAACTGAGACATGTAACCTCCAACCTGCTGCAAGTCAAGGTTTAGGTGGACACCAGACCAATCGATTTGAAACATGGTATGAAACAATGAGATCAGACACATAGCCGAATCAAATCCCAACAACAGAGCTCGAGTAATCTTCAATAATAGGCGGATAAAAACAAATAGCTTGTGACAGAAAATAAATAAGCTGCACTTTACTCTCCTGCTGGGGTAAGCCAGCAAATGAATCATAGAATCTCTACAGTGCAGGAGGAGACTGTTCAGCCCATCAAGCCTGCACCGACAACAGTCCCAGACCCTATCCTCCCCAAACCCCATGTGTTTACCCTGCTAATCGCCCTGTCACGAAGGGGCAATTTAGCATGGCCAATCCACCCAACCCACACATCTTTGGAGTGTGGGGAAAACCAGAGCACCCAGAGGAAACCCACACAGACTCAGAGAGAATGTGCAAACTCAACATAGACAGTTACCTGAGGCTGAAATCGAACCTGGGTCCCTGGCATTGTGAAGCCACAGAACAAACCACTGTGCCACATCAGGTAGCATCCAAAATATAATTGTCTTTTGCTCTTTTAGCTTGAAACTGTTTAAAATATTTCTCTGTTTCAATAAATTATCAAATAGATGGTGGTAAAAGTTAAGTTTATTTACTAGTGTCACAAGTAAGTTTACATTAACACTGCAACGAAGTTACTGTGAAAACTCCTTAGTTGCCACACTTCGGCCCCTGTTTGGGTATACTGAGGGAGAATTTAGCATGGCCAATCCAACTAATCTGCACATCTTTCAGACTGTGGGAGGAAACCAGAGTACCCAGAGGAACTCACGCAGACACGGAGAGAACTTGCAAACTCCACACAGACAGTGATCCAAGCCAGGAATCAAACCAGGGGTTCCTTGCGCTCTGAGGCAGCGGTGCTAACCACTGTGCTACTGCGCGTCCCTAGCGATGCAAAAATCTTGGATATTGAGATAAATATTTATTGTTGTACCTACTATGTATACATTTTTCATTTCCCCATCTCCCTTCAGCAATCAAAATCTTTACCTTGGGGCAGTAACAAGGGCAAAAAGAGCACTTTGACAAACAAAGTTTCTATTTGCTCAACACTAAATACAGTAAGCCAGTCTGCAACAGTTAAATCCATAAATGGAAAAACATTCATGTTTCAAAAACTGCAATTATAAAATACCAGCACTTACTCTTCATCTTTCATGTCAGTCACCAAGCAAAGCTCTTTTTCAAACATCATCTCTGGCTCCTCTTTCTCCTTACTTTTATACTTCTGTCTGCCACCAGGTGATTTATTACCCTTGGCTTCAAAGCTAGAAAGTGCAGGAAGATTAACTGTGGTGAGGGGTGGGGGGGGGGAAAGAAAGGTGGAAAAAAACGATTTAAGTTCACCTTCTTATGTAAGGCTACAGGAAAAATAGATATGCCATCTCCAGGTGTGTCGGCCCTATCTCAGCAACACTGTTTACATCACTGTTGATAGCTCTCTCTTTATGAGCAATGCTCCTAGTGTCACTGTTAAGAAGCAGGTTAAGCTGGATCATAAACACATTTTAGCATTGGTGTTTGTGCAATGTTGTTAACATCCAAAAAAGTGTAACTCAGTGTTTGGGAGAACAAAGACCATCTTTCGATTTAACTATTCCAAAAAAATGAGTTCAACTTAGCTTTCTTTTAACATTGGTTCAGACCCTGATGCAGAATTCAGGCTCGATTGAGCCGAATTTGCAACAGCTAAAGGAAACTGCTTCACACTGACACTCCAATATAAAATGTCAATGTGTTTTGTTATCAGAAGCAAGACAGGATGATAATGAATTAATTTTCCTGAAATTGCAGATTCTTACAGTAGCACATTTAAGGCAGAATTAGTCCCACGGAAGAAGTGGGAGTTGCTTCTGATTTGGATCCAAAAGCAGCACTGACTTCTCAGCTCTCATTGTAGTGAGAAGATTTGCTTTAGCTGGTTGTTAAGCATCATAGGAATTGACCGCATGGAAGGAGGCCATTCAACACATCATGTCTGCAACAACTAACCATCCAGCCCAATTCCACTTTCCAGTTCTTGGTTAGTCTTGGAGAGCGTATCCAAGTACTTTTAAAATGAAGGCTACACCATCATTTAACGGAGTGAGTTTCAGGTTGCTATCACTCTCTGGGTGAAAAGAATTTCGCCTTGAATTCCCTCTAAATCTCCTACTTCACCCTACATATATGTCTCCTGATTATGGATCCCTTAACCTAGAGCAGCAGGACCTTCCTGTCCACTGTATCTGCAGTGACTAATGTGTTTTTTTTTTGAGGAGGCAACAAGAAGGATTGGTGAGGATAATGCATTTGACGTAATCTACGTGGATTTTATTAAGGCTTTTGACAAGGTCCCACATGGCAGACAGGCCACAAAAGTTTAAAAACCCAAGGCAAAGTGGCAGGTTGGATCCAAAATTAGTTCAGTGGCAGGAGGCAATGGGTCACAGTCAATGGATGGGTGTTTTTAAGATAGGAAGGCTGCCCCAGTGAGGTTCTGAAGGGCTCAGTACCAGGTCCCTTGCTCTTTGTGGTATATATATCAATGATTTGGACCTGAATTGAGGGATTAAGATTAAGCAGTTTACAGATGACACAAAAATTAGCTGAGAGCTTGATAATGAAGAAGAAAGCTGTGAACTGTAGGAAGCTATCAATGGACTACTCAGTTGGGTAGAACCATGGCAAATGAAGTTCAATCTGGAGGAGTGCAAAACTATGGATTTTGGTGAAGGCTTACAGGGCATGGGAATACACAATCAATGGAAGGATTCTGAGAAATAAAGAAGAGCAAAAAGACCTTGCAGTGCATGTTCACAGATCCTGATTGCATCTGGACAGTTGGATAAATTGCTAAAGGAAGCATAGAGTTGGGAGATTATGCTGAGAACTATAATTGGGGGAAAAAAAACTTATTTAAACCTCAGTTGGATTACTATGTACAGTAATCCAACTGAGGGCCTTTGATTAATCCCAGTCTTTCTAAATGAAGATTTATCTTGTCCTTCAGAATTTTTCCAATAACTGTCCACCCCTCTCACCCCTAAAACTTAGGATAGGCTGATTGACTAGTGATAAAGTCTATTCCTTTCTCTCTTTTTAAACAAAGGTAAAATGTTAGCAATCTTCCAGTGCCTTGGCACCCATATCTGTAGCCAGTGAGGATTGAAAAATAGTCAGAACCTGCACAATTTATTTTCTTAAAATGGCTAATTTCACCCTTCAACAGTAGGAGTGAATAAAAAGCCTTCTATAAAATAGCAATTCTTAAAATAGCTATTGCTATAAAGGAGTAAAGCAGAAATGATCCACACACACTGTCAGCATTGTAGGATTTCCAATCATTGTCATTCTCACCCACGTCAGTTCAGAAGGTTATTTAATATGTATATCTTCAACTTTTATTGTTCTTGAGGATGATGTGAGGCAGAGTATAGAGTAAAAGATTTTGAACAGCTGGCTATTGAAGAATGTAGCAGAGGGAATGATTTTCAATTTTATTTTTGAAAATACAACTTTTTGGGAATTAAAGTTTAGTTTTTGCTCCACGAATCCACTTTGAGTAAGGATTGCTCCAAAGTGAACAGAACTCCCTTTGCCCAACCATTGCTGTCCAGGGATCTATTCCACCACCATGGAATAAATAGAAATTGCAGTTATGCTGAACCTGTTGGCCTAAAGGATCGAGAATTTGGCATAATATTTTTGGAAACAACCAGAGATGAGATTTCATATTTCCAATTTAAGAATTGTCAATAAAAAAGGAATAGAAGTGCAGACCAGAGTATTTAATGTTGAACTTCTCCATGAATCTGGGTAAGAAAATAAAAGACCTTAAGCAGACAACATGCATGGGAAGTTCTTCATATTGTCACCTCTGTAGAATATGGGGTTATTTCTAATAGCATTATGCTAATGGGACAGTATAGACCATCACAGGAATTGATACAATGGCTGGAATTTTGCGCCATTGACTCAGAGAACGGAATTATCCGTTGGTCTTGGGCAGGATTTTACAAGCCTCGCTTGAGTGAGGTCATAAAATCCCATCAATGTCTCATTATCTTATTCTTTCTTATACAACCTTGTGGTAACATGTAGCCAGCAATAATAGATATCCCAATAAATTCAACACCTCCCTTACCTCAAAAGACTCTGCAAATATTCATTGTTAGGGCAACAAGACCAAGAATATTGCATGGTGGCAGTGAGTGAGAGAACAAGTATTGAAATACTAGAAATCTCTCTGCTAGCATCTAAAGCTTCAACCAGGTCACAGGGCTCAATGAAGCAGAAGCATGGCTGAAAAGGGGGTGCAAATTTCCCAGATTGGACCTCATGGTGGGACCAAGTGGCAAACTGGCCAGTACACATTTGTAGGCAGAGGGTGGCTGGCAGATGATATCCTAAACAAAGAAAACGTTATGTCCAATGAAGTAATAAAAACACTTGATTTAGTCAACAATCCACAAAAGAATACCATTGTTGAGTGGCTGAATTTAACAAGTATGAAAGTGTTGTCTTGGTATTTCATAAGCAACCTGTATAGACTTGTAGAGAACTTTAACTATGATAGCTTAAAGATGAACTAATTAGGGACAGAATTGTCAGAGTCTTGGGTGAAATACTGTCTGACCACTTGCAATTGGTGGCTGATTCAACTTTAAGAAAGTCAATTAAATCAAGCAGACAAACTGAATCAGGAAGTAAAATTGATCGATGATTCAGAGTGAAAGGAAGAACAATACCCCAAAAACAACTGGCTCAGCAGAGTACGTTAAATTTAAAAGCAGAGAGGTGACTGTACAAAGGCAGGGGAGACTGGAAAAACACCCATCAACTATCCCAGCTAATGGCAATTTGTATGGCAGAGAAACAATAGACACAAAGGTTGTCCCGCCAAAGAGACCAAATATCATTACTGCAGAAAGGTCATTTTCAGGCTCTGCATCACAGTAAAAAGCCTCCACAGAAAAAGCATGTAACAGAACCCTTCAAGTGGTGACAAGATCCATGAAATAGAAGCTATGATATTGAGATGTCTTTCCTTGTGGAGATACGGGGACCAAGTGGAAGGTACTGGACTGCTGGTATCTTTACAGAGAGAAACAAGAGATGCTTTAAGCTAGACGCAGGTGCAGCAGTTTGGTTTTTTCTGATGCTGTTGTGGTTGGAGGAACATTCTTTTCTGCCATCACAAAGTTAAATAGGGCAGGAGATACAGAACTCATGGTCATAGGACAACTGAATGCAACCCTTCAATATAGAGAGAGAGAGATAAAGAAAACACAAACTTTGCATGTGATCCTGAATCAGAGTTGTTTACCCTTAAGCAGGGAAGTCTATATTGACTTGTATCTGATGTGCAGAGTAGAAGAACTAGAAAGTTGAGAAGATCAGCCTAAAAACTAGAGCTGAATTTCAATTTCACAGGACAGAAAGCTGAAGACCACATACTACATTACTATTTGTCGTGAAATTAGGCCAGAGAAAGGGTTTTGCCAAAGGTAAGAAAGGAAATCGAGTCGAAGTTAAAGCAAGGGGTTATTTCACCTGTGACAGAAACAAGGTGGTGTATGGAAATAGTCTCAATGGGTCTATCAGAATCTGCATAGGTCTTACACAGCTGAACAAAGCAGTTGAATGCGAAGTTCATCCAACGTGGAGTTGATCGTAGCAAAACTGAGGAAGCGTTCATTCTTCACAAATTGGGTGCAAATAATGGTTTTTAGCAATTAGCCCTCAATGACGAGTCTGAGCTGCTCACAACCTTCATTACATGGTTTGGGAGATTTTCATCATATTACCTTCAACATCATGCCAACACCAGAAATCTTCCAGAGAACAATGTCAACTAACCTAGATGGAGTCCTATTTCACATGGATGATGTCCTGATCCATGGATCCACTTGGACAGAACATAACACTAGAGAATGAACTATGATGCAATGCCTATTGAATGCATATCTTAACACTCAACAAATGCTAATTCTCACAAATGACAGTGAAGTTCCTTGGACATATTATGGTTTCAGAGTTGATTTACAGAATACAACAGCAATCAAGTGGTTTCTAGCTCCTCGCAAGACAATTGAACTCTGGAAATCTATGTTTATAGGTAAACCAATTGGAAAGTTCTTGCCCAAACTATGTGAGCTGTTATGACAAGACAATGCATTGTGCTGGGGGGAAGCACAACAGAGGGCCAGTAAGAAAATCAGAGGTGCTAGTATCACCTGACATTTTAGCTCACTAGGATCCAGAACTATCCATCATTGTTGCTGCAGATACATTTCCTCCAGGATTGGGAACTATACTCTTTTAGATGCAGATGGATGGAGAGCATAAACCAGTTTACTATGCATTCCATTCACTGATGAAAACTGAATGGAGCTGTGATAAAGAAGGAAACGTTTGGTGCAACATGGGCTTGTGAAAAGTTAGTAGATTACCTTCCTGGTCTCGATTTCAAGATAAAAGCAGGTCACAAACACTTAGTGAACACTCTTAAATTCTAAAGCATTCGCAAAAATGCCTCCATGAGTCCAGCAATACCAACGGAGGATTATGAGGTTTGATTTAAAGCCATGGTATGTTCCAGGAAAAGAGCAGATGCTTTGTCCCATATCCTAGTGGCAAGACCTGAACAAGGTGACATAGCCTTTTTTGAAGTGGTAAAAACCTTTGCATTGTTAACAATCAAAACTCAACCAGCAACAACTCAGTGACTAAATACAATTAGAGATGCACAGAAATCTGATGAAGGGGCTCAGGTCAGACAGTAGTTCATCAAAGGATGACCAGCACATATGCTGCACAATCCAACTCTCAGACAGTACTATAAAAACATGGACACCTCAGTGTAGCTGATGTTGTGGAGATTCCAATTCAGAGACTCGATACACTGCAATGATTACACCAAGGACATTTAAGCATTATAAAATCTCAAGCCAGTGAAAGATATTCTGCTTGGTAGCCTGGTCTCTCAAGTCATTGGAAGAAATTATATCAAGCTGCACTACTTGTACTGTACATAAGAGAACTCGTAATGGTATCTTCCCTGCCACTGAGACAAGGATAATGTCTTGGGATGGACCTCTTTGAACACAGATGTAAAATATTCTTGATTGTAATCAAGTACTACTCCCAGATGGCTGGAAGTCAAACAACAGTAGCAAGACACTTCTGGCGTGGGATTACATCGCTGAAGGAGATATTTGTAAGACATGCACTCCCAGACTTTGTAATTTTAAACAATGGTCTGCAGTTTACTAATTAATACTTCAAAAGTTCACATCATATAATTTGTCCATATTACCAGTTCACCAAGATAACGGTGAAGCTGAAGGAGGAGTGCAGACAATGAAAGCATTGTTGAAGAACAACGACGACATCTAATTTGCACTTCAGAGCTATCCTTCAACTGCACTGCAAAATGGTTTGGCACCATGTGAACTCCTCATGGAAAACAACTGAGAACTCAACTCCCTAATCTCCACCATGCACTCATGCTACAAACATGGATCAGGTGAGGGAGAAAGATGATGACTATTATTTCAGCCAGATGTAAAAATGACAAACGCCACAACATATGCAACCTATTAGCCTCCAACAGGAGAGTCAGTTTGGATCAGAGACCAAACACACAATGGACAGATGGTTGAACAGAGACTTCAGGCAGGATTTTCTGGCCGCACTCATCCCAAGGTCAGAAATTCCTGACCGAGGTCAATAAACCTTTGCATCACCCACCTCCGCTCTCTATGATTCCCATGGTGGGCAGGATGGGAAAATTCTTCCCATAATCAATAGTCCTAACACATCCAAACCAAAAGTGGTACACTGAGACAGGGAATAGACATGCACCAGTTGCCACACTGAAGCAGCCTTCTAGAGTTGAAGCAGTCACCTACATAATTGAGAAAAAAAGATGTGCTGCATTTATTGAGATCCAGATGACTGGTGAACAAGTTCTCCTTCTGCCCAGCAGAGTCTGACAGATCACATGCTGGACTCAGAGGCTCAAAGGCGCACAGGACCCAATCACTGGGTTGGTAAAACTGCCACAGCATTGATTGTCCCTGTAAAAGATATTGAAGTCAGAAACTTGGAGGGGATGTAGTATAATATGAAGAATCATTGAATAGTACAAGGGTTTCATTCTGTGTAATATGCTAATAAGATAGTATACATCACAGGAAATGAGGTCATGTCTCATGATCTTTCTCTCTTTTGCAGATCCCATGGTAAAGAAGCCATAGTAAGTTGTTTCTTAAGAAAGTTAACATTTTCCTTACCTCAACAGACTCTAAACATTCTGTGTTAGCACGAGACCAAGAATATTATAGTTCCTTTTCCAAACACCAAATTTGCAACTTTTCCTAAATTGAGGGAAAAGTTTGGCATACCATCCCCTGCTTTTCTCCCACTCCCTTCAGAATTCAAGTTGCACTTCTTCAGCCCTCCATCCAGAGCCAAAAACCTTCCTTCTATAATGCTTTATAGAAACATTAAAATCCCCTCTCTACAACCCCACACCAGAGGGAAGCTGTCTTTGCTGAGTACCACCCAACTCTTTCCCCTTGTTTAACCTGTTGCCCTCCTACCATCTACCTCCCTTTCCTCATCTACACTCACCTCCTCTCCAGCCCAACCCTCTTAAAAAAAATGGGCTCTGGCCTAATGCCATATGCCTCATTAAATCCTGTTGCTCCTTTTCCTCAATTTCTTTCTCCTACTCTATCATTCTCTTCGCTCATCCTTTACCCCCCTGCACCAACCTCAATTCTGCTCTCCCTGCCTCCCACCCACCACCTGGCTCCTTCCTCTTCCATGCATTCTGGATCATGTGCACCATTAAGGAAGATCCAATAGTGAGAGAGAATAATTAATATCACAGTGAGATACAACTTAATATTTCACATATTCATGGAGCTATTAACACCCAATTTTAATTAGTTTACACTTCTCGGTCTTCTGGTTAAGATCAAGCGTCAGATCAAGCCCCAAGATAGGGTGCCATTAATGCTTCATCTGGTCAGCTTGCTTATGACTGTCTCTCTTACAGGCACCTCGAATTTGATTCAATTGGAATCTGAATTTGGTTTTTGCAGCAAGCATTTTTGCTTAGCCTGGTCCTTTCTCAGGATTGGCTTTGTCACTTTAAGCATGCGTAAAAAAATTTTAAAAAACACCCAACTTTAATTAGTTTACCGATATTCTAATGTAAACAGTTTATATAGCGAGAAGAATCGAACCAAATCTACGCCCTACTCGTTGCACCGACTATAACACGGATTTTGTTTTATTTGGACAACTTCATATGTAAACCCTCAATTCACACACACAATTCACTGAACTAGCGACATAGACTAGCGACGGGAATTGTTAAGTGTCATGTTGGGAGATTCGGGTGAAGGGATTTTCAATTTAAAAGCATGCCTGCTTTACGTGACCTAATGCTATTTGCAACGGAATACCAACATGTATTGTACTCCCAGATTATTACTGACAAATGCATTTATGTAACTCTGGAACTGTCTTACGGGAGTGGTTCAGAGATGAAATCGAGCGACTGCTGATTGTACAATCTATTAGAGCTCGTGTTTTAACTGGGAAATTGAAGTCTTTTCGGTTACTTTACCATGCGTTCATGATAATCTGCCCAACTCATCTGGAAGCAGGGCACGACACCAAAAACTACTGTATAAAGAGAAAAAAAAGAAATAAAGCTTCATCGATAGAAACTGATCGAACATTGTTTGCCCCCTTTTTGAATCGCGACTTGGGTCGTAATCCAACGTGGAAACAAGTTTAATTTATCCCGACGCATCAATTAAGACAAACCTTTTCTCCTTACTGCCCGTACCTGATTTAGATTTGCTTGTTCCCATCTTGGCTGGCTGATTTTTTTGGGGAAGGAGATACCAGGATGGTTAGCGGCTAGTTCCCCAGCCCCCCGGCCACCTCTCCGGGCAGGAGTGGCGGCAGGAGGCTCTTCACTGCTAGAGGTTAGAGGTGTTAGTTTGAAACATCTGTTCAGTAGCCAATTGCTGAGGGCCAGCGCCGGGACTGAACCCAGTGTAAACAATCAGACACTATGTGACATGCCGGTCTCCTAGGAACCGCCACGCCCCCTCCCCATTATGTCACTGCCCAGTCTGTGGGAATACCAGTGAGACTACATTCTATCATACCATCGGAGTAACATACCAGCAGCACCAGCCTCCTGTATCTCTTTACCCGGACCATTTCAATCGGTTCCCCAATTCAAATTAAACCTCATTTAAGTTTAAAAGTTTATTTATTAGTGTCACAAATAGGCTTACATTAACACTGCAACAAAGTTTACTGTGAAAATCCCACATTCCAACGCCTGTTCAGGCGCACTTGAGGGAAAATTTTAGCATGGTCATTTGCATCTAACCAGCACGTAGTAGGGACTGTGGGAGGAAAACAGAGCATATTGGGATACAGTGAAAAGTATTGTTTCTTGCATGCTATACAGACAAAGCATACTGCCCATAGAGTACATAGGGGAGAAGGAAAGGCGAGGGTGCAGAATATAGTGTTATATTCATTGCTAGAGTGTAGAGAAATATTAACTTAATATAAGGTTCAAAAGTTTGATGGCAGCAGGGAAAAAGCCTTTCTTAAGTCAGTTGATGTGTGATCTGACTTTTGTATCATTTTCCCAATGGAAGAAGGTGGAAGAGAATATTTCTGAGGTGCATGGGGTTCTTGATTATGCTGGCTGCTTTTCCGAAGCAGTGGGAAGTGTAAACAGAGTCAATGGATGGGAGGCTGGTTTATGTGAATGAGCAAAGAATCATTGAATCCCAACAGGGGCTCGGCCCATGGAGCCTGCAACAATCATACCCAAGCCCTATCGCCATAACCCCATACATCCCCCTAACACTAAGGGGCCAATCCAACTAATCCGCACATCTTTGGAGCGTGGGAAGAAATCAGAGCACCCACACAGACAGTCACCCAGCTGCAATTGAACCCAGATCCCTGGTGCTGTGAGGCAGCGGTGCTAACCACAGTCCCATTGTGTCGCCCCCATTGGTACCAAGTTGTGAGACTCTGCAGTATTAACAAAGTAATTTGAGATTATAGCAGACTAATCTTACAGCCTCCTGTCTCTGGTTCTTTTTCCTGTGTTGGGGTCAGTTAACTCAACAAACCCCTCTAATTTAAACACAGACTTATTGCTTACTTTTATGCCAGTTGTAATTCATGCAGCAGTATTCCTGGCTGGAACTCCAAATTGAAACCGCTACAATAATGCTGTTGAACCAGATGTCACCCTGAAGCAATGTAAACTTGCTTTACTGTTTGGCTGTATTAAAAATAGAACAGCAGAGATAATGAACACAACACTGCTGAGGAGTTGTGAGGAAACATCCCTCCAGCTGAAAACTTCACTTCCTGAGGTAAAGCCACTTGAGAGGTGGACATGGCAGCAGAGGCATTTTCAAAATCACAGTAGGGCATACACATGTATCAAAAAGGTTGGGTGGAAACTGCAAAAGAAGAAAGTATTTTAGATGCTGGAAATCCCAAAACAAAAACCACAGTGCCTGAAAAATTTGACAAAGGATTGCAACTGAAACCTGCTGAGTGTTTCCAGCACTTTATGTTTTTGTTGGATTGGATATGTTCCCATCATCCCCGCTGGCTGTTCGTAGAAAATATAACTTTTACCACTTTCTGATTCACCTGTTGTGTGTTTCCAGCATTCCCATTTTACTTTAGATTTGAACTATACTGCTGCTGCTAGCAGTCTCAGCACACAGGTTAGTAGCTTTAATAGAATCATAGAATTCCTACAGTGCTGAAGGAGGCCATTTGGCCCATCAAGCCTGCACCGACAATAATCCCACCCAGGACCTATCCCTGTAACCCCACGCATTTTCTTTGCTAGGCCCCCTGACACTAAAGGGCAATTTAGCATGGCCAATCTATCTAATCTGCACATCTTTGGAGTGTGGGAGGAAACCAGAGCACCCAGAGGAAACACACACAGACATGGGGAGAAAATGCAGACTCCACACAGAGAGTCATCTGAGGCCAGAATTTAACCTGGGTTCCTGGGGCTGTGAGTCAGCTGTGCTAACTACTGTGCCATTATCTGGTATGACAAAAATTATGGTCATGTAAATTTACTCCATTATTACAAATCTAAACAGGATACAGTCAAACCATCAACTATTGATAATCAAGGGAAGTAAACACTCTTTGATAAGTCCTTGGCTGCGGAGCTTTTGGTGTGGTTGTACCATTTTTTAATGCAATATTAATTGCAAATTAAACTGACATTGCAGTTATGTAGGTGGTTCTTTTTACACATTCAGATTTCAGACAGCCACAGAACACAATCCTCAGCCTGGGAAAATAATATAATGCAAGCTTGAGAAAGAAAATAAAGCCACTGTGATTCTGTATAAGAGGATATCCTGTATGACTCATATGATACTTTTATGATGCTTGTGCACAATATTTTGTGCTAAGTGGCGTGTTGTAATTTGGGTTAAATCAAAAAAGTTTCAATAATTGTTTAACCCATTTTCACAACTCAGAAATCAGGCCATTAATGCTCAGTGAGCTGTCATACCAATATCCCAATATTGAAGATAATTACATGCTGACAAAATAGAATGCTTTAGTTCCGATTCAATGAACAGATACTGGAAATTATAACGAATGACGTGCTCAACTGAAGTCCAAAATTATTGCAATACTCAATCCCTAAACCTGAAGATACATAGTTGAACGTATGATAAATCATAAATCTTTTGACCTCTATCTCTCTCAAAGTCAGATCTTCAGGGGGAATCCCGTATTTCATCAACAGAGTGAACTAATTCCCAGAATACGAAAATACTTTACTGCATCTTCGACCTGCAACTGAGTTCCCAGGTCCAAAAACAGGAATTCTGCCACACAAAGCCACCATTGAACGTTCTTTGGATGTTGACTTACTGAACTCTGCTCGTGTGAATTAATGCCAATACCTTTTGCTTGTTTTTGATTAACTCTCTATTTCTAACTTCTTTCCCCACCTTTCTGTGGATGACCAAATGGCTTCCCTCTGTGTTGTTAGGTTCTAAATACTCTGCAGGTCAGGTATCATCTGTGAAAAGAGAGAGAGAGAGCTAATGGGTGAGATTTTCTGTCCCCCAGGTGGCAGAGGCAGCCCACCATTGGCCGCTGGCATGGTCTTTTGGTCCCACTGATGTCAATGACTTTTTCCATGGCTCGTGCCCTCAGTTGCTGGGGAATCTGCTGCAGGAAGGGCCGGAAAACTTCAGGTAGCTAGCCATTTGTTGGAATTGGTGAAAGTTATAGATGTAATGGTTTTTCAAACCAGTCAGAGGCAGAGAAAGGGGGTATTGGGGGGAGGAAAGAATAAAAGGAAATGTCTGTGATAGGGTGGGAGGAGTGATTAAATGAGAAAAGTGATAAGGGTGCCCAGCTGAAGGGAGTGGTTCTATAACGGGATAAGTAAATAAATAAAAGGTAGGTCAAGTGGTGCTGTAAATAGCAACAGCAGAACTGATAACAGTGTCAGCAGCCTGATAAAATGGGAGCAATGGTCATGGTCTGAAATTGGTGAACTCAACTTTGAGTTCAGAAGGTTGTAAAGTAACAGCTGTAAAATAAATAATTATATTATTTTCTTTTTTGAAGTCCTTTAATTGTCTCATTGAGGTAACTTTTTATACCAGTACCATATTTATAATCATTTATTCCCTCACAAGTAAAAGAAAAGTGCATACTGCTTAAGTTCTTCTCATTAATGGAAATTCCATCTCTTTGCTTTATAACATTACAAAGAATCTTTCTTATCTCAGTTTTGAAGGAAAAATATTAGCCTGCTTTACAGTTATTAACTGAACTACTACTAGATATTTCCAGTAGATTATGACCTCCATCAGTGAGGGTGAGTGGAAGTGATGGTTTCACCCCTACTAGGCTGTCTGTAAACAAACTAATGGACAGATTTATGTAAAACATGGTACATAGGGTATGGCCCAAGGCAGAAATGATTAGTTTTGGGTGATAGTACAAATGGACATTTCCTTAGAAGGTTATGGATTGCTTTGTTTAGAATGTTGTTGTTTTAGAATGTTATAGATTGTCGCGGCTGTTGTCGTCGCATCTGTCACAGCTGTCGAAAGGTCAGCAGAGTTTTCAAAGCAGGTCATTGGATGTGGATTAGCTTGAAGCCTTCGCTATGAGATGGACACTCTTAATAAAAAGATGTTGTTTTCAGCTTTGTAGTTACAGACCATCAAGCCCACAGGAAAAAGCCTCAAGCTGTACAATTGTGATAACCTTGAGTTAATACAGTGCGGCAGAGGCATAAACTCTTCCAAGTGTCCTCTTCAATAGTTTTCATTTATGAAAACATTTTATTCCCCTGATTTTAAACTGATCTACCAAAAATAATAACATTTGTGGATGGTTAATACAGAAAATTGTATATTAATGTAAAAAACCTTATGTAGAATGTAGAGTAACAGAAATATGACATTAAATAAACGGTACCCTATTGCACTTATCAGTACAGTTTTGTCATATCGAATGGTATTCTGCTGAGGACAATCCAGTCATTGGTCACATATCTAATTCATTGCATATAGTTGCCATAAATGTCTATTCTACATGAAATATAGTTAGCACAGAGTAAAATGCATTTGTTCTTTCCTATTGTGCCTGTATTCAGTAAACTGAAAAGGAAAATGAACTTCAAATCTTAATGCAGAGCTGTCTTCTAAGTACAGATTCTCAACATTATGTTGATAGTTTCTATGTTGTCACATTCATGAATAATTTGCATATATCCTAAGTAACAGATGATTTCTTGGGCATCAAACTTGTTTTGCTGTTTTAGAGAGAGGAGGAAGAAGACTAAGGTGATTCAAATGATTGTGATAAAGAGAGATAGAACTTGATAGCTTTGTAGATCCAACAAACTTAGGATAAAAAAGCTGCAATAAAATTTTCCCATACAAGTTAATTAACTCATGCTCAACATAAAAGCTGCACCCCGAGCAGATATCCTAAACTTTTAATTGATAATAAACCTTCGGAAGTAGAAAAAGTATTGTTTCTATTTGTTCACAGGATGTCACCAAACCTGGCAAGTTGCATTTACAAGTTGCATTTACAGATATTTCCCATTGATTATTGCGTTGAGAAGGTGATGATGGTCTTTATTTTGCTCAATTCCTCGAAGTTTATTATCATGTCCTCTAAAGTTATAAGCTGTAATCATTTACATGTCTACATTGAATTTGTATGCATCTGAGAGAGAGATAAAAAAGACCATCCAACCTCAGGTGACCATCTGTATGGAGTTGACACATTCTCCCTGTGTCTGTGTGGATTTTCTCTGTGTGCTCCAGTTTCTTCCCACACTCCAAAGATGTTCGGGTTAGGATGATTGACCATCCTTAATTGCCCGTTAGTGTCAGGGGAATTAGCAAGGTAAATTTGTGGGATTACACAGATAGAGTCTGGACGCAGGCTGGACAGCCCAAATGGCCTCCTTTTGTACTGTAAAATTCTATGATCCTATGAGTCTCCTGATCATGAACTCACTTGCAGAAGGGATTTGAGTCAAATTACTTCTTAGAATCACAGGATTGTACAACACAAAAGAAGGTCATTTTACCCATCGCCACTGTATTAGCTCTTAGAAAGAGCTATCTGATTAGTCCCACACCCTGACACTTTCCCCATTACACTCCAAATTAATCCTTGAAGCATATGTCCAATTGCCTTAAATATCTCTCCTTTGATATGAGGACTTCTATGTGCCTGTTCTGCAAAGTGTCTTGCCAAGTAAATTAAATGAAAACCATCTAAGCACCTTGCCAGAAAGTTTATGCAAAGTAAAACACTAGCTACTTCCCCTTTCCTTCCTTGGCGCCAGCATGCTTATCATTTTAAAAGTAACTGCATTATCCTAACTCTTCACAACACATTCTGGTTAAGGAAGGCATTCATTTGGGACCCCACTGTATGGGAATCCAACTCCTTTGTCAATAACTACAACATTTAATTTCATGCAGATATTTACAGACATTCCGTACTAACAATGTGTTCAAGATGCAGACTAGGTAGCAATCCATTCTCTTTTAAGTCTAAGTCAACAGTACCCCACCCCTTGGCTCTCAGAAAGTGTGGCAAGGCACTGTATAATGATGGCAAAGAACAGCATGTGGAGACTGTAAGCTGTCCTATAGACATTGCCTGCCACTTGCATTTTGTTATTCACATTGGGAGGGCATATTGGATACAAAGGTGAATCATGCTTCTAGAGTTCTTTTCAGGCATAATTCCATTTAATCCTTGGCAACACCATGTTGCCATGTGGGTTGGCATAAATTGCCTTAAACATTTCCTTCCACAGTGCATATATTTATGGGGCTTCATATTAAATGCTAAAGATTTGGTCTCTTTCTTCCCTTATCTATGTCAACAGAATATTCACTGATGCTTCGGAGACTTAGGAGGGATGTTATAGAGGTCTATAAAATAATGAGGGGCATAGATAAGGTAGATAGTCAACAACTTTTTTCAAAGGTAGGGGAGTCTAAAACTAGAGGACATTGGATTAAGTTGACAAACGAGAGATATAAAAGGACCCAGAGGGGAATTTTTCCACACAGAGGGTGGTGAATGTCTGTACCAAGCTTCCAGAGGTAGCAGAGGCGGGTACAATTTTGAGTTTTAAAAAGCATTTAGACAGTTACATGGATAAGATAGGTATTGAGGGATATGGTCTAAATGTGGGCAATTACAACTAGGTTAATGATGAAAACTAGGCAGCATGGACAAGTTGGGCTGAAGGGCCTGCTTCCATGCTGTAAACCCCTATGACTCTATGACTGAGTGTCTGAGAATCTGGAAGCTGCTACCATAGCAAGTGCCTTTGAAGTTCCTCTTGCTTAAGCCATTTTAGACTTCTCTTGGTTCTCTCTATCTCTTTCTCTCTCTCTCTCCATCTTCTCAAGTTTAAAATACTTCTGGACCTATAAGCAACTGAAACTTCTCAAATGCCTTACTGTAACTACAGTTGCCTTCCTCCCAATGGTGGCAATACACCACTCATAGAATTCCTACAGTGCAGAAAAAGGCCATTTGGCCCATCAAGTCTGCACCAACTCTCCGAAAGAGCATCTTACCCAGGCCCACACCGCGCCCTATCACAGTAAACCTGCGCATTTACCATAGCTAATCCAGCTGATATCCAGATCTTTGGATGCTAAGGGGCAATTTAGGATGGCCAATCCATCTAACCTGCACATCTTTGGAGTGTGGGGAAAACCGGAGCACCTGGGGGAAGCCCATGCAAACAAGGAAGTGTGTGCAAACTCCACACAGATAGTCACCCAAGGCCGGATTTGAATCCAGGTCTGGAATAGGAATATCACTGAAAACCCATTCTGCGTATCAAATATCCTGGGAAATGTCATTTCTTTCCAGTGTTGTCAAATATACAGGTGAAGATCAGCCTCGAAGAAATTCCATTAGGCAAAGGAAACTGGCCAGTCCCTAAATTGAATAAGAGTCCCTGCTCAGTCATATTGACCGCAGTCTATGAACGGATGAACATGTGCAAGCTCTGAGAGGCGTTCAACATCATATTTAAACATTGACCCAGATCTTCTGATCTCCAGATAATCATACTCTGGAGGTACCATGGAAGGCACACCAGGGAACGACTTGGAAGTTCTCAGGCAATAACTATTACACAGGAGTTGCCCAGGAAGTTTCAGCTTCCATTGGGCAATTACCCTGCATCTGGAAGCCTCTGAAACTCTAGGTTAAGGCTGGGGACTTCAGATGGTTTTGTCTCACTTACAGAATTGTTACCCACGGAAAGTTATAAGGAGTTAGACCAATTCTAACTCCTTGCTTCTAGGTACTAACCCACCCGACTCACCACTGGAACCCCACTCACCTCCATTTCCCCCTCTCCCACTACACCCCCTGAAACTACTGCCCCAACCGCTGATTACACCCTAAACCCCAAAACTAATCACTTGATCCCCTGAACATCCAACAACAACTATCATTCTGATCCCCCAACTGCTCAATGACCCCTGCCTACCTTCTCTACGTATCCTACACAATCTACCCCTCACCCATCCACCTGCCACCCTGCCCATTCATCCACCCATCCCCTGAGGAATTGACAGTTTTTGTGCTGTAAGTTAAAAGCCTAGTTGTTACAACTTCTTTCTTCTGGTTAAGTTTCGCTATTCAATAAATCAAATCTGTAAACTATCGTCTAAGTTACATGGTTTAATGAATGCTTATTCTACCAATACCCTGTATTGTATCATTTCGAGTGAGCAAGATACAATAACATGGGTATTCTGTTCAACTTTACTTTCCCAGATATTAAGTGTAGAAGTTGCTATGTCAGTTTGTTGGGGAGTGAGGCTCAATTACAGGAGTGTTCTTTGGTGTCAAGTTTGAAAATTGCAACAGCAACAAACTCTGAATGTGGAAATTACATTTGTACTATTGAGATTCATGTTTCACATACAGAAACCAAACCTACAATGAAATATAACCTATGAATGCTTTATTAATACAAGCTAACAGGTAGTTATGAACCAGAAATGAAAATTTAAACCAACCATTAAGAGGTAAATGCTCCTTGTAAGTGTAGCTTGTTCTATCAAAATTACTTCTTACAAAATTACACTATCAAACAGTTTGTGGAGTTCTACCAGAAAATACTTTTTGTTTGCAGACTTTAAGCTTTGTAATTCATTTCCAATTCTCAATTTTAACAGGATGTAGTCCATTTCCCCTGGCCCCATGTGCAAACACAACCTTACTAGCCAATTTTATCACAGATTGTAGATCCTGTGGATCTATTATTAGAGTTGCTAAACAGAATTTTATTACAAAGTATCACCTGCTGTCCCAATAGGGGTCATTTTATCTGCACCATCTGGTGACAACTTGGCAGAATGAATCGCTCCCCTGTTGTAAAGGCCGTTATATTGCCCTTATTTTGGGCAATATAAATTTCAATTCCTGAGAAAAAAAACAGCCAATAATTATTTGGGGCATTTAAATGGTTCATTTTATTATTGGTTTGTCCTTCAGATTAATCATTCAGGATTGTCTGTTTCCATCAGTCCATTTATAATATTCCAGTCACGTTTTTCAAACTAAATTCTGAATTTTCTACATCCTCAGTCTGATTTTCTGCTATTTTTCTTAGAACCAATGAATGAAATGTTATAGGAAAAGTGTGACATTGTAGGAAATAAGTGTTAAACAATAGTGCACGCAGAGGGAAGATTTTTGATTTATAAGGGGAAAAAATGCACTTTAGATCGTGCATTTCAGGCTAATGGTGTGATGTTGGCAGGTTTCAAAATTAGAATTAAACACAGTGGATGGAATTTTCCCTTCCCACTCACCACATGAATCATAGCGGGCGAGCTGCGGACAGTGCAAATGTCTGTAGACTTCAGGCAGGATTTTCCAGTCTTGTGGGCAAGTACAGCTGGAAAATCCCAGTAGTGGGTATGTTATATATCCTCTGACAAGGTCAAACTTAATTGTTAGATCTTGGCTGTGTAAATTAAGTGCATTTTAATAACATAATACAAATTTCATTTCCTAGTCAACTTTCTGAGAAAATGAAAAACACAAACAGTTATATTTATGTCTAGCCATAGTTGCGTGGATTTCCTCCGGTTGCTTCGGTTTCCTCCCACAGTCCAAAAGACGTGCATTGGCCGTGCTAAATTCTCCCTCATTGTACCCGAACAGGTGCCAGAGTGTGGCAACTAGGGATTTTTCACAGTAAATTCAATGCAGTGTTAATGTAAACCTACTTGTGACATGAATAAATAAACTTTAAACTTTAAAACTTTTATAAGAGTATCCTTATTTGTAAGCCATTGTAGCATTTTCTTAAAATATATTAGAATGAACCAGACATAGAAACGTAGAGTGGAGTTTGACCAAAAAAATTGCGAAGTGACAGGGTCTGACTGAAAACCAATGTGTTTCACTCCAGGGAAACAGACAGGTTTTCTCAACTGATCTAATGGCACTTTTTCAAAAAAAAAGCAGTGGGGTGTGTTTCACCATGTTATTTCGCAGGACGGGACCTTAATAAAACTGGCACAGCCCAGAACCAGTCAAAGCAAAAAGTAACCTTTGCCCCACCTCTCCATGGAGGTATGAGGGCTCCCCTCCCCCACCAAACAGACTTTGCCCCCCTCGGTTACCTTTCTCCTGAACATCGCCAGAATCGTCCAACGTTCCCCCCCATCATCATTGGCATCTCCCCCACCCCCTTCCCCCCAAACTTCACCACTATTCCCATCACTCCCATGTCTGCTTCACTCCACCATCACCACAAATAAATGAGTCCCCGCAGTACAGACTCCCTATAGGGCCTGCCTCGGCACTACCTTCTGGTCTGACCTGTGCCATGGGCCCTTGCCAGAGTCCTGCCTGGCCTTGTCCCTCTCCCCTGGGAGCTATAGTCACCTTTGCTTCTTTGTGGGGATCCCAATGACAAGTTCACATCTGGGTGAACCTGTTGTAAACGTGCCAATGTGACGGCGTGGTGGGGATATGGCAAGAGGGCTGGTTAATCATATTCAAATTTATTAAAATTAATGTAAATCAGGTTCTTGCCCATTATGGGCCTGATTACATCAGGGGCAATGCGGTGGGGGGGGAGGAGTGAAAAGTGGAAATTGCGATCTCACCAGCAAGATTTGCAATTTCCAGATTCTGCCAGAACTTGAGCCCCCACCACCAATCCCCACAAAGACTGCAGGCTCAAAATCGCCCCCATAGTTTCTCTGGATTTGAGCACTTTCTGTAAAAATCATACGCCCTCTTAATTCTAGTAAGAAGTCTCACAGCACCAGGTTAAAGTCCAACAGGTTTATTTGGTAGCACAAGCCACAAGCTTTCGGAGCACTGCTTCTTCTTCAAATGAGTGGGAGTTCTGTTCACAAACAGGGCATGTAAAGACGCAAACTCAATTTACAAAATGATGGTTGGAATGCGAGTCTTTACAGGTAATCAAATCTTAAAGGTACAGACAATGTGAGTGAAGAGAGGGTTAAGTGCAGGCTAAAGAGATATGTATTGTCTCCAGCCAGGACAGTGAGTGCAAAATCTCACTAATTGTCCTGGCTGGAGATAATACACATCTCTTTAACCTGTGCTTAACCCTCTCTCCACTCACATTGTCTATACCTTTAAGACTTGATTACCTGTAAAGACTCATATTCCAACCATTATTTTATAAATTGAGTTTGTGTCTTTATATGCCCTGTTTGTGAACAGAACTTCCACTCACCTGATGAAGGAGCAGTGCTCCGAAAGCTTGTGGCTTGTGCTACCAAATAAACCTGTTGGACTTTAGCCTGGTGTTGTGAGATTTCTTATTGTGATTACCCCGGTCTAATGCCGGCATCTCCACACCATGGCTCTTAATACTAAATAGATTGCTGTCCCTGAACTACACAAGAGGTGAAAATGACTCCAAGGAGTGCTAATCATCTTAAAATAATCTGTTTGCTAAAGCTAGGGCAAAGGTAATTTAGACAAATCCTAATCCATTTGAATGTGATGTACACTATGAGTCAATATGAGTCAAATGTTTACAATCCTGGTACACCTGAAAAGTAAGCAAAACAATGAACTTTCTACCCCACTGGAGCATAAAAGCATTGTCTGCAATTGTGTTTTACATTTTCAATTGATAAATGTAAAATGTATGTAATACCATAATGGAAATATCAAATTATCTTTCCTAATGTACATTTTTGTTGACCAATTATTTGATAAAGCACATACCAGAAAGAAAGAAATACATTGATTAACTATGCAGCTATAGAGGAGAAACCAAAATGAAAGACAAATATTTAGCACATATTTATTAGGTACAGCATATGCACCGTGGTGTACGTCACTACAAAGAAATACAGGGTGTAGTGAAATGATAAAAAATTGGCTCTCTTGCTTTCCTTTGGAAAAAGAATGAAAGGAGACGTGAAGCAGATTTTAAATGGGTATATAAGGTGAAATGCAAATACAGCAGCTCATTTAATTTGGATGCAGAGCCAAGCTTTATTTGGAATAGCTAAAAAAAACTGGTATTTACTTGACAAAGTGATTTGATTTTTGATTTGATTTATTATTGTCACATGTATTAATATATAGTGAAAAGTATTGTTTCTTGCATGCCATACAGTAAAAGCATACCATTATAAAGGAGGGAAGGAGAGAGTGCTGAATGTAATGTTACAATCATAGCTAGGGTGTAGAGAAAGATCAACTTAGTGCAACATTGGTCCATTCAAAAGTCTGATAGCAGCAGACAAGAAGCTGTTCTTGAGTCATTTGGTACGTGACCTCAGACTTTTGTATCTTTTCCCTGACGGAAGAAGGTGGAAGAGAGAATGTCCAAGGTGCATGGGGTCCTTAATTATGCTGGCTGCTTTTCTGATGCAGTGCAAAGTGTAGACCGTGCCAACGGATGGGAGGCTGGTTTGAGTGATCGGGTTTGATTGATTGAGATTGCCTAAGTATGTCTTTTCCACAAAGAGAAAAGCAAATCCAATCCAGCCAATTCTCATTCCATCAGTCTACTCCCAATCATCAGAAAATTAATAGAAGTGTCATTGAGAGTGCTCTCAAAATTCACCTATACACCATTACCCTGAGTTTTGCGGAGGTCAATCATCTCAGTCCCAGGGCATCACTGCAAGAGTTCTTCAAGATAGTGTCCAAGGCCCAACCATCTTCCAACTGTTTTATCAATGATTCTCCCTCTAACATAAGGTCTGAAAGTGCAGATGTTCACTAAAGATTGCACAGACTTAATTTCCGTTGGCAACTGGTCAGATATTGAAACCACCTATGCCACATTCAGCAAAAACTGAGCAACATTCAGTTTTGGACTGATAAGTGACAAATAACATTGGCACCACACAACTACCAGGCAATGACCATCTTCAGCAAGAGAAAATGCCAGCAATATTGATCAACATTGGCATCATTGAAATTATCTCATCTTCAGCATTCTGGAAGTCACCATTGACCAGAAGATTAGCCATGTAAACACTGGAGCCACACATGCAGCTCAAGGGCTGAGTCATCTGTGGTGAGTAATTCATCCCCTGACTCTCCAGATCCTTTCTGCAACTGCAAGGCACAGACCAAGAGTGTAACGGAATACCGTTTGCTTGCCTGGATGTATAGAGTTCTACGAACATTCAAACCAAGATCCAGGTCAAAGCAGCATATTTGATTATTACTCCTTTAAGCATCTTCAACATTCAATCCCTCCAGGCACACAGTGGCAGCAGTTTGTGCCATGTAAAAGTTGCACTGCAATTCACCAAGGCTTCTTCAAAAGCATCTTCCAATCCTGCAACCTCTACCACCTAGAAGAACAAGGATAGCAGGTGCACAGGAATACCACCAAATACAAGTCTCCCTCCAAGTCACATGCCATCTTCATTTGGAAATATATCACTGTTCCAAACCTCTGACCTAACAGCACTGTGGATGCAACAACAGCACTATAGATGTACCTACAGCACACAGACTGCAGCAGCTCAATAAGTCAGCTCGCCATCACTTTCTTGATAGGCAATAAATGCTCACCCACATCCAATGGATGAATAAAAAAGAGCACATGCACCTCCAACAGGACTTGAGAGTGAATTTCCTCATCATTTCCTGAATTTCAGTGCTGCCAAAATGGCATTGGCAATCCTTCAGTACAACTTTGTAAGGCCTTAGCACAGAGATTCTTCACAATCCTTGAGCTGTTCCAAACATTGATTCCCACCCCACACTTCCACTATTTACATTTACTTCAGTTAGTGAGATGCATTGGGGGGAATTTTCTGTCTTCGTTTTCAACGTTTTGGAACAGCAGTGTGGTATGAAGTGTTCAATGTTGGGGAAGTCTCCTCAGTTGGCTTTTTGATGCAGGCATTGTGTGCAATTTCCTCCTGCAAAGCAACCAGTATATGAGCATAAGCTTGGCAGAGTTTGTAAAAGCAGATTGGGAGAGATTAAGTAATATACATGGAGTTGTGAATGAATGAGAAAAAATTGGTGTCATGGTGACACGGTGGCACAGCGGATGGCACTGCTTCCTCACAGTGCCAGGGACCCAGGTCAATTCCTGGCTTGGGACACTATCTGCGTGGAATTTGCATGTTCTCCCATGTCTGTGTGGGTTTCCTCCAGGTGCTCCGGTTTCTTCCCACAGTGGGTTAGATGCGTTGGCCATGCTAAATTCTCCCTCAGTGTGCCCGAACAGGCACCAGATGTGGCGACTCAGGGATTTTCACAACAACTTCATTGCATTATTAATTAAGCATCCTTTTCACGCTAAAAATAAACTGAAATAAATTTAAAAATGACACGTGATAAAGTAATTTGTGAGAGAATTGAAGGAGTTCTGGTGTTTTTTTTGTCCTATGGTCTGTTGAATATGACAGATTGAACTGTGCAATTAAAGAAATTTCCTGCCTGTACCAGCTGTTATAGTTTGACAGTATGACTTGCACAATGGATATGGAAATACCATACCCAAAAAACCTCTATACATCTCCCTCTAGAGACCAGCAGCAGATGTGACACTTTCTTAAAATAAATGCAGCAGCAGCAGCAGCCTGATTGGCATCGAGGAAATTATGGGGCCCAAGATTAGAAGGCATTTACATCCTGCTACGAGATTGTTAAACATGCAGAATAGATCTCCTGATAAAGACAGTTAAGGCTTCATGGACTGGCATGATTGACCAGCACGTAAGTGCAACAACAATTAGGAAGACAGTAGCAGACTTCAAGAGGACATAGGCAGGTGAGTAGACTGGGCAGATGCATGCCAAATAAAATTGAATGCAGAAAAATATAAGGCGGTATATTTTAGTAGGATGAATGAGGAAAATCAGTATGTGCTGAATGGTACAATTATTAATGGGGTGATGGAAGATAGATGTGTGGGATGCCTGGCATTGATCTTTAAAAGTGGTAGGGCAGGTTAACAAAACAATTTTTTCAACTTTTGAGATCCTATGTACAAGAATAATGGAGCAATTTGGAGAATGGGTGCGTAAGTAGAAAATGAGTTTCAATGTAGCTTAAAAAGATGCTGCATTTTGCAAGGAAACTGAAGAGGCCACCTATCCTCTAAATTCAGAAATTGTGAAACCATGCTTTATGCAAAAAAGTATTTTATGCACATACTGGCAGGAAAACATGAAAAAACTGAAGTCACAATCCAGTGATTTTAAATCACAAAGATGGCTGCATATTTGCATCACTGTTCCTTCCAAATTCCAAGTCTATTAAGTGGTACTAAGCAGTCTGCAAACCCACACCAGGAATAATTGCCTTGAAGGAGTATGAATGGAAGCTAGTAGCAAAGCACCAAGACAATCACCCTGATACCCTTCCGAACAGCACTGTGAGTGTTTCCTATGATACATAGACCGCAGCAGTTCAAGAAGGCAGCTCACCACCACCTTCTCAAGGGCAATTTGGGATGGGCAATAAAGCTGGCCTAGTCAGCAATATCTATATTCCATGAACAAATAAAAAAGGGCCTTTGTTTATTTTACATAGGACAAAGACTTGTTGGTCATTCTTACTAAAATAATCCTGCAGGACCTACAAGGATCCATGCAGACATAAGCAATAGTAAATTGGATGGATAATACAACTTTTGTTTTTCAGATTACAGACATGGTTTCAAAGGAATTATGCAATCACCACTAGTGGCCAGGTTTTCGGTTGCAAAATCCCAAACTCAGGAATTTCCCCCACTCTCACACACACACACCTCTCTACCTTGCTGATTGCACAGAGACCTCCAGGCCCATGTCTGAGTGAGGGTTGGGGGCACCTAAGGTTCAGTAAGTGACGGAGCTCTCATTTCAGTATGTCTATAACCACCAGTCTCCATGGCTCTTATCATTGGAGTTGCTTGGGGGGCTGGTAGAGGATTCTGAGTACAGATGGGGAGACAAAATCCCAGTGGGGAACAAGACAAAGAGGGAAATGTAGTGGCTTTGAGGTGCAATATGCTTTAATGCTAATTATTTAGTGCCAATTATCCTATCCTTAACTATAGTGTCTGCTTTCACCCATGCCCCCTCGATGATCTGAAATCTTCTTAATCTTGCGTGACCTAGCACTACGTCTCAATGACTCCCCAGGTTGCACATCAGAGGTAGAGCAGCCTGCTATTCCACATCTCATGGCCTTTGAGGCCTTTGGTGGTCATCCTTTGGAGGGCCAGGACCTGGATGATCCCAGTCGACTTTCAATATTAATAAAGCAAAAAGACCAAAGAAGGATTGAAAGACTTTATTAACATTTATTAATATGTAGCCGTGCCACCTGATTCAACCTGCTGCTCTTGAGATGCAAAGATATCAGGAAAGGAGGATTCATAAGGGCTGGAGAGTGCTGGAGTCTCCTGTGCGGAAGACCCCAGGATGTCCTCCAATGCTTCTTCCTTCTTCAGGGCATCGGTGGACACTCCATGGGTTGGGAGGGCAGCTGGAGTGAGCTGGTGCTGCTAGTCCTGGAGGTCCAACATCGTCTGCACCATGGTGTGAGAGCCCTCATCAAGGAACCTCTGCATCTGGACCAAGTTCTGGAGCCCTCTGCAATTACCCTTTGTGACTGGGCTATGCTTTCAAAGCCCGCAGCCATGGCTGTCTGTGTATGTAGCATGTTCCTGATGCTCTCAGGCACAGTCCTCAGAGACTCAGCCATGCCTTGGACCCTGCCACCCATGGCTACAAATTCCTGCTTCAGACTTCCTACTGTGGCAGCCACTCTGGCAGTGTTGGCCTGGGTGCCGTGCAATGCTGGCACCATCTCCTGTGCCTGAAAGCTATAGGACTCCTCCAATGCTGAAAGTGATATAATGTCAGAATTCAAACCCTACACATGTTGGTATACTTTGGCATAATTGCAGTTCAGGCATCTCACAGACGAGTGGCTCAAAAGTGTGCAACAACTGCTCTTTGAAAGAACTTGCACAACAACCATTCTGGTTAATGATCCAGTTTCTGACTTGGGTGCCACATGCAACTTTCCAGGCTTACGTATAACTCTGTTTATAACACAAAGCATATCCTGTGACATCTGGAATGCAAATAAAGCCAAAGTAGTGGAAAGAGGAGATGACCAACATCACCTGCATAACACAGGGCCTCTCGAGCTGTGACACCTAACCTAGGCCAATGTGTAATACTGTCAAGCAGATGAATGCTTTGAAGTCTGGATTCATACTTGACATGCGCCTGCTTCCCAGCATCTGCTTGTGTAGTCTGATCATTGAGCCACCCTTAAATTTGAGCTTTAATAGACAGTGAAAGATACAAAGTGCATCTCAAAGAACTTTTGAACACTGGAATCGTAAGTGATGTACGAGAGAGGAAAGAAGCCCTCTAAAGCATTACTAATCAGCCAACAATCTCAATTCTTTTGACCGCATGTTGAGATGAACCTTAGCATGCCACTCATGTTATCACTGGTAAGAATCACCTTCATAATGTTACCATTCTTTTGCCTTGGGTGAGGTGGAGGCAGGCTGCTCATTTCCCTGTCTAAATAGAACTGAGAAGAATGGTGGCATGCGGCATCAAACAGTCACCTTTCAGAACTGTAATTTCTACTCTCTGCATTGATAGCTGCGCTCACTAACATGTGGAGCAAACAAGGACTGTGGTAGAGGGGTTAGGAAGGTGAAGACAGATGAGGGTATTGAAGAGCTCTGTGATCTGCACAGCCTGATTGCTCTTCATGTGGGGCTGGTGGGTCTGGTTGATTGTCATTCATTCCAGCAACCACTGTGCCACGGTACAATATGCTTTTAAGGGATTGCAGTGCGCCATACCTCAAGAGAAGAGTGTCATGTGATCCAGCTTTTGTTTCACTTTGGTCTGAAATGGAGCACAGACACGTACAGCTCTGCAGCTCTGATGTTCTCATGCTTCCTATCCATGTAGATATGTTCACATGTGCCTGTTCTTAATAAATGAACCCACAATGTTATGAATGATTGATTGGTGTCTTTATTTCATCATAATACATATAACATGCTGTGCAGCAATTGTTCCTTCTAATTTGAAACAGATACGACAGAGTGAACAGTTTTAGATCATGCTACATGGCATGATCTGACACTCGAAATTCTGGTGAGACTGCATTGGGGTTGCAGCGTCGGAGAGTGTTGAAATTGCAGCAAGATGATTACATCACAAACTTTTGAAAGCACAGCTTTGGCATATTACTCAAATAAAGAGCTATCCTGAGATGGATAGAAAGCTGGTTAGCAGATAGGAAGCAAATAGTTGGCATAAATAGGTCTTTTTTAGATTGGCAGCCTCTGGTGGTGTCCCGCAGGGATCTCTGCTAGGACCCCAACTGTTCACATTATGTATTAATGAGTTGGAAGAGGGAACTGAATGTATTATCTCCAAATTTGAAGATGATTCAAAATTGGGTGGGAGGGTGAGGTGTGAGGAGGATGCAGAGATGCTTCAACGTGATTTGGACAGGCTGAGTATTTGGGCATAAGCATGTTGGATGCAGTATAATGTGGATAAATGTGAGCTTATCCACTTTGCTAGCAATAATAGGCAGACAGATTATTACTTGAATAGGTGCAAATTGAGAGATGTGGACACTCATCGAGACATTGGTGTCCTCATGAATCAGTCACTGAAAGTAAGTGTTCAGGTACAGCAGGCAGTAAAGAAGGCAAATGATGTTTTGGCCTTTTTAGCAAGAGGATTTGAGTATAGGGATAGGGATGTTTTGCTGTAATTTTATAGGGTATTGGTGAGTATTGTGTGCGACTTTGGTGTCCATATCTGAGGAAAGATGTCTTTGCTATAGAGGAAGTACAACGAAGGTTTACCAGGCTGATTCCTGGGATGGCAGGTCTGTCATGTGAGGAGAGACTAAGTCGGTTAGGATTATATTCACTGGAGTTTAGAAGAATGAGAGGGGTTCTCATACAAACTTATAAAATTCTAACAGGGTTAGACAGGGTAGATTCAGAAAGAATGTTATTACTGGTGGGGGAGTCCAGAACTAAGGGTCATAGTTTGAGGATAAGGGGTAAACCTTTTAGAACTGAGGTGAGGAGAAAGTCTTCACCCAGAGGGTAGTAAATGTGTGAAATTCACTAACACAGAATTGCAGTTGAGGCAAAAACATTATCTGATTTCAAAAGAAATTAGATATAGCTCTAGGGCATAAAGGGATCAAGGGAGATGGGAGAAAGTGGGGGGCATCAGGATATTGAATTTGATGTTCAGCCATGATTAAAATGAATAGCAGAGCAGGCTCGAAGGGCCAGATGGCCTATTCCTGCTTCTAGTTTATATATTTTCTATGTTATTATGTAAGCAGACAGATGCTTTGTGTTGCAGTGCATAGTCTGTTCAGTGTGTGGGATAGCATGTTGATAGGACCAGCATGGGGTCAGCTCAGCCGGCAAAAGTGAGTGACCAGAGGATAGGCCAGATCGATAATGACCGAGGGAGAGTCAAAAAACATCCTAAATCAAAACTTGTGATTGTAATGCGTGGAGCTTCGGAAGAGTGGCACAGTGGCAGAGCGGTTAGCACTGCTGCTTCACAACACCGGGGACACAGATTCAATTCCAGCTTCAGGTGACTGTGTGGAATTTGCACATTCTGACCCTGTCTGCATGGGTTTCCCTCTGCAGTCCAAAGACAAGTGGGTTAGGTTGATTGGCCATGCCCCCTAGTGTCATAGTAAATATGTGGGCTTACGGGAATAGGGCCTGGGTGAGATTCTAGTCGGTGCAGGTTTAATGGGCCGAATGGCCTCCTTCTGCAATGTAGGGATTCTAAGGAAGAATCCTTAGATTTGGGAAAGTGGCTACAACAGCTGCCATCCCCGATGCTATAGGAGAAGGCAGGAAAAGGAATATTGTCAGAGTGCCCACAAAACTCCCCTGAATAAATTGGGATTAAAAAAATGACCTAGTATCAGAATTCAAAATGTTCAAACAACGTGCAGAGCCTTGTTCCTTGATTCAGGTGTTTCTGAAACAGAAAAGCAAGCCATACAAATTTGGTTAACAATTGGGAATAAAGGTGTAAACGGATGGAATGATTTCACAGCAGAAGTGCTAAAGGATCCCCAAAAGATGTGGACTACATTGGAAGAATGGTTCAGTATCTGGTGAAATTTAAATTTATTTATTACTGTCACAAGTAGGCTTACATTAACACCGCATTGAAGTTCCTGTGAAAATCTCCTAGTCATCACATTCCGGCACCTGTTCAGAGAAATTTAGCATGGCCAATGCAGCTAACCTGCACGTCTTTCAGACAGTAGGAGAAAACCAGAGCACCTGGAGGACATGGAGAGAATGTGCAGACTCCACACAGACAGTGACCGAAGCCAGGAATCGAACCAGGGTCTCTAGTGCTGCGGGGCAGCAGTGCTCACCACTGTGCCAGCATGATGCCCTAAAACCATGTTCAACAACTTGAGTTCATGTCATTTCATAAGAACACAGAAATAATAGTAGCTCATACCACGCCTGCTCTACCATTCAATATGATTGTGGCTGATCCTGGGCTTTAGTTTACTCCACTTTTCTGTTTGTTTGCCATATCCCTTAATTCTCTGAGAGAAAAAAATCTGTCTATCTCAGCCTTCTCTGTATTTAATTCCAGAGTGTTTACAACCCTCTGTGGAAGTGAATTCCAAAGATTTAAGCAAAATAATTTCTCCTCATCTCTGTCCTAATCCTGGCATAGTTTGAGACAAGAAATGTTGAGAGCTGGGCTGCATACTAGAGGATTAGATTCCATTTCAATCTAGCTAATGTAACCTATACAAAGGTTTGCATTGCTGTAGCACCTTTCACAACGTCAAGATGTTACAGCCAATGAAGTACTTCTAAAGTGAAGTCACCATAGCAATCATTATGGTAATTCATACTGCTGCAACATACAATTACGCCTAATGACAGTCAGTTTGTTCTCTAATGTGAAGCCAGGATTATTTTATCTTTGTAGTCACACTTTTTGAGACAAATAACAAAACAAAAGGTTTCACACGAGTTCTCAGGAACATACAGTTCAGCAAAGGGCTGCTGCATTAACTGTTTGTACCAAGCCTGTGCTATAGAGTCCATTGAACATTTCATTAGCAGATATCGAGAAACGGGTATGCGCCGTGATTTTGCCAGAACTAGCAGATAGGATTGTTAAATTGATGATCACATTCACTCCATGGAAGCATTCCAGCAAATCTGCTGGACAAACTCAAAATCCATAACATCAAAGACATCAAGGATGGACATAAGCGCAAAGCGATCCTCGAAAGTCGATGAAGCCTGCAGGTCTGAAGTTAAACCCCAACTGGTGATGAACTAACTAAAACACCAACATCAAGCAAGACATGTGGAATGCGTAGCCTTCTACCAAGGAAATGCCCAGCTTTCCAGCAATTCTGCAAGGCATGTGACAGAATTGCTGGAAATTCAAAGCAAAGGTTAATGCGACTACAAAGATCCACGTGCTGATCCAAACAGACGATTCATGATGGATACCTTCAAACAATAAGAATGATCATCCAGTATCATGTCGGAAACATGCTCATGACACTTGCATTTAAAGTGTTGTTCTCAGGTGCAAAATTACAATGCATAGATCTTGCTGTCTACTTTTGAGAATTAGGAATTTCATCGTGTGAGTTATTCGTTCAGCAAGGTCATTACATAAAGGGTAATGAGGAGAAGTTGTAGTGTGATCAATGTTCCATTTCCCACACATATCCTGAAATGGCTTAGCGATGGATTGCAGACGACTACCTGTGATGATCTCTCCAGGCACACCAAATCATCATTCAATCAAACCTCCTGGAATCCATCCAGCTGGATTTTGTTTCCCACAACAACAGTGCTTTAAACTGGAGGAGGATGCAGAAAGATGGAGAGTGCAGCTACTGAATGAGGTGCAGCATGTAACAAGTTCCATGGATATGCAGTATGGAGTTTGTGTGGGAGACCTGATGGTCTGAGCGGTGCCACACAAATAATTAGATCCTTGGGAAGTCAGTCCAAACTCTAGCCTATGCCATGATGCAGCCAGTGCAGTATCTTGTAACTCCCGTGCCATACTTCTGCAATTTCTTCAGCTAATGTTTCAATTCAAAAGACTGTAAAATTAGGTGCATTGACCCGAACAGGCGCTAGACTGTGGCGATTAGGGGAATTTCACAGTAATTTAATTGCAGTGTTAATGTAAGCCTTACTTGTGGCTAATAAGTAAACTTTAGCAACAAAAACAGAATGGTGAAAGAGTCATCTGGACTCAAAATGTTGGCTCTACTCTTTCTCCACTGATGTTATCAGACCCGCTGAGATTTTCCAGCATTTTCTGTTTCAGATTGCAGCATCCGCAGTGTCTTAACAGGTTTTATGTAAAAATTCGCAGTTCGGGACGGGCAACCCGAAGAATTTACTAACTGGCTGCTGTCACCAGATGTCAGTGTAACACACCATAAAGAGAGCAACAGTTGGCTGCTCGGGAAGTGTGCGTTAAATTCATAGTTGGTGGCGAATTGGGAACCTGGGGACACAGCGGGCGACTTATTATTTGAAGTGGGCCCTCCCCCCCCCACCTCCACCTCCATCGCCAGAGGCAGGATTTAGCTGCGGGGGTGTGGAGACCAACTGGGCTACAAAGAGTTTAGAAAAAAAACAACCATTTTAAAAATGGGAGAAGGAGTCAGACCTGAAGCACTAGTTGTGGGAGGGGATTGATAACCCTTCCCTGTCATGGGGATAGTTTTCTCTGTACATCCTCTGCGGCAGTGGTCAACATAATTGATATTCAGTAGCCAACCAAAGTGGAGCAGAAGGCACGTTGGTGACAAGTTTGTTTCGGTTTTGTTTAGTCGTTGCTGTTGTGAGAGGCGCAGCCCCTTGGGGTGGGGAAGAATAAATAAATAGTCATCTTTCTTTCAGTCGCAGCGCTCCCGCCCAGTGGCTGCATTCTGCCAGAGTGCGCCAGCACCGCTTCACCGCCAGGGCTCTCCTCAAGGTTGCCTCTAATCTAAGTTACATAAAACACTCTTACACAACTCCCTCCTTCTGAAACCCCGGGAGAAAGCACTTGCAAAACACTTCGGCGCTGGACCCAACTTTAAGTCAGACCCAACCACGAGGAGAATTCCGGAGAATTTGCCTGCCCCATTCTTATCCTCGGGGCAGTTTTTGGCCCCTTGCTGTAGGTGCCCCAAATGGAGTGCAATCCCGGAGTCTTCATCGTCGGGCTCTCTTTTGGGGGCTTCAGGCTCATCAACCGGGGTCTGGAGTATCTCCCAATCCCGGAGTCTGCCCTGAGGAACACCTGGAAATGGAGAAACATCTGTACTTCCATGGTACACAGTGTGGTGACGGGCATCTGGGCTGTCCTTTGGTGAGTGTCAAATTTATATGTCCGATTAAAAAAAAATCACCAGGCTTTTTCGCCATTCCTTTCTTGTCTCTTTTGGATTTTATGGAGTTTGATGGGTGATTTGATTTTGTTTGGGAAACCGGTTTTTACACTGGAATCATCTTTCATCATAAACACAGCATTGCAATTTTCAGTCAGATAAGAAAGCTGATCTTTTCTCTACACTCTATCTGTAACTGCAACACTGTATGCTACACCCTCCTTTCTTTCGACCGCTATGTACTCTATGAACGAAGTGGAAATTATCGCGAGTTTCAATTTTCTAGGTATCTGGATCACCATCAGCCTGTCTTGGTCTCTCCATGCTACAGTTAAGAAAGCCCACCACTTTGTCAGGAGGCTAAGACAGTTTGGCATGTCCACTACAACTCTCACTAACTTTCACAGATGCATCATAGAAAGCATTCTTTCTGTTTGTATCATAGTTTGATATGTCTCCTGCTCTGTCCAAGACTGCAAGAAACTACAAAGAGTTGTGAAAAAAGTCCAGTCCATCACACAAACCACCCTCCCATCTTTTGACTCAGTCTACATTTCCCGCTGCCTCGGAAAAGCAGCCAGCATAATCAAGGACCCCACAAACCCCGGACATTCTCTCTTCCACCTTCTTCCATTGGGAAAAATATACAAAAGTCTGAGATTGTCTATCAACCGACTCAAAAATAGCTTCTTCGCTGCTGCTATCAGACTTTTGAATGACGTACCGTATATTAAGTTGAGCTTTCTCTATCTTCTAGCCATGACTGTAGCACTACATTCTGCACCCTCTCCTTTCCTTCTCTATGTACGGTATGCTTTGTCTGTGTAGCACACAAGAAACAATACTTTTCACTACATTCTAGTATTTACATTGAACATAGAACACTACAGCACAAACAGGCCCTTCAGCCCACAAGTTGGGCTGATCATATACCTACCTACTAGGCCTATCTGTAACCCTCAATCCCATTAAATCCCATGTACTCATCCAGAAGTCTGTTAAAAGACCCCAACGAGTTCACCTCCACAACCACCAACAGCAGCCGATTCCACTCACCCACCACCCTCTGAGTGAAAAACTTACCCCTGACATCTCCTCTGTACCTACTTCCCAGCACCTTAAACCTGTGTCCTCTCACAGCGACCATTTCAGCCCTGGGAAATAGCCTCTGAGAATCCACCCGATCTATACCTCTTAACATCTTATAAACCTCTATCAGGTCTCCTCTCATCCTTCATCTCTCCAGGGAGAAAAGACCGAGCTCCCTCACCTATCCTCATTAGGCATGCCACCCAATCCAGGCAACATCCTTGTAAATCTCCTCTGTACCCTTTCAATAGCTTCCACATCTTTCTTGTAATGAGGTGACCAGAACTGCGTCCAAGTGGGGTCTGATAAGGGTCTTATAAAGCTGTAGCATTATCTCCCGACTCCTAAACTCAATCCCTCGATTTATGAAGGCTAGTACACCATACGCCTTCTTGACCACATCCTCCACCTGCGAGGTTGATTTAAGAGTCGTTACTCTTAACCAGAAGGACCCCAAGGTCCTTCTGATCCTCTACACTGCTAAGAGTCTTACCCTTGCTATTATAGTCCTTCACCCCATTGGACCTGCCAAAATGGACCACTACACATTTATCCGGGTTGAAGTCCATCTGCCACTTCTCCGCCCAGTCTTGCATCCTATCTATGTCGTGCTGCAACTTCTGACACCCCTATTTGTGACAATAATAAATCAAATCAATAATTAATATTTTTCACTGTTTCCCAATACATGTGACAAGAATAGATCAAATCAAAACTTTTTGGCTGAATGAGTCTGCCAATGAGCATTCTAACTCATTTTCCTACTTTCCAGTTTTTATATGCACCCGCAGATGGCTGAAGACTTGATTGATACTCATTCTCCCTCCTCTCACGGCCTCGTGTCACTTTCCATAGGTAAGTCTGTAAATACGTGGGGGCTGGCAAGGTCTCCTCTTGTCAGTTTAACAATGTAATGCAAATGTTTATACAATGCAAGACTGTCATCAAATTATACCAGTATCCATCTTTGTACCTCGCTGACCGAATAACTGGGAGGGGTCAAGTGGATTTTACTGTGTGATTTCATTATTAGCTAATAAGATAAAATGTTGATTTTTGTCTAAGTAAAGCTCTGGGTTCTCAGTTGGGATTTTCAGAACTGTCCTGGTACCAGTTCCTCAGAATGATCTGTTCAGTCTAAATAAAGTAACGGAAGTTCACAGAATGTCACTAAGATTGTTCAGCTATGTCACCTACCAAGTCATGCCTTATTGCATACCCACACCCACTGGTGGAATTTCCTGTGTATTTGCATCCAGAGACATATATTGCAATCTGGATGCAAATCAGTCCTGCCACTAAAAGATTGCTGGATCTCCAGTTGGATAGTCGAAGATTGAATGTATCCCCAAGATGTGCTACGGGATGCCTTGGAAGCTCCAGTGTGGGAATTTCCTGGGAAGTTTAAACTTCTGATTGGCAATTCCCCTGCCCCTCCTGATCATCTGAAAAAGTAATATTACAGCCGTTCATGTTAGTGGGATTTTCTCATCGCACTGCAGTGATTGGAGATTTGGCTGTGTGCCAAATTCTATGAACTCCCTGCAGAAGGAGCATGGCATGAATGGCCAGTAAGATCATGCCAAAAACAACTTTGTGTCAGAAACTTTGGAAGTTCTGACTTGTTTACCTGGGTAGTTACCCAGGAAATGTTGGACAGAGCAATCCAAATCTGACTCTTGCATGACTATACAACTGATGCTCCAACTCCTCCTCCAACACAACTCCCATGCCCCAATCTCCTCCCAAAACAAATGAGTTTGTCATCGACTTCAGGAAGTGTAAAGGATGACATGCCCTTGTCTGCATCAATGGGGATGAAGTAGAAAGGTCAAGAGCTTCAAGTTTTTAGGTGTCCAGGTCACCAACAACCTGTCCTGGTCCCCCCATGCTGACACTATAGTTAAGGAAGCCCACCAACGCCTCTGCTTTCTCAGAAGGCTAAGGAAATTTGGCATGTCAGCTATGACTCTTGCCAACTTTTACAGATGCACCATAGAAAGCATTCTTTCTGGTTGTATCATAGCTTGGTATGGCTCCTGCTCTGCCCAAGACCGCAAGGAACTACAAAAGGTTGTGAATGTAGCCCAATCCATTACACAAAGCAACCTCCCATCCATTGACTCTGTCTTCAATTCCCACTCAGCAAAGCAGCCAGCATAATTAAGGGCCCCATGCACCCTGAACATTCCCTCTTCCACCTTCTTCCTTTGGGAAAAAGATACAAAATTCTGAGGTCATGTACCAACTGACTCAAGAACAGCTTCTTCCCTGCTGCTGTCAGACTTTTGAATGGACTTACCTTTCATTAAGTTGATCTTTCTCTACAACATAGCTATGACTGTAACACTACATTCTGCACTCTCTCGTTTCCTTCTCTATGAACTGTTTATTTTGTCTGTATTGCATGCAAGAAACAATACTTTTCACTCTATGTTAATACATGTGACAATAATAAATCAAATCAATCTGACTAGCCCCCACCAATTGACTTCCCTCAATGCCCTAACTCCCCCCAACTTAAATCAATGCCCCATTCCTTCACCAACCCTTAGCTGCCCTGCCCCTTTATCCACTTACCTTACCCATCCTACTCCCTTCCCTATTCTGTCCCTTTACCTAGTTATCTTACCCAGCTTGTCCCCTTATCTTACCCATCCCATCCCCTTAACCACTTTCCTCTCTCTGTAGCTTTTCAAAGAAGCTTCGGGACTTTTAAATTCTTTACTTATCAGAACACAAAGGTAGCGTCTTCTCCCAACAACCCAACACTACGAAGAAGCAGTTCCATTTCAGGTAAGCTCCGCATTTCTGAAGAAGCCGGAATTGGATGTCCCATCTGGAAATGCAGAGCTCCGGCATGGCACAGGAAAATAGGAGTGGAAGAGCAATCCAGTGGTGATTGTTGCTCCTTAGAAGATTTGGGTCTAAGTATTTGGTGTGAGTTACGTAAACAAGTGCAATACATCCAGATCTCCAAGATCTATTAGAGTTGTCTTTCAAATCCTTCACTTGAATAATATTGACTCTAATCCCAAGTTAGCACCTTTAGACCAAATGGGCCAAATTTCTTTTGGGAATCAGCACCACTGAGGGTGGTGGTCCCAAATGGGGCTCGCAAGCTTCCTAATTGGCTGCCTCTGACCTTGTCATCCTATTCTGGGTAAGGCCTCAATGCTGCAGGTTTATTCAGAGACCCTGCAGCTTAGAGTCTCAGCAGCCCCACTGGGAGGGTGGACACAAATGACCCCGCTCAGAGGATGTGAGGGCCCCTTACAATGGAGACACTCACAGAGCCTGGAAAATTAATAATTTAAGAAAGGGGAAGTGATAGGCTCCTTGGGATGAATGTGAAGCCTCCCTGCTTCAGTTGTGGCCTGGGGACATCCTTTGATGCCTGCATCCCCTTCTTTGGGAGATGGCTACCCCATCACCAGCAAAATTCTGCCAAGCATGAAAAATCACCCCTAATTGAGTCTTTAGTTACTTCAATTGGCTGCACACCTGAGTTGAGATGCAGGGATAGAAACAGGATATTTGTTGCTTCTCTTTTACAAGCAAGGCAAGAACAATTTCAGAAACCAACCCCATGTACCCCAAGGACATCTGGAAAACATCCAATGTGAAATAGGGCCCAGCTCTTTTTCAGGCAAACCAGATTCCTTACATGTGTACGTGAACAACCTAAAGTTTTTTGTGCTTTCCAGAACAATTGGCCTGTGTTGAAGAGGGGAAATGTTGGGCCTGCTCCAGTTAGAAATACCTGACATAATGTCAGGTTTTGATGTAAGCTGATGGCACCAAGTTCTATCTCACCAGCACTAGCACCTCTGATAACAACAATACCAGCCCACCACCACCCCCCCAACCCACCCCCACTGCTTCTGATTTATCATGCTGCTTGTCCAATTTTTATTATTGTGTGAGCAAAGGTTTTCTTCAGTTAAGTATTGGGAAGATCAAACCTGTTATCTTCAGTCCCCATCAGTAATTCTATCCCTCTCCTGACCACTGTCTGAAGCTGAACCAAACTGTTTATAAACTTGGTGTCACATTCGACCTCAGATGAGATAGGATCACGTATTCTTTCCATTACCAAGACCACCTACCTCCACCTCTATAGTATCTCAAGGCTCTACCCCACTTCATTTGCTGTTGAAACTCTCCATTCATATCCTTTCTTACCTCTGAACTTGACCATCCATTTTTGTCCTGGCTGCTCCCTACCCCACCTTATACCCTTTGTGAAGTTGAACTTCTGCTGCCTGTATCCTAACAGGCACCAAGTCCTGTTCACATATCAAAACCATGCTAAGTGACCTACATTGCCTCTGGCACTGACAATAATTAAATTTTCAAAATTCTCATCCTTGTTTTCAAATTCCTCTGTACCCTCAACCCTCCTCTGCAACCACCCCCCCACCCCACCCCACCCCTACAACCCTCAGCTTTCTGCACTCCACCAATTTTGATGCATGCCTAGTTTTCATCACTCCTCCATTGGTGGCCATGCCTTCAGCTACCTAGACATTAATCGCTATTATTCCATCCCTATGCCTCTCCAACTTTCTAACTCTTTCTCCTTTAAGATCCTCATTAAAACCAACCTCTCTAAGCACGTATGTTGATGTCAAGTTATGTTCACAATGCACCCCAGATGTACTGCGTTAAGGTCAGTAGATAAATATAAGTTATTATAACATCGCGAACGCTGCAGACAATTGTGCACAGCAAGGCTTAACAGACAGAATGAAATTAATGACTAAATACCTCGTCTTTGCAATATTCGCTGAGGGATAATCATTGAGCAGGATACTCTTACTCTACCTTCAACTGAGTTGGCATTCAATGTGTCTATTTAATATCTACCCCAAAAGCAGAGCGTTCATGGATATTCAGGGAAAATAGATTTTGTTTTATTCATTCATAGGACTTGGGCACCAGTATTTATTACCCAATGCTAGTTGCCCGAGGGCAGTTGAGAGTCAACCACATGTAGGCCAGATCAGGTAAAGATGGCAGATTTCCTTCCCTAAAGGACATTAACGAACTGGATGTTTTTTTTCCAAACAATCAACAATGGTTTCGTGGTCATCAGTAGATTCTTAATTCCAGTTTTTTTCATTGAATACAAAGTCGTGGCAGGACTTGAGCCTAGGTCTCCAGCACATTACCTTGGGTCTCTGGGTTAACAGTCTTGCAATTATACCACTAGGCCACCATCACCTCCCTGAATCTACAAGTCTGTTTGAAGCTATGCGGTCTGTTTAGTTATGAAGGGTATGTCCTCCATCTACTGCCCATGGTAGCATGGCTTGCACTCAAAACTGCTCTTTCTGGCAGAAGTCAGTGAAAGATAGAGTACATGCCTCCTAATGGATACATTTAGCAATGACACTTGAGGTACAGTAACCTGTAGGGTTATGGGCCACAAGTTGGAAGGTGGGATTATTAGACTGCATAGTTCTTTTTGACTGACACAAACTGGCCTCCTGCTGTGCTATAATCTTTATGTTTCTAACAATAGGTCTGACGCCCCATACAATGTTTAGGGAATACATTCTAACCAGCTTCGTCTTGCATAATAATGTAAGGCAGGTAGCATCAATCGGCTGCCGGTTTTGCGATATTTTCATTTCCACGTCAATGGAATAATTGAATGACAGTTGGGTTATTACTCAAACACATTGACTAATGTCAAAGATGAATTTTTGCCCATTGTGTTTTCAAGTGGTAGTCACACTGCTGCATACTGCACACTGCTCCACCCCATTTTTCTTCTATTATTCTGCATCAATTAGAATTAATGAACAGGAAACACTGGAAAGTCAATTCTCAGTCATCCGATTGTGCTCTCCGGTGGATGAAGCTCCACGTTGGGAGCATTCATTCAGAAAATCCGTGCTGCAGTGTTGATAGGATATCACAGAACTAGCATGTAAACATTTTGATTGGAAAGTTAGTTAATGGAACTAAAAATGTTGTACACCATTATCCCAATGATAGAATCCAGGTAAAGGAATCAATAGCACCATCATCTCATGTTTGTATAGGCGTGGTAACATAGCAACACAGCTCGAGATATTTTGTTGATGTTTAATCGGACAAAGATCAGATGCAAGACCAATGCAAGGAAGCAGACTGACCCGCTGGTACACAAGCTGGGTGTTAAGGAAGCGAGAGAGGTGGAGAAGGGAGGGGTTTAGAGAAGGTATTTCCATGCATTGGGCCTAGTCAGCTGATGATGCAGCCATAAATAATGGGCTGAAAGAAGCTGGGGTTGCACAAGAGGTCGGAGTTGGAGGAGCAAAGAATTTCTTTGTCCCTTTGAAGGAATAAAAGTAAGTACAGGGACGAGAAAGCACGATAATTGGGGAACATTAATTTTAGTGGAACAGGATGTTGAGATCTTGAAACTTTCCAATCAAAATGTTTACATGCAGTGGAAACTTAATAAATTATTGCCGGATAAAAATCCTGTGATTAATTTTGAAATTTCCTAGTGTTGAGTAACTGGCAGCTGTTCATGACCTCATTAAAGCTGTGTTAATCTCTACTTTGTGTGACCACATGGCAGTCGGAGAGAAGGGGCAGGAAATAGCTTGAAACTTCTTCGTGTTGAACGTTTCAGGAAATGATGCCTACATCATAAAGAATCACATTTCTATTATTAGAATTTCACTGTAAAGTTCTTTTACAGAAGTTCATACAAAAAAATTATTTTGTATGGAATTGGCAAATTAAGCTTGGCCAAATGCTCCAATAATTTCCTGAAGCTTGTGTTGTTATGGGCAGAGGAGAGATGTTAAGGATGGCTTCCCCTTTCCCTACCTCTCAACTGATGAAAGACATATGTATTTTCAAGTGTTTTAACCCCATTGAGTGCTGTAACTGGCAAAAACACACACAGGCACATGCACCCTGTAAGTTTGTAGTTTCTGTAGTTCCTTTGTTCCATTGACAGTAGAATCTGAAGGTTCGGGAAGATAAATTCGCTATGGTTTATTGCTTGCAGGAGCAGATTCATCATGTTCCACTCCAGTTGAGATACAATCCAAGTCCTTTAGTGAAACCCTGTTTTGGTCCCCAAATAGAGGAGTCAAGGCCAATCCAAAAATGTGATGTGGAGTTGCTGGCATTGGACTGGGGTAGGTAAGTAGTCTCACAACACCAGGTTAAAGTCCAACAGGTTTATTTGGTAGCCCGAGCTTTGGGACCACCGCTGCTTCATCAGGTGAGTCAATGTAAACCTGAGTTTCACTCCACTAATGAAGGAGCTGTGCTCCAAAAGCTTGTGCCACCAAATAAAGCTGTTGGACTTTAACCTGGTGTTGTGAGACTATTTATTGTGCCAACCCAAATATGTGCCCTATTAAATTTGATATACAGATAAAGCATACCGTTCATAGAGAGGGAAACGAGAGAGTGCAGAAAGAGGTGTTACAGTCATGGCTAGGGTGTAGAGAGAGATCAACTTAATACAAGGTAAGTCCGTTCAAAAGTCTGACAGCAGCAGGGAAGAAGCTGTTCTTGTGTCTTTTGGTACATGACTTCAGACTTTTGTAAATGTTCTTAATAAAAACATTGGGGGTGACCTTGAGCCCACATTTGCATCCATGCAAATGCCAATGAGCAGTCAAATCTCGAAGACACAGATCTCGCCAGTGAGATCGTGATCACAGATCTTACTTTGCCCTCACCGGTGACATCGTGCTTTACATGAATTTAAATAGATTTTAATATAATTAACCTGCCTCCTCGCCATATATAGACCTTCAGGTTTGCAACTGGTTCACCCAGAATTGAACCTATTGTGGGGGTCTCCCCAGCAGCACAAAGGCAAGTATAGCCACTGGGGGAGAGCGACATAACCAGGCAATGGCCTGGCAATGCCCCCTGGTACTGCTACTTGGCACAAGTTGGCACCATGCTCATGCCAACCTGGCAGTGCTAACCTGGCAGTACCAACCCATATCAGGGGGCAGGCCCCAGTGGAACCTCATGAGGGAGGTGGGGGTATTTGGTTGTGGACCAGGAGCAGATGGAGGAGCAGGGGATGCTGGCAAGAGGGAATTATGGGTGGGTGCCAGCTCCAGTTGTTGGGGAAGGGGGGGAAGGGCCAATGATCAGGGGTGAGGGGCTGATGACTGGGGAGAAGGGACTGATGTTATGGGGAGAGGGGGGCAGGGGCTCATGACCGGGGTGGGAGAAAAAGGGACTCATAATCGGTGGGAAAGGGGAAGGGGCCGATGATCGGGGACGGGGCAGGGGGAGAGAATGCCGACTCCAATCGGGAGAGGGAAGCCCCTGAGATCTCCCTGGTGGGCTGGGTGGAAAGTTCATTCCTGTTGTGATCAGGGCACCCTTTAAACTTGACGACGCCCCCCCACCACCACCACCCCCCCCACCCACCACGCGTGACAGTGAAATACACGCCTTTAATTCTTTTAGTCAGAGTATTGTAAAATCAGGAGATAAAAGCAGAGTGTTTCTCTGGAGGAAAGCTTTCCGATTTTCTCACTAGAAACAGCACTGTACCATTTTTGGTAAGACACCACCACTCCCAGTTTCTGTGATGTGACCAGTGTGTTTCTTCACAAGTCACTTCCAACAGCTATTGTCAAATAATCAAGATCAAGAGGGCGATTCTCCCATCGTGACCCGTGACTTTTCTGGTAGGTTGGGCTGGGAGATGCGCGTCGCAGACCTTGTTCCAGGATTTGCGCGTGGGCCAGGAATGCATGTGCATCTCCCAGAGCCGGAGAACAGTCAGAGGCCACACCATGCTGGAAACCGGCAGGAAGAGAAGTGAGTCGTTTGAATCTTCTTTTAATATAGTTTAAATATGTTTTCACTGTCATTATCGGGAACTTGCCAGTCCCAATTGAATCTCCCATCCTGCCAGGAGTACCGATGGGGTTTAGAGTAGTTCGCACGTTCGGGAAATTATGGGGAGATTTTGCCGGAATGAAGGGGGGAGAGCAGTCAGGACCCCCTAGGGGGTCAGGTGGGGGAGTGGTGCTTCCTGGGCGTGGGCACCCTGGCACTGCCCAAGGGGCAAAGTGCCCATGTCCAGGGAGTAATTTGGCACTGCCTACCGGGCATCGGGCAGTCCCAAGGGGGTGGGGACTACTGTGGGTGGGGCTTAGGGTGATCAGTGGGGATGGGAGAGTCCCGCTGTCGCTGTGCATTGTCACTGATTTGGGATGGAGGAGTAAACCGGGGCGTGTAGGGGGTCAGGGCTAGCCTGGGAATTGTCATGGGGCCAGTGGGGGGGGGTGGGGGGGGGGGGGAGCGGGAGGGGCAGCACTGGATTGTCCCAGGCTGACCAGCGATCAAGCTGGCTAGCAAATTGGGAATCTGACAGATTGGAGCTACTGCACATGTGCAGAGTTCTGGAGCTGTCAGACTCCGGTGCGAATAGACCCTAGGGTTTTTAATAAGATTCACGATTGTGACCTCCGCAGTGCACAGAGTGAAGAGATACGAGTGTGAAGTTGAACTGAGAAAACAGTCAGGATCTAGAACCGTTTTCCCACCAATTCAGCACTTTTGGGAGAATTGCCCCCAAGTTTCACCCATTCAGAAACTTTTCACACCCACTCCCCAAATTTTAATTTTGAAATCAAGAGGTCTGCATGCTGTATTGTGGAAAAGGAATTATTTAGAGACATTTAACATTTTAATTATTTGGAGAAAGGCAGCCATCAATGACAGGGAAGTTCTGTTGCAATTTAATGACTTTTCAAAGATGTGTTCTGAAAGTTGGTGAGCAGTTCAATGACTTGCCCAGAACTGAAAGTTAGCTCAGGGGTCTTTTATAATTCTCTATGTACTGACAGGAAAGAAACGGTTATCTGACCCTCTCAGCTCCATTTTGCTTTAAGTGTCCATTCTCCCTTTTCTAAAAAAAAGTGTCCATTTGGAATTTATACTCTGTAAGCCCATATTACGTAAGCATATCATTGAGCAAGCGATCATTTAAATGAATAAGGCCAATTTTTATTTAATTTGTTTCTAAATGCCTAGTATTGGTAATAATATCATAATTCTGTCCCTGAAATATCAATTCTGTATGAGCAAGAGTTTCTTTTTGAACTGTTAAAATCTTTGAATGGGTGTTTGCATAGTGAAATAGAAAAGAACCTTCAGTACTCATGCACAGAATACCATGTTCCCTTCCCCATTTAATTTGCCATGACCTCAGACTTTAAATGGTTTTATTGTCACAGGACCGTACTTGTAAATCACCTTCTCCTTCCTCTACTTCCTATATAGTTGGCCCTAGGCATGCAACTGTCTCGCAGATTTTTACTAAAGTCATTGTTCATCTAGATATTGGGATGTTGGGATGTTGCAAGACTTTTTTTTGGTTTACCTGTTTTTTGAACATGTCCTTGTCTGGCATATCAAGTTAGATGCAGTAAATTGTGCATGTTGCAGTATCTCCTTTAGTTGCTCTCAGTGTAACCAGCATGTCTCTAATCAACATAGAGGAAATCAGTTTCTGAACTAATGTTAACAATAAATAGATTTGTGAGTTCACAAATAATTTTCATAGAATCATAGAGTGCAGAAGAGGCCCTTCGGCCCATCAAGTTTGTCCTGACAGGCGAGAAACACCTGAACCTATCTACCAGCTCTTGGCCTTTAGCCTTGAATGTTACAACATGCCATGTGATCATCCAGGTACTTTTTAAAGGATGTGAGGCAACCTGCCTCTGTCACCCTCCCAGGCAGCGCATTCCAGACCATCATCATCCTCTGAGTAAAAAAGCTTTTTCTCACATCCCCCAAACCTCCTGCTCCTCACCTTGAACTTATGTCCCCTTGTGACTGACTCTCCAACTAAGTGGAACAGCTGCTCCTTAACCACTCTGTCCATGTCCCTCATAATCTTGTACACCTTGATCAGATCAGCCCTCAGTCTTCTCTGATCCAACAAAAACAAGCCTACCAACCTCTCTTCATAACTTAAATGTGCCATCTCAGACAGCATCCTGGCAAATCTCCTCTGCACCCCCTCCAGTGCAACCACATCCTTCCTATAATGTGGCAACCAGAATTGCAGACAGTACTCTAGCTGTAACTTCACCAAAGTTCTATACAACTTCAACATGACTTCCCTGCTTTTATAATCTATACCTTAACTGATAAAGACAAGTGTCCCGAATGCCTTTTTCACCACCCTACTAACATGCCCTTCTGCCTTCAGAGATCCATGGACACACACACCAAGGTCGCTTTGTTCCACAGAACTTCATAGCGTTCTGCTATTCATTGAATCCTTCCTTGTCAAATTACTCCTTCCAAAGTGTATCATCTCACACTTTTCAGGGTTAAGTTCCATTTGCCACCTGTCAGCCCATATGACCAATCCGTCTATATTTTCTTGTAGCCAAGACACTCGTTGCCCAGAGCTGGGAGTACAATCAAATAGTCAGTCTGTCTCAACAGTAGTTCATAGTTTACAAAAAACTAAACATAAGAACATAAGAAATAGGAGCAGGAGTAGGCCATCCAGCCCTTCGAGCCTGCCCCGCCATTCAATAAGATCATGGCTGATCTGTCGCTGCTCAGTTCCACTTTCCCGCCCTCTCCCCATAACCCTTAATCCCCTCTCTTATCAAAAACCCATCAACCCGCGTCTTAAAAATATTTAGCGAGGCAGCCTCCACCACTTCAACGGGCAGAGAATTCCAGAGATTCACCACCCTTTGAGTGAAGAAGTTCCTCCTCAACTCCGTTCTAAACCGCCCCCCTTTTATCTTGAGGCTGTGCCCCCTAGTCCTACTGTCTTTTTTGAGCGGGAAGAGTCTCTCCACCTCTATCCTATCCATCCCATTCATCATCTTATATGTCTCAATGAGATCTCCCCTCATTCTTCTAAACTCTAACGAGTACAAGCCCAGTTTATTCAGCCTCTCCTCATAGATCAACCCCCTCAACTCCGGCATCAGCCTAGTAAACCTCCTCTGCACTCCCTCCAAGGCCAAAATATCTTTGCGCAGGTGCGGTGCCCAAAACTGCACACAGTACTCCAGCTGCGGCCTCACCAATGCCCTATACAGCTGCAGCAAGACCACTCTACTTTTATATTCAATCCCCCTCGCTATGAAGGCCAGCATCCCATTAGCCTTCCTGACCACCTGCTGCACCTGCAAGCTGGGTTTTTGCAACTCATGCACAAGGACCCCGAGGTCCCTCTGCACCGTCGCCTGCTGCAGTTTTTCGCCCCGTAAGTAATAGTCCTTCCTACCATTCTTCCTACCAAAGTGGACCACCTCACACTTGCCAACATTAAATTCCATTTGCCATTTCCTAGCCCATTCGCCCAGCCTATCTAGATCCTTCTGCAGACTCTCCACACCCTCCGCACAATTTGCCGTTCCCCCTATCTTGGTGTCATCAGCAAATTTCGACACCCTACACTCAGTTCCCTCCTCTGGATCATCTATATAAATGGTAAAAAGCTGAGGCCCCAGCACCGACCCCTGGGGCACTCCACTAGTCACCATCCGCCAATCCGAATAGCACCCGTTGACCCCCTCTCTGCCTCCTATTTGACAACCAATCCTCTATCCACGCTAACACCCTACCCCCAACTCCATGTCCCTTGACCTTCTGCAATAACCTCTTGTGAGGTACTTTGTCAAACGCCTTCTGAAAATCTAGAAAGACCACATCCACCGGCTCTCCTCGATCCACCGCCCTAGACACATCCTCATAGAACTCCAGTAAATTTGTCAGACATGACTTCCCTTTAACGAAACCATGCTGCGTCTGCTCTATCAAGCAATTCCCTTCAAGATGCCTCGCAATTTCCTCCTTAATGACAGATTCTAACATTTTACCCACCACAGACGTTAAACTAACCGGCCTATAATTCCCCGCCTTTTGCCTGGCACCCTTCTTAAACAACGGCGTAACATTAGCCATTTTCCAATCATCCGGCACTTCCCCGGAATCCAGCGACGTCTGGAAAATAACCACCAAGGCATCCACTATCACCTCCGCCATTTCTTTCAGAACCCTCGGATGCATTCCATCCGGTCCTGGGGACTTGTCCACAATCAGCCCCTCCAGTCTGTCGAGCACCGCCTCTCTAGTAACAGTAATGTCATTAAGACCCTCCAGTCCTACCACCTTTCCATCGCTAACACCCGGCAAATTATTCACGTCCTCCTCCGTGAAGACAGAAACAAAAAAGTTATTCAATACCTTAGCCATATCCTCATCCCCTACCACTAGGTCCCCTTTCTCATCCTCTAAAGGACCAACATTCACCCTAGCCAGCCTCTTCCTTTTTATATATTTATAAAAACTCTTGCTATCCTTTTTTATATTAAGCGCTAGCCCAGCTTCATAGTTTCTCCTACCCTTCTTTATCAACTTCTTTGTCAATCTTTGTTGACATTTAAACCTCTCCCAATCCTCATCTCGCCCACTACTCTTAGCTACTCTAAATTCCTCCGCTTTTAATTTAACACTTTCCTTCACCTCCTTCGTTATCCACGGCTTATTACCTCTCTTCCTACTATCCTTTTTGACCATCGGAATAAATTTCCGCTGAGCACCAAGAAAGATCTCCTTAAAGATCCTCCACTGCTCCTCAGCAGACCCTCCCTCCAACGCGCTCCCCCAGTCCACATTCGCCAATTCTTCTCTCATCCTACCGTACTCCCCTCTATTCAAACAGAGGACGCGTGTCCGGGAACCCACTTTCTCCTCCTCCATCTGCACCAGAAACTCCACCATACAATGATCACTCTCCCCAAGAGGATCCTTCACCACAAGGTCCCTAATTCTACCCGCCTCATTACATAGCACCAGATCCAAGATAGCTCGCTCCCTCGTAGGCTCCAACACACACTGTTCGAGGAAACTATCCCGGCAGCATTCCAAGAACTCTTCCTCGATCCCCCCGCGTCCAACATGGGTCGACCAATCAATATGCAGATTGAAATCCCCCATAACTACGGCCGTCCCATTCCTGCACGCCGCACTTATTTGCGCGTTAACAGCCCGCCCCACCTCCAGATCATTATTCGGGGGCCTATAGACGACACCCACCAGCGTCTTCCTCCCTTTGCTGTTCCTAATCTCCACCCACAACGATTCCACCCTCTGCTCCTTGGCTCCAATATCATCCCTTGCTACCACCCTGATGCTATCCTTAATCAGCAGAGCTACGCCCCCCCCCTTTTCCCTCCTGCCTATCCTTCCTAAACACTTGATAGCCCTGTACATTCAGCTCCCAGTCCCTGTCGCCCTGCAGCCACGTCTCTATAATGGCCACCAGATCGTATCCATTTGTGTCGATCTGCGCCACCAGCTCATCCACTTTACTCCGAATGCTTCGTGCATTCAGATAAAGTGCTTTCATCCCAGCCTTCACCTGGACCCTATTTGCCATAACGCCACCAACCATACTCACGCCCCCTACTCCCTCTATTATTGGGACATCCTCGGCCTCTTCCCTTACCTGTACCCTCTCCTTAACTTTAGACCTCGTAACATCACCTACCCTCGCACCCTCCCCCCCCCAATTAGTTTAAAGCCCTGTCTACAGTCCTCTTTACTCGATTAATTATTAGTAAACAAATGCGGGAAATTTAGTGGCAAACCAAGTTACATAAGAACATAAGAAATAGGAGCAGGAGTAGGCCATCTAGCCCTTCGAGCCTGCCCCGCCATTCAATAAGATCATGGCTGATCTGAAGTGGATCAGTTCCACTTTTCCACTTTCTCCCCATAACCCTTAGTTCCCCTGTCTATCAGAAACCTATCTACCCATGACTTAAATATATTTAGCGAGGTAGCCTCCACCACTCCAACGGGCAGCGAATTCCAGAGATTCACCATCCTTTGAGTGAAGAAGTTCCTCCTCAACTCTGATCTAAACTGCCCCCCCTTATCTTGAGGCTGTGTCCTCTAGTCCTGCTATCCTTTCTAAGCGGAAAGAATCTCTCTACCTCTACCCTATCCATCCCCTTCATTATCTTATACGTCTCTATAAGTTCCCCCCTCATCCTTCTAAACTCCAACGAGTACAGACCCAGTCTATTTAGTCTCTCTTCATAGGCCAACCCCGTTATCTCCGGTATCAGCCTAGTGAACCTCCTCTGCACTCCCTCCAAGGCCAATATATCCTTGCACAAGTACGGCGACCAAAAGTGCACACAGTACTCCAGTTGTGGCCTCACCAGTGCCCAGTACAGTTGCAGCAAGACCTCCCTACTTTTATATTCTATCCCCCTCGCTATAAAGGCCAACATTCCATTCGCCTTCTTGATCACCTGCTGCACCTGCAGACTGGGTTTTTGCGATTCGTGCACAAGGACCAGGTCCCTCTGCACCGTAGCATGCTGCAGCTTTTCGCCTTTTAAATAATAATCCCTCCTACTATTATTTCTTCCAAAGTGGATAACCTCACATTTGCTAACATTATACTCCATCTGCCAGGTCCTTACCCACTTACTCAGCCAATCCAGATCTCTCTGCAGATTTTCCGTACCTTCCATGCAATTTGCTTTTCCACTCATCTTTGTGTCATCAGCAAATTTTGTTACCCTACACTCAGCCCCCTCCTCCAGATCTTCTATGTAAATGGTAAACAGTTGAGGCCCCAGCACCGATCCCTGTGGCACTCCACTAGTCACCAACTGCCAACCAGAATAGCACCCATTGATTCCAACTCTCTGCTTCCTATTAGACAACCAATCCTCTATCCACACTAATACCTTACCCCCAACTCCGTGCACCCTAACCTTCTGCAGTCCTTAAAACCTGACATTAAAGTAAAGGAAAATTCAAAGGTGTTTTAAAAGTACCTAACAGTTAACAGAAGTATTTGCAAGAAGATATCAATAGACTGGTGAGGTCAGCAGAAAAATAATGAATGGAATTCAATCCGGAAAAGTATGTGGTAATGCAGATGGGGAAGACAAACAAGGCAAAGAAATACATAATAAATAGGATACTTGGGAACAATAGAGGAATTGAGGGGCATTGGTTCATGTCCACAAACCCCCGAAGGAAGTGGGACAGGTAAGATGAAGTGATCAACATTTATGGAATATTTTATTAGCCAAAGCAAACAGTAGAAGAGAAGGAAGCTTGCGCTAGAACTATGTGAAACATTTAGGCAACAGAGTACTGTGTACAGTTGTGATCATGGCAATAGGTGGCACAGTAGTTAGCATTGCTGCGTCTCGGCGCCAGGGACCCAGGTTCCAGCCTTGGATGACAGAGTGAAATTTGCACGTTCATCCCATGCCAGTGTGGGTTTCCTCCAGGTGCTCCAGCTTTTTCCCAGAGTCCAAAGATGTACAGGTTAGATGAATTAGCCATGGCAAAGTGCCCCTTAGTGTCCCAAGATGTGTAAATTGGGGGATTAGCAGGATAAATGCATGGGGTAAAGGGGTGAGGTTGGGGGGGGTGATGGGCATGGGTAAGATGTTCCGTCAGACAGTCAGTGCAGACTCAGTGGGCTGAATGGTCTCCTTCTGCACTGTAGGCATTCTATGATTCTATGATTACAGAACAGATGTGGTCACACTCGAGCGGTTAAGATGATTTACAAGGATGTTGCCAAGATTTTAGCAATAAAGAATGATTGAATAGTCTGGGATTGTTTTCACTGGAGGCTGAGGGGAGATTGAATTGAAGTATATAAAATTATATGGGATGTGGTTGGAAAGGACCTATTTCCCCTGGCAGTGAGGTCAGTGAAGTAATTGGTAGAATGATTAGGGATCAGTTGAGGCTAAATTGTTTGACCCAGATTATGGTAGGGTACTGGAACTGCCTGAAAGGGTGCTAGAGACTGAAAACTTCATCACTTTTGGAACGTCCTTCGATATACTTAAAGTGCCAGAACTTACAAGGCTGCGGACTGGCTGACAAGGGACTGGGCCAGATTGATATTTTTTGGCCTGCAGTGACACAGTAGGCTTCTTGCTCTGGTGCAAATTTTTATGAACCGCCTTTTTTGCTCTACATTGGTGGCCAAGCCTTCAGCCATCTAGATCCCTCCCTCTCCAAACCACATCACCCCCTCCACCTCCATCCTTTGAGATGCTACTTAAAACCTACCTCTTTGACAAAGTTTGTCCCTCTTAATACCTCTGCCTTTGTTGTGATGTCCACTTTTGAATTAAAATGCTTCTATGAAGGACTGTGGGATATTTCCTTTTTTTACCCTTTTCAGGCAGTGAAAGATGTAGATTGTTGGCCTTCCCTGAATAATTGACAAGTGCCCTTTTAAAATTTGGGATGAAATTTTCCAAGTGTCAGGTTCTGACTGAAAATTGGCATTTTTCTTTCCAGAAATACAGCTAGATTTTCTCACCAAATTTTCCGACACTCTTGTCAAAAAAAATTGGGGACGCACAGTTTGCACTGTCACCCTGGTGGGTGAGGCCTGATAGAGCCAGCAAGGCCAGCTCCACAGAGCACCCTATGGGCTGATTAGTGGCATGTGCCACACAATTGCCAGGCAGTGACCTTCTCCAAGAGAATAGAGTTTAACTAACTCTCTTTCACATACAGTGAAATCCCAATAGCCAGAAACTGAACGGGACTAGCCATGGAAATAATATGAAAATAATAGACTCCTGTCTCCTGCGTAAAGCTGTTAGTTGTATTTAAATTTATGAAAATCAAGTTCACGCCCCCTTCTGGGCATAAACCTGATTACATCACCAGTGGGGATGATCTCTAACCATGATTTTGCTGACACAAATCATGTTATGGCTCTCTCGTGAGATTTAGTGGTCCTAATAGGATTTACACCTGTGGTGAATGGGCCCACTAAATCCTGCTCTTGGTGTCAAAGCACATTAAATCTAGACATCTGAGCCAATGATCTGTACTTGTTTTTCCATCCAAATGAGTAGAAAAGCTGCTACTTTATCTTCTGTGAAGTTGTTTCATTAATAGATGAAACATCATGGGTGGCACGGTGGCACCATGGTTAGCATTTCTGCCTCTCAGCGCCAGGGACCCGGGTTCGATTCCAGCCTCGGGTCACTGCATGGAGATTGCCTGTTCTCCCATGTCTGCTTGGGTTTCCTCCGGGTGCTCCGATTTTCCCCCCCACAGTCCAAAGATGTGGGGGTTAGGTTGATTGGCCATGATAAATTGCCCCTTAGTGTCAGGGAGACAAGGAGGGTTTGTCTGTGGGGTTACTGGGATAGGACTATTGTGGGATGGTTGTCAGTGCAGGTTCAATGGACCAAATGGCCTCCTTCTGCACTGTAAATTCTATGACTATGAGCAGAGTTAAAAGTGTGGCCATCTACCTGACTCTTTTCCCCTCCATACTTTATTGTTGATGGTGTAACAAGACAATGTTGTGAACAGAGGTGAGCATCAAGACATCAGCATATCTATACAAATACCAGACGGTCTGTTCCAAATTCTTATATTCATCTTTTCTGAGCATTGTCTAAGACTTAATCGCTTTTCATTTATATAAATAGCATGTATTGCCCATTCTTAATTTCCTTTGAAAAGATGGTGGTGACCCACCTTCAACCACTCCAGTCCATCTGGCAGTTGTACAATCAAGTAAGGGAGTTCCAAGATTTAATTCAGCCACAGAGAAGGAACAGTAATATAATTCCAAGTCAGGATGGTGTGTGGCTTGGAGGAGAACTTGCAGATGATGGTGTTCCCATGTATCTGCTGCCCTTGTCCTTCTAGGTGGTAAAGGATGTGGGTTTGGAAAATGCTGTTGAAGGAGGCTCAGTGAGTTGCTGCTTGTATCCTGTATATAGTCACACTGCTGCCACTGCATATTGGTGGAGGGAGTGAACATTTAAGTTGGTGAATGTGGTGGTGATCAAGTGGGCTGCTCTGTCCTGGATGGTGCCAAGCTTCTTGAGTGTTGTTGGAACCACACGTACCGGTCAAGTGGAGAGCATTTGATCACACATCTGATTTGCCCCTCGTGGATGATAGAGGCTTTGGGGAATCAAGGAGTGAGATACTGTCTGCAGATTTCCCAGCCCCTGACCTGCTCTTGTAGCTGCAGTATTTCCATGGCTAGTCCAGTTCAGTTTCTGGATATAGGGATTTCACTGAATGTGAAAGAGAGATAGTTAAACCCTATTCTCTTGGAGAAGGTTACTGCCTGGCAATTGTGTGGCGCATGCCACTAATCAGCCCAAATCTAAATGCTTTCCATGTCTTGCTGCATATAGGCATGGATTGCTTCGGTATCTGAGGAATTGTGAATGATACTGAACATTATGCAATCATCAAACTTATGATGGAAATAAGATCATTGATGAAGCAGCTGGACTGGGCTTAGGCCACAATTCTGAGGAATTCCTGCAGTCTTATCCTGGGACTAGATGATTGACCTCCAATAACCACAACGATCTTCCTTGCTACTAGGTATGTCTCCAATGAATCAAGGGTTTTCCCCCGATTCCAGTTGACTAAAATTTTACCAGAGCTCTTCTTTAATGCCACACTTGGTCAAATGCTGCTTTGAAATCAAGGGCACTCTGATCTTGCCTCTTGAATTCACTGCTTTTGTCCATATTTCAACCAACATTTTAATGAAGTCAGGAGCATAGTGGCCCTGGCAAAACCCAAACTGAGCATCAGCAAGCAGGTTATTGTTGTCTCATTAGCACTGTTGGTGACACTTTCCATCACTCTACTGATGATTGCAAAAAGGCTAATGATGTAATAATTGGCCAGATTGAATTTATCCTATTTTTGTGGACAGGACATACCTGGGCAATTTTCCACATTGCTGGATAAATGCCAGAGTTTTAGTTGTACTGGAACAGCTTTTCTAGGAAGTGATCAGTTCTGGAGCACAGGTCTTCAGCACAATTGCCAGAATATTGTTAGGGTCCATTGCCTTTGCAGCATTTTCACTCAGAGGGTGGTGGGTGAGTGGAATCGGCTGCCGTCGGTGGTGATGGTGAACTCGATGGGGTCTTTTAAGAGACTTCTGGATGAGTACATGGGATTTAATGGGATTGAGGGTTATAGATAGGCCTGGTAGGTAGGGATATGATCAGTGCAACTTGTGGGCTGAAGGGCCTGTTTGTGCTGTAGTGTTCTATGTTCTACGTTCTATGTTCATTCCCTTCAGTCATTTCTTCATCTTATGTGCAGTGAATCAAAGTGATTGAAGATTGGCATGTGTGGGCACCTCAGGAAGCGGCTGAGATGGATTATCCAATTTGTCACTTCTGGCTGAAGATGTTTGTTTAAAAATTTCAGTTTTTCATTGCTCTGTCCAGAGGCACTTGAAGCCAATCAGTTAAAGAAACTAGCAACATTGGCTCCTATCCAATATAGCTGGCTAAAACTTTCAACAGCAGAAGGTGGGTTGGAATCTTGGATGCCATTGAAACTTGTAATGCTTCAAACTTCTGTATGTGGATCACTACAAAATTTTTCCCAGATGTTTCAATTGAAACTCTCAGGATTATTTAACTGTTTCAGGACTTTTTTTTTCATAAGAACATAAGAAATAGGAGCAGGAGTAGGCCATCTAGCCCTTCGAGCCTGCCCCGTCATTCAATAAGATCATGGCTGATCTGTCGTGGCTCAGTTCCACATTCCCGCCCTCTCCCCATAACCCTTAATCCCCTCTGTTATCAAAAACCCATCAACCCGCGTCTTAAAAATATTTAGCGAGGTAGCCTCCACCACTTCAACGGGCAGAGAATTCCAGAGATTCACCACCCTTTGAGTGAAGAAGTTCCTCCTCAACTCCATTCTAAACCGCCCCCCCTTTATCTTGAGGCTGTGCCCCCTAGTCCTACTATCCTTTCTGAGCGGGAACAGTCTCTCCACCTCTATCCTATCCATCCCATTTATCATCTTATACGTCTCAATGAGATCTCCCCTCATTCTTCTAAACTCTAACGAGTACAAGCCTAATTTATTCAGCCTCTCCTCATAGCTCAACCCCCTCAACTCCGGTATCAGCCTAGTAAACTTCCTCTGCACTCCCTCCAAGGCCAAAATATCCTTGCGTAAGTACGGCGCCCAAAACTGCGCACAGTACTCCAGCTGCGGCCTCACCAATGCCCTATACAGCTGCAGCAAGACCTCCCTACTTTTATATTCAATCCCCCTCACTATGAAGGCCAGCATCCCATTCGCCTTCCTGACCACCTGCTGCACCTGCAAGCTGGGTTTTTGCGATTCATGCACAAGGGCCCCGAGATCCCTCTGCACCGTCGCCTGCTGCAGTTTTTCACCACTTAAGTAATAATCCTTCCTACCATTCTTCCTACCAAAGTGGACCACCTCACACTTGCCAACATTAAATTCCATTTGCCATTTCCTGGCCCATTCGCCCAGCCTATCTAGATCCTTCTGCAGACTCTCCACACCCTCCGCACAATTTGCCGTTCCACCAATCTTGGTGTCATCAGCAAATTTCGACACCCTACACTCGGTTCCCTCCTCCAGATCATCTATATAAATGGTAAATAGCTGAGGCCCCAGCACCGACCCCTGGGGCACTCCACTAGTCACCATCCGCCAATCCGAATAGCACCCATTGACCCCCACTCTCTGCCTCCTATTTGACAACCAATCCTCTATCCGCGCTAACACCCTACCCCCAACTCCATGTCCCCTGACCTTCTGCAATAACCTCTTGTGAGGTACCTTGTCAAACGCCTTCTGAAAATCAAGAAAGACCACATCCACCAGCTCTCCTCTATCCACCACCCTAGACACATCCTCATAGAACTCCAGTAAATTTGTCAGACACGACTTCCCTTTAACGAAACCGTGCTGCGTTTGCTCTATCAAGCAATTCCTCTCAAGATGCCTCGCTATTTCCTCCTTGATGACGGATTCTAACATTTTACCTACAACAGACGTTAAACTAACCGGCCTATAATTCCCTGCCTTTTGCCTGGCACCCTTCTTAAACAACGGCGTAACATTAGCCGTTTTCCAATCTTCCGGCACTTCCCCAGAATCCAGCGACGTCTGGAAAATAACCACCAAGGCATCCACTATCACCTCCGCCATTTCTTTCAGAACCCTCAGATGCATTCCAATTGTTTATTTTATATTACATACTTATGCAAAGTAATAACTTGGAAAAAATTGAAGGCTGCAGGTTAATGAGTAGGCTGCTGTACAGTGTAAAGAAAGTAGAAGTGGAACCGAACTGGATTTGCTGTTTCACTGTGCAGAATTGGAGTATCTGGCATAGTGGCACAGTTGTAGGCACTGCTGCCTCACCGTGCGAGGGACCCCGGTTCAATTCCCGGCTTGGGTCACTGTCTGTGAAAAGTCTGCACGTTCTCTCTGTGTCTGTATGGGTTTCCTCCAGATGCTCCAGTTTTCTCTTACAGTCTGAAAGATGTGCTGGTTAGCTAAATTCACCCTCTGTGAATCTGAACCTGTGCCAGAGTGTGGGAACTAGGGAATTTTCAACTTGTAACTTCATTGCAATGTTAATGTAAGCATACTTGTGATATAAATAAAAAAAAACTTTAAACTATTTTGGTCTTAATAAAGCCTATGGCTGAGACTGTTGACTCCACCTTCAAAAGACAGTGGGCATGATTCCATCTTACAGTTAAAAAAAGGTTTTTGTCTAATTATTGACAATGTATTGATTCAGCAGCTCCAACATGAACTGACTTGTTGTGGCTTGACAACATTTTCTCAAACAGTCCTTGCTTACTGCATGACTCAAAATAGTCTGTAAACTGTCAATATTGTAAATGTTGCTCTGTCCTTGGTTTGAAGTAAATCATTTGCCTCTGTTCCCTTTCTCCCAAGCTAAGGTCTGGCTGGTAAACATGCATTCTAAACATAGAACATAGAACATTACAGCGCGGAACAGGCCCTTCGGCCCACAATGTTGCGCCGACCAGTCTTATTTTTAAAAAAAAACATTGACCCACTAATCTAAACCAATCCCTTTTCGTCCATAAACCTATCCACCAATCTCTTAAACGCCCCCAAACTAGGCGCATTTACAACTGCAGCAGGCAGGGCATTCCAGTCCCTCACCACCCTCTGGGTAAAGAACCTGCCCCTGACATCCGTCCTATAACTACCCCCCCTTAATTTAAAGCCATGCCCCCTCGTGCTAGCTTTCTCCATCCGAGGAAACAGGCTATCACCATCCACCCTATCTAAACCTCTAATCATCTTATATGTTTCTATTAGATCCCCTCTTAGCCGCCTTCTTTCCAGTGAAAACAACCCCAAATCCCTCAGTCTCTCCTCATAGGACCTCCCCTGCATACCAGGCAACATCCTGGTAAACCTCCTCTGCACCCTCTCCAAAGCCTCCACATCCTTCCTGTAATGTGGGGACCAGAACTGCACACAGTACTCCAAGTGCGGCCGCACCAGAGTTGTGTACAGTTGCAACATGACGCTGCGACTCCTAAATTCAATCCCCCTACCAATAAACGCCAAGACACCGTACGCCTTCTTAACAACCTTATCTACTTGATTCCCAACTTTCAGGGATCTATGTACACATACACCTAGATCCCTCTGCTCCTCCACTCTATTCAAAGTCCTCCCGTTAGCCCTATACTCAACACATCTGTTATTCCTACCGAAATGGATTACCTCACACTTCTCCGCATTAAACTCCATCCGCCACCTCGCGGCCCAGCTCTGCAACCTGTCCAAGTCACCCTGCAAACTTCGACACCCTTCCTCACAATCTACCACACCTCCGACTTTGGTGTCATCAGCAAACTTACTAATCCACCCAACTATACCCTCATCCAGATCATTAATAAAGATTACAAACAGCAGTGGCCCCAAAACAGATCCCTGAGGCACACCACTTGTAACCGAACTCCATGATGAATAATTACCATCAACCACCACCCTCTGTCTCCTATCTGCTAACCAATTCCTGATCCAAGTACCTAAATTACCACCAATCCCATACATCTGCATTTTCTGCAGAAGCATACCATGGTATACCATTCTTTCTGTTTTCTACCTCGTCATGCGTCAAACCACCAGGAGCTTCAATGGCCTCTGATCCCACAGGTGTGGCCATAGTGCATGGTCTCTACTACTGCAGAGCAGTGGTGATTCTCACTGGCGTGACTGTTCTTTCCCTGAATCTTTAGGCTTGCGGTTGTTTTGCTGAAAACCGCAGGCATGTTGTTGGGGAGATCTGAGGAAATTGCAGAGCAGCACCTAATCAGGGATTGTTTGGTGAGATCAGATACCTGAAATTTGCAGTTCTTCAAGTACTAACGTTCCTTTTTCAATGAGAAAATTCACTTTGTGCCAAGGCGAGCAATGGCCTAAAGAGTTGACCCTTTAAAAAGAAGTATTCTTATTTCTGTCTTGCAGGTTATTTCATCCATGATTTTACAGACATGCTGTGGAACCAAAAACTTCAGAATTCCTGGGAACTGCTTTTCCACCATGCTGTGGTAAGTTGTTTCTTAACTGCTGTGTGGCTGTGTTCAACAAGCCTCAGATCTTGTTCACAACCCAGACTGCCTCATCCACAACTACTTTTCTCACTGCAACATGAGTGATATTATCCACCCCAAAGTAACTTGTGACCCAGATCAATAGCCAGCTTTATATCTATGTTGTATTTACTAATAGCCAGCTGTTTTCTTATAGTGTGTTATCCAAAGGACCTCTGTATAATAGAACTAATTATCCCAAGCTTCCTGCAAATAGCTGCTCGAGCAGCTGTTCTTTGAGTGCGGGATGACTGTTTAATATGTATGTATGCAGAATTATTAAATCGAAGGCAGGAATGAGAAACCAAGAAATGACTGTGTTAGTCCAGCGTCTGTGATGCAGAAGTTAGTGAACTTATAATTAAGAGTAGAGTATCTGAGCTCTTGGAGACATTTGAGCTAATTACAGGGAGATATTGTGGATTTTTAAAGAATCGGATGAACCTAGTCAAATTTATTAAGGAAACAACTAAAGTAGTAGGCAGGAAATGTCTAGGAATGTAATATGTTTGGATTTCCAGAGGTTACTCAATGTGGCTGTACATTAGACACTGTTAGCTAAAATTGAAGGTCATGACATTGAGGGCATGTTATTGACCTGGTTAGGGAATAGAAGAAAGTAGGAATAATGGGTATGTACTCTTAATTAGTAGGAAGTGTTTGGTGGTGTCTCAGAAGGGTCTGTTATAGGGTCTCAATAATTCATCATCATTGTGACTGCCATGTATCCAAGTTTGTCAATGACACAAAGATTGCAAGCAATATAGATTGGAATATAACGTTTCAAGAAGATATAGATTAAATGGGATGAAAGCATAGATTAAAGAGATGTGTATTGTCTCCACACAGGACAGTAAGTGTGACAGTAAGTATCTGTAACCCCCATGACTTGCCTGGGCTTGCAAAATCTCACTTACTGTCCTGTCTGGAGACAATACACATCTCTTTAACCTATGCTAATGCTATCTCTACTCATATTGTCTGCATCTTTAAGATTTGAATAGCAGGTTAGCTGTAAAGACGTGCATCAGTATTCTGTAAATTGTGTGTGACTTTATATGCCCTTCTCTGATCATTCCCTTTTTTTGTGAAAAATACTTCCAGATTTCATTTTCAAAGACTCTCAGGAGACCATGAGCACAGAGCCATTGGATGGGAGCTGGGTTAGGGAAGGAAGAGATGGAGACCAGATGCTAAGTGAGATGCCCAAGAGTAACAAGGGTGCTATTTTATGGGGAAACCGAGCATGGAAGTGAAAACATTGGGAATTGATTTTATTCTTTCGCAGGATCTGGGCATCGCTGGCTAAGCCAGATTTATTCCTCAATCCTAATTGTCCTTGAGGAGGTAATGATGAGCTGTCTTCTTGAATCAGTGCATTCCATGTGGTGCAGGTATACCCACAGTGCTGTTGGGAAGGGAGTCCCAGGATTTTGACCTAGTGACAGTAAAGCATTTTGGAAGATCTAATAGAAGTCTACAAGATTATGAGGGGCATGGACAGAGTGCATAGTGAGAAGCATTTTTTCCAGGGTGGAAGAGTCAGTTATTAGGGGGCATAGGTTTAAGGTGTAACGGGCAAGGTTTAAAGGAGATGTACGAGGCAAGTTTTTTATACAGAGGGTGGTGAGTGCCTGGAACTCACTGCTGGGGGAAGTATGGGAGCAGCTACGACAGTGACTTTTAAGGGGCGTCTTGACAAATACATGAATAGGATGGGAATAGATGGTCCCTTGAAGGGTAGAGGCTTTAGTTCAGTTGGGCAGCGTGGTCGGTGTAGTGCCGAAGGGCCTGTTCCTATGCTGTAGTTTTCTTTGTTCTTTGCTCAATGGTGAAATCATTCCACATCAGGATACAGTGTCTCTTAAAGAGAAACTATCAGATGCTGGTGTTCCAGCTTATAATCATGCTGCCAGACCTTGAGGATAGTGCAGCTGACCATTGAGAATGGCTGTTTAGGTCATTGTTTAACATTTGAGCACGGTTAACTATTTGAGTCAGTCAACATCACAGAAAAAATTCAACCAATCAGCCAGTCTCCTTTTTCATTTGTGGACTGATTCTCCTTGCTACTGAGTTAACACATGTAGCTTTACAAAATATTTGAAAAAATATTCCATTGTTTTTACTTCAGAGTGCGTGCAATTTTTTTAAAATCTCAAATGTCATATGAGGAGCATATAATGTTGTACCAAACGTTATGGTTATTTGTAGACATCATTTTGCAGGCAGGAAAGCTCGGATACAGAAGGAGCAAGGTCCACTGGGATTCCATCTAAACAAAGCGTGATCATGTGTTGTAATCATTAGTACGCACCGTGAGTGCATGTCACACACGCACAGTAGGAAAGGTAATTGGAATGGTGTCATTGGTAATTTGTAGGAATTGCTACAGCTGAGACCTGTGGTGTTAGGAATATGTTATCTCGACACCATCCTGGTCTAATGGTACAAATGTAAATAGGTATTTTTTAAATGAGCGTAATTCTTTTGTAAATAGGCTACTGTGTTAATACTATTTAGACAAATAGAATGACATAGCACAAAAGGTAGCCATTTGATCCATTGTGTACCCAGCTCTTTGGTAGAACTATCCAATTAATCCTACTTAACTTGCTTTCTCTATCAATATTTTTCCCCCTTTAGGTATTTGTCCTATTTATTTTTGATCTACATCCACCATCCTTTCTGGTTGTACATTCCTGAGCACAACAACTCACTGTTTTTTAAAATAAGAAAATTTCTTCATGCAGCCGCTGTTTGTTTTGCTGGCCACCTTGAAATCTGTCTCTTCTGGTTACTGATCATTCAGCCACAGGAAAATTTCCCTTTATTTACTCTTACCAAAACCATCATGCATTAAAATTGTCATAGGATGGCACGGTGGCACAGTGGTTAGCATTACTGCCTCAAAGCACTGGGGACCCGGGTTCGAATGGGTGACTTTCTGTGTGGAGTTTGCATGTTATCCCTGTATCTGCATGGATTTCCTCCAAGCGCTCTGGTTTCCTCCCACTGTCCAAAGATGTGCAGGTTGGACTGGCCAAGCTAAATTGCCCCTTAGTGTCCCAAGATGTCTAGGTTAAATGGATTAGCCATGGTAAATGTGTGGGTTTGCGGGGAAAGGGCAAGGGAGAGGGCCTGTGTAAGATACTTTGCCAGAGAGTTGCCGCAGACTTGGTGGGCCAAATGGCCTCATCTGCACTGTAGGGATTCTATGATTGATTCTATGATATTTTTGAATACTTCTATCAAAACTCCTCTAAGCTTGCTCTGCTCCGAAGAGAAGTTTCTCCAGCTCCTCCAAATAACTGCAATCACGTATCACTGGAATCATTGTAGTTCATCTTTTCTAAACTCTCATCAAGAGCTTGACATTTGTCCTAAAACGTGATACCCAAAATTGAACATTTTTTACCGGCAAAGGAAGAAACTCCTTTGTTGAGACAAAGAATGAACTACCACCCTATATCTGACTTGGGACTCATGACTGATACTGGGTAACAGAAATGGGAAAAAGAATGTTGCCCATCATTTAACAAATAACATTGCTGGAAATGGAGGAGCACATACCAGTTTCTATCTTAGAGTCATAGAGATTTACAGCATGGAAACAGGCCCTTCAGCCCAACTTCTCCATGCTGCCCTTTTTTTTCAAAACCCCTAAGCTAATCCCAATTGCCTGCATTTGGCCCATATCCCTCTATTTTTGTACCCATGTAACTATCTAAATGCTTTTTAAAAGATAAAATTGTACCGCCTCTACTACTACCTCTGGCAGCTTGTTCCAGACACTCACCACCCTCTGTGCGAAAACACTGCTCCTCTGGACACTTTTGTATCTCTCCCCTCTCACCTTAAACCCTCTAGTTTTAGATTCCCCTATCTTTGGGAAAATATATTGACTATCTACCTTGTCCCTCATTATTTTGTAGACCTCTATAAGGTCAACTCTCACCTCCTACCCTCCAGAGAAAAAAGTCCCAGTCTATTCAGCCTCCTTATAACTCAATCTATCAAGACCCAGTAGCATCCTAGTAAATCTTTTCTACACTCTTTCTCTTTCAAAAACAAACTATGGTCATAGTAACAGCCTTGAGTCGTTGATAGTGTTTTGCTTCTGAGTCAAGACCCGCTCCAGAAACCTGATAGCAAAATCTAGGTTGGCATGCTGGCACAGTACTAAGAAAGTGTTGCAATGTTGGTGTCATCTTTCTGATGAAGCTTTAAACTCAGCCCTTATACAGCCTCTCATGTAGACAAAGAAGACGCCATGACACTATTCAAAGAAGAATTAAAAAACACTTGCTGGTGTTCTGGCTAAAATACATCCCTCAATCAACAGTAACACAAACAGATTTTCTCATCATAAGCATATTGCCATTGGTGAGGCCTTGCTGTGTACAATTTGGTTGCCCCATTTCCTACAGTATCCAACAGTGTCTACATTTCAGATATATCTCATTAATTGTGTAGAGCTTGGGAATGGCATGGTGGCACAGTGGTTAGCACTGCTGTCCTCATAGTTCCAGGGACCTGGGTTCAATTCTGGCCTTGGGTTACTGTCTGTGTGGAGTTTGCTCGTTCTCCCTATGTTTGCTTGGGTTTCCTCCCACACTCCAAAGATGTACTGGTAAGGTTGATTGGCCACACTAAATTGCCCCTTAGTGTCAGGGGGAATTGCAGGGTAAATACTCGGGGTATGCCGATGAGGCTTGGGTGGGATTGTTGTCGGTGCAGGCTCGATGGGCTGAATGGCCTTCTGCACTGTAGGGTTCAATTCTATGTCCTGAGGTTGTGAAATGTGCTTGTCACATGGACCAATACTTTTTAAAAAATAGACAGGAATGTTCCATTGGCCAACACATAGGAATCACACAACAAGATCAATTTTTAAGACTATCATTGTAACTAACCAACAAATGAAAATCAACATCAATGATTGACTAACCTACAGAAAAAGAATTTCAAATTAATTTGATCCCCATGCCATGTTCCTGCATTGCACCGCACTTTAGTTTTGTGTTAAAGATGCCAAGCTTCCCCAGACTTTAACAGGATTCCTTTTCCCTGCCCCCGCAGGATAAATTTTCCAGGGTCCTTTTTAAACAAATTCCCTTCCACGCAGTCTTCTGAGCATAATTGATTGGACTTCCAGTAGTGTACGTTTTAGACAGGCTTTGTAGACAAGACAGAAAGGTGACTGAGAAATACTTTTGTTCAGTAGCTTGGGAGAATTTATTAAGTGTTAAACTATAATGAAACTTAACAAATCATGCAGCAGTTTACAGGTTGCTGCAACAGGCTTTACTTCCTATTTTGATCTTGGAGAGTGGAGTGCACTAGGATTGGTCATGTGATCTTCTCATGACGCTGTGTGGTTGTCCTTGATGATGATCTCCTTCCCTGCTTTGACGAGGATTTTTGACTTGCTCCTTTCATACAGCTTCCAGTGATTGGATCTTCTAGGGTGACGTGGTTTGCCCTTGCTGTGATTAAATTTGTCCTGGCCTCTTCCAGGGATGATGTGTTTTATTCATACTTTCACTCAAACCAGTTCAATCTGTACATGCAGTTAGATGTCATTCTTCTAAGCCAGCGTGCGCAATTTCAGGTAAGTACACCATTTGCAGTCAAGACATTAAAATGCAACATTTAAAATCGAATGTTTACTTATTAAAATATTCTTAGTGCCAAACGAGCATGAAAACAGGAAGATTTCAGATCCGTTTTTTGAGCGAGTTTGAAAATGCAATCTTATACTACTTTGTGCAAAAAATGATGCACAATCTGTTTCCTGCCAGCAGGGTGAGGGGGCGGGGCAGAGCTTAAGCTCTCTGGAAAGCCAGCTGCTGCTCACACCAGAGGGCGTAATTGCACACACAGATATCTCTCTGCCAGGCACCCACTCCGCCCTCCCCTCCCCCCCCGCCCCCTATCCATAATATTGTGCCACCTCTCCACCTTGATCGCTGGTCTTCCCACCCTATTGCCCCTCACCCTGCCCACCAGCCCAATTGATCACTGCACGAACCCCCAATTCCCCAGCCCACCAATCCTCGGTTGCTGAATGCACGTCGTCCCCTCCACCTCCCTCCCACCCCGCCCGCTCTGCTTTGGTTGAAGAAATCAGGCAAAGAAAAACATGTAAAGTTTGCACAGTACTTTCCCAGTTACCAGCAGGAGAGATGGCCGTGTTGGCCAGCAATTCTGGAAGTGAAGGTGCCCAATTCTTAGTTACTAAGCAACTGGAACCTGGATAAACGAGTCAGCAAAAGCAGGGCGAGGTGTGTCAGTTTGTTCCTTTTGGTCCGAGTCCATAAAATTATTAAATCTGGCAGAGTGCACACACGCCAATGTTATTGCTATTAATGGCATTCAACTGTTAAGCAGCTGCAAACTATATGTTATTGCCTCCATTCTGTGTCTCAGATGAATGGATTGTAAATTACTTCAAACATTGACAGCTAGAATCTGTGGTGGGTTCTCCGACAGGCTTTTATTAAAAAGGACCAAAGTTCTCTGTCATTTCTCCAAGGTTTCCTCAGAAGTTAGAGCAGCAAAATCCCATGGAAATTGATTCCTGTTTACATTCATTAGTTGGTGTCAATATCAAATGCAGACAACAGTGTTATTTTGTTTGTTTATGGGAGATGGGTATCACTGGCTAGGCCAACATTTATCACCCTCCCTAATTGCTCTTCAGAAGGTGGTATTGAGCCACCTTCTTGAACTGCTGCAGTCCATGTGGTGTAGGTAAATCCACAGTGCTGTTAGGAAGAGAGTACTAAGATTTTGACCCAGTGGCAATGAAGGAATATCAATACAATCCCAATTCAGGATGGTGTGTGAATTGGGAGGGAACATGCAGATGATGGAGTATCCATGTATCTATCTATTGCTGTGGGAGGTAGAGGTTGCAGTATTGGAAAGTGCTGTTAGAGCAACCTTGGTGAATTGCTGCAAGTGCATCTTGTAGATGGTGTACACTGTTGCTGTGTGTTTAGGATGGTGGATGGGATGCCAACTGAGCAAATTATTTTGTCATAGATAATGTCAACTTCTTGAGTGTTGTTGGAGCTGCACTCATCCAGGGGGAGAGTATTCCATCACACCAATGACTTGTGCCTTGTACGTGGTGGACAGGCTTTGGGGAATCAGTAGGTGGGTTACTCACCACAGAATTCCCAACTTCTGACCCAATCTTGCAGCCACAGAATTTATATGATTGGTCCAGTTCAGTTTTTGGTCAATGGTTACCACCAGAATATTGATAGTGCGGAAGTTAGCAATGTGATGCCATTGAATGCCAAGGGGAGATGGTTAGATTTTCTCTCGTTGGAGATGGTCATTGCCTGGCACTTGTTTGGCACAAAGGTTACTTGTCACCTCTTAATCCAGATTTGAATGTTGCCCAGGTCTTGCTGCACCAAACTAAAATTGATGATACTATTCAAGCACAAAGCTCTCCTCAAAGAGAAATTTCAGAAAGGCATCGTCGTCCATATTCGGAAGATGGGCTGCATAGAAGTAAGCAGGTGCAAGAAATGGATCAAAGAATTGTGAAATTTGAGACAAGGAGGATGATACAAAGAAAAATGTTTGTTCACCTGCAAGATGTTCAAATCCCACCTTGCTGATGATATAATCCATGATGTGAGATCACCAACACTGATGTGGAAATTATGCTGGGCAGTCTTGAGGGTTGTTCAGCCCATGAATGTGTATATAAATGGACAGTCTCTGAAAGATGTGGAACATTTGGATGTTCCCAGGTGAAAACTAAAGGCAGAAATATGCAAATACCCTCACAAGTAATAATGTGCCAATGGGTAATAGACACATGGAATGAACTTAATTCCAATATTGTCAAAATATAACTTTTAATCTGTGGAATATCAACTGCTTGACGGTACTGGGGATGACTACATGTAGAATTATGACACTGAAATTACCAGTGCTACCGATGATATGAAGATGATGTTGACTTTGAAGACAAGGATGAGCCATATTATGTTACACAATCAGGCCACTGGGATAAATTGTTCCGTGATTCAGATAATGATCTGATGATTGCAAAGAATTTTAATATGAAGTTGCAGTTCATTCATTATGGATGTGTTGGATGAAACATATATAGTTTGTAATGTTATAAAATAGATAAATGTTAGGGCATGAAAATTTTCTTTAGTGTTATTAGCTTTTACTTTATTGTGACAAAGTATTTTTTGGGCCCAAATTAAATAGTCATTTCAATTCCTCAAAAATGTTACACATCTTAAAGTCAACCCCATGACTTCAACCTAAAAAATTGATCTTAAAAATAAACTTTCCCATGAGTATATATATGGTAAATGCTGCTGGCCAGACATTGTGAAATAGATTACTTGTATGATAATGGCAAGGCATTCTCAATTTCCTAATGTCTGTAGATGCATTGAAAAACCACAGATGCAACAAATTGCACTTTGATTTCTAAAATGGAATCTTTCACTGTAACTTTAGTCTCTTTTTGAGATGCTGTGTTGAACTCTGTGGATGTGGAGCATAATAGAATTTGCAAGCTGCATGGACAAAACAAGGAAATTCAAGTTCAACAGGGGCCTCGATAGGGAAAATGTTCAGTATTTCCAAGTCTGCAGGAGTACTCATGACGTTAATCATATTGCTCTATTGTTTATTTTCATAGTTAAATGATGAAGCTCTTTATAGTGCAGAACTCCCACTTGTAATTGGCCACCAATTAAAATATATGGCAAATTTTGGGGGTGAGTATGGAGGCAGGTAGGTGCAGATATTTGCATCAGCAGCCGTTTATTGGCACAGTCACATCCCCAAGCCATTTTCTTGGAGGCAGGATGGGCTTCAGAAGGGCTGACCTAATTCCCAGAAATGTCATGATGGGAGCTCTTACACAAAACATATAACCTCCTCTCCGACTTTGCTCCCTCCATCATTTCTTGTGATGCAAATCAAACCCACACCAATGGACAACTGCATTTGATACTTCTAATTAAGTATCAAGAACTTTGAATAGGGCAGCACATTGGTTAGCACTGCTGCCTCATAGCACCAGGAACCCGAGTTCAATTCTATCCTTGGGTGACTGTGTGGAGTTTGCATGTGCTCCCTACGTCTGCGTGGTTTTCCTCCGGGTGCTCTGATTTCCTTCCACAGTCCAAAGATGTGCAGATCAGCAGGATTGGCCATGCTAAATTGTCCTTTAGTATCCCAAGATGCGTAGGTTAGGGGGATTAGTAGGATAAGTACGTAGGGTGACGAGGATAGGGCCTAGGCAAGATATTGTGGGGAACTTTTGTGCGCTCTCAATGGGCTCAATTGGCCCCTTTCTGCACTGTAGAGCTTTTATGATTTAATAAAAGCATCTTACACCTGTAATCAAAAAAATGCCCATCTTGTACATGTCCCGCAGAAGAGTCAATAACATTGCAGTGTGGAGGAATATCCTTCAATCATCTGACCAAAGCAGTAGGTTGTTTCTACCTGACCTCCAAGTATGACTGTTTCCTTCTGGTTGCTGGATATGATTCCCAGTAGCCAGATTAACAGACTCTACACACCCTCTCCTCTTACTGGATGGAGACCAAGTTAGAAGCCTCCTGTGTAAATTAACTGAAGAATTTCTTAACTTATTGTGTTTAAAAAACATCTTCGTATTTCTGTTTTAATTCTTCAGTCACTGGTCTATAAATGCAGGCAAATATATTGGGTCTATTATATTTGGAAAAAGGAGTCAAGGAAGGAAATATGATGTTGAGTAAAAATAATTATAATTGGTGCGGTTTTCAGCTGAATGCGTAGCCTAAATAGATTCCAATATGGATTTTAATGGAGCCTATATCATAAACTTAACCAGTTCTTATATTAAAATAATTAGAACATGTAGGATCGATTCTCCTAGCCCGCTGGGCATTAGGCAGCGCCAAGGGTCAGGGCCAAAGAGGTGGGGCTGTAAAAGTGCAATCGTTGGGGTTTTGGGGATCCCATTGGCACTCTGCCAGAGGATTGCAGGCAGAGGAGGGGAAGGGGGTGGTCAGTACTGGTCATTGGGGTGGGGAGGTGCAGGGGGAGTCAGGGCTGCCGGGGTTGGGGGGGGTCGGGTGGGGGGGGGGGAGGGCGGTGGGGGGAGGCAGTCAGGACTATGGGAGGCAGGGGTTCGGACTGTGGGGGGAGTTGGGGAGATTGCGGCTGGCCGATGAGGGAGGGGTTTGGGGGTGGGGACATCAGGGCTTGCCAGAGAGGCCAGTGATCAGGGGGCAGGGAGTCCAGAGGGTAGCAACAATGTGAGGTCATGGGGCTGGTCAGCGATTGTGGGGCTACTATGCATGTGCCAATCTCCGCTCTGACTGATTAGCGCATGCGCAGTGGCCTGCTCAGTGCTGTGCTGCCATCCTCTCCAGCAGGAATTTCAGAGTAAATCTCGCTAGGGCACTCTACAGTGCTCAGAGTGTGGGAGATTTTGCATATTACTCTTTTCAAAAAAAACCAGCAGGAGTTACTCCAGTTTTCATGTGAATACAGCACTTAGAATTTTTTGGGAGAATCACCCCCATAATGTCTACTTGGCAATATTATCTCATACAAATGTTTTCTTTTGGGAACAGTTGGATCATAGCACTAACCTCTCTTCCCCTGGGTAGCTATTTGGCAATTAATATGGATTCATGAGCAAATAAACTTGTACATCCTCAGTGCTTCAATTCTTTTGAATTACTTCTAAATTTTAGTCACTTATTATGTGGGCGAGCAGAGCAACCAAATTGCGTATGGACAAATTACACAAACAGCATTTTTCACAGCTGCATTGTATATTTGTGAAGAAATCCATATTTGAGTACCTCAAGAATTCTCATTTTAGCTTTATTGATGCCTGATTATGCTTCTAATTATCCTTCCCCACCCACTCATTCTGAACCAGTTGCAGGCTCGGGATATGGAAGCTACAATGCTTTAGCGTCAAAAGCCTGGCCTCCCATCCAGGCCAAATTACTCATTAACAATGGTGAGAACATTAGATCACACTTCTCCATCTTTGGGTTAGGAAACGAAAAAAAAAAATTAGTGAGGTTTAGGGTGAAGGGAAAGGCCTGGTGTATGTGTGTGTATGTATCAGTCATAGGCTTAATTGTAAGGCTTACCTCTGGCCTTACATGAGAGACTTGCATGGAATGTGTGATTTTATACTAATCCAAAACACAGAACATAGTCAAAGCAGAGCCAAGCATCAGTCACTATCCAAGGGAAAGGAATCGTTTTAATTCCTGTAAAGATGTGTTTTATTTTAGTGTTGTAGAACGCCAAAAGGTATGACTGTCAGAATTAAATTGGGTTAAGTTGAAGGTTGGTTGCATAAGCTTGACATATATTCCCCTGAGTTTAGGAGATTGAGAAATGATCTGATTAAGACGTTTAATGTGTTAATAATTAATGGGATTACATAAGGAGAAAATGTTTCTTCTGGGGGAAACACAAATTGGGCAATATAAAATAATAGAAAAACAGAATAGAAGACGACTACTTGATCCATTGTGATTGTCCCACATTCACACTTTTTGTCCATAGGCTATTATGTTCAACAGTATCTGTGGAGAGAGAATAGAGGCAACATTTTGTGTCTGGATGACCCTTTATCAGAGCACTGAACACCAAACATTAGGCCACTGTTTCCATGAGAACATGTTGTACGCAGCAAAGCACTCAGCTTCAAAGATGTGCGGGTTAGGTGGATTGGCCATGCTAAATTGCCCTTTTGTGTCAGGGGGAGTAGCTAAGGTAAATGTATGGGGTTGTAGAGGTAAGACCTGGGTGGGATCATGGGCAGTGCAGATTTGATGGGCCAAATGGCCTCCTTCTGCATGATTTCATGATCCTTATGTCCTCACGTCAACAAATTTTGGTCTCTTCTTCTGCCATCTTCGTCTCCATGCTCACTTCTTTGGGTAGGAGTCCTCTGCCCCATTCAGCAGATCCTTTCACCCACCTCCAGCATTTTCCCTCCACTGGAGCCCTCCCTCTAGCCTCTAACCTGCTCTTTATCTTTTCATTGAGAACTGTCAGCGTGACATCGGCCATCTCAATTTCTCTACTCCTCTCACCCACTCTAACCTGTCTCCTCCTGAACTTGCTGCACTTCACTCTCTCAGATACAACCCCGATTTTTTTAATCAAACCTGCTGACAAGGGTGGTGCTGTTGTCTGGTGTACTAACCTCTACGTCGCAGAGGCTGAGTGCCAATCTCATAGGCTTCTTTCTACCTCCCCCAAACTATGATCCCCCCACCAAACATCAAGCCACTATTTCCAGGAAGCTCTGAGAAAGAGTTATCCTGGCTTGAAACATTCGTTCTATTCTCTCTCCACAGATGCTGTCAAACCTGCTGAGATTTTCCAGTATTTTCTGTTTTTGTTTCAGATTCCAGCATCTACAGGAATTTGCTTTTAGCTATCACCTTCCTTGCACACCAGTTCAGCAATCTTTTTATAATTATTCATGAAGTCAGCTCCCACAACGTTTTCAAGTAGAGCATGACAGATCTTGATAACTGGGTGTTTTAAAAAAAATCCTCACCCACCTCTAATTTAAAGATTTTAAATCTTTGACCTCAGATTATTGACCATAGGAGTAGTTTTTCACTATCCATGTAGCAAAACCTCTCATCATATTGAAAACCTCTATCAAGTGATCTCTTAACTTCTAGAATCAGAGAACAATTAGAGCACTGAACAAACTGTTTGACCCATCATCTCTTCTTTACATTTCTCCAGATCTGCTTCACACTCCTTCTGGACTGCTTCATAGTGATTCTGGCTCATGGAGAAGCAATCTAATTTTTCAAATTTCTCCCAGCATTTAAAGTCCCTCATCCCAAGTAAATCCTTTTTGTGTCCTTTTTAAGATCCAAAGTGTGGTATGTAGAATTGTCCAGAATAATCCTGCTGAACTCCAATGATTTTGAAAAGTAATAGCATCCCCTATTTAGAAAATCAAGTAACTGATACTTTGACAAAACCTTATCGACTTGCTGTGCTGTCTTTAAGGATTTGTGGACACCAAAGTCTTTCAGTCAAACTGCACTTTCCCGATTGTGCCATTAATCATGTGCTGCCTTTTCACATCAATCCTCACAAAGTTAATCACTTCACACTTCTCTGCATCTGACATGTTTCTGCATAGTCCACCACCCTGTCTGACACGCTGAGGCCTCTGTCTATCCTCATCACTATCTGCTACTTTGGGAAGTTTTGCGTCATCTGCAGACTTTATAATACAGCTCTTTACATCCAAGTTTAGGTCATTTATTTAAAGATTGCAAATGATTAGTAAACCCAATGGAGGCTTGAAGGGAAGATCACTCTCCGTAAACCACCTCCTGATCTGAAAAATAATCATCCACCACCAGGCTTTACTTCTTGTCACTGAGCCAATTGTGTGCTCTTTCTTCACTTTTCCCCTTAATTCCATGCACACCATGTTATTAACAAGCCTTTAGTATGGTACTTCATCGAACACCTTCCGAAAGTCCATATATGCATTTACTGCACGACCTGGATTAACCCTGTTTGTTGTCACATCAAAGAATTCAGTCAGGTTAGTCAGACAGATTTGCCTTTAACAAATCCCTGCTGTCTCTTCTTGTCAATCAATGCCTTTCCAAACTAAAGCCTCACAATAGTTTCTAATAACTTACCCATCATCGCTGGTGGGCTAAAAGATTTGGGCCAGAATTTTCTAGCCATCCACGCCAATGGGATTCTCTGGTCCCACTGCAGTGAACGGAGATTTGGCTGAGTGCCAAGTTCTTTGTCCTTGCTTGCAGTGGCAGCGGGGCATGAACAGCCAGAATATTCCGCTCTTCTTGTTTCCTGTTTTTTCAGAAAAGGAAAGCTTGCATTTATATAACACTTCTCACAACCACCAGATGTCTCAAAGTGCTTTACTTTATTTTTGAAGTGTAGTCAATGTTACAATGAAGGAAATGTGACAGCCAATTTATGCAGAGCAAAGTGCCACAAACAGCAATGTGAGTATGTCCAGACAATTTGCTTTGGGGTTGGTAACTGAGAAGGAAATACTGGCCAGGATGTGGGGGATAACTCCTTTGAAATAGTGCCTTGGAATCTCTCACACCCACCTCCCTTTCTTGAATAGTCTCTTCTTTAACTTCAGAGCTAAGCTATACAAGATTGAAATCAGGAACCTCTTCTTCGCATGAAAGGCAATGGAGATTTAGAGTGATTCTCTAAAAGGCTACGGATGCAGAGGGACAATTGAAGCTTGCATGACTGGGCAAGGTGGATTTTCCTCACGTGTGTTTATCAAGAGGCATATAGCAAAGATGAGAAAATTGAACCACAGAGCAGATCATTCAGTGATCAAACTGAATGAGCAAGCAGGGCTGAATGGCCTACTCATGTTCCTAATGCTACTCTGTTATTAAAGGTCCAGCAATGCACATTGCAACACACTGGCAATAACTGGAACACTATTTCCCCTCCCATGCAGGATCTTTAGAGACTGCGCAGCAGTGACACAATTTTGAATGTTGAATTCAAGTAACTTGCTGGGTCATTACACACACAACATGCTTTTTCCATTGATATCATTGTTTGTGTGAGAATCCATTCTGTGCAGGAACAACAGCTCTGTTGGAAGGCAGGGCAGTATTCTATTACAGGAAGTTCAGCAAAATCAGGACTGCCTAAAATGTGAGTTTAGGACAGAGGAATAATTCAGCAGGTTGTCTTTTACATTTACACATCTATTCTGCTTCCAACTCAGCAGAAATACAGATTCCATACAATTTTCTCTCAGCAATAGTTCCAGCTGTATCCATTTATACTCTTTTGGAGATAGTGCCAATAATCATACCTGTTTCTAACAAGGCAATTAGCTTAACAATGTATTTGTTGCAACTTGCATTTGCTGATATATTGACATAAAATGCCTGAGAACCTGAGGCCGAGACCAAATTGCCAGGGGCTTTATGAGCACAACTTAAGCAGTCACTGGATGGGCCATGAGTGAAATCAATCAGTTAGTGTGCAGGGACTGGAAAAATTGGTTGTCTATCAGCCTGGTGGGGATGTGCTGTGGGGGTGGGGTACTGGTGGAACTCTGACGCATCAATCTGCATGGTCAGACAGTCATGCCTGCATGTGCTTACAGCAACAGGGAGACAATCAAAGTAAAAGCTCAAGACTTTTGGAACAGGAAGATCAGTGATTCCATTAGGAATCAGGATCATGTTAAGAAATACCCACCTTGTAAATCATCATTACTTCTGCCGATGGTGAAGTAATCTGAATGCAGAATGAAGTAGGGTGGCACAGTGGTTAGCACTGCTACCTATCAGCTCCAGGGACCCGGGTTCAATCCTGGCCTTGGGTGACTGTGTGGAGTTTGCATGTTCTCCCCATGTCTGCGTGAATTTCCTCCGGGTGCTGCAGTTTCCTCCCACACTCCAAATACGTGCAGGTTAGGAGGATTAGCCATGCTAAATATGTGGGGTTACAGGGATAGGATGGGGAGAGGGCACGGGTAAGATACTCTGCCAGAGAGGCGCTTGGCCTCTTCTGCACTGGAGGGATTCAATGAAACAATATTGCTCAAAAGAATATCAGTGGAATGAACACGAGAAATAGAAGCGGGAGCCATCAGCCATGATTGTGTTAAGTGGTGGGACAGAACCTGTCCCACCATTTAACACAATCAAGGCTGATCTGTGCCGGCCTCAACTCCTTTTCTGTGCCATTTTCCCATAGCCCTCTATTCCTTGATGTATCAAATATTTATCCATGACCACTCTAAATGCTTCTAGTGATCTTTCCTCCACCAGTCTCTGGTGCAGAGAATTCCAAAAGAAAGAAAATAAATTAAGCAGTTTTATAAAAGTGTAAGATATCAATGTGGCAAGTAAACATTTGATGGACCTGTCCGTTTGTGTATTTTATCACATATTTGTGTTTTAATTGATGAGGGGGCAGTTACAGTGGTGGAAAATGGGCAGCACAGTGACACAGTGGTTAGCACTGCTGCCTCACAATGCCAGGAGCCCGGTTTTGATTCCGGCCTCGAATGACTATCTGTGTGGAGTTTGCATGTTCTCCTCGTGTCTGTGGGGGAAAACTCCGGTTTCCCACACAGTCCAAAGATATGCATGTTAGGTGGATTGGCCATGCTAAATCGACCCTTGATGTCAGAGGAATAAGCAAAGGTAAATAGGTGGGGTTACAGGGATAGGGATTGTTGTCGGTGCATCCTCGATAGGATGAATAGCCTCCTTCTGCACTGTAAGGATTCTGTGATTCTATGAATGTTCCTGGGCTAGGATCCCGAGAATTCATAATGAACTCCAAAGTAAAATTCCATTGATAACCTGAATAAATTCCTGCCATTAGTTACACGTTTGTTACTGTTAATTTTGGACCTGAAATTTGAGCCCATGCATACACACGGAAACACACCATCAGATTTTGGATTGAGTTCTTCACAATTCTTCCAACCACTATTCCCTTACTTCCCACAGGGGCGCTGGTGTGTTTTTTAACAGTTGAGAATGTTTTGATAACTCATTACTTGCAAGATTTCTCTTAAGCCGACTAGTTTTCTTTCAAAATTTATTCTAAGACAAATATCATTGTACTGTTTCCTAAATCATTCACGTGTATCTCTGATAGGCAAGGAGGGATTGCCCCAGTGTTTGGTTTTGGTTTATGGTGGGATGAAGAGAGAAATTCCAGTTCGCCCCTTCCTTCCCCCACCCAAGTCCCTTAGGCAGTTAGACCAGGTGTGCCTAATTTGTATGGTCTAAAATCAATTTCATTTAAACTTTCCCATTTCCAGTTTTTGGTTATTGACATTGTTTATTTAAATTATTGCAATGCTTGCCTTGGACCTGGAAGTGGGCACAAAACAGCTCCTGGTCTGGTTGGCCTGTGAGTGCGATTTCATATTAGCTGGCCAATGTGGAAGTTTGGGTGCTGTTAGGGAAGGTGGGAGGTTCTGAGGGAGCAGCACGGTGGCACAGTGGTTAGCACTGCTGCTTCACAGCGCCAGGCACCCGGGTTCAATTCTGACCTTGGGTCTCTGTATGGAGTTTGCATATTCTCCCCATGTCTATGTGGGCTTTCTCCGGGAGCTCTGGTTTCCTCTCATACCCCAAAGATGTATGGGTTAGGTTGATTGGCCATGTTAAATTGCCCCTTAGTGTCAGGGGGATTAGCAGGGGAATGACATGGGGTTACGGAGGTTGAGACTGGGTAGGATTGTTGTTGGTGCAGGCTCAATGGGCCAAATAGCCTCCTTCTGCACTCTAGGGATTCTATGAAAAGGGAGAGGACAAGCTGGCGTTTCCATGTGCTCCCTCAGGGGGACAGCCACTGCGAAGTTGCCTCAGGGAGTTGCTAACTGGTGAAAAATAAATATCAATGGAAAATGATTGTCCAGGCAGCACAATTTCACACAGACCTCAATTTGCAGACACTTATTAACTTTATCTGAGCTCTGACTTTCATCCCCCCTTGGATTAAGGTTGCAGCCTAAACGTGAAGATCCCTTTGTCAATCGACCCTCCCACCAACATACAGGCAGACAGGCAAGGTAAAATTCCGCTCAGTTGGGATTTAATTAGTTTGAACTGGCTTCTTTAATGTCAGTAGGCGGGCATACGCCTGACTCTCATAAAGGCCTGCTGATCAAAATATCACGCGAATGCGTAATGGTGACAGGATGCGTACCCAACATCTTCTCATGTGATTTCTCGTGCTTCCAGGTCAAGGGTACATCCAAACTTTGTCTGTTAAACTCTGGTCTGTATTCTAAATTTGTTAACAAAAATCTACATTGAATTATCAGGGTAAACTCTAAATATTTTCTACACAATTGCTCATCTTCTTGTTTGGCAATATTTATGCTACAAGTGTAAGGCTGGCTACTTTTAGAAAATTGGGCATTGATTATGGGCGGCTCAGTGGTTAGCACTGCTGCCTCTCAGCGCCAGAATTCAGGTTCAGTTCCAACCTTGGGCACTGTTTGTACGGAATTTGCACAATCTCCCCTTGTCTGTGTAGGTTTCCTCCAGATATTCTGGTTTCATCCCACAGTCCAGGGATGTGCAAGTTAAATGGACTGGACATGGTAAAGTACCCCTTAGTGTCCCAGAATGTGTGGGTTGGAGAGATTAGTGGAATAAATACATGGGGTTTCGGGGTTCAGGCCTGAGTGGGATGCTGTGTTGGAGAGTCGCTGTAGACGCAATGGGCTGAATGGTCTCCTCCTGCATTGTAGGGATTCTACAATTCTATGATTTGACTAGGCAGGCCAAGAATAGTGCAATACCAGCACATGCAGGAGCAAATCTGGACTGATCTCCCGTCCCTTCCAAAGGTCACATTAATTATAATACAGACGATCATCTTTCAGTATGAAGAACACCTGCTTTTGGTAACCTGTAATTTTGTGAATGTATTAACATTACAAAGCTTAGCCTAGTGAATACCCGTCATGTTAGCAACTATTTGCTGAAGCTCAAATAAATAACACCTGTGCTATTCCGCAGACTTCCCATGGATGTGAATCCCCATTCAAATTGCTTGACCCTATTCCCAGCCACTAACTTTTAAATATTAGCAGGAACTCTTAAACATTAACAGGGGTAAACTAATTCCTGCAGTTAAATGTTCAGCAAGTCAGAGGAACCATGGAAAACTTCATAAACCTGGCTTCATTTGGCAATGGTTTTAGACATTTCTGGTGCCGTGTGAAGTTGGCGCTTTTAGCAACAAAGCAAGTACTGCTGTGCTTCAGAAGTCAGACTGGGACTCTTGAAGAAATTTTGTGTTACCCTAAAGTGAACTATTTTGTTGCAATGCAAATATGACATTATCACTTCACCCTTAAATAGTTTATCTGCTGTAACTGATTTGATTTGGAGGGCACAGTGGTTAGCACTGCTGCCTCACAGCGCCAGGGACCTGCGTTTGATTCCCATCTTGGGTGAGTGTCTGTGCGGTGACATTCTCCCCTTGTCTGTGTGGGTTTCCTCCCAGGTGCTGCGGTTTCCTCCCACATTCTGAAAGACATGCTGGTTAAGTACACTGGCCATGCTAAATTCTCCCTCAGTGTAGCAGAACAGGCACCAGAGAGTGGTGACTAGGGAATTTTCATAGTAACTTCACTGCACTGTTAATATAAGCCCACTTGTGACACTAATAAATAAACTTTAAACTATTATTGTCACATGCCTTGGGATACAGTGAAAAGTATTGTTTCTTGCCTGCTACACAAAGCATACTGTTCATAGAGTACATTATGGAGAAGGAAAGGAGAAGGTTCAGAGTATAGTGTTACAGTCACAGCTAGGGTGTACATAAAGATCAACTTACCAGAAAGTAAGTCCATTCAAAAGTCTGATGCCAACAGGGAAGAGGCTGTTTTCGAATCGTTTGTGTGAAAATATTCACAAGTCTCTACCTGCTGCTTACATGGAGGCGTAAATAAACCATTAAATCGCCATGACTAACCACTGTCTTGTAGCTTTATGATTAAATTAATTTGATTTCACAGAAACTTGCTGTCTAATGTTTTCACAAGCTCAGGTCACCAAGGGCATCAAGAAGGTTTCCACTGCTACGTGTCACAATATCATAAAACCTATGTTTTTTTGTGTCTGTTCTTTGTATATGAAATTCCATTCTGAACCACCTTTAAACATGCCTCTCTAAAAAAGAATTTCTCCTCCTATTGTTTGTCGTTCATTCCACCTCCTACTTACCCCAATTCCTCCAAAGTACTATTTGCCTTTTGACAACAACAGCTTGCATTGATGTAGAACCTTTAAAACAATAAAAAGCTCTAACATGTTTGGTGCATAATCAGATCGAAATTGGCACTAAGCCAAAGAAGGAGACATCAGAATAGGTGACCAAAGACTTGGTGAAATAGTTTGGTTTTAAGGAGCATCTTAAACAAATGGAGCTGAAGGGTTGAGGCCTGACCAGCTGATGACATGATCACCAAAGATGAGCAAAGGAAGTGATGATGGAAGGAAGCAATTGGTGTCTGAGAGGATACAGGATCAGAAGACCTAGCCATGGTCAAAGGTAGCAAATAATCTGGCTCAACTCATGACAGTGGGTAGAGAGACCTTTATACTCAACGGTTCAGGAATGGATTTGATGGTGCTTGCTGAGGCTTCAGTCTTTCCAGTGTTTAATTGGAGGAAATTCCTGCTTCTCCACCACAGGATGTTGAACACACAACATGATAATATAGACGATGGAGGAGTCAGGAGAAGTGGTGTTGAGCTAGAGCTCGGTGTCATCAATAAACATGTAAAACAGAATATGAAAGATAAAGTTTATTTATTAGTCACAAGTAAAGCTTACATTAACACTGCAATGAAGTCACTGTGAAATTCTCCTAGTCACCACAGTCTGGCACCTGTTCAGGTCAATGCACCTAACCAGCATGTCTTTCAAAATGTGGGAGGAAATTGACACAGACACAGGGAGAATGTGCAAACTCCACACAGATGTTGACCCAAGCTGGGAAGCGAACCTGGGTCCCTGGCGCTCTAAGGCAACAGTGCTAACCACTGTGCCACTCCATGTTGTGTAAGGTAGGCTGACATTGGCTTTTTATCAGTAGTAGAACATAGAACACTACAGCACAAGCAGGCCCTTCGGCCCACGAGTTGCGCCGATCACATCAACACCTACCAATCTATAGACCTATCTATAACCCCCAATCCCATAAAACCCCATATACTCATCCAGAAGTCTTTTAAAAGACCCCAGCGAGTTCGCCTCCACCACCACTGACGGCAGCTGATTCCATTCACTCACAACCCTCTGAGTGAAAAACTTACCCCTAACATCACTTCTGTACTTTCCTCCCCGCACCTTAAATCTGTGTCCTCTCGTAGCGACCATTTCAACCCGGGGAAATAGCCTCTGAGAATCCACCCTATCTATTCCTCTCAACATTTTATAAACTTCTATCAGGTCGCCTCTCAACCTTCGTCTCTCCAGGGAAAAGAGACCCAGCTCCCTCAACCTAACTTCATAAGGCATGCCTCCCAGTCCAGGCAACATCCTTGTAAATCTCCTCTGTACCCTTTCAATAGCTTCTGCGTCTTTCCTATAGTGAGGCGACCAGAACTGCGCACAGTACTCCAAATGAGGCCTGACAAGGGTCTTATAAAGTTGCAGCATTACCTCCTGACTCCTAAACTCAATCCCTCGATTAATGAAGGCCAGTACACCATACGCCTTCTTGACCACCTCTTCCACCTGCAAGGCCGATTTAAGAGTCCTGTGGACCCGGACCCCAAGATCCTTCTGCTCTTCAACACTACTAAGACTCCTGCCCTTGATAGTGTACTCGTTCATCCCGTTGGTTCTGCCAAAATGGACGACTACGCATTTATCTGCATTGAAGTCCAGCTGCCACTTCTCCGCCCAGTCCTGCATCCTATTTATGTCCTGCTGCAACTTTTGACATCCTTCCAGACCGTCCACAACACCACTGACCTTCGTGTCATCAGCGAACTTACTTACCCATCCCTCCACTTCCTCATCCAGGTCATTTATGAAAATGACAAACAGCAAGGGTCCTAGAACAGATCCCTGGGGCACTCCACTGGTGACTGACCTCCATTCAGAAAAAGACCCATCCACAACCACTCTCTGCCTTCTGCAGGCAAGCCAGTTCTGGATCCACAAGGCCAAAGGCCCTTGGATCCCATGCCCTCTCACCTTCTCAAGAAGTCTTGCATGGGGGACCTTATCAAACGCCTTGCTGAAGTCCATGTACACCACGTCCACGGCACTTCCTTCATCAATGTGTTCAGTCACATTATCGAAGAACTCAACTAGGCTCGTAAGGCACGACCTGCCCTTGACAAATCCATGCTGACTATTCCTGATCATGTCAAACCTCTCCAAATGCTCATAAATCTTGTCCGTCAGAAGCCTCTCCATCAGCTTACCGGTCAGACTCACCGGTCGGTAATTTCCCGGGCAATCTCTGTTCCCTTTCTTGAAAATAGGGACTACATCCGCAATCCTCCAATCTTCCGGAACCTCTCCCGTCTCCATTGACGACGCAAAGATCATCGCCAGGGGCTCTGCAATCACTTCCCTCGCCTCCCACAGTATCCTGGGGTACATCCCATCTGGTCCCGGCGACTTATCTATCTTGATAGAATTCAAAAGTTCGAACACATCCTCCACCTTAATATCCACAAACTCAATCTTTTCCATCTGCTGCAAATCCGTAGCAAAATCTCCCAGATCAGCTTCCACCGTGAATACTGAGGCAAAGTACTCATTAAGCACCTCTGCCATTTCTTCTGGTTCCACACAGAAGGATCGCTTAAAGCACATTTAACTAAAGTAAAAAGCAACACAATGAGGTTACATATTGTGAATTCATAGCCCACTCGTCATATCAACATGAACCTTAGTAGTTTCCCAGTCTGACTGACAACCAGTCTCCAGTGAACAGGCATAATTGTGCAACACTAAGTTCTGCAGAGAAAAGTAGTCTAATCATTGAACTGTTTAGTACTGAATTACACTGCTAGTGCTGACTGCTTTATATAGCTGACTATTGTTTTATTGTAGCTGCAGCTGACCCTGGCATGGAAAGCAGTTGTAACACTTGAGGTTTATATGGGTAATCGGCATGTCACTTGTTTGCCTTCAGGCCTCTTCATTCTCATTTAGCATAAAAATGTCACGGCAATGCTGCTAACTGGAATTTAACCCAAGTAATTTAAGTGGTAGAACATGTGGATAGAGGTTTGTGCTGTTGTAGTCAATCAAAACTATAAATGAAAATTAATAAGAATGATGATGAACTCTCGTCCTCATTGTAGGTATTAATGGGAGTCTGTCACGATCAGAGTTTCAATAATGATAAGACTGAGATTGATCATCACCAAGGATTGGGGAGTTTGTAAATTAATTTTTAACACAAGCTATGTTTATTCAAGAGTGGAAATATCAAAATGTATAAATTTTGAACCAAAATGCACATCATTTAAAGTGGGATTTGTTGTGCCTTGTTTGACAGGCCTATATATAGAATCATTAAAGTAGACTATTTGGCCCATCATGTCTATGCTAGCTCTTGGCAGGGACAATTCAGCTAGTACCACTCCCCAGCCTTATCGCTGCATCCCTGTAAATATAAATCACCTCATTCCTTTTTGAAAACCAGACTTGAATCTGCCTTTACCACACTCCCAGTTCCTGGTCCTAACCACCCACTTTTTAAAAAAAATGTTTTTCCTCATGCCCTGGTCCTTTTGCCGCTTGCGTTAAATTGGTGCCCATTCATTCTCGATTCTTCCGCCAATGGAAACAGTTTCTCCTGATCTACTCTGTTCAGAGACCTCATGATTTTGAACGCCTCCATCAAACCTTCTTTCTTGGTGTTCCAGGGTTTTCACCAGAGATCCCTGGAGTAAGGAATGGATGACTGGACTCAGGTAATTGAGGGCAGAATGGAGATTATGTGGAGGGTGTTATGGTGGGTGCTGGTCTGAGGCAAGGGTGGGTAGTGACTTTCAGCAGCCAACCCCCTTCCTAATGCCAGCTCCCTTGATTGAGCCTTTGAAAAAGGGATCTCCCTCAAGGCAGGCTGCAATCCCAACAAAGGCTCTCTTTGGGAGACACAGAAAAGCAATGGCATTCACAATGAACTCCTGATTCAACATTAACTTCCAATTGGTCAAGGGATAATGGGTATCAATTGGTTCAATATTAAATCTAATTGACAACTTTTTGGACATGTTTCCCCCATGAGAACCTTTACTCCTCTGACTTAATTGCAAATGGCACAGTTTTTCTGTGGCTTCCAAAGCACTTCTGTATATTCTCCAAATTCATGAACAAATAAACAGCTTAGTTCTAACTTTCAGGTGTTCTTGGCAAATGTCATTTTCCATTTAATTTGTGTGAAGGAAAGATTAGGATTCATGCAGGAATGTGAGCAAATGTTTGCTAAACTCTGTCAGCGCAGGAAAGCAATTTATTCTGAGCAGCTATCAGCTAATTATAAGCAAGTTCACAAGGTACTCCTCCCAACATGATAAATGACAACCACACCTAAGCTTTGCCACAATAAATGCTACATGAATGTCTTTGCTTCTGACAGCTGGTTGTCAGGCTGACAGTGTTACAGAATGTTAAATAAATCTACTATTAGGTTTGTTTTCAAATGGTAATTGTTTCCCCTTTTGTGGTTGGAAATTTTCTAGACAAACGTAATTGCAGAATGTAGGAAACTGTGATGTGTATTGGGAACATAGAAATGGGACTTCCTTTAATAATAGCTGAGTAGGGCTATTATTTGCACAGAAGAATTGGGACACTCGGACTAATTGGCATTGTGTAAATCAAATGAGAACATAAGGTATCAGTACTGCGACTCCTCCCCATTACAGGAATGAAGCTGAAAAACAAGGCTGTGGTGTAATTGTTTCTGACTGCTTTGACAACCAAGAAAGGGGGTTTCAGAGCTGCCACACAGTAGGTTACTTAAACCACTGCAGTTTCACTTACAAAGTGTTGCCTGATTGAAGTCGAACGTGGAAGAGGATAAAAGCCCAAGAATGCCTCTGATGACGTCAGAGGACATCTTGTGACAAATCCCACAAAGATGCATTGCATTACAACACGTAACACAGGCCTATCACTCAGATTGGTTGATTGTTTTTAATTAACAAAGCTCAAATTGTACTATTTCAGTAAAGGTCAGAAAAATCTGTTGCGCCGTAGGTGTAAAGTAGTCTTCCAATTGCTGATTTTTGAGAACACTCCTGATAATGTCTTGGATATTGGTAGGAATTTGTAACAAAACAGGGGATGTTAATACAGATGGCCAAAGTTCTGATCAGAGTTAGGTTTTAAGGAGCACCTTACAGAAAAAGAGAGAGGCACAGGAGTTAAGGGAGGGAATCTAGTATTGGTAGCCTAAGTTTTAAATTTATTTATTAGTGTCACAATAGGCTTACATTAACACCAATGAAGTTACTGTGAAAATCCCTAGACGCCACACTCCGGTACCTCTTGAGGGAGAATTTAGCATAGCGAATGCACCTAGCCAGCACACCTTTCAGACTGTGGGAGGAAACCCAAGTACCTGGAAGAAACCCCCGCAGACACGAGAAGAATGTGCAGACTCCACACTGACAGTGACCCAAACTAGAATCGAACTCAGATCTATGGCACTGTGAGGTAGTGGTGCTTATCAGTGTGCCACTGTGCCTAGATGACTGAAGGCCCGACCACCAGTGGATGAAGACAGTGCAATGAACAAGAAACCAGAGTTGAAGGAAGACTGCATTCTTAAACAGCTGAAGAGCTAGAGGAAGCTACAGAGATACGCAGAGCTTGGGCCCTCAAGAGTTTTGAATAAGAGATAAAAATTCTAATATGGATGTGATATGGGAAACAATGCAAGTTAGTGAACATTGGAATGAATTATTAGTACATAACTTGGTACTAATAAATTGAAGGCTGTTGATTAATTTTAATGTTTGATATTCTAAACATCTGAATTTGTTTAATGTCAGAGTCAGATCCATTTGGTTGTTTGTGCAGTGTGTCCCAGTGAGCTGACTGATGAACCAATCAAATTTTAGCACAGTTTTGCTCTCCCTCATTTTGAGCCAGTGAGACAGTGAAGACCCCCCTGACCGTAGACCATGTTGTGTCAACCTCTTGCCCGCGGCACCTGACAGCCGTCCCTAATGAACTGTGGTGGCACAATGGTTGGTGAAGGGCGCACAAAGTGAGGGATGGGGGTGTGTGTGGCAGGACTGGAGAAATCCCAGCAGCTGAGCCACTAAATGGAGTGGCTCGGAATTTTTTTATTGTTCATTTCTGGGACATGGGCGTCACTGGCTGGCTTGCATTTATTGTCCATTCTTAATTACCCTTGAGCAGGTGATGGTAATCTTCCAGATATCACAAATGTTTTCAGCTGCCGGGATTTCTCCAGTCCTGCCCACACACACCCCCCATCCCTCACTTTGTGTGCCCTTCACCAACCATTGTGCCACCTCAGTTCATTAGGGATGGCTGTCAGGTGCCACGGGCAAGAGGTTGATGCAACATGGTCTATGGTCAGGGGAGTCTTCACTGTCTCACCAGCTGGAGTGCTGCTGAAGCAACAAGTTCAGTGGGAACGCAGTGGAGACACCATCTTTTATCAATGGAGCAACTGCCACTCTATCAGTCCCACACCATTGGACACATCAGTCCCAGGTGGATTCTGACACATCGGCAAGCCTCTGACCTGGGAAGACAGAGGCCTTAGAAAGAGAAGACATCTTTTTTTCAGGAACTCATTTAAAAACCTTCAACCTTCCGCTGAGCAGTGGCTTCCTCTAGGTTCTGGTGGGTGCTGGCCCAGCAAGGGGCCTGTGCAATGCTGGCAAAATTCCTTTGTCATGGGAGAATATCCCTCAATTGATTCCTCAATTACTTTAATTGGTTTCCAACCATGGATGTGTATGCGGGTTGTTAACATCAGACACAGCGCATTCCCAGTTCACTCCTGGGAAAATTTGTGGGGAGCCAATATCCTGCTCACTCCACCTCGAAGGAGTTGGGTAAACTCTCCCACCAACCGGCACCCACCTCGACCTCCATCCCCCCCTCCCCAGCATCTCCTTTGTTTCCCATCAGCTTTGACTTTGGCAATATCGTATCATGTCCAAATGAGTATCTGAACTCACCTTCTACGATCAACTTCTAGCTCAATAGCACAAAGCCAAAGAATAATGGGAACATCACTGACCAGGATGTCTGAGGGCAAATGGGTATGGAAATTGAAAGAAAATAAAAAGGCTCTTCACCTCTAGGCCTGGTTTGACGCTGAATTAACTTGTACAATTTTACAATCTACTTATTTGTCTCTGTTAAGATGTCTTTTTTTTTGAATGTTAACTAAAACTTTTGTAGAAGCTTCAGTCAATATTTGACATGATTGTCAACAGTGTGAAAGAATTGTTTTGCTCTGATATTGAGCTTCTACCTTTTGTTCCCCAGATTACAACAGTAGCTCTCTTCCAAAATATTGCACTGGCTGCCAAGCTGATAGTGCGTTATAGGATTGGGACTAACTGGCAGTTTTATAGTTCAAATGTAATGAAATAGTACTTAATTATTAGCAAATTGACTTCTGAAACAAAATGTCACATTCAGGAAAAGCGCATCTGATCCAAACCAGGCAACATACAATGGGAATTCTTCAAAACAATGGATTCATTTCTCCAGCCCCTGGATTTGTGCACAAATCATGGTAGGGCCGGAGTGTCACGGGGGATCGCCATAGTGACGGCAAGAATCACTTGTGGGATTCTTCCGGCCCCCGCACCTCAAAGTAATCTGGAAACATGAAAAATATGCAGCGTGGGTTGGAGCTGGATCCTCCTGGCCCCTGCAATTCACCAATCCTCAGGTGAAGTGGGGACCTGGCATGAATCACTAGTGTTCTCCACAAATGGAGACCAGTCGTGATGGCTACGCCAGAAGCTCAGTGGCCAGCGAAGCCCCCCCAGGTTGGTTGGGGAATTGGTTAAGCAGTGCCCTGGCATTGGCCACTGGTACCTAGTACCTGGCAGTGTGAAAGACTCCCTAAGGGGGTGGGGCCTTAGGCAACCCCATAGCAGAGTTATATATTTCCTGGTTGATTTGTCAGATGAGGGTTTGTTAATTATTTTGTGTCTATAGTGATTTCAGAATTCCATGGCTGCCAAGATTTTTTTTGTCTGATGCACTTACAATGATTCTTCCCTCTCGGAAGCTTGCCTTCCCTTCAATAGTTCTGTTAAAAAGTACTTACAATGTTGGATGGCCCTTATGGCTAGGCACCCTTCCAGGGAAACTGAGGCACCCTAAGGCAGAGCATCTTTAATATTAGATACTGATCCAACATGTAACCTGATTGCTGCAGCTCCAGCAAGCATCTGGGATCTATTTATGAAGTTCATTAAAAAAAGTGAAATTGGGCGCCTCGTCATATCAGTGACTTTACTTAAAAGGTATTTCATTGGTTGAAAAGCACCTTGGGACACCCTGAGGACATACTATGTATAAATGCATATTTATTCTTTCTCTGCTTTGATATTTGACCATTACCCTGGAGATTTGGATCACTTGGGAAGGGCAAGGTAAGGGTCAGCATGTCAGATAAGGACAGCGACACCCTTGTCAGCAGGCTTGATGTCAAAGTCAGGTTGGATTTGAGAGAATGCATTGCAGCGATTCAGAAGGAGTCAGTTTGGAGTGGGTGAGAGGGGCAGAGAAATGAAGGTGGCTGAGTTTGCTCTGACAGTTTGCAATGAATAGATTAAGGGGGGGTTCCAGGTTGTGTAAGTATTTGTCACTGTTGCCATCAGTGGTAGTATTTTTGTCGAAATTCTTTTTTAACATCACAACTTAATTTAATATTTTGATCCCTCTTTTAAGTCCAAAACTATTATTGTTATGGAGAATTACATTTGACATTCATGTTTGTGCTAGGTTTCAAATAAAACTTTGCTTTGTTGAGGAACTCCTCCAATGATTCACTGAGTTTATCCAATGTGTTGGTGCTGTTAGTCAACAATAATGTCTGAGGTTCAGTGCTGCTAGCTGACCTCAGACAGATTAGTTCTTTAGCCCCTACACAGTGTTTGCTTGAGTCTCATCTTCTTGGTATGAAAATTCAAGTTACGTAATGAAGATGTTTACATTGTGCAGTGGATTATTCTAAATCATTTAGAATTTGAACTTGTGTCCAGTTACTCCCATTATGAAAACTATGCACTGGAATTTATAACAGACATCCATTGTATGTGCTTGATTGTGTAATAATGGCACTCTATTGTACACAGTGAAATAAATAACCTTGTCATGAGTCTTGCAAAAGTCTAACATGTGGTATCACTCACATGATCAATCTGATGTATCCTGTAAAGATCACGAGGAGAGCTATTCCATAATTACATTGATTTTGTCTTCAGATGCAGTAACGTTAGTGACAATTAGTAGTATTTCCATGCACAAGTCTCTAGTGTATTGAAATCAGGGCTCACAGATTGTCTCCTTATGCAGTTCATCCTTTTTATCAGTGCCTCCAAAATGTGGAACTCCTGTTCTCAGTCTTTCCTTTCTCCTACAATCGCTAACATTTGACTTTACCGTCTCTTCACCACTACTTGATTTACTGTCATCTCAGTTCCTGTCCTACTCTTTCCTTCTCAATGATGTTTTTCACTATAAGGCTTAGCCTAAAGTTTGCCTTCCCTACAATAATTCTGTTACAAATTACCTACAATGTTGGATGAGCCAGAAGGATTGGCACCTCCAGCTTCTACGATCTAAGATGGCCAAAAGAAACTGCAGCAATGCTTGGTGCCTCCTACTTGACTGTGATATTTTTCCAAGAACTTCTCTAAGATTTTGATTTTCACTGTTTACTTCATGTAAACCCTTACGTCTTGCTATATTGAGACAACACAAGCCTTCCAAATGTGTATGAATAATGTTTGTGAAATATGTGTGAAATGTGCAGACTTTTCCCCAAAGATTTAAAAATATTTTCCAAGGAAAATTCTTGCCCTGCAATAACAATGGTACATGAACCAAGTCTTTCACTGTTGACCTCACAATGTTAGTTGTGGTTGCTTGATTATTTACGAAAGATACATTGGTGATAGGCATTGTTTCATTGAAGACTGAGATCACATATAAAGAGAGTTCATTGGGACACTGAATTAGTAGTTGGGAGGCAGAGATCGCTAATGCTGCATCCTGTGAATAGGCCAAATAACAAAGAAAATATCTGTCTTATAGCATACTTCGCTATCTGGCTTGGATCCATTTAACACAATAGTTTGAATGTTGGAAAGTAAAGAAAGGCTTGCATTTATATTGCATCTTTCCCAAGTCCCAAAATGTATTCCAGCCTGAATTGTAGCTTTATGTAAACACTTTATATTGCTGTCGTTGTTCTTTTTCAGTCAAAGTTGTCAGCACAAGGTTTTTCTTAAATTTTTAAATTATGTTATTCCACGTCGCCGCTGCCTAAAAGAAAAGTTTTTTTCTACATAGTGGACTGGCAGAACATTCGGGCAAACCACAGCCTTTTCTTGTTTTCATAAAATGATGCATGTAATTTTAATTTTTATTTGACTGAGATTTGCTGGCAAGTACTGAAGAAGTTGTGGACTTTGTGTCTTCAAAAAATGAGCAGGTGCGTCCCTGCTCCCTGCAAGGCATTACAAGGAAATATCCGTGGTGGGAGATGAGACAATGAGACATTTATGATCCAATCTGTGGCCCACTCTTTCTTGGAGCAGGACAACACCCTGGAGACACAGGATTGTTGAGTTAGCCTTGTCGCCTTTGAGTTCCACAAACAAATGTCTCTCGAAGAACAGAATCGTAAGCAAGAACTGCTCTTTCACTTTTTTTAATTCTCCCTAACTCCACACTGTTTTGGAAGGGGAGTGAAACGAGAATTGAGTTACCATTACTAAAGTTTCAAATCTTAATGAAATGACATTGCACAGGCAACCGGATAGCACAGTGGCCTGAAATACACTTTGGTCTTTTAGAAATATGGTGGCTTGAGTTACAATTTTTGCATTGTTCCAATTCTTGCATATCCCTGATTTTAATTGCTCCACCTCAGCTTTTTGGTCTTCAACTCTGGAGTTCCTTTCCTAAACCTTTCCCTGACATTTTTTTTTCAATTGGGGTCCTCCTTATAACAAGGAGCGTCATATCAACCTCTGGCTCTTCTGTCCTGGTATCTTGTCCTGCAGCTCCAGGTCAAATTTTTATTGATAATGGCTGGAAAATTTCAGCCATTTGACAGCCCCAGTTACTGCAGGTTTCCTGGTGGCGAGGAGTGCAGTCAATGGGAAACCCCATCGACAGTGGGGCCAGTAAAGCATTTTTTAAAAATTGAAATAATTGCATTATGATGGAATGAGACTCTAAAATTTTAAAGTAGTGTTTTTCAGAGCCAGAGAGGCTATTTGATGGTAATTAGTCTTATTGTGCCATTAAATATTTACTTGCACTTGAATGCATCAGCCTTTACTTTTTCTGGCATGGTTAGTGAGTAAGTACAGCAACTTCATGCTCGTGAATTCATTTCAATGTGAGTTTCTTGCTGAGAAACCAGTGTAGTGAAGTTTCTGAGGAGCAGGGCTAATCGGACATCAACCTCTGGATTTCCATGTTTAATTGCACGTAAATGGACTCCAGAAGTTGTCTGATATGCTGAAGAATTACAGTGAGCACTGATATCCTCTCCGTTACAGTGAATGAAAAATCTGGATCATTGATGGTCTCGCTTTTCAGAACTTCTATAGGAACAGTTTGTGCAGTTACATATCTGTAGTTTTTGAAAAGAAAATACTATAAAGGTCAGTGTAGAAGTTGAATTTTGAAGCCCCCTTCCAAAAATAGGAATACAATTGATTATAAAATTGAACCACCAGCATGGGTGTGGGTCCTCATCATTTTGGCGTGTCATCAGCATCTGACAGAGTGGGCATGTATTAAACTCACGCACAATGTTGCAACACTACCTGTGTCACCTGCTTGACCCCTTGCACCCCATCATAAGCTAGTAAGGAAAGTATGCATCAGTGGGGTAAAAAATTGAGGCTGACCACTAATGTAAGTGTGGCATGACATGACTGAAAATAGGACTGACTTGTACACCATGACTTTTGGGGCTGAAAAATGGGGTCATCTTATACTCTGGGTCAAATTGTACACCACAGTTTTTGATAAGAACTCGTATGAGTCCAGCAAGGGAGCACTGAAGCTTGCTGCAGAGCAGTGCTAATAAGTAATTGGTTGCAATTTGAGTCACACACACATCATTGTGAAGCTTTACAGCAAAATATTGGAAAAATGTAGAAATGAAAGTGATTGGAGCTAATGGTGAGTCTCATGCATGTTAGGTCACAAATATGCATTGCAGTAAAACTTTATTTGCATTGCTTGGTCCTGCTTATTTTTTTGTCAGGGGTGTGATGGAATACTCTCTACTTATCTGGTTGTGTGCAACAACACTCAAGAAGCTTGACACCATCCACAACAAAGCAAACCGCTTGATTGGAACCCGAACATTCACTCCCTGCACCACTGACATAGAATTGCAGCAATGTGTACCATCTACAAGATGCACTGCAGGAACTCAGCCATGTTCCTTAAGCAGCACCTTCCAAACCCATGATCACTATCATCGAGGAGGACAATGACAATAAACACATGGGAACACCACTACCTGGAAGTTCACCTCCAAGGCACCCACCATTCTGGCTCAGAAATATTTGCTGTTCCCTCACTAGTGCTGGGTCAAAATTCTGGAACTCCGCCTCCCTATTAGCACTGTGGGTGAACCTAACACTAGATAGGTTGCAGTGACTCAAAAGGCAGCTCATCACCAACTTCTCAAGGGCAGTTAGAGATGGACAATAAATGCTGGTCGTGCCAGCGACACTCATCCCATGAACAAATAATAAAAAGGTTCTTGGGGGATCCATTTGGGTTACATTGTACATCGCAGGTTTCAAAGCCTCACTCCTTTTTTTCATTCTTTCACGGGATGTAGACATTGCTGTCCTTCTGCTGTCTCTGAAATCTCAAGTTTGGAAGATGCTGTTAAAGGAGCAGCAGCAATCTGTCTCCAGTCTGAATTCCTGATGTTTTCAAGTATATCATTATCTTTTCCAAGAACAATACTGAAATTTGGCAGAGGCTTCTATTCCAAAATTAAATTATAATTTAAATTATAGTAACCGTAAAATATATATATTAGTATATTTTGTAAGCTTTGCAGAGCCGTGTTTGTACAATCTGATGATATCATATAGACGCTATTAAATACTGTTAGTAGGAAAAACTGTCAATCAAAAATATTGGAAGGTTCACATAGGAGAGGGGAAACAAATGGAAAATATTTGGATTTTAGACCAAATATATTTTTTGTAATTGTTCATGGTACGTGTGTTCAGTTTCTTTATTCAGACTATTGTATCTGTGGCACAGTCATTGTCTGCTGACCTCAGCCTAGTTAACAATCAAGAGTGGGACATTCTATGATCAATAATCATGGACGTGGTGTGACTACTGGTCCCCAGCAGATACGTGCACTGAGCCTCATATCAGATTTGTTTCTGAATGTTCAGTTTGAAAAGATATTTTCAGTCGTTACACCATGCATTACATCACCAAAAGAATAATGGAATATATAGGGTTTGATTGTTGAGGCTAGCTTCTAGATTCTGAAGGGAATGGCTCCAGTAAAAAGAAAACCACAAAGGAAAGAATGGATGTTGAACTACAAGATGTCATTATTTCTGTTTTTCTCTTTCCAATTCAATTATTTTGAGGGTAAAATCTTCATTTATGAAAAGTCAGTGGCAATTTCCAAAGACCTATGCTTGCTTACCTTAATATTTGCTGATACAAATATATATATATGCCCCAAGCCTTCCTGAGTGTAAATCAGCCCCTTAGCACCCCCTGTTCAATGTTGCATGACACATGCAGCCCTTGGTTGAATCTTCCTCAGGTTAGAAAGCCTGCTGGTGTGAAACACTGGGCTGGATTTTTGCTGATTCGACATGACTCAGGGACCCTTTAAAAGTAGCAGATGGGTCCCGATTCTGGGATTCCCAACCCCAATCCTGGGCTATCTAATTTTTGGAGGGCCTTTAAGAATGTGGGCCAGTTCCTGTCAAAAGCCCGCACCTGGCACTCCCAACCTGGCCTGCTCCTACTCTGCAATTTTCATAGTCAGGCTGAGTTTTTAAAAAGTCACAGTTCATCGCCCTTCAGCAGTTGTAATGCCTAGTTTATGTAAGGGTACCTTTATAATAAGTAGGTTGGAAAGATCCTCCTCATACCTAATGCCCAGCTCTGCCCTTTCACTTGCACTCTATGGCCCCTCATGCCCCAAATGCCATCCTGGGGCAACACCTATGCCCCAGGAAAATCATTGCTTGATTGACAGCTCAAGCTCTGACCTCTGTTGTCAGTTTCACAATATGTACTTTCACAAGGTTGGGTAGTTGCAAAAGTTTGTGGTTTTTGTTATTGATACACTCAAGAGGGTGGATGATTGGCAGCTTTATTGCCTTCTACCGAAATTTTTTTTGAAATGTTAGGAAACTATGAAAAAATTACTCATTGAAACCTTTTTACATAACTTACTGACTCTACGGGTTCTATGTAGTAAATGGGTGTAGAAATGCCACTGGATATCATTGGAGGTTTGAGGACTATAGGGGTTGAATGGAAGGGCAGAGTTTGGCATGGGATGTATAAGGGGCCAAATGGAGGTGGGTGGCATGGTTGGAGTAGGGGAAGTATTTGGAGTGTGAGGGCTGGAGGACCTTTGAGACTTTATTTTGACAGGTACAAAGTCTCATTTTAACCACGGTGGGCATTTTAAGCAACCTGCTCCCACACTTCGCAGCCCCTGTGGATGCTTCCAAACGTTTTCCCGGATTGACTGGACTACTCCAGTCTGCCTCTACCTCTGGCAATGGAGATGCCAACATTGCCGGCACTTCCTTTTGAAGCAGGTGGGCTGAGCCGGTAATTTTCCCAACTCCCACCACAAGGATGAAAATTCAGGCCACTGTCTGTCTTCACTGCTTAAGCAGAGCATCTGCAACAAAGTTTAAAAACTGCACGTACAAGCTCACTAAACGAGTTGATTTGTTCTTAGGTCAATGTCTTTTGTGTCCGCATAAGCTCAGAAACTAGTTTCAAAGGGTCTGCGCATTCGTTATTTCCAAAACATGTGGAAGGAAATGACTGAAACATTGGGTAGGTTTCTTTATAGTCACCTGTTTTGACTTGTCTGTCTTTCTGATATTCACCTTGCCCAGGTGACCAACTGCTTCTGGGTGTGGAACCAGACACACCCTTGCTCAGCACCAATTTTCCCTCTACCTTAATCTAGGATGATGTGGAGATGCCGGTATTGGGCTGGGATAGGCACAGTAAGAAGTCTCACAACACCAGGTTAAAGTCCAACACGTATATTTGGTAGCACGAGCTTTCGGAGCATTGCCCTTCAGGTGAACTGGAATGAATGAAATCAAACTCATTCACATGCTAGAAAGCTGGTGAAGCAATTACATTATGGTGGGCATGATTATTTTTTAAATTTACTTTGCACGCTTTTTAAAAGAGAAAACTCTGCAATAATGCGGATCAGCTGCTTAGTGCCATGATTCAGTCATTACTTTCTTATTAATAATGTGACAGTTGTGAAGCCAGCAGTATGATGCCGCAGTGCTGCGCGGTTGGTTAAAATGACTGGTGTACTAGTTTTACTTATCAAGCATAGCATATTGTTTGTGCAAACAAACATTTAAGTGGCATTGAACATCTGCTGCAAGGACAGGCTGTGGACTGTTCAGGGGTTAAAGGCTAATCCACAGCAAATACCCTGAGATCCAATGTAATATTGTAATTAATTGACTATAGCAGTACTATTGCTACACAATTACCATTCAACAGCTGAGCCTGTTAGACAAGCAAGAATCTTTTGAGCATATGGGTGACTAGACGGCACACAAGAGAATAAATATGATGCAAATTGCATTGAAAAAGATAAAGAGCTCAAATTGAAAACATTAATGGAAACCTGAAAGAGAAAAGTTGTTTAAAATTTTCCGCTGAAGATTAGTCTGGCTGCTTTGGAAGTTGACACTGTGCCTTTCTGGCATTTATTAATTGATTGCTAGCACTTTTGGTCTTATTTGTATCTCCACAAGTTGTATTATTAATCAGCTAACATAAGGAAAGCCAAAAGCCCGTTCAGCCCATCATAAGAAATCAGAGCAGGAGCAGGCCATTTGGCCTCCCGAGCCTGCTCCACCATTCAAAGGATTGTGACTGACCTTTTTGTATTTATTCATGGGATGCGGACGTCGCCGGCTGAGCCAGCATTTATTGCCCATTCCTAATTGCCCTTGATAACACCATGAGTTCTTATTTTATGTAGTAAACTTTTATGTGACACCTTATCAAATGTCTTTTGGATGCTCAAAATAGTCTGGCACCTCTTTATCCATTCCACTTGTTACCTCCTGAAAAAACGCTAAAGAATTTGCCAAAAACAATTTGCCTCCCCTGGTCCCATCAAACTTGTACTCTCCCAATGTAACATTTGGAACAACATCAGTGAGTTTGACTACTAACTTGCCTGATCGATTGTTTCAAGAATTCCTTCTTAATTTCTGCTTTAAATCTCTAGTTTAGATTTCTATTTTACATTAATCCAGTTTGCTCTAACACTCCTGTATTCACGGCTTAACTCAAGTCCCTCATCTATAATATATTTTTAGAAAATGTATGCATCTCACGACTTACCTTTTAACCATCTCTATAGATTGGAAAATTGATGTTTACTTAATCTTTCTGATGAGTAAGACACTAAGGAAATAATGCGTAAGTGGCCAAGTGAGTGGTGAGCAAACCTATTGGCTTGAATAAGGCAAAGGCAAAATACCATGAATGCTGGAATATGAAACAAAAACAGAAAATGCTGGAAAATCTCAGCAGTCTGACAGCATCTGTGGAGAGAGAACCAAGCTAACATTTCTATCCTGGACAACTCTTTGTCAGAGTTGGAGACAAATAAAATAGGGCGAATTTTACACTGAGGGCGAGGGGGAAGACTGTAACTGATGACATAGAGAAAAAAAACAAACGGAATGTAAGTAGTGATAATAAAGCTAATAGTATCCAATAAGAGATTGGAATGTGTAATTGATCATTGATTTGAATGTTCTGTACCCTTGGACTTTCTGTAGTTTTCCTGAATTCTGACGTCCATGTTTCATGAAATACTAAACTGTTGTTTATTTCCTTAGGTAATCACCTGCTTTGGAATTGCGGTAAGCCTCTGCAGCTACATTGGGTTCGCCGTTGTGGCCTTGCTAGTCGAAATCAACTCAATCTTCCTCCACCTGCGGCAAATTCTTCTGATGGCCAATATGCGCAAAACCACTTGCTTCCGTGTCAACAGTATCATCAATCTCGGAACCTACATCGTCTTCCGCATCAGCACGCTGGCCTGGATGACACGCTGGCTGGTCCTAAATCGTGACAATGTCCCCCTAGTAACCTATAGTATCGGCAGTGTGGGGATGGCCATCATGACTCTGATGAATATTGTGCTTTTTTACCGTCTACTAAGAAGTGACTTTCTGAAATCTAGCAAAGAAATGAAGAAAGAAAAGTAACATTGCAGTGCAATCCTGGTGCTTGGATTTTTTAATGACGAGCAGACGGGAGACCTTTAGTTCCTTCTAACGTAACTGGTCCCATTCGATTAATATGGAATTCTCGATAGCTTGATGGGCTTAAATGTTTGCGTATTTTGGAAATCTGTCCCTAATATTATGAATGACAGCTTTTTTTATCTAATGATGTTGTGGACTATATGAAAAACTGAAAGACAATTTCTGCAATTTTTTTTCTAAACACTTAATGCTACAGAAATTTTTGTAATTTTACACTACCTCACTTCAAACTATATTGGGCAACTGTTTGCTATCAAGCAAGAGTGGGATGCATAAGGTTGTCGGGGGTAGGCAAGAATGTGGAGTTGAAGTCACAAGCAGATCAGCCGTGACCTTATCGAGTGGAGGAGCAGGCTCGAGGGCCAAGTGCCTACTTCTGCTCCTAATTTGAGTGTTAGTATGCATCAGGCAGTGTTACAGTGATGCTCACAAAACACATCCCAAGGGGATTCATTCTAAATAGTTTCATGTTGGATTTGTTTGATGCTGAAAAATCAATTTGATAAATTATAAATTCTGAAGCCTCCAAATGTCGGCGGCTCAGCTAGACTATAAAATGTGTTGAATTAAACACAGTCATGTTAAATAATAAAGTACTGGGGAGTCAGAGTGCAGCCCGTCAGAGGTGATCTGGAAATAATGAAATGTTTGAACACTGTAGCGAGGTGTAGTACTCATTTTCTAAATGTCTTCATTTTATATAAACATTTGATTGAGAGTTAACATGTTATATAAAGCGATGGCATATTTTAAATAACCAAACAGGCATTCTATGGTACTGTCAGTTCAGAATGGGGCAGATACAAGATGTATAGAAAAATAGAATTTTACCTTGAATATTCATAACTTCAAAAGCTGTGATGTATTTATGATATAGCAATATACACAACTAAACTGTTTGAAATAATGTTAATAACCAGATAACACTTCTTTTTGGGCTGGTTTTATAATATGATTTGTTCAGTTGTTTTAAAACTTTTATGCAGTATTCAGGCTCAAAGAGATTTCAGTATATAGAGAATAATTTTTAATTTTACAGAAAATATTGTCAGTTTGTCTTTTAAAAAAAAATTCCTGTTGTACTAAGTATTCCTATTTCAGTGCTAAAATTCTGTGATCACTTTTTGAACAATATTTTCCGGTATTTTGACTAACTTTCAATGTGTAGAACGTAATCAAAAATGTTGGCCGGAATTTTTCGGCTGCTCACACCGTTGGGATCTTCTGGTCCCACCAATGGCACACCCTCACCACAAGTTTCCTAGCAGCGTGGGTTGCAATGAATGGGAAATCTCATTGGCAGCAGCAGGACCAGAAGATCCCACCAACAGCAAATAGCACTCCTCCTCCTGCCTTGAAAAAGTTACTGTGGGGAGGCCAGAAAATTCCTCCTACCCCCCACCCAGCCCCCATTAAGTGTGTATCATCTATTTTAGGGAACTTGTCAATTAATTTTGAAAATATTTATTATGACACTGGACAAGCTCTCCCGGTCAGACTGATCAGACTATGCGTATCTCCTGAGTGTGGCCATGTGTGCTTGTTAACATTGAATTTGACCATAATGTCATTGAATTTTCAGAGATTTTTTTTCCTAATATAACAAGTGTGAAAACCTCGTCAAGATCCACCGCTCTTCTACTTCAGGATTCCTGTTTATTGATTAAAAAATGTTGCAGAAAGTGTTCTGTCTGAGTGATGAAAGATTGCTTTCTGTAGTTTGGTTATCTAAACTCTGAGTCTAAATCAAAAGAATTGAAATCTGTTCCATCTTGTGGCAATGTGGAACTAATGCACATTTCAGGCTGAAATTAAAGTGGGAGAGGGAGAATGTTTGTAAGGTATAAGGGATCCTCTGTATGGTTGCACTGAGTACATAGAAACTACCATACAGAAACAAGCTGTTTGACTCAGCCAGTTCGTATTCATGTCTATCTTCCACACACACAGTAGTTTTAATCCCATCTACTTTTTTTGTTCCCAGATCCTATATTCCCTTATCTTTTAACCACCTATCTAACCTATTCTTAAAAGTTAATATGTGGTAACATATTACAGGGATGGGGTGGGGGTAGGGTGTGTGTGTGTGTGTGTGTGTGAACTCCCACCCCCCTCCAAAAGCAAAGTTAGCATGTAGATGGCATGCTCCATGCCAGCTGTCTTGCAGCCATAACGAATTGTGGGTGGCAGATGTCAAGACTGCAAACAGGCCTAAGAAGAAGGAGGCCCATGGAGCCTTGATCCAAGTAGGCCCAGGGTCTTGGGCAGGGAGGTTGGTAGGTGGGTTGGGAGTGGTGTCTTTTATAGAACTGGAGAAGTGAAGGGGAAAACTTTTTTAAAGAGGCTGTCTTGGTTCACAAAGGGCACTGCCCCAGATATTGTACCCGTTTCCTTCCCAGCCTTTTAAAAGTTTTTAATGTTAACAGCCTGCCCACTCACACCGGACTGTCCACACCAACTATGTTATGACATGGGCAGAGTATTAACATGATCAATTGGCTTGTTAATGAGTTCGACTGACCCTTGATGATTTATTTAAGTATGGTGATCTCCATCCAGCCACACCCAGTCTACTATATTATGGGGCTGAGTTCAGGGGTGGATAGGCTGATAGTACAGTTGGCACCTGCACTAATTTACGTGCTGTTATTGCCTCAATATTCCTCCTTTACTGTTGAACTTAGCTATGTGTTTAAACTTAGTGTTGAAATTAGCTATGAGGAGAGATTGAATACACTGGGATTGTTCTCCCTGGAAAGATGGGGGCTGAGGGGTGACCTGATAGAAGTTTATAAAATTACAAGAGTTATAGATAGGGTGAACAGTTGGAAGCTTTTTCCCAGGGCAGAAATGACAATCACAAGGGGGCATAAGTTCAAGATAAGGCTGGGCAAGGTTCAGTGGAGATGTGCAAGGGAAGCTTTTTACACAGACGATGGTGGGGGCATGTAATACATTGCCAAGTGAGGTGGTCAAGGCAATTACGTGATCCACATTTAAGACTTATCTTGATAGACATGTGAACAAATGGGGAACAGAGGGACATAAGCAGCTGGTCTAGATAGATGAACATGATTGGCGCAGGCTTGGGGGGCCAGGGCGCCTGTTCCTGTGCTGTACTGTTCTTTGTTCTTTGAACAGTCTGCAACATTTTTGTACAAATTCCAGTGGCATCCTTATAGAGATACTGTAGACAACAAGTAATTGTATCTCAGCCTTAGGCATCCATTGCAAGAACTCATTCCTGGGGACTGATGTACAGAAACAAGCTCCCAAACCCTTCAAGCAATTTTCTTTTAGCAAAGATGTTAAAAATAAAGAGCTTGTATCATTCTGAATCAGAATATGTAATGCATATGTTTTATTATCTGTTTTTGAGGTCAAGGAGTAAAATATATTCATTTGATCAAGTACCTAGAATGCAATTAAACAAAGACAAGGATATCAAAATCACAAAATAAATTCCATCTTTATTGATATAAAAATTCCATTTGCAATTGAGTTAACTGTTTAAATGCTACTTTTAAAACAAAGGCAACCATCATAAAACCTTGGTATTTGGTGAATTTCAGTGCAGATAAATCATGATAAACTGATAATACGGAATTGTCTCCAGCCCCACCTTTCTTAATCCATTTCCAAAGCTTTTAGTGGTTAAGCATTTTATAAACCTTTGCATTAATGGTTCGACGGTATATGAATTGTCTTCTTGTGGGATTAAATTCTTAGGCAGTGAAATATTACAGTTTAAACAGGAAATAATGCAAATGCAATGACCAGTATATTTCCTATTATACTACTAATGGGGTTTGGGGCTGGGAAATACTACCTTTAATGGCACAATATTTTATTACTGTAAGTAAATTTGGGAGCTATGATGATATTCTGTAGTGTGGCTAATTAACCTGCTGTAAATACGTGAATTTAGATCAGTAGACCAACACCAAATGAAAGGCCTTAGGCTAAAGCTTCAAAAAGAGTGTCCAATTCCAGGACTGACATGTTGCAGAACACTGATAACAAAAAGAAGGCTGAGCCTAGGAGTCCAGGTTGGGAGATGAAGAGCAAGTGGTGAAGGAGAGAAGTTGAAACTGGTAAACTGATTTGATTTGATTTGATTTTTGATTTGATTTATTATTGTCACGTATTAACATAGTGAAAAGTATTGTTACTTGCGCGCTGTAAAGACAAAGCATACCATTCGTAGAGAAGGAGACAAGAAAGTGCAGAATGTAGTGTTAAAGTCACAGCTAGGCTGTAGAGAAAAAATTTAATGTGAGGGAGGTCCATTCAAAAGTCTGACAGCAGCAGGGAAGAAGCTGTTCTTGAGTTGGTTGGTACATGACATCAGACTTTTGTATTTTTTTCCTAAAGGAAGAAGGTGGAAGGGAGAATGTCCAGGATGCGCGGGGTCCTTAATTATGCTGGCTGCTTTGCCAAGGCAGCGGGAAGTGTAGACAGAGTCAATGGACGGGGGGCTGGTTTGCGTGATGGATTGGGCTACATTCATGACCTTTTATAGTTCCTTGTGGTCTTGGGCAGAAAGAATGCTTTCTATATGCGTACGTAAAAGTTGGTGAGTGTTGAAAGTGATATGCCAAATTTCTTCATCTTCTGAGAGAGTCGAGTTGGTGGGCTTTGTTAACTATAGTGTCAGCATGGGGGTTGTTGTTGACCTGGACACCTAAAAACTTGAAGCTCTCGACCCTTTCTACTTCATCCTCTTTGATGTAGACAGGGGCATGTTCTCCTTCACACTTCCTGAAATCGATGAAAATCTCCTTGATTTTGTTAACATTGAGGGAGAGCCTCAATGTTGCCACACCAGTTGATCAGATTCTCTATTTCATTCCTGTACTGTCTCGTCATTGTTTCAGATCTGACCCACCATGGTGGTGTCACCAGCAAACTTGAAAATCTGGTTGGAAGGGAATTTGGCCACAGTCATCGGTGTATAAGGAGTATAGTAGGGGGCTGAGAACACAGCCTTGTGGGGCACCAGTGTTGAGGTTGATAATGGAGGGGATGTTGTTGCCTATCCTTACTGATTGTGGTCTGTGAGTTAGCAAGTTCAGGTTGCAAAGGGAGATGCCAAGGCCAAAGGAGATGAGTTTTGTGGGAATAGTAGTGTTGAAGGCTGAGCTATGGCCAATAAATAGGAGTATGACATAGGTTTCTTTGTTATCTAGGTGTTCCATGGTTGAGTGCAGGGCCAGGGAGATGGTGTCTGCTATGGACCTGTTGTGGCAGTAGACAAACTGTAGTGGATCCAGGTAGTCCAGAAGGCTGAAATTGATTCATGCTGTGACTAGCCTTTCGAAGCACTTCATAATGATGGATGTCAGAGCTGCCAGCCAATAGTCATTAAGGCACGCTGCTTGGTTTTTCTTAGGGTACCAGCTTGCTGGTCATCTTCTTGAAGCAGATGGGGACCTCAGATTGTTGTATTGGTATGAGGCAAGGAGTTATACAAAGATGGCTGGGCATTCAAATCAAGAACTAGGTAGAGTGGAATTTTTAGAGAGATGTAGACTGTGAAGAAGCAGAAGTTGTTGACAGACGCCTGACTATTTGATAGCAGCTATCCAAATTGTCTGACACTGGCGACCAGAAAGCAGCCATACATTTTGGAAGTGCAAGGAAGGAAGGATCCTAACAGTGGGATGCCAGGAACTAACACTAGGAAAGCAGAGAACCCATGGGGTATAGGTCTGTTGGTGTTGGAGAGGGGTGAAGGGAGATAATTGTGGTTGGAGGTTACACACTGACACAGTGGAGGCTACAGTGCATTCCAGAAATGAACCCAAACAAATGGTCAGAGAGATTGGGGAGAGTGGCTATCAGATTCGATCTATAATACTAAAAATTTTCAAATTGATCAATTCTATGAGAGTATCGGGTCAATTGGGATGGCAATACAGACTGAATGAGCTAATCAGACAATTAACTACAGGCCTAAACTAGCTTTTAATACTAAATACGGGTTAATAATTTTCTATTTCTAAATAGGACATAAGAACTTGGAACTTAAAAATTTCCAACCAGAAGTATAAATTATAAAATAAAACAATGTTATAGCTCAGGTCAGTAACCCCAAAATGTTTTGTGAAGTCCCCTGCGTTTTGCGTTTTGAATTTGGCTAGGATGAGCATCAGGTGTTTTGCTTCAGGTATGATTCAAAGGGAGTTTTTAATCAAACAAAGTTTATTTAAGAATACAGTTAACATGAATAGAAAGAAAATTAGCAACAACTTACCAATTACAAACAAGAAATAAAAACCATGGTATTGTATATACCTGAACAGCTAAATACCATTCCAACCAAACAAATCCCAGAAATGAAACCCTTGCCATAAAGTTAGCTCAGACAATACAAATGTTCATATGATGTTTGAACTTAGTCCTTTTGTTGGATGCTGCAGTTCTCTTGATCTACATACATACAAGCTTGTAGTGAGAACAGCTTTCCAACACTCCAGGAAGAGAGAGGGGGGGAGAGAGAGAGAGAGACTCGGTACTGGCTAGCAAACCACCAACAGCACAATTTTTACTCCAGAAAGGCAAGAAACCTTGTTTACTGCTGGTCAGCAGAATTTACAATCCCAGGGAGGAAGGGGGAGAAAACCTGCCTGCCACTTGACAACAGGACAGCTTCTGACTCGTCAGTCAGTCTTCTCCCTTACAATGCATTTGATTTGATTTATTATTGTCATATGTATTACAGTGTCACAATGCTCACCAAAGCATTAAATAGGAAATTAAATCAATGTTTTATCAAGGGAAGAATTGACCTATAGGCAGCCTACGTCTATGTAATAATTACCTGAGTGAGGCGATTACTGGATTTTCACAGTAACTTCATTGCAGTGCAAATGTAAGCTATTTGTGACACTAATAAATAAACTTGTTGAAAACTAAATGCAAAAGTTAAGACTTTTGTTAATGACTAATGTCATCCTGTTGCTTACACCTTCTGTATACAACCGTACTTGACACATGCATAAATGTTCAAACCCTAAATGTAATTGTGTCATATATACAAATTGGACTGTTGACACCTGTGTGTTGGCTGTATCACTCATCAGCAGAATCCTTTCTTTCCCTTCCTGTCGGCATTGTGCTGGGAAAACCTCATAGCTGCTATGAAAGTTCAATCTGTCCCATCTGTTACAAGGTTGAATCCCTGATGCAACTGAATTGGAGTGTCAGTGAATATGCGTAGCATAAATGCTCCATCAGTGTTTGAGGCAAAGGTACTTGGAATGATTACATAGTGTCCTGGTGCAAGTTTGCTACGGAGGTTTATGCTTCTCTGGGCTACATAGGCTCCCGAATCCGAAACTGTTCTGTGATGTGTAAAATGCTCTGCAGTTAGAACCTTCTGCGGGTTGGACGACTGTGAAAAAGAAAAAGGGGAACTAACAATTCTGTTTCGGTTTAAGTTTCTTTCTTTGTATTGGACCACGCACAAAACACAACTGACAGAAGACGTTTTTTGAAAAGCAAATGAGAAAATCAATATATTCTTTTGATGGTGTGGAAATCAGATTGGAATTTGTCAGGTTTGATTCACAGTCTCTATTGACGACTAATGAACTGTGACGCCCCTGCAGAGCTGAATCTGATGACTCTTATTGTGCCGGCACACTCATGGCTGAGTAACTAAAAAAAAGTTGGCATTGCTAGAACAGAACTCAGCAGGAGTCAATGTTGGCCACATTTTCCTTCGTAGTAACAGTAATTTGCTACAAGCAATTCATTGGGTGTGAATGTCCTATGTAGAGGGAAGTATTCTTGTGGGAGGAATTAGAAAGGAAAATATCTCCAAACGTTACTTTATTTTCTCGAATCAAGTAAGGCACAGTAACAAGAAATCATTACAGCGTGATTATCACTGCTGCCTCACAGCGCCAGACACCCTGAATTGATCCCCAGCTTGGGTAACTGTGAGGAGTTTGCATTTTCTGTGTGGGTTTCTGTGTGGGTTTCCTCCAGGTGCTCCAGTTTCCCCCCACATTCCAAAGGTTAGGTGGATTGACCCTTGGTAGGTTCGGGGGATTAGCAGGGTAAATATGTGGGGTTACATGAATAGGGCAGGGGGATGGGCTGGGCTTGGGTACAATGCTCTGTCAGAGAGTTGATGCCGACTGGTTGGACCGAACAGCCACTTTCTGCACTGTAGGGATTCTATGACTAGATTTTCTAGCAAAGTATTGTGGCTTCCTTGTCAGAAAGTAACAAATTGTCAGCTCACCTGGTAGATTTGGATCCCAATAGGATTCATTGAGATGCCAAGCCGCCTGTCCATCCTGCGATAATTCTGAATTAAAGATATCAGAACATAGCATGCCTCATCAGCATGGTCTTCATCACTGCTTGAAAGATCATCTATAGAGTGGCAGACAGCACATGCCAAGAAACAGTCTGTTAGCATTTCTGTTCATTTAACAGAACAGATGTCATTGGAACAACTGAAGAAACCATGCCTATTTCCAAGCAACAAGAAAGCAATTGGAATAAAAAGATGCATTAACATTTCTCAGTGTAATAAAAAACAAAATCTTTATCAGTAAAAAGACATCTCAAAGGCACAATCACATCCCCCTGTTACAGTGACCTGTACATCCTCTTTATGGGGACTGCAAATAGGTGTAACCACTGTCATCATATTCAGGATTGTCCTCTTAGCTGCAAATCTTTTGATTTGAGTGAGAACCACATCATAATTGTTCCTAGTACAGTTCGTAATCAAGATGTGGAAATGCCAGCGTTGGACTGAGGTGGGCACAGTAAGAGTCTTACAATGCCAACTCTACACTCAGCTGATGAAGGAGCAGCACTCTGAAAGCTTGTGATACCAAATAAACCTGTTGGACTTTAACCTGGTTTTGTGAGACTTCTTACTGTAAGTATTCAAAACAGCATAAACAAGCTTGGATTTTTAAAGGGAAATTCTAAGGGTTTAACTAACTTCCTGGAATTTTTTGAAACAGTAACAGAAAGTTTTGATGAGGGTAATGCTGTTGATGTGCTGTATGTAGAATTTCAAAAGGCATTTGACACAGTGTCACACAACAGACTTGAGAAAATTTATAGCTCGTGGATGAAAGTACAGTAGCAATGTGGATACAAAATTAGCTGAATAATAGAAAGCAGAGTTTAATGGTCCATGGATATTTTTCATCTGGAGGAAGCTTTGTAATGGAGTTCCTCATGGTTCTGGACCCTTGCTTTTCCTGATATAAATTAATGATCGAGATCTTGGTGTGCAGGGAACAATTTTAAAGTTTGTGGGTGATATAAAATTTGGACTGTTGTAAGCTGTGAGGATGACATTGTAGAACTTCAAAAGGACATAAACAAGTTAGTGTAGTGAACAGATAGATGACAGATGAAGTTCAATGCAGATAAGTGTGAGATGATGCATTTTGATCTCAGTGTATATGTGCATTGATCACTGAAGGTGGCAAGACAGGTAGAGAGAGCAGTTAATAAAGCTATAATGTCCTGGGCTTTATTAGTAGGGACATGGCATACCATCTGAATGCTGAACTTATACAAGACACTAGTTAGACCTTAGCTGGAATGTTGTGCACAGTTCTGGGTGTCACAATGTGGGAAGAGTGTGAACACATTGGAGAGAGTGCAGAAGAGGTTTCCAGGAATGGTTCCAGGGATGAGAAACCTCAGTTCTGAGGATAGATTGGAGAAATTGGGACAGAGAGATGAAGGCACAGATCTGAAGTGATTTGTAAAAGAAGCAAGTGTGATGTGAGAAAAAAAAGTTCACACAGCAAGTGGTTAGGGTTTGGAATACATTGCCTGGAAGTGGTGGAGGCAGGTTCAATTGAAGCATTCAAGAAGGCATTAGATGATTATATGAATAGAAACAACTAGCAAGAGTATGGGGAAAAGGCAGGGAAATGGCACTAAGTCATAGTGCTCATTTGGAGAGCTGATGTGGACACAGTGGGCCGAATGGCCTCCTTTTGCACTATGACAATTCTATGAATCAATGCTGGAATAGAATTTTCCAGGACTGGTAATTCCTGGAATTGTGATTGATGAAAGGTCAACATATTACAAGGTGAAACAGTCTGGCTAATTACCAGTAGACTCCCTTGTTCTAAGAATGGCTTTTTATTCCCAATTGCTGCTTTATTCAAGAACTTTCCTCCCAACTGTCCTAATTTTGCTGGGGATAGATGTGTAGGGTCATCACAGACATGGGGAGTCATGAGCTATGAGGAGAGGCTGAATAAACCAGGCTTGTACTCATTAGAGTTTAGGAGAATGAGGAGAGATCTCATTGAGACATATAAGATGATGAATGGGATGGATAGCATAGAGGTGGAGAGACTCTTCCCGCTCAGAAAGGACAGTAGGACTAGAGGGCACAGCCTCAAGATAAAGGGGGGGCAGTTTAGAACGGAGTTGAGGAAGAATTTCTTCACTCAAAGGGTGGTGAATCTCTGGAATTCTCTGCCCGTTGAAGTGGTGGAGGCTACCTCGCTAAATATTTTTAAGAAGCGGGTTGATGGGTTTTTGATAAGAGAGGGGATTAAGGGTTATGGGGAGAGGGCGGGAATGTGGAACTGAGCCACGACAGATCAGCCATGATCTTATTGAATGGCGGGGCAGGCTCGAAGGGCTAGATGGCCTACTCCTGCTCCTATTTCTTATGTTCTTATATTCTTATGACAGTGACAAATTGCAATGCTAAAGGGAAAATTGTGTATTTATGCAAACACCCCCAAACTGATGCCTTTTTCAGTCTCTTTCTGCTTTCGTTCAGCTTTTTTTGCCTGCAACAATTCTTGCTATACATTAACTAGTCAAAGACTTTTTAACCTGTGTTGAAGAGCCCGAAGACAGTCACAATTAATGAGAGACACATCAAACAACTTCCCATAATTGTGGGGACCAAAAACATTTTGACCAAAGGCTCTCACCTGTTTCTGGGACAACGACAGTGATGGGATACTGAGGGTTGCTGCTATACTCAATCATATTGTTCCGGCATCCACCCGCATTAATTCCAGTCACCCATTGACCCTTCACCTCCTGCAAGCTGCCAGCATCTGGGAAGAGTAGAAAAGTTGTTGATAGGTCCTTGAAACCAGTTTTACTCTGAGAGCTGAATTGCTTTCAACATGTGGAAGAAATGGTGACATACTACCACAAAGGTAGAATATTACAAGAGTGGGTGGGGGGAGGGGGGCGGGGTGGCAGGATGCGGCAGGGGGGAGGTGGTTAGGCAGGGGGCTTATAGCTTGCCACCATCCTCTCGGAAGCAAAGTTGACATGGAGCTAAGGCACTCTACGCCTGCCCGCCCCTCAGCTATAACACACTGTGGGCGGCAAGCTAAATTGGGACAGTGTGGGACTCTCACCCCTCTGCCCCAAGGAGCTGCTGGCCAATCCAATTGGCCAGCAGCTCCATCAGTCCCAGCAACACCAAGAACATATGGATGGGCACTGCCGTGGCTGCCACCAGGATGAAGAAGAATCCCCAGTGGATCTCGGGGACAGTTACATCTACTGTTGGGGGTTGGATGTGATGGGGATCTGCTTAATGGAGCATGCAGGTAGGAAAAAAGGTGGTGAGGGGAAGGGCTCCATCTTTGGGGTCTGCCCATTCTCAGCCTTCCCCTTTCCCTCCCCATCCCTCGATTTGCAAAGGGTACCCCCAAAGATAGAACCCCACCCTTCTTTTCTGGCTTTTGAAGATTTTTTTAAAATCAGGTTTCCCCATATCAAATGTTTTATGGTGTGGGCAGCATATTATTGAGGTCAACTGGATAACAAGTCCAATTTACCCTTGATTATTTAAATATGCCCAGTAGGCTGTCGGTTTTGGACCCCACCTTATCCCCATAGCATGGGGGTGAGCTCAGGGGTGGGCGAGAAGGTGGGGTGGTTGGGCACCCACTCAGCACCCATCCTGCTTTATGTGTTCCCCTGCCGCCCTCACCCCTGCCAAAAACAGAGAAATGTAAAATGCAGCTCAAAGATTGGGAAAAAAATTAACTCTAAAAGGTTGAGGAAATGGGCCAAACAGCAAGAAGTAATGTCATTTTAAAATGGCATGAAGCTAAATTAATTTTGAAAGACTAGCCTGGCGGTATAAGAAATAGTTGATGGGAAACAGTGGGTAATAGACATGGAGTGGTTACCCTGAACATTTGAAACACATAATTTTTTGATATTTTATCAACTGATGAATAAGCAGAAATTTTGCCTGTACTTTGTTAATTGTCCTGTAAGTTCAGACTTAAGTAAATGTTAAAAGTCATTACCTGCCCTACCTGGTACACTGGTAACAGCTTTCCAATCTGCACAGAGGATACTGTTACTCTACGCTGTATGTCTTCAGAATGTTTAGGTCCATATGTACACCAAAAAGCAAGGATATAGGGCAGAATTTCATGGCCTCGCAGGTCCCAAAACTGTAAAATCCCATCCAAGGTCAATGGACCATTTCATTGTCCATCCTTTGCCCGCTCCAATGGTGGGCAGGGCTGTAAAATTTTGGCTATACTTTTAGCTACTTGGATATGTTCTTTTTTATTCAATAGGCACATGAATGGCTACTTCCATCTAATCAGTGATTTCTATATTGTGGCGTCAAGACCAATTTGGAACAAATAACTGTTGGTAGTTGATACTGAGGTGTATTCACTGTGTGAATAAGTAAGGGGACAGTCACTTTTCTAATTAAGTGTGGCACAGAGGAGAATTCAGTTCCTCTGACATAGCTATGGATGCCTGGAAGCATTACCTGCTATAAAGATTGAAGTGCCATTGTGTTCAATACTGAGAGTACTAATGCCATGGCTGTTCATGCCTTGCTTATGTATTTTTCCAAGGTCATGATGTGGAGATGCCAGCGTTGGACTGGGGTAAAACAGAAAGAAATCCCACAACACCAGTTTAAAGTCCAAACAGGTTTATATGTAGCAAAAGCCACAAGCTTTTGGGTCAGCCTGTCCTTTCGTCAGGTGGCTGGGAGGAATTTTGCTACAAATAAACCTATTTGGACTTTAAACTGGCGTTGTGGGATTTCTTTCTTTTTTCCCAAGGTGGCAGACATGCCTTCATGACTTATCTGCTTCTTGGCTTGTTCTCGAAGTTAGAGGCCTCCCAAACTTCTCCCTACCAGCCTGCTGCCTTCTCTTTCTTGTGAAGCACTTAAAGATATCTGACAATAGGCACTCCACTGATAGTGGGCAGCAGAAACACATTTCTGTACTATTCTTTTCTGTCAGTATCCAAGTGACTTTTGGCCCTGGTTCAACTCAACTAATACATGGCCTGGCTTGGAGCTCAGCATTCAATCTTTCTTTCTGCTCTCCCTCTCCTAGGCCCTCCTTATTTTGGTGGATGTATCAATTGGCCTTAGGAGCTGAAAAGCTGATTTTTGTTTTATTTTCCTTATTGTATTTTTAAATATGAATAGGAGCTCCCTCCACCAACAGAAAGTGGGTAACATCCCTTAATAAATTGTATAATAAAATTCCAGTCATTACCTGCACTTCCATCACCATCAAAGTCAGGTCCCAGAGTCAAAACTGTGATTGTTGCAAACTTTTTACAGAAGTCATCAAACTTCATCCTGTGAAATAAAACAGTGCTATGACCATGCTAGCTGGAACACAGGAACAGGAGTAAGCCATTCAGCCCATCATGGCTGATCATCAACCTGAATGCCATTTTCCTGCACTATCTACCAACTGGATATACAACAAACGTACAAGCCAATGGATTGAAATGTCCTACCAGAATTCCCCGTCATCCTTCTTGGTAAATCCAAATGCTTCCTTCGTCCAGATTGGGATTTGATTCCATAGTGGAGAACTTGTAGAAGGAAGAAATATCATGTAAAGATTCATTGCTTTTTCCAAGCATCCTGACTATCACACTTCTTCTTTCAAAGGATAGAGCTATTCAGAATTTCAAGCTTGCTGAATTTCAAACACAGACAAGGAAATTCAGGGCTGTCAAAAATGTGGATGATGGAGAAAATGTGCCAGAATTTCCACAGGAGGACACAATTTCCCAGTGGAGTGGATTTTTATTCAAATATATCAAGATATGGGATGCAGTTGCTGGAGATTGAAATGTCTTTTGAACATGTGCACCTACTAACATTTGCGGCCTCAGTGTGAGTGCAGGATTACTAGAAAACAATATGAAAATTCCTCTGCATTCGCCCCCAACATGCCACATACCCCACCTCTGAAGGATATCCCTATTGCACTAGTGAGACGCTAAGTTTTTCATGCCAATAATTTACAAGTGTGTCAAGTAATCGTGGAACTTAATTTCTCTCAGCTGTAGGATTCAGATAATGACTGGCATATTCTGTTTTTTGGTTAATCTGGGCCCAGCTGGGTGAACCAAAATGATCCATTCCAGACCGTGTCACCAGAATTCTATCACCTTGCCCGCCAAGGAATCGGAGTGGGCGAGGGGTGGACAATGGAAATATCCCTTGACCTGAGGTGGGGATTTCCTGTCTCGCTCCAGCAAGGCTGTAACCCCACCCCACCCCCCCCAGATATTTCTAAATATCGAAACTATCCTATGCAGTGTGCAAAGTTTGCAAAACAAGTTTTTTAAAGTTTATTTATTAGTGTCACAAGTAGGCTTACATTAACAATGCAATGGAGTTATTGTGAAAAATCCCCTAGTTGCCACCCTCCAGTGCCTGTTCTGGTACGCTGAGGGAAAATTTAGCATGGTCAATGCACCTAACCAGCACGTCTTTCGGACTGAGGGAGGAAACTGGAGCACACCACACAGACACGGCGAGAACATGCAGACTCCACACAGAAAGTGACCCAAGCTGGGAATTGAACCCAGATCCCTGGTGCTGTGGGACAGCAGCTGTAACCACTGTGCCATCATGCCGCCCCATCAACAAACAAAGGGGAAAAGCTCCCTCTTATTGCTTCCCTTCAAGGTAGTTTCTGAGAATTGGGCAGGATCAAAAGCCTGGGGGTGAGTTTTTAAAATCAGGGCTTTTTCCTTTTTAAATCATTAATAACAACTTTCATCAACAGATTCCTATCTGAAATACAGCAAAATCCCGCACTTACAAAGTTAAATGATACCAAATTCAAATATGGAAAGAGACACAAACTGGGCATGATGCCAGTGTTGAACCTCCTCCCACTAGCCCATATGCTATCCTCCCTGTGTGTGTGTGTTAACATGAGCTGAAACATATCAGCTGAGGATCGGCTCTGTATTTACCATCTGGCCAAAGAAATAACTCAATGCAAAATAAAGAATAATTTCTACACATCCAACCGGGAATTAAAACATTTTGAAATGACAAATTAAACCATCCCACACTCAGTTGTGCCCAGGATTGCCTCCTCATCCCCCAGAACCTCTCACCCCATCCACTCATGGGGTTGCATTGGGGGTATATTATTGGCTCTGTTTGCCCAAATTCGTACTTCTATCTATTTGTCCTTCAACCAAGCAGCTGAACAGAGACACCCAACCTGCAATGTTCTAAAACAAGAAGAAATGGGCAATAATTATTCAACTATATGTATTCAAAGTGACAAACCCCTCTGCAGAATGAGGGCGATTGGTGACGAACAGGAAAAAAAAAATTCTGGGGTTATAAAACTGGAAATAAAACACTACAAAATTAAAATTCGAAAACTAGGGAACGCCTATAAAATTAAAAGTGTAACTCTTTTTGCAAAAAAAAAGTACATTCTCTGTCTTTTTGTTTTGATTGATATTTGAAATTTCTTCAGTCCAAAAAAAAGACATGGCTCTGATTATTGGTACTTGATGTAATGTTGTGCTCAGTGATTGGACTCAGTGGTATAACTAGCTCCGCACACTTGTTGCTTGCACTGAGAGCAATGTTGAAACAAGGATTACCCTCCCTGTTTTCATGGCTGCTGCTTCTAAGGTGAGCTATGTGGTGTGTTTTGGAGCTTTGTTGAGGCATTTTGGACTAACTTAACAAAACCACCACCACTCATACAAATTTGCACTTTTTGCTGCCCTGGACTCCAAAGATTCTGATCAGTATTTCTCTATTGGGTTACCCCAAATTATTCTCCACGTCTCACTCTGGTTCCATAATCACCACTGCCAGCTCAGTCACCAGTGCCCAGTGGAAAATTGACGCTCCAGTCGGACATGATGGTAAGGGTTGAAAGGTCAGCTCTGATCACCAATACGCAAGAATGAATCCAGACTCTGGAATGGTCTTAGGGGTGGCACAGTGGTTAGCACTGCTGCCTCACAGCGTCAAGGACCCAGGTTCAATTCCTGGCTTGGGTCAATATCTGTGTGGAGTTTGCACATTCTCCCCATGTCTGCGTGCGTTTCCTTTGGGTGCTCCGGTTTCCTCTCACAGTCCAAAGATGTGTGGGTTAGATGGATTGGCCATGTTAAATTGCCCCTTAGTGTCACAGGGACTAGCTCAGGTAAATGCATGGGATTATGGGGATAGGGCCTGAGTGGAATTGTGGTCAGTGCAGACTTAATGGGCCGAATGACCTCCTTCTGCACAGTAGGATTCTACAATTCTATGAGGAGTCACAAGATTGCATTAGGATAAAATTTGTAGGCCGGAATTCCGTGGTCTCGCACGCCCCGCTACCGCTGCCAGTGAAAACGGAGAATTTGGCACTTAGCCAAATCTCCCATTTACTGCAGCAGGACCAAATAATCGCAGATACGTCATGGGTGAGGTTGGTGAATTCCGGCCGTAGACTGGGAAAGGAGGCAACGAAGAAATGACCTACAGTAAACGTGTATAAGCAGCGTAGAAAAATTAATTCCCCAAGACTACTCCAAAAAAAACTTGACAATAGGATGGCACAGTGCAGGTTAAAACTGGTAAAATGCAGATTCAGGAGAGTTAAAAGTTATTTATTACAAAAATAAATGAAATAAATCTATGAAAAGCATAAGGGAGGCAATAGTATTGGAATCTGTGCTAGGGCGATACTCTGGGATCACAAGGAGGTGGGTGAGCTGAGAAATATTATCTGGCTTTCCTGTTCTAAGTTTAATGATTTCTTAAAAGCCTTTTCCAAACTCCACAGGAAAAAATATCATTCCACAAGGATGACGGAGGGAGTAGGGCCTTTTGGCAGATATTATTGTGTTGCAGGATGTCTTTTGGGACTGCCTCAGTTCCAGAAATGTTCCAAAATACAACATTAGATGCTTATGAAGGAGCAGATATCACTGTACATGATACAGTGATTGAGGAAGAGAATAAGCAGAAACAAGACCAAAGGTTGGGGAAAAAAACAATCTATTAGGTAATGTGAGGCTGGATATGAATGAATGCAACTCAAAGTACAAAAGGTTAGTCAAACATGTCACATGATAATGGCAAAGGAACTGAAAGTTGATGAAACACCTTGTGAGCAAACAGACAAAGACATCAGCAGCAATAAATAACATAATGATAATTGATGCAGGCTAATTTTAAACAACTCTGTCAGAAAGCTACTTGGCAAAGATAAAGGGGCTTGAAATTCCACAGGGTTTTTCCCAATTTCCTGGCTTGAAATCTCGGAAGAAACCACCTAAGTACCATTTCTCTGAATGTTTTCACCGAGGTTGCGGCAGGGCTAAAGGGGTCAAAGGATATGGTGGAGGGAAGTGGGATCAGAATATTGATTTTGACAATTAGCCATGATCAAAATGAATGGTGGAGTAGGTTCAAAGGGCCGAATGGCCTACCCCTGCTTCTATTTTCTATGTTTTTATGAGGCCAAAGGATTTCACTTCTAGGCCCAGCTGCGGAAGGTTTGGTGAGGCAGGGGGATGAAAATACACCACTCGTTAAGCGCCCTTTAAGGCCAATTAAGGATGGTCAAATGGGATTTTCTACCAAGGTACCTGCAGGTGGTGGGGAGAGTTTAACTGCCTGGAGGTGCCCCCTCCAAATTGGCAGACCAGAGAGTCAGCACCCTGGCCAAGCTCAGAGTCTCAACCTGCCAAAAAGAGAAAACCAGCAAAACCTGTCTGAACTGTTTTTGTTGTACACCTTCTGATGGAAATCCACCGTTACTGATTTTTTAAATTGGGATTTGACAACTTTGAACTGGTTTTCCTTCCTGGGTTGGTGCCAAAGAGCAGTGGCATTGGGGGCTTGACTGAAAGATAAAGAGAAGATTTTTTACTTCAGATTTTAAAAAGTTGGCAAGAGGATGACTTCACTGTGAAGCACCCTCTTCCTTGTTTACTCTCCATTGCAGCCTGCTGCTGCTTTCAATTTGTGAAGCATCAGATTTGCCCTCCAGGGGTCAAAAGCCCACCTGCCATTCTTAGTTCTCCCTTTGACCATAAAGTGGCTACCCTGGGGTTTCCTACAGAGCGTGGACCTCCGATCTGTATTTCTGTCAGTCAGCAGGGTTCCAAACGAAGACTACAAGGGAAAATTCTGCACTGGATATTTAACTGAATCATTGAACAGAAGGGCGCTCTTTTGAATATTTACACATTGGTAGAAAGCTTGAAAATATCAACAGGAAAGCTGTGTGTTTCTCTTGGTAACCAAATGGATGGATTAGTCATGGGAAATGCATGGGGTTATGGGGATAGGGCAGGGGAGAGGGCCCGCATAAGATACTCTATCAGAGAGATGGTGCAGACCTGACGGGCTGAATGGTCCCTTTTGCACTGTTGGGATTCTATGATTCAAATAAACTAAAAAGGTATAAAAGCAAAATACTGCAGAATTTGGAATCTGGCACAAAAACGGAAAATCATGGAAAATCTCAGCAGGTCTGACAGGATCTGTGGAGAGAGAATAGCCAACATTTTGAGTCAGGATGATCCTTCGTCAGATTTGCTAAATCAATACATTGGGGGATAAATTAAAACACTGCCCCTTAAAGGGAGATGCCATCAAAATAGACAGAGGCTGGAATTTTACTGCCCCGTTCGCCACGAGAATTGGAACGGGTAAGGGGTGGACAATAGAAAGGTCCATTGACCTTAAGTGGGATTTTACAGTTTCAGGATGAGCGAAGCCATAAAATCCCACCCATAATCTCAGAAGAAGGGTACTATATTGAAAAAGAGCAGAAAAATTCCAGCGGTGTCCTGGCTAATATTTATCCCCGATTGCCACTTAAGAAACAATTATCTGGTCGTTATTGCATTGTTGCTTGTGGGACCTAACTGCATGTCACTTTGGCTGTTACATTTTCTATGGAATAAGATTAGCTGCACTTGGAGAAAAGCATTTCATTGGCTGCAAAGAATTTTCGGACAGCCTGAGGTTGTGAACAGCATTACATGAATGCCAGCCTTCTTTTTCTCTTTAAAATGCAATGTTTAAAACAGAAATAATATGATGTGTGTGAATAAGCTGGTGAGGGCTAGTGTCGCTTCTTGCAGTTCAAGAGTGGGCACAGTATTATTACAGGTGGAATAAGCCATAATTTATGACTTATGAATGTTCGCATAAGCTCAGTGCAAGTGTGCACAAGCGCAGCTATGGTATTCGGGTACACAAAGTCTCAACATTATGTTTTTATATAATGATCATAAATCTCAAGTCAATTTACAAAAGTCATAGAACCATAGAATCCCAACAGTACAGGAGACCATTCGGCCCATTGAGTTTGCATCAACTCTCCGATAGAGTATCTTATCTCTCCCCCACCCTATCTCCCTAACGCTACACATTTACCATGGCTAACCCATCTAACCAATATATCTTGGAACACAAAGGGGCAATTTAACCTGGTCAATCCACCTAAGTCGCACATCTTTGGACTCAAGATGCCCAAATTTAACGAAGATTACTCCGTTTCAGCAGTAAAAGTGCAAGACTGTCAACCAGAAGGAAGATACATGACTAGAAGGCTCTTGACGGGACCATTTGGAACTTGAGAGTTTCCAGGTTTGCCATAAAGGAAGAAGGAATGGAGGCTTTGAAGTTAAATTGCCAATGCATTGTCCAAGGATTTTCAGGTGGTTTTCGAGGCCAGAAGAGCATTTCAATAAAGTGGGAGGTGTCCTGCACCCAGATATACAAATATACATTCCATCTGAGACCAACACCCAGGCCAGGTAGGTGACGAGGAAAGTCAGGGCCAGTGTTTAATTGCACAATAATAGAATTACCTCCAGGTGCAATTTTGTGTTTATTTGAATGTTGAGTTCACTTCAGAAAAGTTTGTTTTTTAAAAAGGGAAGTATGTTAATGGACAGATATTTCCCTGGTTGGCGCAGATTGGTTCCCATTATTCACAATGATGGGTTTTCCATGCTTTTCAAAGAATCGAACTAGATTCATAAGGTGCGGCTGATGTGCTACCCGCCTGTTCAATGACACAGGCAATGTTAAGGTGGATACAGCCATCTAGTGGTCAGAGGTAGAAACAGAAAATGCTGGCTATACCTCAGCAGGTCTGGCAGCCTGCGTGGAGAGAGAAACTGAGTTAACATGTTTTGGTCCAAATGACTCATCCAGGGAGTTGAAAAGTCATACAAGTTTGAAACGTTAACTCAGCTTCTCTCTCTCCAGATGCTGCCAGACCTGCTGAGTTTTTCCAGCATTCTCCGTATTTATTTCAGACTTCCAGCATTCATAGTTTTTTGCTTTTATTTTAGTGATCAGAGGGAAGACTGAAATATTAAAAAAGGGCCGAATTTTCGAAAGGCCATGGAGATGGAACTGGAGGCAGATAAACTCTTGATTTTCCCAACCCTGTCTCCCATCCTAGTGCTGCCCGCCACTGACTGCCTTGTTGAATGCGCCCCCACCTCCACTTCCGGCCCAGCCCCTGCACCCCCCCTTCCTCACCTCACCTGCCACCATCCTCACATTCATGATGACCATCTACCAGTTGTGGTTTCTGAGCAATTTTGCTATTTAAAAACTTCTCCAGAGGCTTTTCCCCATTCTGAGGCAGCCTGTCATTCTCCCTCTCTTCCTACATCAGCAGCTCCCACTTCTGAGAGTGGACCTGTTACTTTGTCATTGCTGAAGAAGCTCATACTGTTCCTTCAGTTTCCAGGGGTGCACCCAGTGTCCTTAATTGGATGGTGACCTTATACCCAGCCCTGAATGTCCCTGCTCGTCAAAAACCAGGCATTGGTCTTCAGTCATTACATTACTGACACGTAGGTGCAATGGCTAATCTGGGCAATGCACCATTGGTGAGACCCTGGAAACTTTCTCTGCTCCCGCTGTCTCCCACTGACATGTCAATTGCCAAGGAGGCAGCAGAGGCAATTGACTGATGGTACAACACAGAGGTACAGCAGTTTCTGTTAGAATCTCGAAGGTGAGAACCATTTTGATATGGGTGGTTGAAGCACATTTTACGAAACCCAAACTTAAGTTGGACGTCAGGAACTCCAAGTCCCGACAAACCACAGACTTCTCGTGCACATGCTGGCTCAGGGTGGGTGCTACATGCGTAGTTCATCATTCTTGGCATTGTTAGGCAACGCTGCTAAATGCACATTAGTTTAATGCATTATCCTGATATCCTGGTCTTGGTTTAAACTCAGGCAATTCCATGACTAATCACTTCAACGTTGCTTATTGTTAAGTGAATGCTTAAGAGGAAGAGTCTGGATTTGCCAATTTGAAACGAGTAATTTTGAGAGAGTCTTGATGAGCTTTCTCATCCTTTATCTCAATACAATTGCTGCAAGGATAACACTTACTCATCGCTCCAGTCACCTGTCCATTCCATGTTGTGCCCCGATCCCCATGGATTGAGAATCCGAACAAGGGGGACTCTGCCTTTTGGAGTGGTCAGCTATAGGAAACAAAGTTTTAAGAAGTACAGTCAGTATCTTCAGAATTCAGATCCTTTATATCAACATCAATGGGAGCTGGAAAGGATTCAAAGGTGTACAACAAAAAAGACAAAGTCAAGAATTTAGCTGTAGAAATTTTAAAAAGTGTTCCTTGAAGGTTTTTCACATATATTCTGGCCGAGAGAAACATCACAGAAAACACTATGGCCAGGATTCTTCAGTTTTGTTCACTCTAACTGGGAATCGCAGAGCAGACTCAATGGGCCAAGTGGTCTAATTCTGCTCCAGTATCTTATAGTCTAATCCCGATGGCCTGCTGCCAACGTAGTTCCCAACTCCAATGTTTATAAACAGCCCAGGACGATTCTCCCAGCCTACTGCACTGATTTTGTAGCGCAGCAGGCTGGGATACTCAGGCAGAAGCCGTTTCGTGGGCTACCCGCTGGATGCCAAGGCCTCCATCTGGCAGCCAGATTTCAAGAGCCATCAGCTCTGTGCCAGAAATTGGTGCACAGCTGCATAAATTATTTAAATAACCACTTTAATATATTTTAAATGACATTGTCGGGCCCAGGACTGAAATCTCCAGGGCTGCTAGCATCCCCTCTCCCTATCCACACCCCCCCCAAAGAAGGCCATTCGTCCCATTGAGCCTGCGCCGACAGCAATCCCACCCACACTCTATTCCTATAACCCCACATATTTACCCTGCTAATCCTGCTGATACTAAGGGTTAATTTAGCTTGGCCAATCAATCTAACCCGCACATCTTTGGATCAATTATGGTATTTCGGTTCCTCTTTCTAACCAAAATATTTTCAAAGCACATGAGAAACATTCAACCATGAAGGGAAAGAAAAATTAAAAAAAGCTCCTGGCTAGTGGGTAAGTGATCCAACCTGTCAATCAAAATACATCAAAGAAGCCAGACACTCGATAATACCCTTTCAATGTTAAAAGGGGAACTCCCCAGTGAAACTTAGTTCATACTGTCATTCAAAGAAATTTCCAGGCATCTGAGCCTTATGAGAGAAAACAAGGGGATCTACCAGTAAAACTGACTTTTCTATCAGATACTTTTAAGAGGTTATTTAACATCTAAGCCAATCCCTAGTGTGAAATGGAGTGCTGCAGTGATTTTGAAAGTATCCAGCTATACATGGGGCATGGATATCAAAGTGACCAGGACACTCCCAATGTTTTAAAGGACAAAGACATTAATGAAAATCCTTCACATTAATGAAATCACCATTCTAGAAGTTACTACCTTTGCCAGGGCAACAGGGACAAGTGCAGCCGCTAGACCACCATCCTGCGAAGGGTCCACAAAGGTCAACCCCTTCATCCCAACTCAAGTCCACCCAATGCCCAGATCTTTTGGAAACCCTCCCTGTGCAGCCTGGCAGCAGCAGAGGAGCACATGGGTGCAGGATTTACCTCTATGCATTCCCTCAGACGCATCACATCAGAGCATCACTGCCAGGATGCCAGAGGGCAGTGCAAGATTGGCACTGCCAAGGGGCGGTGCCTGAAGGGGGATTGAGGGTGGTTTGAGGAGGTGAGACCCCACCTTAGAGTTTCTGTCTTGTGGGGGGGGGGGTGGGGAGAAGTGAGGGTTCTGCCCGGGAGGAAGGGGAGTCAGGTCACCCTCATGCCTGCGTGGTGTAGGAGGGACGATCTGTTCTTTCAGTGGTGGGGGAGGATGCACCTCTATGCTGAGGCATTAGGGGTGCTCTCCTTGTCAGCGGGCTTCACCAGGTCTATTGGGAGGGGAAGGGTGCCCTATTTCTCAGCGCTGAGATCGGGGCATCCTTTAAAATGGGCACCCAATCTCTGTAAAGCTAGGCTGGCTGGCATGTTTTGATACTTAGAAGTTGCTTTATGTTTTGATAGACTGTGATTGTAGTTGCCTTTATTGTGTTAAGACTGAAAGATGAGCAGGTAACCCTTCATTCTGCTGTGAGACAAGAGAAAGGTGGAAGGGAGAAAGGCACAGACACATATGTAGATGCCATTCCAGCTGATGCTTGGGCCTCACCCATATAACCAGATCAGATTGTTTTTAACATAGTGTGATAAACTGTTATAAACTAAACCAGTAAAATTGGGTGATTCATGGGTTGTAAAGATAAAAGGATTGAGGACACATCAAAACCAGATGTCACCTAAAAGTGACATGTTCCAATGCTTTATAACTCGAGGGAGCATCTTCTATTAGCGATCCATCATCAAATATGTTTCTCAAGTCAGTATAACCAAACCCAGGTCAGGCTCTTGCCACTGCCTTTGGGAAGGAGAGGCTAAGTCATACAAGACAGACTACACCTGAGTGTCACATGCTAACTAACAGAGAGATCACTAATGCATACTTCACCCAAACTATTGCAAAGCTTTGGGAATTGGATTTCCACATTGTCAGGCTCAAATAACCGAGGGCTTTTTTGTTCTTGATGTACTGAATTCAGGGAAATGTGAGTGGAAAACACCATTGCGTGCAAGGTTATACAAGGCCTCTTTGGCAATTGGTATGTTCAATGTGTCAGCCATCAATTATAAGTACTGGCTGATATTTCAGATCTGTTGGCCTGATGACAGATCCGAGATCGTCATCTCAATTGTTTATGACCCTGCAATGTGTTGCAGTATATTGTCATATAAAAGCAAATTGTTGGGCAATTGTCTTCCATGTGTCAACCTGACACGAGCAACTACATCTCAAAAGGTAATTTACTCATTAAGAAGTATTGCAAGGAATCCTGAGGAAGTGATCAGGTGCTTTATCAAGTGGGGAGCAATGCGGGGGTGTGAAATTAGGGGGGGTGATCAGGGGGCCGTGATTGGGGTGGGGCAAACATAGGGGTGGGGTGTAATGTCTGGAGAGGTGCACAGCCATGACGGATTTCCAATGCATTATGTACTCTTGCACACAATACACTGGGAGAGCAGGGCATATGAGCAAAAGCACCCTTTAGCAGTCTGCAGCAGAGTTCCCAGCATAAGTAGACTCCGTCCACTCCCCCTACTGGTGAGAATCACACTTTGTCTCATTTTTCTTTCTAAATGACATAAGAAAGTGTCCGGGAGCTCGCCCAAAAATGGGCATAATTCTGTCCTGTTTTCACACTCATTCTTTGGTAAAATCGCCCCCTGTGTCTTTCCCTTTGGCTCCACATCTCCATCTAAATATTGTTCTCCGTCATCTCTCCCTGCCCAGCACCTAGAGGCAGAATTACAATGAAACACACTGTGTCTAAGCACAGGGCCCCGACCAATGGGGGAGGGGGGGAGGGTGTGCCAGCCACAGTTCTGGGAGACCAAGCAGAGCCTGATAGCTCTGCATTTGCTGATAGGCTTGGAATCAACAGACAATGTGGAGTGACGTCAGACTCTAATTGGTTGAGTCCCATTAGAGTGGGTGTATTGTGTGTGGCCTTCCCCATCTCCACATCCCTTGGGTAACACTGAGATTTTGCAGGTAGAATGAAGTCAAGCCAAGGAGAAAAAGAAATATTTTGAGTAGGGAAATGGGAACAAAAATAAAAAAATTGGGACTACGTTGAAATATTGTGTATAAGTAGAGAAAATGGGGCATAGAAAGAGAGTGCCAGGTGGTAACAAAGAAACAAACAACAGAAAGACAAAAGAGATCAACTCATATCAGTGGGGATAAAAATTAGAATCATAGATTCTACAGTACAGAAGGAGGCCATTCGGCCCACCAAGTCTGTACCGACCACAATCCCACCTGCAGCCATATTCCTGAAACCGAACATATTTATCCCTCGACACTAGGGTCAATGTAGCATAGCCAATCAACCTAACCTGCATATCTTTGGACAGTGGGAGGAAACCAGAGCACCTGGAGGAAACCCATGCAGACGCCGGAAGAATGTGCAATGAACCGAAACCAGAATTGAACCTGGGTCCCTGGCGCTGTGTGGCAGCAGTGCTAACCACTGTGCCACCGTGCCACCCCATATGAAAAGAGAAAGAGATTAGCTGAAACAGACAAGAAAGGAGAGATACCTTAGGTTCAAGACAGACAAAAATCAATAGTGTCAAATATCAGGGCACAGAGAAGGAGAAATATAAGTGAATAGAGAGAGGCATTGGTGGGAGAAGAAGACAGAGACAAATGAATCCCAGGATATTACACAGCGATACCGTGAGAAAATTCTCATTCTCACACAGAAAGTGTCACAAAAACTCAGTCACCGACTGAGAGATAGACAACTCATAGGATGAAAGGACTTACCATGAGCAATATATAATGATCTATTGCGTATTTATTTTACAAAAATATGCAGAATTACATTGTCAAAGAAAGTGACACATTCCCTGAAACAGGCTAATGAGTGGGGAATATAAAAAGGAGTAGAACTTAATTCTGCAATAAGAAACAATGGCAGTTTTTTTGTTCTGACAGTTTACCTTTCTTACTGCAGTAACACTATAGGCATGGCCAGCTACTAAACCATCTTGCTTTTCATATCTTTCATCTTCCTGAATAAAATTTAGGTGGAGAAAGTCGTAAGTCAAAAGTGCTGCAAAAAATATGACAAGAGTTCAGCTATTGTTCATGGAGTTATGCTCAAATACTTAGCTTTGGTCTTGACAGTTACATTATGCACCAATATTTCAGGTTTATCTGTGAGTAGAGAGCTTTGTCCAGTGGCAGCCCAGGCCAAGCAAACACAAGGGAAAAATCTCGATGAAGAGTCTCACACTTTGTCAATAAGCACGATGGCAAGCTGGGTCCTTGCCAGCAAGAAGTACTTGTTAAATTACAAGCAGCATTTGGAAATGCATTATTAGAACACAAATTCTTGCTGGAAATGTTGATGTTGGGATTAAATAAAAAGATGAATGCAATAATTTTATGTTATTATTGCTTAGTTCCAGTAGATTAGATTTTGGCTGAGCAAAAATGTGCCTCTTCACAGCACTCTCATTGTATATTGAAGTTTAATTATAGTGTTACAAGTAGGCTTACATTAACACTGCAATGAACTTACTGTGAATAAGTACTCACCATACTCCGGCACCTGTTCAGGTACATTGAGGGCGAATTTAGCATAGTCAATGCACCTAACATCAATGGAATGGATAATCTAGCAAGATGTTTAATAAGCAACCAATTCCATGTTACTTATTTTACATCCCTTTGAAAACCTGTCCACTCTTATTGTGGCCAGCATTAGGTCCTCTCCAAAAAGTAATTAACAATATTAGGAAGAAAATCAACTTCAACTTGCTTTAACAGAAAATGCTGGAAAATCTCAGCAGGTTTGACGGCATCTGTGGAGAGAGAAACAGAGTTAACGTTTCGTATGAGTCTTCTACAGAATATCACCGGTCTAACCTTTCCTGTTCCACAGGCCATCAAAGCATTCTTCCGAGAAGCAGCAGCAAGATGGTTGTACAGTTCCTCATACCTATCTGCAAATTCTGAAAACCTGTAGATCTCACCAACACCGCCAGTGAGGTCTGTCAGAGCATCCAGTGTCCACCCTCCTTCAATCGCCTTATATGACCCGTGCAACCTGCAGGTAAAATCCAATGCTGATGCAAAAGAAGTAGGCAAATAACTGCACAGGACAATCATTGAATACTGATTTGATGGTTGAGAAGACAATGGAGTGGCAAAATAAAATAACGTGTTAAAAGCAACATACTGTGGATGCTGGAAATCTGAAATTAAAAGACAGAAAATGTTGGAAGAACTCTCAAGGGGTCCAGGAGCATCTGTGGAGAGAGAAACAGAGTGGCATGGTGGCTGCCTCACAGCGCCAGGGACCCGGTTTGATTCCAGCCTTAGGTGATGTCTATATGGAGCTTGCACATTCTCCCTATATCTGTATGGGTTTCCCCTGGCTGCCCTGCTTTCCTCCCACATCCAAAGATGTCTGAGTTAGGTTGATTGGCTATGCTAAATTGACCCTTACTGATGACGGGGAGTAGCAGGGTAAATGTGTGGCGTTACAGGATTAGGGCATGTGTGGGATTGTTGTCGGTGCAGGCTGAATGGTCTGAATTGCCTCCTTCTGCACTGTAGAGATTCCATCCATGAGATCCGAATTCTTCAGCTTGAAAGAAGTCACATGAACTCAAAACATTAACTGTGTTTTTTTCTCCACGGATGCGAACAGACTTATTCAGTGTTCTTCTACCATTTTCTGCTTTCATTTTATATTATTTAATCTAAATTAAAGCAAAGACTTGCACCATTTTTATTTATATTCTTTTTCTTTTGAAAATTCAAATAATTTTACAACACAAAATTCAATAATTTTACAACACAAAAAAATCAAAGAATGTGAATACAAATGACAATGTTGTTAACACAGATATTTGTCTTCAAAATAGGAAGTGAAACCATTTATTCCCTTTGAAGAAACCACAGCTATCAATCAGGTTTGTCTTGTAAACATTGTGGTTAGGAAAAATGGGGGTGCTTGAGATGCATTCAAGCGTGAAGGGAAAGGTAAATAAGATGACTGAAGGCTGAGTAGAAATCCATTAAGCTATGAATTAAAGCCTATTTCATAGTATGTGCTATGAAATTGAAAGAGATCAAAAGTTTTCAAAGGTCTCAGCTTTCTAGGAAGGCTCAGAGATTTCAAATCAAAGCAGTGGGAATACATTGGAGTTGAGTGAACAGCTGCGGAGAAGGAACCCCCCCCCCCGCCACCCATCCACAGTGAAATTGACATCTCTCTGTCAGAAGATTTCAAAGGGGTCTCAGCTCAGCTTTTGACAGAGAGAAAGAGAAATCTCTGCTGCAGAATGAAGTCTGCTGTAATTTAAGAGTCTTCCAGCTGTTGAGGGGGCATGGACATTAAATTGACTAGACCACTTCAAAGTTTCACAGTTGACAGGCAGGAATGTAGTTATTAATCACAGAGCTGCCTGAAATCATCATGCTGGGGGCGATCTTCAGGTCTGCCAGGGCTAGAAAGGGCCATCCAACCATGCCCCCCAATCTCAGGGGAGAGGGATGAAATCAACACCTTGCCCCCAGCCAACCAGCTCTAGTATGCTTGAGGGACCCTTCCTTTGCAGCCTGGCCTGGCATTGGACATACCTTGGGGCCCAATGTGCTAGGTCAAGGTGTATTACCAATAATGCAGTGCATTATTAACACTGCCATGGTTCATGGCCTGAAAGGGCCCTGAATGAGGGTCTGCGGGGGAAGAGACTGAGTGGGGTTCTGAGGGTGAAAGGGGGTTGAGGGAGTTTGAGTTGGGTCACCCTCATGTCTGCATTGTGTTGTTATTTCAGTGGTGGAGGGATGAATGCCTCTTGCATTTGCTGGCTGGCGAGCTGGTGTTGCTCCCTGAACCCTCAGGGTCCAGCACACCAGGTCCAGGTTGGTCATTGCCAGCATCAAAGCCCACCTCGTGTATTTCCTGCTGAAGGGACAGGTTAATGGCAGGGGGCCAGTAAATGGGTCATCAAACCCACTAATTGTAAAATTTTTGGCCAACACTCTTTTCTGTAGGCCAACAAGATTTCGACCGGCCATCTGATACGACTGGAGAATTCCCCCAGCTCAACTTGCCTTCTGCACTTATTTGACTTACACCTCAAAAACACAAGTCAGATACTTATCAGAAATTGGAAGATTAAACCTGGCCTCAGTACTGTTTCAAAGTTTCAAGTGAAAACTGAGATTTCTTGGGCTTTTTACTAGAAAGGTTGCCCCATTTAATCTCCTCCAAGGTCCCATATTTGGAGACTTCCAGCTCACAGTGGCATCATTAGCTTCTTGAGCAGAGCCATTTCAGGTCAAAACCTTTCTAATTTTAATATTCCTTAACTTTGGAGTTTTGCATCTAAAACTCTCTCTCCCTGCTTGGCTTTTCCTAGAAGTCCAACTCATTGCCAGGAGTCTTACAATTAACAAGAGGTTTTAATTCTTTGTAGCCAATGCACAGAATTTCAACTGAATCCTGCTTGAAAGAGATGTGTCCTGCACTTAGCTTGTTCTAAAACTAAAATCTATAACCTTGTTTGAGAGCAGAGCTGCACTCACAGTCTACTTATCCTGATAACTAACTCATGGGCCCTTGTTTCCAAATTGTTATCACCCAGATATCTTGGTCACATGCCAAGTAAGCGGCAGTTTAAATTTTAAAGATAGATTGGAGAAATTGAATTGGTCTCCAGAGAAAACAGAAGCTGGGGGGAGATTTTATAGAAATTTTCAAAATCATGAGGGATATAGACAGAGTAGACAGGGAAAATCTCTTCACATTGGCAACAGGTTTGAGATGTGGGTATGAGAACCAGAGGACATTGATTCATTAAGGTGAATGGCAAAAGAATCAAAGATGGAATGAGGAAAAATCATTTTACACAGGGAGTGGTTGGGACTTAGAGTGTGATGAAGGCACATCCAGTAATGGCTTTCAAAAGGAAATTGATCCTGGAGAGAAAGAAATTGCAAGATTTCAGAGAAAAGACAGAGGACTGCAACTAGCTGAGTTCATCGTGCTATTAGCTAGCATAGCCATGAGCGGCTGAATGGCCTCCTTCTGTGCTGTAACCATTCTTCAATTCTATGATGTTGCTGTAAACAGACTTCCTTTTATGATACATAGAACCTCACCCCTCATCTCAGTGCTGCCTTAGTGATAGGAACTCTTAATTGCAGAATGGTGCATTTACATGGGAAATTTCTACTGTAAGCATGGATATAGGAATCCAACTAGATGACAGGAGAATAGATATGGATATATGATATATCAAACACAATATTAATCAAACAATGAAATTGTTGAACATTTTCACCGGGTATTTGTATAAATAGAGGATCCTGTTCAGCAGAATATCAGCTGTTCATATCGCCACACCACAGTGTGTTTGGTACAGGCATGTTATGTAACAGTGAAACATAAATCTGACAAGGAATTGATTACACTTACTTTGCAAAGGCCTTTTCAAAAAGCGACGGCCAGAATTCATTGTCAGCTTCTGATCTGGCATAAATAAGTTGTCCATCTCTTGTTGGCAAGTAATCATCCACCAGAATTTCCACCCATTTTCCAAATTGCCAGAATCGGAAGCGAAAGATTCCATAGTAAGGAGTTTTCCCAGTAATATACTGGCCTGTGAGCATTAGGATATATTTGTTAGACACTCCCCTTACTATCTGAAAAATTTCCTTTAGCAATTTACTCCTAATTGCTCCTAATAGTTCCTTTTACCTCTGCAACAGTACTTCAATTGCATAACAGGACTAAGGCCATGTGATCATTAGGGAATAGTGCCAGATATAAAAGGGGTTGAGCTTTGATGGGGGAGTAAAGGGGGCTCACCCTTTTACAGATGGGGATTGAGGGATGGACTCGGGGATGGGGAGGGGCTGCCAGCAGCAGTGCCCCACTACTGCAACCTTCCTGTCGGTGTGGGAGGGACAATGCACTGCCATTCTCACACTCCACATGGACAAGGCAGCAGGTGAGCGCAGTGCTTCCCCAAACTTGGTGACAAGAACAGACAGGGGTGGAAGCTATGTGGGTGAACAAAGTGAATTTGAATGACAAGCATTCAATACAATGGTGACCCATCTACACTAGTGCCCATATTTACCTGTGCCTACTTAGTACCTACAGTTTCTTAATTTTCCTCATCCTCACGCTACATCTAGGTGTATCCTCAGGATCCACAGTTAAGGTTGAGGCGGCCTGCTGACTTCCACACATGGCAAGGACTGCCTGAGATGACCTTGGTGGGCGACCCATGGGGGGTGAGCCAGGAGCTGGCCTGCTTTTGGGCAGCATGGATATTTGCTGTCCTCAGTTTCAGGGGCTGGAAATGTGTTGCTCACAGGGAAGGGAGAATGTCAGATGGGCTGGAGATGCCTAGGGTCCCCTGGCAGGAGTGCCCTGGGCGGTATTCCTGCCAATCCTTTATTTTTGTTCATTCATGGCACAGGGGCATCACTGGCTAGCCAGCATTTATTGCCCATCCCTAGAGAGAAGGTGGTGGTGAGCTGCCTTCTTGAATCCTTTTCTGTTTGGGGTCCTGGGGCGGCTCCCTGTGCTCCTCCATGGAATAGAAGAGGGCAGCTGGAGTGAGAGCTAGAACTCCACCGTCTTCGGGCACTGACACTTGTCGATTCCCACCAGTGCCTGCACCATGCAGTCAAAGCACTGCATCATGGAGCTCATGCCCTCAGACAGGGTCACGAGCTGAGTCGTGATGTGGACGTCTCCTGCTCATCGAGTGCTCATGCTATGCCAAGGTCTCCACTACAGACGCCACCCTGACAGTGTTGGTCTTGGTGTGATGCAGTGCTGGCACCAACTCGCCTGACAGAAGGCAATGGGACTCCTCCAGTTGGCCTTGCAGTCAGAGGAGGGATGCTGTCATCCCTTCCTGATGCCTTTGCACTCCAGCAGCTGTGGGGCAACAGGGCCCAGGGACACGTCATTAGCCAGAGGCTCAGCAGAGTCCTGAGCACTGACACACTTCTGTGTGCCAATTTCCTGGGACATCCCTGCCTCCAACTGCTGTGGATCTTCAACTGTGAGGCCATCACCAGTGTGTGGCCCAGAAGCTTGTTTACTTAGTGATCCCATAGAAGTGCAAGTATCTGCGCTGGTACGAGGTGTGGGTGATGGTGGTGACGCATTTTCAATGGTGGGACAGGAGAAGTCCCCCTCATAGCTGCTTGTCTAGTGGGTCCGGGGGAGTGAGGATGAGCTAGACTGTTCAGCTGGTAAGTCTGCAAAAGAAGGGAGATGGCATCAGTGCATTACAGGGGAGATGGAGGGATCATTGATTACTCACTTGAGACTTGGGGAAATCACAGTGTGTCTTGGGATTTTCACATCTATCTGCTGCCCTCACTTCACAGCAGTTTAGACACACTCTTCCACCTCAGAGACCAGCTCGAGTGGCCGCCTTTGCTCCAATCCATCCAGCATCCTGGTGAGGGCTCCATCCTAAAAGTAAAGTGCAGACTTCTTGGCTGCCATCCCCTGCAGTTGTTCCGGAACAAGTGGTGGGGAGCCATTTATATAGAGCTTCTATTGATTGCAGGGATTAAGTTGGTGCGGAATGGGCGAATCAGAGGGAACACGCCAAAGGTTCATGTGATTCTCATGTGCACAAAATCTCTTTAATGAGATGTAAGATTTGGTCCAAAATAACGGTTTAGTGATTATTAAACTTGTTCTTTCTTTGACTCAAACAAGCCTTGTTGGATTTGCTCCTCATTGCTTACTGCATAAATATATAAATACATTTTGATTTGGAAAAGGCATATCTTCATGAAAAAGAAACCTAAACCTTTATTGTGACAAACCAAGGAGGTTGAATAGAAGGAGCCAGTTCACTCCTTCTCACCTGATCATAACAGGGTCAGGACCCTCATATTGTCCTGTTATCAGAGTTGTAATGCTCCAGAAAAATCAACCACCCACTCTCTGCCTGCATCTCCAGAAATGAAGCCTAGCATCTCAGAAGAATACTCGGATCATAGAATCTCTATAGTGCAGAGGCCATTCGGCCCATTGAGTCCGCACTGATAACAATCCCACACAGGCCCTATCCTCGTAACCCATGTATTTACCCTACTAACCCCCTTCATACTCTGGGACAATTTAACATGGCCAATCAACCCAACCTGCACATCTTTAGGCTTTGGGAGGAAACTGGACCATCTGGAGGAACCCCACGCAGACATGAGGAGAATTTACACACTCCACACAGACAGCTACCAAAGTCTGGAATTGAACTCAACTCCCTGGCGCTGTGAGGAAGCAATGCTAACCACTGTGCCACCATATACATGCCACAAATACAAGATATATTTATTCTCAGACAATCTGTATCTTCAAAGCAGCTCATTTCAAATGATATATTGAATATAAGTTGTAAAGGGAATTATGGTAAGCCATAGAGTAATCTTAAACAAGGACAAAGGGTTAAAAAGAATAAAAAGAGAGAATACTAAGCTTGTACTTAGTAGGATTATCGTGTTTAGTTTTAGGTACCTTGTTTTGGGAAGGATGTCGAGACATTGGAAATGGTACAGAAGATATCCTGTGGGAGAATTATTTATAGAAAGAGACTAGAGAAGCTGAAGCATTTTTCTCCAGAACAGAGTTAGATAAGATTTGATTATAATGATCAAAATTAGAAAGTGGCTGATGAAGTAAATTTGAAACAAAGCATTCCCACTTGTCAGTGAGTCGGCACTTCAAATTAAGATTGCCAAACGAGTGAAGGCTGAATGGAAGAACTGATTGATGGTTATATTTTAGAAAGAGGGATTTGGGGGTACAGAATGCCCCATCAGAAACAGCAATAGAGGCAAAATCCATGCAAGATTTTACAAGGGAAGCAGATAAATATTTCAAATATGAATGTTTTAGAAGTTTTGGGGAAAGAGCAGAGGAAAGGGACTGAGCAGATTGCTTTTTCTGCAAGCTGACATAGGTGTGATGGGCAGAATGGCCTCCTACAGTGGTTCCATATGGTTATCATGGTGTTAATGATTAATAAATTGCATGCACTCATATTTGTGTTCAAAAGACAAATTGAACGTTAGTCTACAGCACATCCGCGAGTGAGGGATTTACACATAAGTTGTGATTTGAAACGCTTGTTGACAGAATTCCTAATCAGCATATTTCTTATTTCATTTGGCCTATTTAAACAGCATGATATAATTCACAGGTAATCATGTTATCTGCTGTTGCCATGAATTCAACAGTATGAATATTTTATTCGGTATAAACTCAGTGAAATGGGATGATGATATTTTGTTACATTGCTGGCACCAATCCAAACCAGCACTTTTCATTTTGGTACCAGTGATTCCTGAATGCACTAAAGCATCGCTTTAGTAACTACCTTTTCTAGCATCAAGAACTCTTCCTTGTTTGGTTTTCTCCTTGAACTCTGGGGGTGATTCTGTACTTGATAAACATCTCAAACCAGCTTTGCTGCGGCCTTTTCGGAAAGACATTTATCTAATTTTTATACTTACTGAAAGCTGTCTACATATAAATATTGGAATGCATGCTGGTTTCCGCTTGTTAATTTATTGATAAGTACCCATTGCATAGCTATATCTAGGTTCAAAGAGGTAAAGGTTAAGACAACTGTTCTATCTACATGGTTCTCCCAGTCGCTTGGTCTCAAGTTAATTAATTTCATGTGGATGGTGCCGTTACAATTTCTGGCTTAGGGAGGGGTAAAGATTAGCCAACCTTCCCAATCTTAATTGCCCTAGTGATCCTTGTTGGAAATTTAAGTGTGAGCATTGAGTGAAGGTCCAGTAGATGTTTTTTCAATACTCACATGAGAACATAAGAACATAAGAAATAGGAGCAGGAATAGGCCATCTAGCCCTTCGAGCCTGCCCCGCCATTCAATAAGATCATGGCTGATCTGTCATGGCTCAGTTCCACATTCCCGCCCTCTCCCCATAACCCTTAATCCCCTCTCTTATCAAAAACCCATCAACCCGCGTCTTAAAAATATTTAGCGAGGTAGCCTTCACCACTTCAACGGGCAGAGAATTCCAGAGATTCACCACTCTTTGAGTGAAGAAGTTCCTCCTCAACTCCGTTCTAAACCGCCCCCCGTTTATCTTGAGGCTGTGCCCCCTAGTCCTACTGTCCTTTCTGAGCGGGAAGAGTCTCTCCACCTCTATCCTATCCATCCCATTCATCATCTTATACATCTCAATGAGATCTCCCCTCATTCTTCTAAACTCTAACGAGTACAAGCCTAGTTTATTCAGCCTCTCCTCATAGCTCAACCCCCTCAACTCCGGCATCAGCCTAGTAAACCTCCTCTGCACTCCCTCCAAGGCCAAAATATCCTTGCGTAAGTACGGCGCCCAAAACTGCACACAGTACTCCAGCTGCGGCCTCACCAATGCCCTATATAGCCGCAGCAAGACCTCCCTACTTTTATATTCAATCCCCCTCGCTACGAAGAACAACTATCAAGAACAACACATGAATGATGTTCCGCTAATCAAGCTACTGAAGCATGCTTGTGGAACAACCCCATCATGAATCAATCTCTTCAGAAAAGGAAGGAACAGGAGATAATTGACTGGAAAGAGAGAGAGAAAGAGATCTAAAGGTCCTCATTAGAACAGAACCAAAATTGCAATAATGACGAATTGTGTCGTCAATAAATGAACTGCAGGTGAACACTTGAAGGAAAAATTAGAAATGAACTGATTAGAGGTAAAAGTAAATATCATCCACATTTCTCTAGACCTATCACTTAATCTGACCTGTCACCAATTCTGAGGACATCTCTTATTACAACTATTCATTTTCTTCCCTCTGCTAGCTGTGTTGGATGCATTTCCTGAATTTTGACATCCTTAATTTGCCACCCTCCATTGCATAGTGTGGTTCCACTTCATTGCTAATGGGATAGATTAAGTACAAGTCTAACATTAGAACGCTGGGAATCCATGTGGAACAGTGGGCGATCAATTTTGAAATCATGCACCATCATAGCCAGGTGGATCACTCACATCTCCATTACAAACCAGCCCCCCTCCACCCCGCCACAGAAATCACTGGGGGCAGGACAGACAATTTGATGAACTATTGAAAGATCTGTTAACCTCAGATAAATATTTTCGGTCTTGCAGCAGGTAGGACCGCAAAATCCTACCAATGGTATAAACCAAAAGCAGCAACTAACAAAGTCCAGGTGAATACAGTATTCTTGATTGGTGCTCCTACCAAAACTTTCTCTACCACTGTTTTGCATTCATTACAAAATGCTTTGCAGCAACATTGCAAGTTTAGTTCAACAGCATTTCCTAGCTCCATGTCACCTGCCCCAGAGGAAGACAAAGATATGCATGTAAAGGGAACACCATCAATGTCTAGTTCCTTTCTAAGCAACTTTGCCATTATTTCATTGTTGCTGAATCAAACACTGGGATTCCCCATTAACAACATTAACACAACAGCAATTCAAGAACATCCACCACCATCTTTTCAAGGCAATATCATCAGATTGCTGATTGCCAGCAAGTCCCATTGCCAAAGCTGAAAGTGAGAAACAATCACACTTCAGCAGGCGGCAGGACCCATGCTGACATTTTGCCAGAGACAGCCAATGAACAGACGTTGGCTGGGCCACCAACTAATTAAGGATGGCAACCCACCTCGGGAGCTGTTGGACCAATCAGATGGAGGCAACAATACAGGAAAAGGATGCCTCAATTGTCAGGCACTCTTAAAGAGTGTTGAAGCTGTGCGGGAGGAAGCTGAACCAGGCAGTCAGGCCCATGTGATTGGGGATGGGGGAATAGGTTGTGAAGTATTGGCAATGCTGTTGCTGTCAGGTTAGTCATTGCCCTGGGAGCCCTTTTGTAAGCCCTAGATTGCCCAAAAAGACAGGCCCCCACCCTACCCCTCCAGAGCCTCTGGGAAGGCTGCCAGTTTGCGCTTAAGTGGTTCAATTGGCCGCACGGTGACTATTCAAACTTTCTTCTTTTCCAATAAAATATCACATTGGCAAGAAAACATCAGTCTCTTCTTCCAACATCTTCTGCTTCAATTCTGCCAGCCCCCCTGCCTTCCCGATGTTCCAAAGAGTCCAAAACATTCAACCCTTGGTGTTTCACTATTAATTTCCGATATGTGCTATTTTAAAACAGGCTTTAAAATGAATTAAAATTTTAATTAAAAATACTGCAGAGATAAAGGAGTGTTATAAGATTCATATTTGAACCGCAATTGGAAAATGTAATAGTTTTTTGAGTTGAAAAACAAGGCTGAAACCTAGCCCAGGAGACATCATAAGCTAAATGTCAAGATTGACTTGAATGTGAAGTTTATTCAATTCCAAAGACTATCTAAAAGCCTCTAGCTGCATCCCAAAGGGCGACTCTGTTTTTAAAAGTCCCCAAAGTTTATAGATATGCATGGTTAATGTGGATGGAATCATGGGATGTGATCTCCAAAATGTTAGTAAGAATCCTAGATCCCACGCATTGAAAATTAAATTTGATTTGTTCCATTATCAGAGGTCAGTGACACTGAATATAAGTGCAGTGTACCCTGGGTGAGACTTAAGTGGGAAAATATTACAGCATTTTGTTACATAAGCATTGAAAATTCTAACATCATGGCAAGCAGAATCATACGACAAGGCTCCCTTTGCAATAATTTATCAGGTCAAGTTACTCATTATGTCTCTACAGATCTGCAAAGCTTAAGCTTCTCTATATTTTGTTTTAAACATTGTGAACAGAAAACTTTAGTATGGTAGCCTGAAATCTCAATTTTAAAAATATAAATTCTCACCAGTTGGAATAACCCACTCAATCAGTCTTCTGGAATTGGCTATTGTAGCCACGGAGGCCCAGAACCAGCAGTCTCCCAACTCTCCCTGGATAATGTCACTTTTGCTAACCCCATCTGTTACAAAGAAAGCATTTTCATGCAGATCCTAAGAACAAAGAAATAAATAATTTACAAAGAGGAGTATTCTTCTCCTGTTCACCATTTCAACTCTAATCAACAACTTGCATTTCATGGAATCATGTAGCAAAACTGCACAAAAGACGCCATTCGGCCCATCACAGCTGTTCCAGTTCTTTGGTGGAACTACTTATTTGATGCCATTCCCTTGCCCTTTTCCCATAAGCCCTGTAAATTCTTTCCTCTTTAATTGTTTATTCAATTTGCACACCATCTTCAATACAAAATTCCTCATGACACATAGCTTACAAAAAAAAACACACAGATCAGCTCAGATTTTAAGGAAATTCATTGAAAGCACAGCTATTAAGTAAATATATGTGAATTTGAAGAGAAAATGCTGGAAATGGTCATAGATCAGCCATCATCTGTGGAGAAGGGATGGTAGCCTTAAGATTTTAGGCAGATAGCTTTATACATCAATGAATCTTGATTTAAGGAAATGTTTCTTGAAATATACTCTCATTAACACACCTGAAATGCTAACCTATCTTTTCTCTTTTGCAGATTGGCTGACTCAATGTGAAGTTCCAGCATTTTCGGTTTTCCTCTTATTGGATTATGTTACAATCTGTCACTTATCCCTGACAGCTTTAAGAAACTAAAGTAAAACTACAGCAAGTGCTGCCTGCTGTGCTGGAGCTGCTTGTTTCTCATTGAAATTGTCCATGGGAAATAATGCCTTAAATCATTTGTAAGAGAGTACAGAGTCAAAATTAGTCATGGGCAATAATTTTTAATCTGCAATGCGTCTCCTGATTTTAGTCCTCACCTCCTGATATTTTCCACTATTAAAGGAACTATATATATAGTGGATGTGGGAGCTGTTGTATAATAACTGCTTGTTTTGCTCTATTATCATAGAATCTATAGAATCATAGAATCCCAACAGTGCAGAAGGAGGCCATTCGACCCATCGATCTGCAGCAACCACAATCCCACCCAAGCCCCACCTCCACAACCCGATGCATTTACTCTAGCTAGTCCCCCAACAGTAAGGGGCAATTTAGCATGGCCAATCCACCTAACCTGCACGTTTATCCAAAACAAATTTCTATCCTTACATTTTTTCACAATATCTACCTTTCATGCTGTGGCATATATTCCCAATCATTTTATCCTCGATAGATACTTAAGCTTCCAGAATAGTTTAGGATAGTTGTTTGTTTCAAGTGGAGCAAGCTATATCTAAGGCTGATCGGTATGTAATCATTGCAGTTACCAAGGTGCGCATCCATTTGATTCCTTCTGGGGCTATGTCCTCATAAGTTAATGATGAAGGTTCAGGGAGAAATTCGGGGTCTTCCCAGAGTTTACCAGTCAGCTCAAGCTCTTCTATAATTTTCTGATAGTTCTGAATAAAAATAAAATAGGTCTGACGGTTACGATGGAATAATATCTTTTTCTGTGTATTAAAAATAATATGTATCATGTAAATATTACAAGCTAGGAATGACTGCTGGTAATATTAATGATCTAACAGATCACGTACTCAAACAGCATTCCTCCTCTAACTATACCAAAAGTGAAATATTGTGGCTGCTGAAAATCTGAAATAAGAACAAAAAGCAGGAAAGGCTGTGCAATTGAAAGGCTATTAACCTGAAAGATGGGGTTGGATTTTCTGCTCGAGCCAGTGGCAGGATATGTGGAGAGCTGGGGTTGATAAGATGTTGGGAGTTTGTTAAGAGGACCACGGAGGATCATCAATAGATCTCCCCATGAGCCACATTGAACACAAGCTCCCCTATTAGGCGATTGGAGGCTTGCCCAATAGGGAAGGTGCAGGGGGAGGTTTAAAACAAATTGGCTCCACTCACGCCAATTTTGGCTACAATCTTACCAGCTTGCTGTGCCAGTCGATCAGCACAGCGAACCGATAGGATTGCATACAAGGCCAGAAATCGGGTTTGTGATCAGTTTCATGCCGTGTGCAGAGTTACTGGCGCTGTTTTGCCGGTGGGATGGATTTGAATATTAACGGCATGATTTACATACTCCAAGGGTTACCTCAGGTAGTAGTGTGCCTGGACGATGTCTTGGTTACAGGACATACACTCTTCTTAAGAATTAGTTAGCACAAAAATAAGCATGCTCACATGATGCTGGATTTTCAGCTTTTTAATAGAGATCAGACAGCAATTTTCAAAACAGCAGCTCTCAGACAGCAGAATTTCCAAGAAAGAAATTTATCTTCTGGCTGATTCCAGTCTCCAACTTCGAAGGCAAGAAGAGAGAGACGCTGCTCTCTCTTAACTCAAAAAGCAGCATCTGTGCTTGAATATTCAGTGTAAGACCATACCTGCCAATCATCCCATTCAAGCTCCAATCTGCAAAATCCCAGAGGAAAAAGCAGGAACTTGCCAGTGCAAGTCCTGCTTTCTAGATTTTGAGCACATGCTACCATTCCCACAGATGGAGAGTATAACTACATAGTTATTATGCATTAGATATGTTCGAGAAGACACCAGACATGGCCCTTGCGGCTAAAGGGATCAAGAAGTATGGAGAAGCAGGAGTGGGATACGCAAAGTGCATGATCAGCCATGACCATATTGAATGGTGGTCCAGGCTTGAAGGGCCGAATGGCTTACTCCTGCACCTATTTCGTATGTTTCTATATTTAGTGGGATTATGTTGTCTGCAGTGTGACATCTACTACTGTTGGTGGCAGTTTTAGAGTAAAATATAGAATTAGATGGTCAAACTTTTGTCTTGAACTTTGTAGTGCAGGAAGAAAAGCCTAATTAAAAAGGAATTCAGCAGCAGAATTGATCCAAAATGAATACTAATGCTGATATCCAGCATGTTAAAAGTCAAACATGCACGAAATGACAATTATTTGTAAATTGCAGTATGACTGATGAAAGATATGTTTAGACAGTTCTCCCCACCTAATTACATAAAATACTTAATTGGACAGAGTCTATAATGCCCATTAATCACATCATCTTTTTTGTTAAAACAGTTTTGACTCCTTTTAATTGTATACAAAATTGTCATTCACATTTGGTCCCTTAATTTGCCAAGCAACAATCAACATCCCTATTGGTCTGACAGAAAGGATTAAAATGTAGCATTTTTACAAGCTAAACAAACTGACATAATGAAAAATATCGAACTAGTTACTAAGCAACAGCCTTATTTTAATACTTTGAGTACTATAGTACTACTTCCCACAAATATCAGTGCACAGATAAAGTGGGGCCTGAAATGTTAGATAAACACTTGTTTAATTATATATTATAATCAAAGGCATAAAAGTATTCTTTCACAAGATTCTGAAATTCAGATACATGACAAAGATAGCACATTGTAAAAATAGCACCATCTCCATCAGAATTCCCTTGAATCTGAACATTAATGTACAATTACATTTCACTTTCTAAAGATACTACGAAGAATGTGATGTTCTGAGTATTAAATAGATGCTCCTAACACAACATGGGGCCAAAGCAAATACTGCAGTCCAATCTCATTACAGATTTGTAAATATTAAGGAATCTGGAAGGTGCAGCCCACTTAACACTATAATGGCAAGGAATTTTAGATTCCAGTCTCCAACTTCAATTTTTTTAAAAACATACATTTAAGATTTTTTTCATCTAAATTGTACAATGCAATTAAAATAATGAGCTACTAATGAAGATTTCAGTAAAATATTTCGGGCACAAATTATAAGTAAATTGACAAAAGCAGCAGACCCATGCTTATCAAAGTGCTTGGCAGTATGCAATATATATAACACATAAATCTGATTACCGATGTCATGACCAGGCTGTCAGCTTTAAAGGTTTCATTCAGTTGATACATTAGCTCCTCCACGTTGCCTTCTCTTGGACGAATGTCGAGTAGTGCTTTGACTTCTCCAGCGAGCATATTCCATTTTTCATATTGTTCTTTTACTTCTGCCACTTCATGTTTGCCCCCTGCTTTCACTTCCACCTGTATCTGGTCTTTATATTCTCTTTGCGAGGGTGGAGAGCCATCACCTTGCAAGAAGTGAATTTGAGTTACAGTAGTGTGGGTACACGAGCAACTATTCCCCATTCAGCAGTGGCTGAGGTCTTGCAGGATCTTCACAATAACACCTGTTATTTAGGTAGTCATAAGATATTCAACAGGATTCTCAGTAAACTGTGATCAATTTCCTTTGTTGCTATGAGATGATACATGCTGGAAAAAAAATGCCCTCCTCTCGGGAGGGTATTTGTAACTCATTTTGTTTGTTGTTGGAAGCACTGTGTAAATCTGTCTGAGTGACCCCTTCAAAAAGAATCTTAATTCAGACACTTAGTGCCCAAAGTGGTTCATTGCAATGAGCCCTTTAACCTGAAGCCTTGCAACAGTCGCTGTTTTTAAAGGAGATTAGAAATGATGCATGCTGAAGGGAATTTTGCTCTGTGTGAGAGGAGAGACTGAACCAGATGAGCAGTTAAACCTAACAAATGTGCTGCAAGTCCCCAGATTTTCCATAAGTATCATCAGGTTCTTCTAAGCAAGACTCTTTCTGGATTTGCACCGGATCAAAGTACCATAATTTTAATGTTAAAGCGATACCACACAGGACTACCCACTTAATCGATTGCATTTTCCTGGAAGTTCAAATAAACTTGAATTGAATATTTAATAAACCTAGATATTTGTTTCTTCTAACAATATAACTCCCGTTATCAGATAACAGTTGGCAAACTGAACAGTTTAGTTTAGGCTTGGCTGTGGTTTCAGGCAACATTAATAATACGTTTGTAGATATGTACATGATGACAATAAATCATCTTAAGGTAATTCCTTGATTCAATAGGTTCAAGTCTGCATTATGCTTTGTTACTAAAACGAAAGATGAAAATAATGGAACTGAGAGCTATAAGTTTCGATAAAGATATTACATCACTCATTCATCACATTTTTTACTTACATTATATATTTTTGAACATTTATATGTATCTACGTTGGCAAATGGATTTTTGTTTTCAATTTTAGCACCCATTCCAGCCATCAACTTCTTCCAAGTCAGATGACCCTCTACATTTCTCCAGCAAGTTAATGAAATACCAAATACAAAAGGCATCTCGTTCTCCACCTGTGTAAAGTTTGCTATATTTCCAACTATCTACTTTTACGCTTCTGCCATTCTTATTACTTCATTGTGGAAATGTAGTTTTGATTTTTAAAAATTCATCATAGAATCTCTACAGTACAGAACAAGGCCATTTGGCCCATCACATCTGCACTGACCATAATCCCACCCAGGCTTATCCCCATGTATTTACACTAGCCTGACACTAAGGGGCAATTTAGCATGGCCAATTCACCTAATCCACATACCTTTGGACTGTGGGGGAAACCAGAGCACCCAGAGGAAACCCAAGCAGACCCATGGAGAACACACAGAACTCCACACAGACAGTGACCTGAGGCTGGAATTGAAACCGTGTTCCTGACTTTGTGAGGCAGCAGTGCTAACCACTGTACTACCAGTTACCTCCATGAGCATTTAGCATTCCCAGCGTTATTTGTTTTCATGTCACTGGTCACTTGGCTGGCTTACCATCGTCCATCCAACATAAACTTAAGACTTTTCTGTCCCTTCCTACCCCTCCACGACTCCACCTCACTTGTCTTTGAAGACCCTCTTTAGCCAAGGTTTTAGTTAGGAATTCTAATTCTTCCCTCTTCTTTGTTCCAGTGTAAACTTTGTTGTATTAAGCTTCCTAAGATAAATATAGTATGTGAGCTGTTGTTATGGCTCTCCGGAGTAGCCTCCTATTCTTCAGTCTCAGTAAACTTCACCTCATGCGAAACTCTGCTTCCATTTGCCAATCAAACAGCGTCCTTCAATGCATAAAGTTCTCATCAAAGCTCATCCCCACTTTGCCCATTTCATTCTCTGTAACCTCTTCCGGTCCGACAAATTCCCTAGAATTCCTACTCCTTTGATTCTGGACTTTTGCGCATTGCTCTACCCTTGGACCCAACAAAGGCGCTTGTGCTTTCAGCTATTCATCTGCTACACTCTAGCATGCTCTCCTTGAACCTCTTCACTTCTCTTTACTCAAGACCCAATATTAATGACCCACCACTTTCATCAGGGTTTTGGCCAACCCTGCTAACACAACCTTCTTTGACTAAACGTTGATTGTACCCATGTGAAGCAACTTGGGGTTTTTTTTTGTTATGGTGGCAGTGTTATGGTTAGCACTGCTGTCTCACAGCACCAAGAATTGAATTGGGTTCAATTCCAGTCTTTGGTGACAGTGTGTGTGGATCTTGCACAATCTCCTTGTGTTTCCTCCAGGTGCTCCGGTTTCCTCCCACAGTCCAAAGATGTGCAGGTTAGGTGGATTGGCCAGGCTAAATTGCCCCTTAGTGTCCCAAGATGTGTAGGTCAGATGGAATTAGGGTGTAAATGTATGGGGTTACTGGGATAGGGCAAGACTAGATGAGATGCTCTGTTGGCAAATTGGTGCATACTTGATGGGCCAAATGGCCTCTTTCTGCACTGTAGGGATTCTACGAAAATGCCAATTTCCTTCGACAGACACAAAGATGCACGAAATTTAGCTGAATAGCTTATCACCAAATGTTGGCAAAGAATGTCTAACTGTGAATCAGTGGCTTGTTTTTTTTTAAATATTTCAGACGCTGGCAGATCTATTGCAAACTTCACTTGTAAAAAATACTTGTTTTTTTGGAGAAATGTGATGTGTTTTCCCTCAGCACTGGTGTGACTTGGTGGGGTCGAGGCTGCCGCATTCTGATTGGATGGAACGGCTGTCAATCAGGAACAGTGGGCCAATGGAAAGGTGCGCTTGTGTCGCCGGAAGTCCCGCCCCTGGGCATCCGGGTGCCGTGCGTTGCAGCCTCGCTCGCGGGCGGGCGGAGTGAGTGGAGCCTGAGGCCTAGTGGCGGATGAGGGAATAAACAGCTGCTTGGCTTCTCACCGCACCGGTGGGTTTGAGTGGGCCGATCGCCGTTTATTCTGTGAGTTGGGTCCGCGGGATGGGTGGGTTGAAGTGAATGGAGGGCGAGCGTGGCCCATCTTTTAGCTGGGCTTGGGTTGCGGCCTAGTTGGTTTGCATTGTAGGAGTTCCTGCAGAAAGGGTCTCGAGCAGCTCCAGGATCTCACTGCCAACTCTGGGGGAGCTAGAGAGAGAGGTGCAGTTGTTTAGTCCTTAACCCCCACCCCCTTTTGTTCTCTTTTTCCTTGCATCACTTGCACATTCTTTCCTCCGGGTGTTCCCAGTTTCCGTCCGCAGCCCCAAATTGTGCAGATTAAATGGATTGGCGATGCTAAATTGCTAATGCTAAATCCCCCAAGATTAGCGGGGTTACAAGGTAAACCTGGGTAAATGTTGGTGCAAACTCGATGGGCTGAATGGTCTCCTTCTACAACGTCGGGATTCTAAGTAAAATTGAACCAAGTCCTTACATTATAAAACCTCCCCCTGATATGGCTGAAAATTTTACCGTGTCTTCTGAATGTTAGGAAGATGTAGAATAACAACACAAGACAATTGCTCCTCCAATGCCTCTAGCGTACTGAAAATTTTCAACTGTCAGGGTTACACTGGGCTCTTAGTGAGTTTGTGGTTTTAAATCACTGATGCATGGCATGGAAAAACTTGCAACCATGTAAAGGTGATAGCAGTGGGATTTTTGGTATGAATGTTTTACTTGGTGGAAAATGGAAAGAAATTTTTCCCTCGGTGTGAGTTAATAACACAATACTGCAGATGTTAGAAATCTGAAATAACAGAAAATGCTGGAAATATTCAGGCAGTGTTTGTAAAGAAAGAAGCAGAATTAACATTTCAGTAAGCACAGCTTGGGTTTTGATGCACATACTTAGAATTGAATCCTACAGTGCAGAAGGAGGCCATTTGGCCCATCAGAGTGTGCACCAATCACAATCCCACCCAGGCCCTATCCTGTAACCCCACATGTTTATGCCAGCTAGTCCCCCGACACTAAGGGGCAGTTTAGCATTGCCAATCTACCTAATCCATACATCTTTGGAGTGTGGGAGGAAACGGAGCACTGGGAGGAAACCATAGCAGACACAGAGAGAATGTGCAACCTCCACACTGACAATGACCCGAGCCAGGATCAAACCTGGGTCTCAGGTGCTGTGAGGCAGCAGTGCTGCTTTTGGGGGCGCTGGGCAAAATAATCTAGCTGCTATCTATTAGCTTTAGATACCACTGTACAATATTGAAAAGTCATATATAAAACCAATTCTTTGGAGTGTATGTTATGTAAACAAATGGATCAGCCATTCCGCTCAAAAATGTTAAAACAAATAGCAGTTATATGAATGACCAGTTCACTTTTTTTGGACACATTGGTGGATAGGGATCTGTTGTCCAGGCACCAAAAGAACTGTACCTGTTTCTTCGAATTGTTTTGGGTGTGATATTTTCCCCAGCTTTAGGGACAGTGCAGCACACTGGAATTTTGCACTACTGTCAGAGGAGTTTAAGAACTCCCATTCTATTTTGGAAGTCAAACCTTTTGGCTCATGTCAAAATACAAGCAACTGAACTAGATGTAACTTGAAATCTGAGTGTTACATATAAAATGCCGATTACCTTTTTTTCTAAAATATTATTCAAAACTTCAATTTGCACACTCAAAAACATGAGAAGAATATTTTAAAACATATTTCAAGTGTTAGCAATTGCAAATATAGGTGTTCAGAAAATTATTAAAGCATGTGTTACATATTCATGGCTGAGTAAAAAGAAAATCAGAACTTCTACTATACTCTGCATTTGTCTAGGAAGAAACTTAATGTGTCAGAAGAATTCTTTTTGTTGTAATTATAAATTTTGCAGACCCTTAGATCTGCAGTTACAGTTTGTGTGTGGTGGATTGCCAACCTGATTTGGATGAAATGAACTGGATGTCACTATGTTGACGTTTAATCTGAACCAGTTTAATTCACATTGTTCTTTATGTTGCCACTGGTTTGGAATAAAAGTCAGGACTAAGGACTATACTTGCATCAACGCACATTGCATCTCATGCAGCAATCATTTTATTACTCCAGTTAACGTATTTACAGAACATTTTTAAACCTTTAGGCAATCAAATGTATGGATGTTGAATGGATATCGGCCAAATCATTTTAATTAGGAACGACCTCATTTATAACAACTTGACAAAATTAGAAACTCGCGTTAATCCATCTGGACATTATAATTTTTCACATGGATTTGTAGATAATTAAATGAAATCTGTCTTTTTCCTCAGGATCTACAAACATGGCGGCATTTCAGTACAGGGCTGCACCTGGGCCCAATCCAGTTCCGGTCCCTGTACCTGATTACATGTCTGAAGAAAAACTGCAAGAGAAAGGTAAGAAATTTCTGAGTTAATGTGATACATTCTGATACATTCATGTATTAACCTCTATTCTCTCCCCGCCCCCAAATAGTTGAAGTACAGAAGTACTTTGCAGGGAACAAGTCAAATAATGGTTATATCTTTGTACGTGGTTGATTTACTCAAGATTTTGATTTTCGCTCATGCTCCAACATTATTTCTGATTTTTTTTAGATTAACTTATGAGGCGTGGGCATCACTGGCTAGGCCAGCATTTATTAGCTATTGGTTAATGACAGTAATAAATCAAATCAAATCATGGAACATTTTTTAAGGAGTTACAGCAATTTGTTTTAACATGGTGGTCAGTCATAGAATTTTCCAGTGTCACCTCACCTTTTCATTTTTCATCATAATTAAATGTTTTTCCAGCTAGGAAATGGCAGCAACTTCAAGCTAAGCGGTATGCTGAGAAGAGAAAGTTTGGTTTTGTGGATGCGCAAAAGGAGGACATGCCCCCTGAGCATGTCCGAAAAATAATTCGTGATCATGGTGACATGACAAACCGCAAATTCAGGCACGACAAGAGAGTCTACCTTGGGTAAGAAACTTAGTCAATATGGCGAACAATAGCAGTAGCACAATTAAATTGCAGTTATGCTCTGGGATTCAATGTTTAATGTTTTGTTCTTGAATTCTACTTATTACTATATTAAAGGAAGCATTAACCCATTTTTGGTTTAAACAGTAAGCAGTTGGATGATAATCCAGAGCATAACAACAGTTTGCTCTTTTCTCAGTTGAAGAGGAAAGTGCAAGTCAACAGTAAGATACTTTGCAGGGAAAAATCCAAAATAATGGATATATCTTTATGCATGATGTATTTACTCTAGATTTTGCGTATTTGATTTTTGTTTATACTTTGTTTATACTTTGGATTTTTTTTAAAAGTTTCATTTATGGGATGAGGGTGTCTCTGGCTAGACCAGCATCTACTGGCAATTGATTAAGTCATGGAACACTGCTGGAATACTGTGAACAGTTTTGGTCCCCTTATCTAAGAAAAGGTATCCTGGCATTGGAGGCGTTCCAGAGAAGGTTCCTTCTTAGGCTGATCCTTCTTATGAGGAAAAATTTGGTTGGTTGGGCCTGTACTCAAAGAACAAAGAAAATTACAGCACACAGTCAGGCCCTTTGGCCCTCCAAGCCTGTACCGACCATGCTGCCTGACTCAACTAAAACCCTGTATCCTTCCAGGGACCATATCCCTCCATTCCCATCCTATTCATGTATTTGTCAAGATGCCCCTTAAAAGTCAGTGTAAAAGTTCCATTATCTCTCCTGGCAGTGAGATCCAGGCACCCAATACACACTACTTTAAAAAAAAAACCTGCCTTGTGCATCTAAAGTTTATGCAAATACTCATTGAAGTTTTGAAGAATGATGTGAGGTGACCTTATTGAGACACAGAATTCTCATGGGGCATGACAGGCTAGATGCTGAGAAGTTGCTTCTCCTTTTGGGACAGTCTAGGACCAGAGGGCATAATCTCAAAATAAAGGGTCAGCCATTTAAGACAGAGATGAGGATGAATTTCTTCTCTGAGGGTGGTGAATCTTTGGAGTTCTTTACAACAGAGAGCTGTAGAGGCTGGTGTTCAAGGCTGAGATAGACAGATTTTTAATAGATAAGGAAATCAAGGGTTATAGTGATAAGGCAGAAAAGCAGACTTGAGGATTATCAGATCAGTCATGATCTCATTGAATAGTGGAGCAGACTTGATGGGCCACGTAGCCTACTTCTGCTCCTATGTCTTATGGTCTTATAATTTTAGAGTTTTAATGCATGCTTGTATGGCTACTGGGTTGCCTTGACCTCCAGTGCTCATCTTGTTGAGTACTTAAGTTTGTACTGAAGAGTGTTACGAGGTATGATCTGGGTAGAGGTGGGGTAGCAGCGAGACAGCAGTAGGGGAATGAAGATCTAAAAGCTACAACGATTGACAGAATTGAACATTACTTATGCAGTATATGGATATTGCATGAATTGCCTACTATAAAGATTACAATCCTAAAGCCCTATTTTAGTAGTGAGTATTTCTGGTTTCGTACTGTTTGGTCTCTCTAAATGACATGTTAGCCCTAGATTTTGACCTGTTCTGTTTGGAATTCTTGATGTGATAGAGTCTGTATTTTGGGATGGATTGAGGAATTGAATTAAAGACTACTGCTTGAGCGGAGTGAGGCTTTGTCTTTTTAAGTTGTACATATACCAAGCTAGAGCACTTAAAATTTCCAAGTTGCTATATTCGTACGTTTGTAGTATAGCTTTTTATTTACAGATGACGTTGAAGAAGTTCACCAAAATAACTTGCAGGTTTACTTGTGGCTGAACTTATGAAGTATATTCGAGAGTGCATTTAATAGCTTCAAGCATTACCCTATTCTCAAAATTTTAGTGCGTCATTTTTTATTCTAGTTATTAAAAAATCAGTTTTTTTTAAATTTGTAAACATCAATTTGTAAATATATGTATTAAATATGACACATCTAAAATATTAAGCTAATTGTTTACCCTAGAAACAAAATTGATTTTTTTTCTCTAAAGTACAATGTGAAATGTATTATTAACATAACATATAACAGGTTGTTTGACTAAGACTAATATATTGGTAATTGTCTTTTGTATATCCTCCAGTGCTCTGAAGTACATGCCGCATGCTGTTCTGAAACTACTGGAGAACATGCCTATGCCATGGGAGCAGATAAGAGATGTTTCGGTTTTGTACCACATCACAGGCGCAATCTCATTTGTTAATGAGATCCCATGGGTTATTGAACCAGTTTACATATCTCAGTGGGGGTAAGTGAAGTGCTGAATTTTTCAGGGGCTTTCAACTTACGTATATTTGCAGTTATTTATGAAGTATTTTTGTGTTCTGCCCATAATCACCTCGACATCAAATTGAATGATATAAGGATGATGAATTTTGTGGCTTTCAGTGTTTTCCATAATTAATGGAACACAATTTTTGTTAAAGCATCAGGACTTAATGCCTGTTACTATTGTATCAAAGATTAGATTTTCTGATTTCAAACACTGCAGTCCTGGATTTCCGTTATTTCAGCTGAAGTTGAACCATGTGTCCTCAAAAAGCACACAGTCTTGCATTCATCTTTCAGAAGCAATCTGCTTGGATTTATTTATCTTATTTATCCATATGATTTTCCATTGTTCTGGTAGGGAATTTACAGTTAAAAGTGAACCCATGAAGTATGTTTCCTGAATGAACATTTTCCTATCTCAGCAGGGAAAAAGTTCATTGTTGTTCCATTGCCATGTGATAAGGAGCTGCATTTTAGCACAGAGAGGGCATTTTAGTAACAAAATGCAATAACAAAAGTCCTTTCTCATTAGAACCATGTGGATTATGATGAGACGTGAAAAACGTGATAGGCGACATTTTAAAAGGATGCGGTTTCCTCCTTTTGATGATGAGGAGCCTCCACTGGATTATGCAGACAATATACTTGATGTGGAGCCACTTGAAGCCATACAGATGGAACTTGATTCAGAAGAGGACGGACCAGTAGCTGAGTGGTTATATGATCACCAACCGCTCAAAGACAACCCCAAGTAAGGCTTTATTTCTTGTACAGCGCATTGATGTAATCAAAATTGAATGCCTAACAAAGTAGTTAAACAAAATCTAGACAATTGTCTGATTTAACTTTGTTATTGCCTGTTTGTTGACATCGTTGTTGCTGCATGTCATGACATCTCTTTAATTTGGCGTTAAATTTAAACTGCAGTTGGGAAAGCCCACACCACAAATTCGCTAGATCTTTGTGGGCAGTTAACCTTGAAGTCAACAACGACCTCTTTCTTTGCCACTGATTGCAAAATCCCACTCATATCAAAATAAGGTAAAGCACTATTCTTTTTATAGCCAATCGAAGTAAAATAAGATAGAGAAATCTTTTGTCCAGCTATGGTCCTATTTCATAATTTGGTGAGCATTAGAAAATAGATGTGGGTACTTTAGGCTTGATAGTGATGTTTCCATGATCTAATACCATAATAACGTGTATTTTAATTGTCTCACGTTGTCATGATTGGCCAAAAATGAAGAACCAGAATGTTACTGGAACCTCTGGACCCAGATCCCAAATTAAATGACTGGTTTCAGGAGAGGAACATGTTAAGGGTGATAACAATTGGGCTGTTTGTCATTTTTTTATATTTCGTTATTAGCAGTGAAGTTCTTAGCATTCGTAACTCAGATTTTCTGAATGCTTATTTTTACTCTGTACAATAATTGCTTTGGTCTACAGCTGCTTTGTTGAAATGGAAAAATCACAATTAAGCTAACCTGCTTAACTACTAATCCATGTCCAAACGTCACAATTCACTATGATATTAAGTTGTGCACTTAAAGTATTTGAATTGAGAATTATTTTGTCCCATTTTAGGTATGTGAATGGATCTACTTATCGTCGCTGGCAGTTTACTTTACCAATGATGTCCACTCTTTATCGCCTGGCTAATCAGTTGCTAACTGATTTAGTGGATGACAACTACTTCTATCTGTTTGATCTGAAAGCATTTTTTACTTCCAAAGCTCTCAACATGGCAATTCCAGGTGGACCAAAGTTTGAGCCTCTGGTTCGGGATGTGAATCTTCAGTAAGGACTTTATTTTGAATCCTGTATCATGATATTAAGTGAGCAGTGAATTTAGTAGCTTACCATTGGTACTTCTAATAGATTGGACAGTGGTTAATCAGAATCCTGAGCTCTTCAGCAATGATCAAGAGCATTTTGTACATCAACTTTTCACTGGTGTGAGCCGTCCTATTTTCCCTCTTGTTCCTGTGTCCCTTCTAACTTTTCAGATATCTGATTTTGTTTTAAAATTATTTATGCACTCAACTTCAACAACTGTGTGTGACAGTATTCCACTTTCTTTCTACCCTCTTTGCGGGCATTTTTAAAAACATTTCACTTAACTCTTATTTACCATTTACTGTCTTGTTACCATTTACTAAATAGTAGGCACAATCTCTATAAATTATTGCCAATGTTGTAACTTTTCCCACCCTGCTGAATAATTCCTAATTGTTCCGACTTCATAACATAATTTTGCCAATATCTTGGTGAAGATTTTGCACCTCTCCTATTACTTTTATGCCATTCCTATGATAGGGTGCCAAAACTGCATTGTACTCACAATTACAACCCAGTGGAGGCCCTGTGCAAGTTCAGCATTACCTCATATATCTAAGGTACAGAGTCAAAGTTTCAAATTTTTTTTAATGGCCTTTTCACTGCTTCAATCATGTTGTGTCTACATGGTCAGATCCCCTTGTCTTTTTGTAAAATTTTGACATTGAATCTGCCTTTTATTTCCTAGTTGATAACTTCACATTTTTAGCCTGTCTATTTTTTTGCCCAGCTAAGTAATTTGTAAATAGTAAATAAGATTAACCTCTTGGAATATCACTCGCCAAGTTTTTTTAAATTTCTAGAATTTTGTTTTACCCCCTTTGCTTTCTTTATTCCAATTGTCACATTCCCCCCTCAATTTCTAGTGCTAATCATTATGCTTTCTGTAAGTTGATAAGGTGGTGCCTTATCAAATGGTTTTTGACTGTTTTAAGGTTGATTGGTGCAGTATATTGCATGAATGGACATATTTCGTTAACAATGAGCAAATAGTTTGCAGCATAGAAATTAGCAGATTTTAGACTTAACTACTCTATGTAATTGAGCTTGTCATTGTTATCTAGTAATCAGTTAGATAAGTGTAAGCTTTGTAAATTGGGACACTGTCAGGCTGAAGCTGAAGCTTTTGAGTCATGTCCCAGTGAATTGATTCCTGATCAGAGCTGTGCCATACCATTCTGCGCTGTAATGTTCTATGTTCTATTGCCAACTCTGAGTTTTTTTAAAAAAATCTGTCTTATAACTTGCATGTTTTTTGGAGTTTTTTTTGTCTTGTGCTGACCTATAGCAAGAAACTACGATTCTTTGAATTTCATGATATGCAACTAGTCTCCTGTTAAACAATTGAAATGTTATAACTTTGACCATTTGAATTTTATCTCTGTTAGGGATGAAGATTGGAATGAATTCAATGACATCAATAAGATCATTATTAGACAACCAATCAGAACAGAGTACAAAATAGCATTCCCGTATCTGTACAATAACCTACCCCATCATGTTCATCTCACCTGGTAAGTAGACAAGTGTAAATCATTTGATCTCTATTCTAGATTTAGAATGTGTACCATAATTGCACTAATTATGTATATTTATTATTGTTAGTTGGCCAGGAAATTGGGAAACTTTTGAAACATCCATCTTCTAAATTGTGCGTGTGTGTTTGTACACGTGTGTGTGTTCTGCAAAAGGAAACAACCAAGCGTATGTCCTAAATTGTAAAAGTTGGATTGTTCCACCTGTCTTGCTATAATAGTTACTCAGGAAAAGTTAGATTTTAAAAATTGACAGCCTTGGGAGCATGCTGCTGTACATGGTTCTCACTAAGTCTGAGTTGGAACACTGGGCAAGAAAGGATTAGCTTTCTAGGAAGCTAGGAAGTTCAGGCTCAATATTTCATTGTAGCATTGTGGTCTCCCTTAGTGTTACTGTTGGGCCATTGTGACCACGCTGGCTTGATTAGTGGTAATTTACAAAAGTTATATATGTCCCTTATGTAATTTATTTTTATATAAAAATGAAGTCATCTGCACGGCCTCGTGATCCCTTGGAATCTATTCAAGACTGAGATAAACAGATTTTTAATCAGTAAGGCAATCAAGGGTTACTGGGATAAGGCGGGAACGTGGAGTTGAGGATTATCAGATCAGTTGTGATTTCATTGAATGGCAGAGCAGACTCAATGGGCCAAATGATCTACATCTGCTGCTATGTCTTATGGTTTCACCCAGTCTCACTTCTTGTTATTCACAGCAAAATTGCACATTTACTTTATTGTGTGTGGAAAGGTACGGTGCATTAAAATGCTGTCAGAGTGCTAGTTAAAGGGTTTCGTACCAGTACCTGATTCTTTCTACCTGACAGGACTGTCTAAATCAGCTTTTGAGTGGCCTTTTGAAGTTATCTTGCCTTGAGGCAGCACGGTAGCACTTCTGCTTCACAGCACCAGGGTCCTGGGTTCGATTCCTGGCTTGGGTCACTAACTATGTGGAGTTTTCATGTTCTTCCTGTGTCTGCGTGGGTTTCCTCCAGGTGTGCTACTGTGTCGCCTGACGAAGGGGCAAACCCCAAAAGCTTGCAAGTTTGCTGTCAAATAAATCGGTTGGACTTAAACCTGGTGTTGTCAGACTTATTGTAAATGGGGGTTAGACAGTGGTATGTTGGCGTGATGCCCAGTGGTGAAATCAAAGGCTTGTACATGAAGAGTAGTCTTTTAACATCCATGAATCTATTCTCCGACAGAATTGTATGTTCTGGATGAGGGGCCTGCTAAATTTGACATTTGCTGTTATTTTAGCCTTCACTTAATCTTTTATTTCAATTTTAGGTACCACACACCAAATGTTGTGTTCATTAAAACTGAGGATCCAGATTTGCCAGCTTTTTATTTTGACCCATTGATTAATCCAATCTCACACAGACACTCTGTAAAGGTAATCAACTCTATACTAGCATAGCCTTGCTATTGCAATGAATTTCTACTTTTTAGACTGTTTAGTTTTTGAAATACAATGAACCAAAGATTATCGCATGCTTTTGCCTTTCATTTCAGAGCCAGGAACCATTACCTGATGATGACGAAGAGTTTGAACTTCCTGATTGTATGGAACCATTCCTGAAAGATTCTCCTTTGTATTCTGACCATACTGCCAATGGCATTGCATTGCTTTGGGCACCAAGACCGTTTAACTTGAGGTCCGGAAAAACAAGAAGAGCACTTGACATCCCATTAGTTAAGAACTGGTACCGTGAGCACTGTCCAGCAGGGCAGCCAGTCAAAGTCAGGGTTTCTTACCAGAAGCTTCTGAAATACTATGTACTGAATGCACTTAAACACAGACCACCCAAAGCACAGAAGAAAAGGTTGGTTGAGTATTCTATAATTTTGTTTTGTTCAAAGAGTGCAAGCCAGTGCAATGAAAAATTAAAATGTTCTGCATCTCTGTAATCTAACTATTTGTTTAATGACTAGTAAGTTATAAGCTCTGATACTTTTGAGAATCAGTAATGGGACACACCAGACTTGCATAGAGAAGCAAGTGTGAAAGACCAAATGATCAGCAGTACTGGTGCAAGATCATCTGTTCTTAAGCAGATGGTAGAGGTTTTCAGTTCTTTGCCGGACATTGAACATATCTATTATTTAAGGACTGAGAAATTGTGCTAGATTGACAAATGAAATTAAATTGATCTCGTCATAACTTTTCTAGTCCTCATCGCCAAAAAGAATGAACTGTATACCAAATCCTCCTGGATAAAAGTAATGAATGACTCCTATACAAAATAGGAAGGGGAGTTATTCATCTTTAAAGATGTGGTGATAGAATTTTTTTTGGTTTTGGCTACCCATTCTCAATCACAAGCACTTGTTTGCATGGTGTGACACTTGTAACACGTGGCAAGGAGAAATGCTGAATATAGTTCTTTCTGCTTCCTTGTGCTGTCCAAGCATGCCATTCCAACCTGCTTATATTCAACTTTTATAGTGAGCAGAGAGATATTTCTGTTGTCTCATTTCGCTTCTGATTGTGGACCTTGTTCAATATCTAAGAGTGTTCAAAATCATTTTGCCTGAATTTTTTTAGAATATTATAATATCTGAGGTGGGCAAACAACCCCCAGTCTTAGTAGATACCAACATCCTGAAAATGAGCCATGTCCAAGTTACTTGGGAAAATGGAAGGGCCAGTTTCCCATATTAGTTCAGAGCATCTCCTGACATTGACACAAAAGTGGTTCACATACCTAAGGCTGAACTGACCACTTATGAAATAAAATTAGCTTTTAACTGGGGAAGAAAAGGTTTTCAACCTTGATTTAATGTTTACGTTTCACTCTTCCCACTTCAGGTACTTATTCCGTTCATTCAAATCAACAAAATTTTTCCAGTCAACCAAACTTGATTGGGTAGAGGTAGGCCTCCAGGTTTGTCGCCAGGGTTACAACATGCTGAATTTGTTAATCCATCGTAAGAATCTGAATTATCTGCATCTAGACTACAACTTCAACCTGAAGCCAGTGAAAACCCTCACTACTAAGGTAAAAATTAACTTGGGCTCGAGTTCAGCCTTTAGTAGTAAAGCGTCTCTACAACTGGCAGTGCAGTTATGATATGAAGGAGATCTGTTAAACTAAATCCAGCATTTGACAATTGTATTCATTTCAGTTAAGGAATATCAAAACTCTTTCGGAATTATTGAAATGGACAATCATTTTATGTTTTGATCTCCTTTGATCTTTCACACTTAACACATTGTTTTTTAACACTTATTGTTTTTTTTCCTGTTGAAACTAAAACTGCTATGTTGTTGGTCTTTGCAGTTTACTGTTGAAATGACAGCACTTTACGTAGCAGCTCCATTATACCTGGCTCAACTTACAAGAACAAAAATGTTGCCTTTACTGTAATTTGGCTAAATCAGAATTCATGTGCATACAATGTAAACGTAATAGGTTAGCTTTTAAAAAAATGAAATTTGTGATTTGTAACCCACCAACAGACTTGGCTGCATTTTTCAAAGTGCTTGTGCTTTTTATAATTCAGTGAACTGAATTGAATTATCCATCTAGGTAGCCTCTTCAAACACAAACATCAGCCTTGGCTCAGTGGCAACACTCTTGAGTCAGAATATGGGTGCAAATTTCATTCCAGAGATTTGAATGCTTTAACTTTAGTATAGTACCAAGGGGGTGCCATTTTTCAATGGGATGTTAAATCAGGGCTATGCCTTTCTTATTAGGTTAAAGGTTCAATTGCATTCTTGAGAAGATCAGGAAAGTTCTCCCAAGGGCCTACCACAATCTGTCATTTATCTTTTCTGAGCACAACTTGTTGCTGTTTACAGATGTCACATTGGCCATAAAGCCAGGAGGTTGTGCAAGTTTGTTTTCTTTGAATAAAAATTATGGTGTTTCATCTGAAGATACAGTAGTAAATATTGAACGATTACTTGCAATCTCTAATGATGGTGTAGAAAAATTACCAATATGTTCATTTTTACAGGAACGTAAAAAATCCAGATTTGGCAATGCGTTCCATTTGTGCCGTGAGGTGCTACGTTTGACAAAGCTTGTTGTTGACAGTCACGTACAGTACAGGTTGGGGAATGTAGACGCCTTCCAGGTACATCAATTTAAGATTGAAACTTCTGTAAATGCAGAAACTATTTCAAGTATATTGTGCACACATAGCATTGCCAAAACCTTCAAGATTTTGCAATGGAAAGTTTTAATCTGGAGGCAATACCAAATACAAATTCCAAGATTTCTGTCTTGAAGTTGCTACTTTTTACATTGTTTCAAATTAATCTATAAATTACAATTTAACAAATGGGCTTAACACCTTTTGATCCTTGCACATGTTTGAAGAATTAGTTATTAATATGCTTCAGTGTTTAAGTGATGTTGAGCCATTCTCTGATTATCATGAAACAGACTAGAATGATTCTGTTGTTTGTACACGTAATCGCCTAAGTGCGTTAACGGTAAAAAAGTAATTTAAATGCATTACGTTATGTATTTCCATTAATTAGTGTATTGGATGGGAATCAATGTAGGGGTCAAGCTTGCCATTCTGGGTGTTTAGGCTACGACCGTAAGAAAATTGTTTTGCTTTGCACCTCTGGAGCACTTAATCTGCAACTGAAGCCCAAGTCTGGGTTATGACATTCGAGTGAAGTGGAGTAAGACTCTGGATGAGCATAATCCCCCACTTGGCTTCAGAGTCACTTTGAATCTTGGAACCCAATTTACACTATACAGATTTTGTCTAAACATGCATCAAAACAAATGCGTACAAATTTGGTATATCGATTAGGAAAGGATCATTTCTTAGCTTGTTTAGATCATTCATAGCTAGACTCTGAATCTATGAAATTAACTGTGATTTGTTGTTTGTCTCTAGTTGTCAGATGGATTGCAATATATCTTCGCTCATGTCGGACAACTGACTGGAATGTACAGGTACAAGTACAAGCTGATGAGACAGATTCGAATGTGTAAAGATCTGAAGCACCTCATCTATTACAGATTTAACACAGTAAGCACTAAGTTTGAATTATAAAAACACCTTATGTTACCGTTGTGAATTTTAGTGGAGTCAGGCTTGATCTGTCAGAGTTACAGAATGTTGATATGATTTTCGTTTGTTCTTTTAGCACCGTTAGCATTTTTCTGATGTTTTGACAACATTTTTTAAGCATTTTGAAAAATGTTTCATCATCCCGCCACTACCCATCAAATCATATTTTTCAATAGCTGAACATGTTTTCTTGCCTTGGCTTCTGCTGTTCTTAGACGTTTTGGTAAAAGATTAATGTGCATTTGTTTTTTCTTCTCTATTTGGAAAGGAAATGCCATCTTCCAGTCTATGACTGGATTGTTATGTAAAACTCTCAGTTTTTAAACCCAAGCTGTTTAAAAAAAATCAACATTTACTATAATGCGTATACTTGATATGTGTTTTTTAAGACCACAGGTAGTTTGCTAATAATTACTTTTGTTATCACTTAATTTTATAGGGACCAGTAGGTAAAGGACCAGGCTGTGGATTCTGGGCTGCTGGATGGAGAGTGTGGCTGTTCTTCATGAGGGGTATAACTCCTCTGTTAGAGAGATGGTTGGGAAACCTGCTTGCCAGACAGTTTGAAGGTTAGTAACATTTATGTCTTTAAAATGCATCTTTCACATGTTTTCTGAAGAGAAAATCTTGAATGGTTAACTTATTTTTACCTCCTTCCTCTCTGTTGACTAAAAGACATTTATAAAGCCTTCAATCTCAATTCAGTGTAATAACCTACTCCACCTCCCACTTTTCCCAACCCTCCCCAATCAGGTCGCCATTCCAAGGGGGTAGCTAAGACTGTGACCAAACAGCGTGTGGAGTCTCACTTTGATCTGGAGTTACGAGCTGCTGTTATGCACGATATCTTAGATATGATGCCTGAAGGAATCAAACAAAACAAGGCCAGGACAATCTTGCAGCATTTGAGTGAGGCTTGGAGATGCTGGAAGGCGAATATTCCCTGGAAGGTGTGTACTTGAATAATTAGTCCATGAATTAATACTCTAAACAAGAACATGCTGTTGGAAATTTTTTTCTCTTACACTAATACTTCTGTGTTTCGCAGCAGTAATTGAATAGAAAATTGAACATAGTGCTTCGAGGTTTGTTCAGTGAATAGTGTTATCATCCAGTCAAGTACAGAATCCTTGGCTGTACATAGATCCTACATGTATTTTTAAAACATTCAAGCCACTCTTTTCTCCATTACTCCATTTGCAGTTATTGAAGTCTCATTAGCGAAATTAACAATATAGCACAAATTAATGTTGAATACGGAGTATTATGCTTCCCCAAAAATGTAATTATTTATGGGACTGATAATTTATGACCTGTGTTTAGATATGTATTTTTTTGTGGCTCAGGAAGTTCAGCTTCCAGTTTCTTTTCTCATTAAAGTTTAAAGTTTATCTATTAGTGTCACAAGTAGGCTTACATTAACACTGCAATGAAGTCACTGAAAATTCCCTAGTCACCACATTCCAGCGCTGTTTGAGTACGCTGAAGGAGAATTTAGCATGGCCAGTGCATCTAACCAACGTGTCTTTCAGACTCGGAGGAAACTGGAGCATCCTGAAGAAACCTATGCAGACTCTGCATGTTATTGGTGAAGCTGTCGGGATGGGGTGTGACATAATTTTTGTTCAGGATTTAATTATAAACTCCGTTTTCAATAGAATGTGCGTGCTTATTTTTGCATTCGCTAGTAGTTTACCTTATAGTTTACCTGTGATTATGTGGTTTAAATGTAAAAAAAAATAAATCTTGCCTGAGGCTTGATATTGTTGTTATAGGTTCCAGGTCTGCCAACTCCAATTGAGAACATGATCCTTCGATATGTGAAAGCTAAAGCTGACTGGTGGACAAATACTGCACATTACAACAGAGAGCGTATTCGTCGTGGAGCAACTGTTGACAAAACTGTGTGTAAGAAGAATCTGGGTCGCTTAACCAGATTATACTTAAAGGCAGAACAAGAAAGACAGCACAACTATCTGAAGGTGAGCTTGTATGTTATCAAAAAACATAAACTAGATTAGAAGTTTTGCTGAAAATCTTTAGAACATAATATGAATAGCTTATAAACCTGTTACTGATTAGGAAGAATGTCAGTGTTCGAATTAATGCATTTATAAGTACTACTAATAGCAAAGATGCTGTGGAAAGAAATGTTGTTTCTTAGTATTATTTTACAGTATGATGAATTTCAATTGCTTTCATTCTGTAATGAAATATTTGTGATTTTATGTAATGGCCCATTTGTGGTAGATTTTGTTTATTTGTTGCACAATTTCTCTGAAAGCTCAAGAATTGTCTATAAGTCTGGTCTAATTATTTGAAAGTATTAAAATCTGTTTGTGGCTAGGATGGTCCCTACATCACTGCTGAAGAAGCTGTTGCCATCTACACCACCACTGTGCATTGGCTAGAGAGCAGACGTTTCTCTCCAATTCCTTTCCCTCCTCTTTCCTACAAGCACGATACAAAACTCCTGATCTTGGCTCTGGAAAGACTCAAAGAAGCTTACAGGTAAGTGTGCATACTTGTTGAAAATGAAAAATTAATGTATTAAAACCATTGATGTGAAACTTGACTTAGCTTTATTTCTGCCTGCTAGCATCTGTTGAAAATAGAACAGATTTCAAAGGAATGAATGTTCTTCTTTGATATTGTGCACTTAATTTCAGTGTGAAATCAAGGCTGAACCAGTCACAGAGGGAGGAACTGGGTTTAATTGAACAGGCCTATGATAACCCTCATGAGGCTTTATCCAGGATCAAACGACACTTGCTCACACAGAGAGCTTTCAAAGAGGTTTGTGAAAATATCGTAAATTCAAAATTATACCTACCTAGTTCTAAATAAATGCATACTGCTATCTTGCACTGCACGTAAACGTTTTCACTATTTTGGAATGATTGTGGATTTTTTTTTACTTTTCTCTGACAGGTTGGTATTGAATTTATGGATTTGTACAGCCACCTGGTGCCAGTTTATGATGTTGAACCATTAGAAAAGATCACTGATGCTTACCTTGATCAGTACTTGTGGTATGAAGCTGACAAGCGACGGTTATTCCCTCCATGGATTAAGCCAGCTGATACAGAGCCTCCTCCATCGCTTGTATATAAGTGGTGCCAGGGTATGTTCATGTTTACCACTCAATGCCATTTGCTGATACCTTTTAACAAAAAAAAGGTCAAAAAATGTATATTTGGATTTTCAGTTCCTCCACACCCAAATGCTCATTGAGTAGAACTGTTCATAATGTTAAACCTTAGTATGTGGAAAGTGCTTCCGATGAGGAGCAGACCTCTTGCATGTTCTGGAAGATATGTATCTTCATTTCATTTGTCACCTATTCTATATAGTCATGCAGGGCAAACCTAGAGATCGTGACCTTGCTAAGTTGCATCTTTCCAGTGAGAAAATTAACCTATCCAACTAAAATTATATAAAACTAAATGTATCGACCTATTTTAGAAATCTCTATATTCCTTGTAAAGCAAGCTTTGGTTAATGTTAGGATCTGTATTTAATGGTTACTTAACACAGGTATCAACAATCTTCAAGATGTGTGGGAGACAGCTGATGGTGAATGCAATGTCATGTTAGAATCACGATTTGAGAAGATGTATGAGAAAATTGATCTGACTTTGCTGAACAGATTGCTACGTCTCATTGTGGATCACAATATTGCTGATTACATGACAGCAAAGAACAACGTTGTCATCAATTATAAGGTATGCATTGTTTCTAGAATGCTGATTTTTTTAAAAACTATTTGTTCACAGGACGTCGCCATCTCTGGCTAATTCAGCATTTATTGCCTATTCCTAATTGAGAAGATGGCTGTGAGCTGCCGCTTTGAACTGCTGCAGTGCATACTGTGTAGGTGGAGTCGTGGTGGTGATAGGGAGGGAATTTGTTTATTCTAGGCATTGTAACAGTTTGATACAACTTAGCAGCTTAGGCTGTTTCAGAGGGTAAGAATCAGCCCCATTGCTATGGATCTGGAGTGACATGGCGGCCAGATTGGGTAAATACAATAACTGAGTTTTTAATTCCACATTTTTATTAGTTGAATTTAATTTCAAAAAGCTGCTGAAAGTGGGCTTTGAACCTGTATCTTTAGAGTAATTAGTTTGGACAAAAGCAAACTACTGCGGATGCTGGAATCTGAAACCAAAAGAGAAAGCACTGGAAAATCTCAGCAGGTCTGACAGCATTTGTAAGGAGAGAAAAGAGTTGATGTTTCGTCAGGATCACCTGGACTCAAAACGTCAGCTGTTTTTTCTCCTTAGAGATACTGCCAGACCTGCTGAGATTTTCCAGCATTTTCTGTTTTGGGAATTAGCTTGGACCTTTGAATTACTTGGTGAGTGACATTTTCATTACATCACTGCCTTCCCCTGTATTTTCTACACCCTTCCTAATTGCTTGTCCCCAGGTGCTGGGTGACAGGGTCTTCCCATGCATAGTCTCTGACCCAGGTCAACATCATGATCTCACTTACATACGTCCTACTATCACAGATATGAGCGACCAGTTGACCTTGTGCCGATAGCAAACTTGCCATAAGGCATGTCTTTGAGGATGCCCCAATCTTTGAGTCACCTCTGCTTGAGAGCAAACGTTCTGAGGGTCCCGATATGCAAATGTACTTCCATATTTAGTACGCTGTCCTTTCAGGCGATGCCCAATGTTTTGCATTGGACAGTGTAAGTTATTTGCTGCTTCTGTTGGCTTGCATAAGTTATCTGTGCTTGGTTACTGTAAAGGAGGATGTTGAAATTACAAGCCTGGCATGTGTGGAGCTTTGTATTTTTGCTTAGTTTGCTGTTGGTTCGCACTCAGTGTCTCAACTTTGACATGACAGCTCCTGCCTTAGCAATCCTGGTGCTGATTTTGGCACCAAGAGACAGGTTGCTGTTAATTGTTGATCCAAGATGTGTAACGCTGTTAGCGACCTGAGTTGGATTGTTAATGGAAGGTGGAGTCTCTACATCCTGGCCCATAACTTTGGCCTTGATTGTCAGTTCAAACTCCTTGCAGGCCCGGGGAACCAATCTGTAAGCTGCTATAAGTGAACTTCAGCATGGAAAGCATTAACAAACAGCAACTCCATGGGCTAAGAAATTACGCACTTGGTATGTAAACTTGCCAAGCTGAACAGTTTGCTGACAGCTCTAGTGTGCAGGTAGGCACCCTCATTTGAGTCACTGAAAGCGTACAAAAGCAACATGGAAAACAATCCAAGAAAAATTGATGCAGGGCACCTTGATGCTAATCTTGAAAGCGTTTGACGTTGCTCCGTTGTAACTGATCAAGCAATGCATGTTCTCACAGAAAGGAAGAATAATGCCTGGAGTCTAGGTGGACAGCCTATTTTCCTCAGAAGCTTTCTGATTTCAGCTCAAATGCCTTCATTTCTTGGGGCTTTATCAATAACAAGACTGTTCATGGCCTTGTGGAGCTCCACTATGGTGGACTTGTTGCCCAACTCTCCATGAGAGGAAAATGTGGAATGGGGCTGAGAGCTCTTTCAATGACCATGTTCTCTGTTGAGATGGTGCCCTACCCACCTTTCCATCTGCTTGCTAGGTTCATCCTTGACTTTGTCTTGAAGAGAGTTGCTTTGGTTGCTGCTGGATTTGTTATTTTCTTGATACACTTTGCCTTCATATATCTCTCACATCCCCAGATTCAACAACCTATTGTATGCTGCTGCAGAGTTTTGACCGATATTGATTGGTGCAGTGCCCAGCATTCTGCTAGACTTGATTCTGGTAGGTCTGAGGGCATCTGTATTTTGTTTGTTAGATACTTGGTTATAATTGAGGGCTTTCCCCACGCTTGCAATATCTGACTCATTTCAGTCCAATAAACCACAAACCGATTAGCATTTCTCTGATCACTTTTCCTGTGCACAGTGAATGCAGATGTTCCCTCTTGACACAGTACTCTGATCTTTGGCAATGTTATCCAATATATAGCCTGACTGAGGATTTTGAGGAACTCCTGGGTCCTCTGGGTCAGTAGTGTGGCAAGTACTGATCAGAGGGTGACCTTTCTTCTTATAGTACAATAGCTCCCTTGGTTGGAGCCTGATTTTGCAGCTCACCAGTGAAAAATCAGTGCCACGGTCAGCATTGTGATAACTTCAAGTGATGAGGACACTGAATGTGATGTGTCTGGTAATGATGTAATCTAGCTGGTGACAGTATGATTTTGGATGTCTCCAGGGCACACAAGGCATTGTTTGGTTTGGAAATAGTTGACCTCACAGAGTCTATGGCAACAGCATAACTCCAGCAACCTTGTGGTTCATCTTGCTGATTTCCTGACACTTGATGCACATTGGCAAAACTCTTAGTTGTTGTGCACCCTTGCATTGATGTCCTTTAGTCGTCTCTTGGTACTGGAAATTCTGCTGATGGCAGAATCACATGCTCTGTAGAATTGGCCCATCATACTTGGGGTGAAGTTGAATTACAGAACATGGATGCACGTGAGGTTAAATGGACCCATATTTGTTGAGAAGCGAAGAGTACGAAGTCTCTCAGCATTCCGTGGAGGGGCTCAGTCATTGCAAGTTGAGATATTTTCTGCACAATTCTGTGCCTTTTGAATTTTTCTCTGCCAGAAGGTGTGCTTCTCTTTAAGGGATCCACTTAGAGCAAGCGACTTCTTAAACTTGATGGCTGCAAAAGCAGTAGTGTTGGTTTCAACTTATCAAGATTGTTGTCATGTTATCGTAGACTGGTTACAGCACAAAAGAATGCCATTCAGCCCACTGTGCCTTTGCCATTCTCTGCAAGAGCAACTCGGCTAGTTTTCTTCCATCATTTTCCCGTAGCCCTGCACATTGTTTTCTTTCCGGAAAATGATTCATTTTCTTTTGAAAACCACAACTGAATTTGCTTCCAGGATGCTTGAGGACAGTGTATTCCAAATTCTAATCATTGGCTATGTAAAAAGGTCTTCCCTTGTATTGCCTTTGGTGCTTTAGCCATTCATTTAAAATCAATATTCCTTTGATCTCAACGCTTCCTCCATTCCTCCCCCTCTGCTCTGTCCAGACTCCTCATGACTTTGAATACTTCCATCAAATCTCTGTTCAAACTTCTCTAAGGAGAGCTATCCTAGTTTGTCCAGTCTGAGTTACTGGAGTTCCCCATCCCTGGAATCATTCCCACAAACGTTTTCTGCGCCTTAACATGCCTTAACATCCTTCCTGAAATTCAATGTTCAGAATATTCCAGATGGGGCTGAATCAATATATTACAAATATTCACCAGGACTACTTTGCTTTTGTATTCTGCCTGTATTTATAAAGCACAGGATTCCGTGTGCTTCCTTCTAAATTGAACGTAGCTAAAGTAGTTTTGTAATCTCTTCTTGATGCCTTTCAGGACTTCAAATCAATTAGTGCAGCTATAGAAATTGCAGTAGCAATTGAGGCTTACTGAGATGCGTAATTGGGTGTATTCCAAGAGTTTGGTGGCTTTTCACTTTCACTATTGTATCAAATGCTTTCCGAATTAGATTGCATTATTGACAGTGCAAGTGCATTTATTACTTTATTATAGCTTCCTTCAGTGTTCTGAAACATTACTTTTTAGAACAGACTTTTTTTCTTCTTTACACAAAAGGACATGAACCACACCAATTCCTATGGCATTATCCGAGGGCTTCAGTTTGCCTCCTTCATTGTCCAGTACTATGGGCTGGTGCTGGATCTGCTTGTATTGGGTCTCCATAGAGCCAGTGAAATGGCCGGTCCACCACAGATGCCAAACGATTTTCTGAGTTACCAGGACGTTGCCACAGAAGTAGCCCATCCTGTCAGACTTTTCTGCAGATATATTGAGCGTATTCACATTTTTTTCAGGTAAGAAGTATTTTCTTAACCAAGGCTCAATATAAGACAACATTAAGTGGGTTGTAACTTTTTTGTAACAATTGCTCTATAAAATTGCATCCTATATACAATGTAATCGAAGTAGTCAAAATCATGGGTTGCAATGTTCAAGCTCCCCAGTGTCATATTAGTTTGGATGGTGGGGGGAACACCCCAAAGATGTAACGGGAATCCCCTTTGGACCTTCCCGTGTAAGGTTTACATGGCAATTGTCCAGAAGTGCAAACTTACCCTGGGACCCATTGGAAAATGCAATTTCAATCATAAACTTTGGAGGGTTCTGACTGGGTTATATCAGTAGTTACCCATGAAAGGTTAGAAGGTTCAAAACCATCTCTAACATCCAGATAATATTGCACAAAGCCTCACATTCCCGAGTAACTCCCCTCCCATCTCTGCGCCCACCCTCTAATGTTTGGATTAGGAGGAAGGGAACCCACCCCCAATGTTATCCCCTCTTTTTCATTGAAGGTGCTGTCTGATGTTGGGTTACATGTCCACGGGTACTGTGCATCATGCAGTATTGGTCTAAAATTGTGTCTGATCCTGTTTTCACTGAATATTAGGAGCTCATTTAGCAGCTGTTAGCTGTTGACCCAAGAGCTGCCCTTGAGCCTCATTGTTACTGTTCAATACAACTTGGAAATTGAAGTTAGGATGTTCTGATCTGCAGTCTTTACCCAGTTAGCCGTTTGAGTTATTAAGTGTACCGGTTTCTTCAAATGCATGTAATAAAATCTTTATGTACAGATTTACAGCTGATGAAGCCAGAGACCTGATTCAGCGCTACCTTACAGAACACCCCGATCCAAACAATGAGAACATTGTAGGATACAATAACAAGAAGTGCTGGCCAAGAGATGCACGTATGAGGCTTATGAAACATGATGTCAACCTGTAAGTGTCAAGAATGTTACGTAATCGTTGCTAATCATTGGAAACTTTTGCCATCTTATTGATGGCAACGTGTAATCTTTCAAACACTGTCCACGTGAATAAATGCTGCAGTGTTTCTCTTTTCCTTACCCGCTTCCATTTAGTTAGTACCCAAAGTTCTATTCACTGTTAGATTTGGCTCTGTGGCTAGTAGTGTGAATTGATGCGAGAGTAAGCTGAAATTCATTTTGGCATGATAGTTAATATTTTAATTCAAGCAATTTATTTTCAGTGGCAGTTTGGTTCCTGTGTAATGAGGTTGTGAATTCAAGTCCCACTTTGAGGCTTGGGTGTGTAAGCTGATACTTCAGTCCAACGTGGAGTTAGCATAGCACAGACCGGTTGTGGTAATCTAACTGAGATATTGAGCCTAAACCCTATGCCCTGATCAGCTTAACGAAAAGATCCTATGACTGACTCTTCATAAGATTTGTGGAGTTTTCCCAATAACTGAACCAGCGTGTGTCTTTCAACCAACACTGCGAGAAGTAAATCAGTTAATTATCTTAATTACAGTTTGTGGGACATTGCTGTGTGCAAGTGGCTGCCACATTAACCTTTTGTAAGCAATCATTTTAATACAGTTAATTGACTCTGAAGTGCTTTAGGATATTTTGTGGAAAAGAAGGGTGCTATCCTTTCTCATGGAAAATTCCATGCTTTATCTGATCCAACATCCCTATTGGCTTTGAGATCAGGAAGCAAATCTTTATAAAATATTAGGCTTCAGGATGTACTGCTGTCTCTCTGCTATTTATTAGGAAACTGGCTTAATTAGTGTTAACATTGTGCACAAAGGATTATAATTGGGAGACTTTATGATGAAAGAGGAGCTACAATATGGGGGTTTTGTAATTTCTAATTTAAAAGCAAGCATTCAATAATTTTAGTGACCCCCATGGCTCATGTGACATATTAAAAATGTTAGCAATGCAGCACAGATTATTGGAACCAGCTATTGTAGGAGCTGCCAGAAAGGACAATAACAATTTTCTAAGCTTAGAAATCAAGTGAGATTTGACAGCTGTTTGAATTACAGTATTAGAGGTTTACATGGAGTCAAGATCTTAAGTGAACTACCAGGATGCTTATAAACCAGTCAACACCATTTGATTCGAGTGAGTTTGGTGCAGTTGCAGAAAGAATGTATATTCGTGCTCAATGCTTGTATTTTTTAATCGCTGAGATGTTACACCTTTTCTTGTAGTGGTCGAGCAGTGTTTTGGGACATTAAGAATCGGCTACCTAGGTCTGTTACCACCATTCAATGGGAGAACAGTTTTGTATCTGTATACAGTAAAGACAATCCCAACCTGCTATTTAACATGTCTGGCTTTGAGTGTCGCATTCTTCCCAAATGTCGTACAAGCTATGAGGAGTTCACTCACAAAGATGGAGTCTGGAACTTACAAAATGAGGTATAAACAATGTGATATTTATTCTATTAATTTGATTATGACTACTTAATTGGAATGATTTATTAAATTGTCAGTATAGGTTCGGTATAAAAGGAGGAAATCTAAGATTATCAAGTACATATTTTAGAAATCAGTTAGCAGGAAAACAGTTGCAAAAATAAGCTAGTTAATTACTGATATGTGCATTGTATTCTGGCTATAATTCAATGTAAAGAAACACAAATAGCAAAATACACAAGTAATATCCCTGTTTCAGTATTTCCTTCATACCTTGTTTGACTTGCTCAGATACTATTTGTACTTCAAAAAAAAATTATTCCTTTGGCTCACATGCAGAAATTTTGCCTCCAGAAAGCTGAGGCGTTCTTCCAGTGGCCAAGTTGTCATTTATCTTTCAAACCACAGTATTGAAAACTGACCAGTTATTAGAAATTCATTGCTGTTTGTGGAATTTTGTTGTTTACAAACTGGATGACCACAATTAAGTGCGCCTTATTGGCTTGAAATGGATTAATGTGACCTGTGTGTCCAAGGGTTACCATGTAAATTAATTATTTTTTCTAATTTATGTTGCAGGTTACCAAAGAACGTACAGCTCAGTGCTTCCTCCGAGTGGATGATGAATCTATGCAAAGATTCCATAACAGAGTACGTCAGATTCTAATGGCATCTGGCTCCACCACTTTCACTAAGGTACTTATTGGCATTAAACACACCTTTATGCTAACTTCTTACTTAAAATGATAACTCAAAATGTTAAATGTTTTTAATATAGTCTGTTTGTGCTTCTTGTGGATTCGAAGTTAGTGCCTGAAAGAGCTGAAAGGATCTTTTTATACATGGTTGGAATTGGAAATTATTGTGAGGGACAAATATGTTGGGTGGGATTCTTCCAAAAAAATTCTAAGTGCCGAATTCACATTAAAAACTGGAGTAAATCCTGCTTTTTTTTCCAAGTGGTATTTTCAAAATGAATTTCCCATACTCTGTGCAGAGTGCACTAGCATGAATCATGTGGAAAATCGAGGGCGGGGCCTATTCCCATCAGAGAGGCCAGGGGCGTACCACTGAGCATGCACTCATAAATAGTCTCTGCTTGAGTCTCCTAGCCCACTGCATTGCTTTTGCAGTGCAGGGGGCTGGGAGAATCACGCCCGTTGTCTGCAGCAGAAAAGGTGTAGCACCTGAAGAATTGGATGTTGCAATTCAAGGTTAATTGCAAAAGGTTTTTAAGTCATTAGAAAATCTCTAGAGTAATCTTTATGCTTTTCTAGATTGTGAATAAATGGAACACTGCTCTGATTGGCCTGATGACCTATTTCCGTGAAGCAGTTGTTAACACTCAAGAGTTATTGGACCTGTTGGTGAAATGTGAGAACAAGATTCAGACACGTATTAAGATTGGTTTGAATTCCAAGATGCCAAGTCGATTCCCTCCTGTTGTATTCTACACACCTAAGGAGCTGGGTGGTCTTGGCATGCTCTCCATGGGTCACGTTCTCATCCCACAGTCTGACTTGAGGTACTGTTTAAAATGTATTTCCTTTTCAAGAAATTAAATGGGCACAACGATTTGTATAATAGTTGATAGAAGAATGTCTCAACGTTGAATAAATTTGTTTCAGAAGATAAAGTTGCCCTGTTGCTGGTAACTTTAGATAGAGGAAGCTTCTTTTTCCAAGCTATTTACAATTTAAACACACACCGTTTTTATTTTACAGGTGGTCCAAGCAGACAGATGTGGGCATCACTCATTTCCGATCAGGCATGAGTCACGAAGAGGATCAACTGATTCCCAATCTTTACCGTTATATTCAGCCTTGGGAGAGTGAGTTCATTGATTCACAGAGAGTGTGGGCAGAATATGCACTGAAACGACAGGAAGCTATTGCACAAAATAGGTCAGTTTTGAGATTTGCTGTAACAATTCTAGTGAGACGTTGTGAGTTTGTATTTTTGACAAACTGTTTATCATTTCAGGCGCCTAACTTTGGAAGATCTTGAAGATTCCTGGGATAGAGGTATTCCACGTATTAACACATTGTTTCAGAAGGACAGACACACTCTGGCTTATGATAAGGGCTGGAGAGTTAGAACTGATTTTAAACAGTATCAGGTATGACTTCTTAAAATATGTATATATTCTTGTCATATATTCTTTCTCACACGCTGCTGCCTCTTTAGCTCTTGTGATTTCTTTGGATTGCCGACTCAATGGCTGAGTTGCAGACCAGCACTCAGTCTTTGGTGTTGTTTTAAAGCTGGTCATCTGTGCAGATGACGTACAGCATTAATCTTTAATAAAACATCTACTTCGCTGTTGAGCAACACTTGGCTTTCACTTAAGTTTTTTCTGGTAGCACATCATATCTCTGTCATGTCCTCTGTCAAATCATTCCATGGCTCAGAACTCATGAAATTGAAAGCTTTGGCGAATGGTGCACTTGTCCATTAGGCAGTTGGATTAAACAGATGAGTAAAATCCCTGAACTTAATCTCTAGTCTGTCCTATGTTAACTGATCTCAGCTAGAAGAGTGGCAGACAGTGAGAAGCAATGGAGGAAATGGCAGATTTTCTGCTACCAGAAATCTTGTCAGAAGAATGTATGTGTGTATTAGTACGTGTCAAATGAGAAGATTAGAGTTAGTATTGACCTCATAACCCAATGGTCTGCCAGTACTGACTGTTGAGCCTTGCAAATGAATAATCCATTTTTATGGGAGATGAGGGAAATATGCAGTTGTGAAACTATATCCTAGTAGGGACTTAATGCCAGGTTGGGGATGGGCTTATTGCGGGAGTGGTACAGGAAAAGTTTGGAATTGACCAGTAATGATTCCAAAATTTGGGAAAAGAGGGTTGATAAGTTTAAGTGTTGTAGAATAAGTATTTTGGTGTTTTATTTGTACTTCATTATTTCCACTTTTTCTTTCTCCCTGCCTCTTGGGTGCACAGAGACAGGTTGTAGTGTTGATATCAGCAAAGTAGCTCTGATTATTTGGTACCAGCTTCCATTGGTGTTGCTGCCATTTTTAGAACAGCACATCACAAATGGCTACGTTAAACGTTAGCTTAAAATTACCACCTGATGTAAATTGCCAAATGATAACAGATAATGCACGAATGGTGAGGAAAATGCAAAAAGCCAACTGTCTTTAATTGGTGAAGAGTATTTGTAGTTACGGCATTTTGTTTCTAGGTGTTAAAGCAGAATCCGTTCTGGTGGACCCATCAGAGACATGATGGAAAGCTGTGGAATTTGAACAATTATCGTACAGACATGATCCAAGCACTGGGTGGTGTTGAAGGCATTCTGGAGCACACGCTCTTCAAGGGAACTTACTTTCCGACCTGGGAGGGTCTGTTCTGGTATGTGATTTATAAGCAAAAGAAATCTCATTATAGATGTAATATGTACATTAAGGAGGTCTTATCAAGTGTGTAAATCTATGATTTACTCAGGCTTTTAACATGCAAGGCTAGAACACTTGCTTCAACTTCCTATTTTAAAATTGTCTCAAATGTCTGATTTTTGGGTGCTAGCAAGAGATATAAAAAAAAGTTCTGAAATTCTATTCTGTACTTGAAGGGAGAAGGCAAGTGGTTTTGAGGAATCCATGAAGTGGAAGAAGCTGACTAATGCCCAGCGATCTGGATTGAACCAGATTCCCAACAGAAGATTCACTCTTTGGTGGTCACCAACCATCAACAGAGCTAATGTAAGTTTGTGTAAATTAATCATTTTGTTTGTAAAATACATTGTCAGAAATGGGCTGAAAATATTTCTCCTTCCTCAGGTTTATGTAGGTTTCCAGGTGCAGTTAGATCTAACAGGAATTTTCATGCACGGCAAAATTCCCACACTCAAGATTTCTTTAATCCAGATCTTCAGAGCCCACTTGTGGCAGAAGATTCACGAGAGCATCGTTATGGACTTGTGTCAGGTCAGTGTTTTGGCCACTGCTTCAGTTTTGTTTGGTTCACATTTATTGGTTTGAAATTGGATGGGGGTGGACCTTAAAACCAGGGGAATTAGATTTAAAATCAGAAAATAATAATGGGTGAGAAGATGTTTAGAGTTAAAGGATGGGCGTGCAACTGTGTATGCGGGTGATGGAGATGGAATCAAGGGGAAATGAAAGAGGCCCAAAGAGATAACTGCAATTTTTTTGTATATTTTTGAATTTAACATGCATGTTAAAAACTGCAGCAGGCGACAGTGCAGAGGGACCTCGGGATCCTTGTGCATGAGTCGCAAAAACCCAGCCTGCAGGTGCAGCAGGTGGTCAGGAAGGCGAATGGGATGCTGGCCTTCATAGCGAGGGGGATTGAATATAAAAGTAGGGAGGTCTTGCTGCAACTGTATAGGGCATTGTTGAGACCGCAGCTGGAGTACTGTATGCAGTTTTGGTCGCCGCACTTACGCAAGGATATTTTGGCCTTGGAGGGAGTGCAGAGGAGGTTTACTAGGCTGATACCGGAGTTGAGGGGGTTGAGCTATGAGGAGAGGCTGAATAAACTAGGCTTGTACTCGTTAGAGTTTAGAAGAATGAGGGGAGATCTCATTGAGACGTATAAGATGATGAATGGGATGGATAGGATAGAGGTGGAGAGGCTCTTCCCGCTCAGAAAGGACAGTAGGACTAGGGGGCACAGCCTCAAGATAAAGGGGGGGCGGTTTAGAACAGAGTTGAGGAGGAACTTCTTCACTGAAAGGGTGGTGAATCTCTGGAATTCTCTGCCTGTTGAGGTGGTGGAGGCTGCCTCGCTAAATATTTTTAAGAATCGGGTTGATGGGCTTTTGATAAGCGAGGGGATTAAGGGTTATGGGGAGAGGGCGGGAATGTGGAACTGAGCCACTTCAGATCAGCCATGATCTTGTTGAATGGCGGGGCAGGCTCGAAGGGCTGGATGGCCTACTCCTGCTCCTATTTCTTATGTTCTTAAATGGTACAGCTGGTCTTAGTCTCCTTCCAGTCTAAGGTGTATCTTCAGAATCATGCAAAGCTTACCTTGCTCGTAGCTTTTACAGAATTGCTGTTTCAGTGGAACAGATTTCAAATGCTAAAGATTTTGCCTTTAGGTCTTTGATCAAGAGCTGGATGCTTTGGAGATTGAGACTGTGCAAAAAGAGACTATTCACCCCAGAAAATCCTACAAAATGAACTCCTCCTGTGCTGATATTCTGCTGTTTGCTTCATACAAGTGGAATGTTTCCAGACCATCGCTACTTGCTGACTCAAAGTATGTCTGTTCTACCATTTTCATGAGATATGGAATTACTGCTATAAGATATAATCTACACTCGAACCATGCTTATCTTGATAACATAATTAATGAAAACTCCAAATTTTCTGCTGTTTTTGTTTCTATTTTGGATCAAACTATATATACTAAAGAGATTTAGTTTCTTTCAGAGATGTGATGGACAGCACGACTACCCAAAAATACTGGATTGATATTCAGTTGCGATGGGGTGACTATGATTCCCATGATATTGAAAGATATGCCAGAGCCAAGTTCTTGGATTACACAACAGATAACATGAGTATCTACCCCTCGCCTACTGGTGTGTTGATTGCTATTGATCTGGCCTATAACTTGCACAGGTATGTATTCTGCTAGGCTTACAGCCAGTCTTATTAAATGTATTCATAATGTATTGTAGCAGATTCTAAGATCATAAGAAATAGGAGCAGGGAACAGCCAATTTGGCCATTGAGCTGCTATACTATTCAATAAGATTCGTGGTTGATCTATTTTTGGCCTTAATGCCATTTTGCCTGTTCCCATAGCCAAGTGGGAAAGTGGCATTATGGCAAAGTAGGTTTGATGGGTCATGTGGCCTACTGTTTCTCATGACCTGCTGAACCACTGAGATAAATATGCAGTACATCCATTTTGCTCAGTATAACTTGTATATAGTATGTGTATATGTACAACATTTTGATCTACACCAAAGTTCTTGTGATACTAGCAGTAAATTCATCAGAAATTGCATGAAATAGCATTTCTTGGAAGAATTCTTAGTTCAATATCTGTCCTGGTATTTCTTTGAAAAATTTACAAATGTTGCCTTTTAATCTTGCAGTGCTTATGGTAACTGGTTTCCAGGTGCCAAGCCACTGATCCAGCAGGCTATGGCAAAGATCATGAAGGCTAACCCTGCTTTGTATGTGCTGAGAGAGCGTATTCGAAAGGGTCTACAGCTGTATTCTTCTGAGCCAACTGAACCTTACCTATCCTCACAGAACTATGGTGAACTCTTCTCGAACCAAATCATATGGTTTGTGGATGATACAAATGTGTACCGGGTCACCATTCATAAGGTGAGAAATACTAACCATAAAAGTGTTCAATAACTGTTTTGACTAAGTTCATGTAGACTGTATAAAGCAATTTGTGATGGTGAAAGATCTTTCTTATAAATTAATTCATTTTTAAAAAATTGTTACCTATGCTGCTTCCATTGTACGTAACCTGGCATGTGTTCTTTCCATAGACATTTGAAGGTAACTTGACGACAAAGCCCATTAATGGAGCCATTTTCATCTTCAATCCCAGGACAGGACAGTTGTTCCTTAAAATTATCCACACTTCAGTTTGGGCTGGACAGAAACGTTTGGGCCAGGTAAAACTCGGATGTAGTTTTTCACACAGGCTGTATTTTGTATGCATATAGCAAAGAAAATGTCTCAATAACAAAACACTTGGTGTTTTCAATTTTGAAAGAAGGGCTGTGATGTTCATTATTTTTCAGTCCCATTTGATCAAGGAGAAGGGAAAGAACAGAACTGAACTAAAGTCAATTTTGCCATGGCATTTTAAGGATTTTGCTAATTTTACTAATATTGGTCTATGGGTAAAATTTATTTCAAATAGATTAATAATACGTTTATAAATATCTTTTTCATATGTGGGTTATTTTAAGCCATTTCTTAATATTATTGTCAAATGTGCAAATAATAATGGGTTGTTTTTGCATTCAGTTGGCAAAATGGAAGACTGCTGAAGAAGTGGCTGCCTTGATCCGATCACTTCCAGTTGAAGAACAGCCTAAACAGATTATTGTTACAAGGAAGGGCATGTTAGATCCACTGGAAGTGAGTAAACTTAATACATTTGGAAGATAATTTGTCTTAAAATTGAAATGGAATAAAAATGGAACTAGTAGATAGCCGCATTGAGGACTGGTATTTAAAACAAAGAACTAATTAATGATTGTCACGCTGTTTTCAAATTCTGAGCAATGTACTTAAACATTTCTCTACTAAAGCTCAATTTATTTCACTTGAATAGTTTCGTACCAGCAGCCTAGTTGAGTGATGGTTTTGGCAAGAGGAGTCCAAACAGCCTTTGGATCATGTAGCCCTGAGCCCTGGTGGAACATTGGCTAATTTTATGATCAAAGTCTGGTCAAATCAGCTTACTTTGTATTTTTAAGCCATCTGAAAATCCTTGGTAGCAACGTTAATCCTCTGCCAAATTTTTAAATGGACATTTTTGTTTCCTTTAGGTTCATTTGCTGGATTTCCCCAACATTGTGATCAAAGGATCTGAGCTGCAGCTACCTTTCCAGGCTTGTCTGAAAGTGGAGAAGTTTGGGGATTTGATTTTAAAGGCAACCGAGCCCCAGATGGTACTCTTTAACCTATACGATGATTGGTTGAAGACCATTTCCTCCTATACGGTAAGTAAAATAATGTTTTGATATTTTTATACGGAGTGGATGCAGTTGGTCTGATGGATCGTGTGAATACATGTCTGTTTTTACCTTCCTATTATTTCAAAATAATCTGCAGCTTGTGCTAAAGAAATTAACTCATTCTGAAACTACTTTTCTAATGGCCACAGTTTGGGTATGCAGGGGGGATTGGGTTAGGAGATGTGGACAAATCAAAAATGATTTCCTATTCGTTCAGCCTTGACAAGCCTGTACTGTCTTTTATTGTGAAACGTGTTCTGGTAAACCCTATTGTGCCTAGACTTGTATAGTTTAGTGAGAGAAGATGTTTTCTATATGTCTATTACATGCTTGTTTGTAAGCATACATGCTTAAAATCCAGAAAGGATGCTCGACTTAATGTAAGCATTAATCCTATTTTACATATGCAGTGAAGTGAGGGGAAGGATATTGTATGTTCTAAGACTATGTGCTGCGTGGTGGATTTTTGAAGGGAATATTTGGTTTATTTCAGAGTAATGTATATCCCATCTAATATGTATTTTTTCATTATGGAGCAACTCATTCTTTCTTTATTGACCTGACTATTCATCAGGTGTTTACTATGTATTTTAGGTGTAGAGAATTAGATTGAATAAAAATAGGTTTCCAGGATGTAACAGATTTATATTTTTTAACAATTGGATGGCATATGTTTTATCTGACCTATTATTATGTATTTGTCTTGACTGTTTCACTTACCTGCACTGAAGTGGAATCATCTTGATGTGCAACTTTCCCAGATGTTTCCATGGCATATGTTTCAGTGCTGAGCTTCCTCTTTCGCATCCACTGTTTACTAAACATCAACACAGCATTATGTATCTATATCCTTACCTTCTTCCTATCTCCACTAAAACTCAGACTAAATTGTCTCATGTTGTGCCATGTCAACTGTTATTTCAACATTCTTGCACTTACTTTTAGATCATTCCATGGATTCACCTCACTCAAATTTAGTATTTTCTCCTACCTTGCATAGTTGAATGAGCCTCCCCACCCACCCCACATGACAATTATTCCTCGCTCCTCTTCCAGTAAAGTTATATGTTTGATTCTTTTCCCATTATTATTTTGTCCCTTGGAGCTTCCTTTCGAGTCCCTTTGATTTTGCTACCTTTCCTCCTTCCTTTCAATTCCTTTTCTCTCTGTAGTTCTTCCTAATCCTCCTCCCTCTTCCCCTTCTGTTCCACGTCCACTGTTGTGTGTAAGGAATGAAGTAAGAACTTGGTGTTGCTTGAACTGTTTTAATATTCAGCAACACAAGTAAGTAGCTCTTCTGATGCATACCTAATTGCAGAATTTGTATGAAAAAAATTAGTGGTTTTATTTAGCTAGTTATCTGATTAATGAGAAATCTATTGCCACACTTGGCAAAAATTCACATATAGTGTATTTTTGTTTGATTTAGCATGCAAATACATGATTGTAGAAGCAAGAACTTGGATATGTATTTGCAAGGGTTTAGGCTTAAAGACCACCATATGAATATGCAGATATTGTTGCAGCTGCATTGTTTACTAGCACAGGACAACAGGAACAGGAGATTTTTCTTTCTGTTTAGAAGAAGTGTCCATTCAAAAGAAAACAGGTAGTTTGCAGAAAGTGGATCTAGAATGTTAACTGTGGTTAAGCTGGAAGATTTGAAATAGAGTAAGCTGAATGGAATACAAATTTGGCAGAGTTTATGATCTAGACCATTAATTGCCATGGCTTGTTTCTGTGGAAATGATTATTCAATCTAATTTGGTAACTGTGATAATATGAGCTGGTTAATGCTTACTAATTGGGAACCTAGAAAAATTTGCATCATATATTTTTGCAGATGCAATAAAGTACATTTTCAAAAATGAAAGTTTAGCCTCAAATACATATTTTCCCTTGTTTTCCCTGCACTGGTTTTTAGGCATTCTCTCGACTGATTTTAATTCTTCGAGCACTGCATGTGAACAATGATCGTGCAAAGGTCATTTTGAAACCTGACAAAACTACAATAACAGAACCTCATCACATCTGGCCAACTCTGACAGATGAGGAATGGATTAAGGTGGAAGTGCAGTTGAAGGATCTCATTCTGGCTGACTATGGCAAGAAAAACAAGTGAGTGACTGTAGCAATGCAAATGAGAATGAATCTGCCTGTTGTTTATCGTATATCCTGTTGGCTTGATCATGATTAAGGTGATGGGTTACATTACAGTATCGGTTGTCTGTTTGGTTGATATTTCATAACTGTCGAGGTCAATGATGCAATTATACTTGATTATTAAATTAAAAAGATTCAAACTATAGAAATTTAAATAGAGAAGTCATTTAGTAAAAAAGGGATACGTCAAAGGTTCTTGTCTTCCACTCATCAGGACACTTCAAAACAACAATTCATACTATATGAGAAGTGAATCAGAGTCCACATGCCAGCTAAGCAGCATTCTCTCCTCATACAGTACAAATTGTTATTTTCCCTTTATATTGGTATTCTTGTGAAGCGTCCTGTTAACTGCAGGATTCAAAGCTTCAACATGTCTGCCTTCTCAGCAATATTCAAATTTGGGACCGTGATTGAGATGTACAAGAGTGGTACAGACAGGGTGAATAGAAGGTAGTTGTTCCCATTAGTTGAAGTGTCACTTGCAAGGGGCATAGTTTTTAGGGTAAGGGGCAGGAGATTCAGAGCAGATTTGACAAAAAACCTTCACACACAGGGTTGTGGAAATCTGAAATGCATTGCCTGGGAAGGTAGTAGAGGCCAAAACCTTACAACTTTAAATATTTGAATGAGCACTTGAAATATAACATTCAAGGATATGGGACAAGTGCAGGAAAATGGGATTATGCGCCTTTAGTGGTGGTTATTGTCAGTACAGATTCAGTGGGCTGAAGGGCCTTTTCTGCGCAGTATGATTGACTACGATCTGTCATATTTTATTTCAACTGACAGTAACAACTTCTGCTTATCATCAGTCATGTTGTATTTTCATTTACCTGTTATTTTGCATTCAAGTGTAAATGTGGCATCTTTGACTCAATCTGAGATTCGTGACATTATTTTGGGTATGGAGATTTCCGCACCTTCGCAACAGAGGCAACAAATTGCTGAAATTGAAAAGCAGACCAAAGAGCAGTCACAACTGACAGCCACGCAGACACGTACTGTAAACAAGCATGGTGACGAAATCATCACTTCAACAACCAGCAATTACGAGACCCAAACTTTCTCATCCAAAACTGAATGGAGAGTCAGGTATGATCTATTTTTAACATTAACTTTTATGTCAAATTGGAAGGCTTAGCTTGAAACAAATCATTTATTAACCCATTTACTAGTAAATGTATTGGCAGTCACCAAAGTGATTAAGAATGGCATTTCAAGTATTTTGATTTTGAAATTTAGCTAAGTTTATGCTTCACCATGAGGTTATGGTTTATAGCACCTTTTTTGAAGATTTTAGTCTGGGCTATTTACCCTTTCTGAAGTTGCTTATAGAATTCCAATTAGTAATGAGGCAGTTCCATTGGAGAAGAACCACTTAAGGTTATTGAGGATAGATAGCGTCTTGATATCAGATAATAGTGTGGAATGAACCATAATCTTAAAAAGGGCCTGCAGAGTTCAGTGGCATCTGAAGGTGAATTTATGTGGCAAACTAAAACAGATTGTATGATATGCAAATATAGGTATGTGGCAAGTCTGCCCACAGTTGAGGCATTCTCAGCACAATATTTTTAACTCCCCACACCGCATGTAATTATTGTGAAATATATAATTTAAAAATGATTGTAGGAAACAGTTATATCTGCCTCTGCTCTTTACATTAGCTGCCAATTAAGATCCAAGTATCTCTCACTTCATTGACTAGGTGAGGCAGATAGCTGGAAGCTAATGTCTTCTATTTAAAGTACCATAATTTGCAGTATGTCTTTTGAGCAGAGTCTAAACAATAAAATAACTTTTCCCCATCACAAATTATAATTTGAAATTCTGTGTCTCTTAGTATGGTTATAAGTAGTGTTGATCCCAACACTTGTTGACGTGCAACAAATAACGTTAAATCAACTGCATGCACTAGGTTAGCCAGTAGACATAAATGGAGAAAAGCTCAATGGCCTGTTTGCCATACCAGAAGATACTACTTGTAAATACTGGCATTAAACATTTAAAACAAAGACTAGATTTTCTATAAACCATCCGATTAAGAAGCTGTGATCATTAGGGTTAGATAATTCAGTATCTTGTAGACAGTGTGAAATGTGCAGGGTATGAAATAATGCAAGATATGAAGAGCAATGAGAATGTAAAGAGACAAATATATATATATAATTAGAAGATTAAAATTGCTTTCAAAGTGCTCAGCAAAAGTGTATGTCAGTGATAAGGATCGTAGAAAAAAAGATTATCAGCCATGGATATCTAAGGAAACAAAGGAAGGTATCAGATTGAAAGAAAATGCATACAAAGTGGCAAAGATTAATGGGAAATTAGAGGATTGGGAAATCTTTAAATGTCAACAGAAAGCCATGATAAAAGCTATAAAGACAAGTAAGATGGATTATCAGAGTAAACCAGCTCAGAATATAAAAACAGCAGAAGTTACTACAAATAAATAAAATGAAAGAGAGTGGCTAAAGTAAACATTGGTCCTTTAGAGGATGAGAAGGGGAATGTGATAACTGGAAATGACTGAGGCATTGAACAGGTATTTTCTGTCGGTCTTCACTGTGGAAGACACAAATAATATGACAAAAATTGATGACAAGAAGGCTATGGCAGGCGTGAACCTAGAAACTATCACTAAAGAGGTAGTGTTGGTCATGCTAATAGGGCTAAAAGTAGACAAGTCTCCTGGCCCTGACGGAATGCATTCCAGGGTGTTAAGAGTTGGTGGGGAAAATAGCAAATGCGCCAGTGATAATTTACCAAAATTCGCTGGATTCTGGGGTAGTTCCCGCAGATTGGAAAATAGCAAATATGACGCCACTGTTTAAAAAAGGAGATAGACAAAAGGTGGGTAACTATAGGCCAGTTAGCTTAACTTCTGTGGTAGGGTAAATGCTTGAATCTATCATCAAGGAAGAAATAACGGGACATCTGGGTATCAGTTGTCCCATTGGGACGATGCAGCATGGGTCCATGAAGAGCAGGTCATGTTTGACTAATTTGGTGGAATTCTTTGAGAACATTATGTGCACAGTGGACAATGGGGCACCTCTGGATGTGGTTGGTGTATCTGGATTTCCAGAAGGCATTTGACAAGGAGCTGCACAAGATAAAGGTGCACGGTGTCATGGGTAATGTATCAGCAGGGACAGAGGATTGGTTAACTTAAAGAAAGCAAAGAGTGGGGGTAAATGGGCGTTTTTCTGGTTGACGATCAGTGACGGGTGGTGTGCCTCGGATCAGTGTTGGACAGCAGTTGTTTACGATTTATACAGATGATTTGGAGTTGGGGACCGAGTGTCGTATGTCAAAATTCGCAGATGACACCAAAATGAGCGGTAGAGCAAAATGTGCAGAGGATGCTGAAAGTCTGCAAAGGGATGTAGATGGTCTCAGTGAGTGGGCAAGGATCTGGCAGATGGAGTACAATGTTGGTAAATGTGAGGTCATCCACTTTGGTAGAAATAACAGCAAAATGGACTATTATTTAAATGGTAAAAAAATTGCAATGTGCTGCTGTGCAAAGGGACCTGGGTGTCCTTGCGCATGAATCTCACAAAGTTGATTTGCAGGTAATTAAGAAGGCAAATGGAATTTTGTTCTTCATTGCTAGAGGAATGAGTTTAAAAGTAGCGAGGTTATTTTGCAGCTGTATAAGATGCTGGTGAGGCCACACCTGGAGTACTGTGTACAGTTTTGGTCTCCTTACTTGAGAAAGGATATACCGGCACTGGAGGGGATATAGAGGAGATTCACTAGGTTGATTCTGGAGTTGACAGTGTTGGCTTATGAGGAGAGACTGAATAGACTGGGTCTGTACTCATTGGAATTCAGAAGAATGAGGGGAGATCTGATAGAAACATAAGATTATGAAGGAATAGATAAGAAAGAAACAGGGAAGTTGTTTCCACAGGCAGGTGAAACTAGACCTATGGGCATGGCCTCAAGATAAGGGGAAGCAGGTTTAGGACTGAGTTGAGAAGAAACTTCTTCACCCAAAGGGCTGTGAATCTGGGGAATTCCCTGCTCAATGAAGCAGTTGATGCTGCCTCATTGAATGTTTTTAAGGCGAAGATAAATAAATTTTTGAACAGTAAAAGAATTAAGGATTATGGTGAACAGGTGGGTAAGCGGAGCTGAGTCCATGAAAAGATCAGCCATGATTTTATTGAATGACTGAGCAGACTCAAGTGGCCACATGGCCTACTCCTAATCCTTGTTCTTGTTGACATAAAAGTTCAACTTTTAAATCCATGGTGTTTATTCAATGTAATTGCAATGGGCAAAGCTGTTGAGGTGAAAAATTCCACAGTCACAGAGTTACTGAATGTTGGATCAGTTTGTGCTTCCTGTTATTTGCTTTCTTTATTCTGTACAGAGCGATATCTGCTGCCAACCTGCATCTGCGTACCAATCACATCTATGTTTCTTCTGATGATATCAAAGAGACTGGCTACACTTACATTCTGCCCAAGAATGTGCTGAAAAAGTTTATCTGCATTTCAGACTTGAGAGCACAGGTAACTTTCCCAATTATGTGGTGGTAATAGGATTTGTACGTGTGGCCCAAGGAGAAAAATTGTGTTTTAATGATTCCTTGAAACCTGATTTAAACTGTTGAAATTTCCCAAATTACATGTGCAATTTATACCGCACCCTACAACCTTGGAGAATATGAACAACATGAGGTTAAAAGTTTCATCTTCAGGATCCTTTGCGTTTTTGCTTCAGTTTGCGGTACAAATTGTACATGTAATTTGGAAATTTTCAGTAGTTCAAATCAGCTTTCAAGCAATCATTGAAACACAGATTTTCTCCTTGGCCATATAAACAGCTTCTGTTAAAACATTATTTCCTGGAATGAATGGGAATTTAAGCAATGTCCAAAACTGGGTATTTTGCTGTTTTGTATACCCAAGCTTAAAGTTAATGTTGCCTGCAATACCCATAGCAAATAATAATGACATCCATATGTGACGTGCTTCTGAGAGAAATTTTTTTCTACCCAGAAATTATGATGTCAGAGACATTAGCAGATGCATGGCTCCGTGCAATACTGATCAAAACATGACATGATTAACACCAATTAATTAATCAACCATATTTAAAGCTGTTTAGTATTTCCAAATTGAAAACTTACTGCATTATCAAGTCATAGCAATTTTCCCCTTTCATGATACATACATTTTTCTTTTCAAATTTGCAGTTTATTTGTCAAATATTTTCATACAAGATTCAAATTTCGCCTAAAAAGCTATAATAAAAATCCAGCTGATAATGGCAGAGGTGACTGCAGTAAAAAATGTTTCATTTTGTAGATTGCAGGATATCTGTATGGTGTGAGTCCTCCGGATAACCCCCAAGTGAAAGAAATCAGATGTATTGTGATGGTACCACAATGGGGAACCCATCAGACTGTTCATCTGCCTAACCAGCTGCCACAACATGAATATCTGAAGGTATAGATTCTTGTTGCTTAAATATTACGTAAATAATAGAATATAGTCACAATGAACATGAGTTCCATTTAGCTTTACTACTTGAATGGTAACATATCCTGTATAATGTGTACAATAAATTATCTATCGTGCAAATGAGGAGTCTCAACTGCATAGAGGTTTGTGGGTGATTTCTTCCTTAATATAAGAACATAAGAACATAAGAAATAGGAGCAGAAGTAGGCCATCTGGCCCTTCGAGCCTGCCCCGCCATTCAATAAGATCATGGCTGATCTGTCGTGGCTCAGTTCCACTTTCCCGCCCTCTCCCCATAACCCTTAATCCCTTCTCTTATCAAAAACCCATCAACCCGCTTCTTAAAAATATTTAGCGAGGCAGCCTCCACCACTTCAACAGGCAGAGAATTCCAGAGATTCACCACCCTTTGAGTGAAGAAGTTCCTCCTCAACTCCGTTCTGAACCGCCCCCCCTTTATCTTGAGGCTGTGCCCCCTAGTCCTACTGTCTTTTTTGAGCGGGAAGAGTCTTTCCACCTCTATCCTATCCATCCCATTCATCATCTTATACGTCTCAATGAGATCTCCCCTCATTCTTCTAAACTCTAACGAGTACAAGCCTAGTTTATTCAGCCTCTCCTCATAGCTCAACCCCCTCAACTCCGGTATCAGCCTAGTAAACCTCCTCTGCACTCCCTCCAAGGCCAAAATATCCTTGCGCAGGTGCGGCGCCCAAAACTGCACACAGTACTCCAGCTGCGGCCTCACCAATGCCCTATACAGCTGCAGCAAGACCTCCCTACTTTTATATTCAATCCCCTTCGCTATGAAGGCCAGCATCCCATTCGCCTTCCTGACCACCTGCTGCACCTGCAGGCTGGGTTTTTGCGACTCATGCACAAGGACCCCGAGGTCCCTCTGCACCGTCGCCTGCTGCAGTTTTTCGCCACGTAAGTAATAGTCCTTCCTACCATTCTTCCTACCAAAGTGGACCACCTCACACTTGCCAACATTAAATTCCATTTGCCATTTCCTGGCCCATTCGCCCAGCCTATCTAGATCCTTCTGCAGACTCTCCACACCCTCCGCACAATTTGCCTTTCCCCCAATCTTGGTGTCATCAGCAAATTTCGACACCCTACACTCGGTTCCCTCCTCCAGATCATCTATATAAATGGTAAATAGCTGAGGCCCCAGCACCGACCCCTGGGGCACCCCACTAGTCACCAACCGCCAATCCGAATAGCACCCATTGACCCCCACTCTCTGCCTCCTATTTGACAACCAATCCTCTATCCACGCTAACACCCTACCCCCAACTCCATGTCCTCTGACCTTCTGCAGTAACCTCTTGTGAGGTACCTTATCAAACGCCTTCTGAAAATCCAGAAAGACCACATCCACCGGCTCTCCTCTATCCACCGCCCTAGACACATCCTCATAGAACTCCAGTAAATTTGTCAGACACGACTTCCCTTTAATGAAACCGTGTTGCGTCTGCCCTATCAAGCAATTCCCTTCAAGATGCCTCGCAATTTCCTCCTTAATGACGGATTCTAACATTTTACCTACCACAGACGTTAAACTAACCGGCCTGTAATTCCCCGCCTTTTGCCTGGCACCCTTCTTAAACAACGGCGTAACATTAGCCGTTTTCCAATCCTCCGGCACTTCCCCGGAATCCAGCGACGTCTGGAAAATAACCACCAAGGCATCCACTATCACCTCCGCCATTTCTTTCAGAACCCTCGGATGCATTCCATCCGGTCCTGGGGACTTGTCCACAATCAGCCCCTCCAGTCTGTTGCGTCAAGTTTGATTACTATTCCTGCCAGAATTACATCAGTGTAGAAATATGTTTTCAAATAACTTGGCGCCTCATCTGTTTCTATTTTTTATTGGAGGCATCAGCGATTACACAAGTTGACAAATAAGGTTCTTAGTATTACATTTTATCACTATCAATGTTAATTGGAAATTATTTCTTCAGGAAATGGAGCCACTTGGTTGGATTCACACACAACCTAATGAGTCTCCTCAGTTGTCACCACAAGATGTCACCACCCATGCTAAAGTAATGGCTGACAATCCATCTTGGGATGGAGAGAAGACTATCATAATAACATGCAGGTAAAAATTCTCAATTTCCTTAGATGGCCATTTGATTTGATTTATTATTGTCACATATTAATATACAGGGAAAAGTATTGTTACTTGCATGCTATATAGACAAAACATTCTGTTCATAGAGAAGAAAAGGAGAGATGCAGAAAGTAGTGTTACAGTCATAACTAGGATGTAGAGAAAGATCAACTTAGTGCGAGGTAGGCCCATTCAGAAGTCTGATGGCAGCAGGGAAGAAGCTGTTCTTGAGTCAGTTGGTATGTGACCTCAGACTTTTGTATTCTTTTCCTGGTGAAAGAGAGTATGTCCAGGATGCATGGGGTCTGCAATTATGCTGGCTGCCTTTCCAAGGCAGTGGGAATTGTAGACCGTGTCAATGGGTGGGAGGCTGGTTTGCATGAGGGACTGGGGTGGTCATGGCCCGTAGAGGTCGAATTTCCTTGTGTATTTGCATTCAGACACAAGTCAGTGGGGGCAAAAGCAAGTACTCGATGTAAACAATGTAGAAATTCAGGCACAAGTGTGTCATGCATGTAATTACGTTGCAATCAAATGTTTTCACTCTTTGCCCACCCATCAATTGCTCTATTGCACACAACTCACCTCATTTTTATGGTTATAACTGTAAGCTAAAGAGTATCACATGAATATCATCCAATTACACTGCTTCAAAATGGGTGTAAAATATTTAGATACAACTGGAAGCTCATGTTTTGAGTATTTTATTATAACATTTTGTAATCTGAGATACAAGGTCCTGCACACTTTTTTTAATGCATTAGATCAAATTAAGATTAAACATACTGTGCCTAACCTTCATGAATGATGGCTCATTGAGTGAGGCTATAATCTTGATACTTAAAGAGTACATGGTGTGTTAGCTCTTCCCTTAGGCACCAATTGTTTACACTGAATTTCGTTTTAGTATACATGAATGAATTTGGCAGAAAATTTGGAGGTAAATAGATGTTGACAAAAAGGGTTCCCATTATTCCCCTACAGGAAATTCTACTGTAATGTTTTACAGTTATTCTGTAACAAAACACAATCTTGCATTCATATCAATGATCCCTTTGTAATGGATTAGAAATTAACAAATTAGTTGGCATTTTCTGTATTATTTGGAGCGGCTCAAAAAAGGTCATTCTATTTAATCCCTTCTGTTCAAACAGAGCACAGTAATTTGGGGTATTTAGGAATTATAACATATTAAATGGTTTAAACTACCTGTTAAAATAACTAGTGCACCTTTCAGATAAAGTTGAGCACATTGTTTTCATAAGACAAATAAAAATGGAATAATGATGAGGGAATCACTTTTGAAAAGCTGTATACCAAAAATATATTGATTGTAATTATCCCTGAATTGAGTAAAGATAACCTGTTTGCTGGCATAGTATTTAAATCCTGACTGACTTATGTATTTAAACTAAATATTTATATTCCTATTTTCACTTTTAAAGTTGTTGCATTTAGATGGCATTTTATAAGATGCAGCAAAATGTGAAGCATCAATAATTAAAAGACAAACATTAGAAAAGCTGGCTGATGCCCAGAGATAAGTGCTAGTCGTCTGAATAGAACTGGCCAGTGAAAATGTTAGAATGCAAGATAATCACAGCAAGGTTAGGTAGGTGATATATAATTTTTTTTCTTCTTCAGCTTTACTCCAGGCTCCTGCACACTGACAGCATACAAACTTACTCCAAGTGGGTATGAATGGGGTAGACAGAACACAGACAAGGGAAACAACCCTAAGGGATACCTGCCTTCCCATTATGAAAGAGTACAGATGTTGTTATCGGATAGATTCCTCGGTTTCTTCATGGTCCCTGGTCAGAGTTCCTGGAACTATAACTTCATGGGTATGTACTTTATAAATCGTTTTTTTTAAAAGGAGTTGCATTGCATGAATCATCCACCATTTCAAAGCAGTTCCAAGTTTCAGCTACAATATAGTAATGCAGATCTTTCTTTAATATTAAATTGACTTGAAAAGTACGTTCTCAAGCCAGTCTTTCTTTCTGCCCATTTTCTTTCCTGATTACCTGAAGGTATTGTGTTTTTTTTCCCTTGGATGCAGTACCATAAAATTTGTTGTCCAGTGATATTTAACTATGTGTACTATTAACCCTTAGCTAGAGTGCCTAAAGGTGTATGGGTCAAGAAGATACATAGAAATGTCTCATCCAGTCCTTAGATGCATGCGTTTCTAGGAAAGTTCACTGATGACAAGAAATATTGAAGTCTAGTCAGGGTTCCTGTGCTTGACCCAAGAGTAGCCAAAACCAACTTGTGAAACACACCTGACTAAGGCCATCCACTTGGCTTCGGATAGGGGAATCAAAGTTTCCTGGTTTTCCTTACATAATATTACGAAGGCTAATATTTTTATGCTACTGTTGGGGCTTGTTTCCCAGATTGTCCAAATTTTCTTTTGTCTGGAGGCAAGTCAAATACTTATTGCAAAGCACACAAGTCACAGATATCCGACAGGTAATAAATCTGATTTGGTTGGGTAGCCCAAAGTTTCTTATTCTTTTCATTTCCTTTACATTCTTTGACACTTTTCTTCTTGACACTCAGGTGTTTTCCCCCTGTCATTCTTTCTGCACCTAGATTTCCTTCCTTCAGCTGGGGGTTCTCCTATCGTTTCTTTCTCCCTTTTCCTCCTCATTTTATGCTGCTGTCTCCTACCTCAGAAAATTTCTTTGCGCGATGTGACATGGCTGATGCAGCACAGGACAAGGAGGAAATTGATAATCTATGTATGCAGGATGTGGATGGTGAACTATAGTTTGGATAACTGTAGTTGTGTGCATGGTGCTTTCGTTTTCCTTCAGGAGAAACAGTTTAATGTTCAGATTTGGCAAATGGTGGGTCCTCAGAAGTGAGTTTAATGCAAATCCCAACACTTCCATTAACATCCATTTTCTTGTAACTATTGATTAGGATTTTCCATTTAAAACATCTGATTATTTTGTCAGCACAATTTGCATAAACTGTAGGGTTTTTTTTACACTTTTAGGTACATTTTCAAGCATGTCCATTTTATTCAATATATTAACGAAAACAATTGTAAAACATGTTAAGCAGCATTAGTTTTGACGCTTTTTGATTCTTTGTTTTACTACAGACAGAAATTCTGCTTTAAATCTACTGCCATGTAGGTTGCATTGGATCTGATATTTCTTACTCCAAACCTGAAAGAATCCACCTATTATTTTAACTAAAGTCCCTTGGTTAGGTCAGACAGTAACTTAGCCAAGAACATACCAAACTTATTTTTCATAACCAAATGGAATTTTTAAAAAATTTTTTAACAATTCTTGAAGCCTGTCTCCTAGATTAAATGTTTAACTTTTTTTTATTAGGTGTTCGCCATGATCCCAACATGAAATATGAGCTGCATTTGGCCAACCCTAAAGAGTTCTACCATGAAGTTCACAGACCATCTCACTTCTTGAACTTTGCGTCACTGCAAGAGGGGGAGATCTACAACGCAGACAGAGAGGACATGTATTCCTAGAAAACAAAGAGAAACTTACAATGGAACTTCTGTACTGTTGATATTCAACAAATGGATTTAAATTCAGTTTATGGTCTTTTAATTTGTCTGTAGTATACGTCAACACCAAATTTTGTGCGATACCTGTGCAACATAATAGCTTTGTGTTAAATAATTGCCTGCAACTGTGGCATCTATACATGAGAACGGAACAGTTTTAAACGTTTAGTGTATCTGTAATTTTCTGTTGTGCAGTGTGCACTGTAGAAGGGATTAAAGCTTAAATAATTTTTATAATTACAAGTGGAATTTGTTGTGAATTTCAGAATGCAATAAAATGATTAACATGACCAGAACTGGTTGGTAAGTATCCCTCATAAAATGTGACACTTATGCCTGCTGAAATGCAGTCAGTTCTGACCAGCTGGCTGCTGATAGAAAATCCAGCTGCCCCTGTAGTGGTGCTTGTATGAAAATGACAAGGTAATTGGAGTTAACGGTCCTGTTCCAGGAATTGTACCTGGTTAAATTAAAGCATGTCAAAAAGAGGGATAAGTACCTTCAGAGCATGTCAAACAAGTGGATGGATTGATAGGGTTTGAATTTTTACTGGCATTGAACCATCTACCTACTCAGTTGTGCAATTAAAAATCAATTCTGCAAGCTTCCTTTCAATACTTCCAACAGGAAAATATTGTGCTTCTCAGGCTTCTTTCATAGAACCATTACTGTTGGACTCTGTATGGATATTCCCATGTGTCCTTTAAAATAAAGGTAAAAGAGGAAATGAGGGATGCACACACGATAGGATAGGAGATGTTGACTAGCAAGCGATTGTCTTTCAGCGAAGTCGATAAACAACACGACCCCCTTAGTGATGCTTAAGACAGCAACTGTTGAAAGAATTCTGCTTCCAAATGCAAACTGACCTCCAAACATGAAAAAACTGATACATATTGGACTTATTGCTAGTTTTACATGAATATAAATAATTATGGCAAGTGTCTATTATTTGTTCCTTTGAAACTTAACTCTAACCTGGTGCTGTATCGAGTTGATATCTCAGCTAGAGTGCTGTGGTATCAGCCTCTTGGCATTGTAATGATTTCTCCTGGTGCCTGCTTGCTTGTGAGTGCCTGGTCATCTAGGTTTTCAATTCTGACACCTCATGATGTGTGAAGGCATCTGATGGGATCATGAACTATCACCAGATGATGGCATCATAAGGTTAATGCTCAAAGCATCCACTGATCTGTAGGTCTCTGCTGGGGTGAGACTGATGTAGATGTCAGTCATGTGACTATTCTAGCTAGAATTTCCTGATATTTCAGATTTACTTGCAAATAAAAGTAACTGGAAATTAGAACTAGTATCTGAGGCCCAGATATCTTCAGCTGCTTTATCAATGACATTCCCTCTAAAATAAGACCAGAGGCAGAGACGTTTGCTAATGATTGCAGCGTTTAGTACAATTTGTGACTAGTCATATTGAAGCAGTCTATAAGTCCATATGCAGCAAGTCCTGGACAACATTCAGGCTTGGGATTATAAATGGCAAGTAGCATATATGCTACACTGTTGCCAGGTAATAGCTATCTCTAACGAGAATTTAAGCCTCTGTACGGTAGTGGCAATTAGTGAAACTCTCACTGTCAGTATTTTTGGTGTTGGGATTAATGAGACATTTAACTGATCTAGCCATGTAACTATTGTCAGAGCCTATGAATTCTATGGTGAGTAACTCACCTGACTCCTCAAAGTCTGTCCATCATCTATAAGTACAAACCTATGATATTATTCAATGTAAAATATCTGCTGCAGCTGGAGACTGCAGAAAAATAATGAACTTTGTTGAGCGAAGTGCTTATGACAGGTGTCAGATTGAGAAAACAGTTGAGAACCAAGAGAACTTCAGAAGGGAGGTGAAAACATTAGAGAAGCAAAGAGGGATAATGAGGTAGGACTGGCAACCAGCATCAAGGGGAATCCCAAAGTCTTCTATAGCCATGTAAATAATAAAAGGATGATAATAGGGCCTATTCGGGATCTAAAAAGGAATTCACATATGGAGACAAGTGGGGCACGGCAGAGGTATTAAATTAATACCTTGCATCTGTCTTTACCAAGGAGGTGGATTCTATTAATTAATAAAATTATGGAAAATTAATATTAAGGAAGTGTTGAATGGGCTGTTGATACTTGACAAATTAACATAGCACTGGGACTGGATGAGATTAACATGATGCTGAGAATGGATTGAAGAATGTGAGAGTGGAAATTTTGGAGGCCCTTGTCATAATTGGTAAGTTTTCATTGTATTTAAGGGAGGTAACAGAGGACTGGGGAATCGCAACTGTTGCATTGTTGATGCTGTGGCTTAGTTGGTTAAAGTGCCTCTCTAGAAAACAGGAGATCTTGAGTTCAAATCTCAGTGGTACCTTGACCCAATTTATTCTGTACACAGGATGAATTTCATCTGTTACCAAACACAAACTCCTGGTTGAATTAATTTCTAAGAGGGGAGAAAGCTTTCTGCTTCTTTGTTCTTTTCCCCAAAAGGGTAGGGGATTTTAGTTCAGCTGGGCAGCATGGTCGGTGCACGGTTGGAGGGCCAAAGGTCCTGTTCCTGTTCTGTAATTTTCTTTGTTCTTTACTACATCCTTCTTCAAAAGAAAGTTATAAGGATAAGATGAGCAATTACAGACCAGTCAGATTAACTTCAGTGGTGAGGGAACTTCTAGAAACAATTGTTTGGGACAGAATTCATAGTCACGTGGAAGATGTAGGTTGATTAGGAAGAGCCAGCATTGATATCTAAATGGGAAATTGACTTAAGTTGGAGTTATTTGAAGAGTTAACAGAAAAGATCGATGTAGGTAATACAGTTGGTGTGTACATGGACTTTCAAAGATATTTGATACAGCACCACACAACAGATGCGAGACAAGTTATAGCTCGTGGAATGAAAGGAACAGTAGCAGTGTGGATATAAAGTTGGTTGAATAATAGAAGCAGATAATATTGGTCAATAGATACTTCTTGGACCGGAGAAAGGTTTTTAGTGATTTTCCTCAGGTCGCTTTTGGGACCCGTGCTTTCCCGATGTACGTAAATGATCTAAATCCAGCTGGGCAGGGGGCAGTTTCAAAGTTTGCAGATGATATGAGTCTTGGAAGTATCAACAAACTGTAAGAAGGACAGTGTAGAACTTCAAAAGGATTTAGGTAAGTTGGTAGAATGAGCAGATAGGTGTCAGATGCAAAGAAATGTGAGGTGATGCATTTTGGTAAGAAGAACATGGACAAAAGAAAATAAGGGGTATGATTCTTAAGATGCTAGAGCGGAGGGACCTGGATATATATGTGCATCCATCATTGAGGGTGTCAGGACAGATGGAGAGAGCAGTTAAAGCTTATGGTATCCATTAATAGAGGCATAGTGTACAAAAACAAGGAGGTTATGCTGAACTTATATGAGACACTAGTTAGGCCTCAGCTGGAATATTGTGTACAGTGCTGTGTGCCAAAGTTTGGAGAGATTGTAGAAGGGGTTTACAAGAATGGTTCCAGGGATAAAAAAAATTTAGTTATGAAGATAGATTAGAGAGGTTGGGACTGTTCTCCTTGGCGAGAAGAAGGCTTAAGAGGAGATTTAATAGGAATGCTCAAAATCATGAGGGCTGGACAGAGTAGAAGAGAAAAACTTTCTATTCATAAAAGGATCAAGGAAGAGGCAGTACAGACTTAAAGTGATTTGCAGAAGAAGAAAATGTGATATAAGAAAAAACTTCAACAGTGCAAATAATTCAGATCTGAAATACATTGCCTGGAACTGTAGTGGAGGCAGGTTCAATTGGGGCATTCATGAGAGCGTTAATGATTATTTGAACAGAAACAACGTGCAGAGGTACGGGGAAAAGGCACTGGAATGACTAAGAAGTGGTGCAGATAAAATGGGCTGAATGGCCTTCTGCATTGTAATAACATGGGAAGCATTACCACTTTTTTTTCCACTTCATATTTTTAGCATTATATTCCTAAATTTCCTTCGGTGATAACACATCAAATTTTCCCCCTCATGTCCTAGTAAGCTCCAACCAATCCTCTTCTAAAACACTGCTTCAGACAACCAAATAGGTTCAACTATTCCACATGTATCTATTGTCCACACCTCCGCCACTGTCCCCCAGCAAATCTAATTCCAAGTTTGTCTTCTCAGTGAAAAATGCATCTGTTCACCTTATCTTTGCAGCCTTCTTCAGTTCTTCTTTCCAAATGGCATCCAATCATCCTCTCAGCCTAGAATCCATTCAGTTCCACAAACTCAACAATAAAACAGGGAGGTATGGGAGTAGTGTTTTGAAAAGAAAAGAGTGGAATAAGTTCAAGTCTTAACAATCTGCCTTTATCCCAGTCCCACAGCTGTTGAAACATGTCCTCATACGAGTATTTATTATTCTGAATCAATTTCACCAGTGCCCTTCTGGTATTCACCCTCCACAAACACCAAATCATTTGAAACATGAAGATCAAAGCAAATTACTCCAGATGCTGGGATCTGAAGCAAAGAACAAAATGCTGGAAAATCTCAGCAGGTCTGACTGCATCTGTGAAGAGGGAATAGAACTAATGACCCTTTGTTACAGCAGAAGACGATAGGAAATAGGATAAGATTTCTACTGTCAATCTTTCCCTTGTCCCCACCTATTGCTGGCCCTTTATCCTGCCCCCCACACCCCATCCCTCACCACAACTGTGTAAATCTCATCCTATTTCCAATTATCTTCAGCTCTGATGGAGAGTCATCCAGACTCGAAATGTTAGCTTTCTTCTATCTCCACAGATACTGTCTGACCTTTTTGTGTCATTTAAAATGTACTGCTTGTACCTTATCTTGCACTCACGTCTGCTGGCTCAGCATTCACAGGAGCAGAAGTAGGAGGAAATAACAACGGACACTCATCCTGTGTTGTAAATGTTTAGAAAGAGCTCTTTAAATGGAAGGCTGACCAATATAAAAACTATTTACTGGCAGTAAGTTGATCTTTTTTACTTTTTATGTATTTTAAGTAGTTTAATTCATTTGTTAATTTATAAAGCCTATGAGGGGTCAGTTGAACCTATCTGAAAAGAAAATCCACATACCTGCTACATGATAAAAACAGGAATAAGCAAACATAATGATATGGAGAGAAATATGAAACAACACAACTGAAAATATGAGACAGATAAATGGCGAAAACAACTCAATGCAAAACAATGTAGCCAATAGATAAATTAGCAAAAATATTGTAATATCAGAGGCACGATGCATTGCCCCATAATCGAGCTAATGGAATGTCGACCCTTATTTCAAGGGAGTTGGAGTATAAGAGTAGGGAAGTCTTGCTGCAATTGTACAAGGTACTGGGGAGACAACAATGGGAGTATTGTGAGCCGTTTTGGTCCCCTTATTTAAGGAAAGATTATTTCATTGAAGGCAGTTCAGAGAAGGCTCAACGAGATAATCCCTGGAATGGAGGGATTGTCTTATGAGAAAAGGTTAAACAGGTTGGACTCATTGGAATTTAGAAGAATGAGAGATGATTTCATTGAAACAGGCAGGAATCTTAAACTGCTTGACAGGGTAAATGCTGAGAGGCTGTTTCCCCTCATGGGAAGAGTCTAGGACTAGAGGCCATAGTCTCGGAATAAAGGGGCACCAATATAAGACTGAGATGAGGATCAATTTCTTCTCTCAGGAGTTGTGAGTTTTTGGAACTTCTTGGTACAGGAACCTATGTTACGGAGTCTTTGCGGATATTTAAGGTTGAGATTGAGTTTTGATAAGTAAGGGAATCAACAGTTATGGGGAAGGGCAGAAAAGTGGATGTGAGAAATCTTGGATCAACCATGATCCTATTGATGGAACAGCAGACTCAAGGAGCCGAATGACTTACTCCTGTTCTTATTCCTTATGGTTTTATGGATGAATGGAGGTATAAAGACTAAAACAGTAATGACAAATATAAGGTTTATAATAGTTGAGAAGTTGAATATAGAAGGTTACAAGGAAATCTAAGAGTGATTAAGTGGGACTAAGAAAGATTGAGAATAGATTGGCAGCTAACATAAAGCCACATAAATTCTAAAAACTTGTCAAAGGAAGGGTAGAGGCAGGTTTAAGGACTGTTAGGAAGAAAAAGGACCTAAACAGTCATTCAGTTCTTTGGCCCACTTGGGAGATCAGACAAAGCTTTCCGAAGTTATAAAACATCCTTTATTCAAGCTAAAGCAAGGGAACCAGCTTTCCACCATGTGGCCTGCCAATTCCCTGAACAAAGGATTATTGTGGCAATTATACCTTTAGGCTCAGTTACAAATGACATACATATACCAATCAAAAACCAACACTTAAATTTACTATTACCTATTACAATCAATATTCCCACTTATACACTTGGCATAGGTGATTTCAGTTAACCAATTACTGCATCAACATACTTGATTAATTACAATATATGAGTACTAACAAGGCATGCCTGCATTATATACTACCCAACTGCTAATGAAGGATATATTCAAAGTCCTTGATGGTCTGTAACTGTTAACTAGAGCACTGGCTTGAGACTCCCTTGTGGTTACCAAAGTTACCATGTTTGTCCATTATTCTGCTTTATGTGCGGTCACAGCTGCTTCACAGAAATTCTTGCAGCATGTATCCAATCAGGGACCAAAGGAAATACATTCATGGGGAAAAGAAACAGAAAATGCTGGAAGAACTCAAAATCTGGGAGAGAGAAACAAGACAAGATGATGCTGCCAATGTAGCAGTAGTGGGTAGGGCAAAATCAACAAAGATGTTTCTTTAGTTGCTTGATTACTATCTCTTTTTGTCTTTCACTATCATCGTTTTTTTATCATTTAAGCTCTCCTGCCTTTCAAACTGTCATAGGTCATCCAGTTTGTCCTTCCCTTCCCTTCCCTTCCCCCTTTCCCTACGTGGCTTAAAAACTGTCCATTTCTAAGCAGCCGGAGCTCTGGTGAAAGAGGGCCATTGACCTGAAATGTGAACATTATTTATTCCTCCATAGATGCTGCCAGACCTGCTGAGTATTTTCAGTCCTTTCTATTCTTTTAATGGCTGTATAAATCGAGGAGTAGAGCAAGAAAGCAAGGAGGTTGGGCTGAACATTATAATTCGCTGGTTAGGCTGCAGCTGGAGTATTATGTTTAATTCTGGACAGTGCACTTTAGGAATGATGTGAAGGCCTTGGAGAATGTGCAGAAAAGATTTATGAGGATGGTTCCAGGGATTTCAATTATGTGGCAATATTGGGGAAACTGAGCTTGTTCTCTTTAAAGCAGAGAAGATTAAACATAGAAACATAGAAAGTAGGAGCAGAAGTGGGCCATTCAGCCCACTGACCCTGCTCTACCATTCAATGTGATCATGGCTGATCAGAGAAATATATAAAATAAGAGCAGGAGTAGGCCATTCAGCCCTTCGAGCCTACTCCACCATTCATTTTGACCATGATTGATTATCCAACTCAATAGCCTGATCCCACCTTTCCCCTACATCCTTTGATTCCCCTTTGCCCCAAGAGCTATACCTAACTCCTTCTTGAAAACATTCACTGTTCTGGCTTCAACTGCTTTCTGTGATAGCAAATTCTACAGGTTTATCACTCTCTGGGTGAATAAATTTCTCCTCATCCCAGTCCTAAAAGGTTTACCCTGCATTCTTAGATTGTGACCCCTGGCCTGGACACCCATATCATCAGGAACATCTTTCCTGCATCTACCCTGTCTAGTCCTGTTAGAAGTTTATAGGCTTCTATGAGATCCTCCCTCATTCTTCTAAACTCCAGTGAATATAATCCTGACTGACTCAACCTCTTCTCATACATCAGTCCTACCATCCCAGGAATCAGTGTGGTAAACATTCACTGCACTCCCTCTACAGCAAGAACATCCTTCCTCAGATAAGGAGACCAAAACTGCACACAATTTTCCAGGTGTAGCCTGACCAAGGGCCTGTATAATCTATCTCAATGCCATACTCCCACCCTCTTCCCAAATCGCTTGATGCTTTCAGTATCTAGATATCTATTTATTAAGAGGAGATTTGATAGACACGTTCCAAATCATGAATGGCTCTGATGGTGTAAATAAGGCAATAGTTTCCAGAGGCAGAACGGTTGGAAACCAATGGGATTTAAGGTGACTGGCAAAAGAAAGAGAGGTTGCATGAGGAACACATGTTTTTAACAGAGCAAGTTGTTAAGATGTGCAATGTACTACGGTAAAGTTGGTGGGAGCAGATTTAGTAGTGACATTCAAAAGGGAATTGGGTAAATAATTGCAAGGAAGGTAAATTGAATAGATCCATCTATAAGCTTGCAAATACACTGCGTGCCAAACGGCCTCTTGTTAGGCTGTATCATCCTATGGATTCTAAGCATGCCACTGGGATTGAACTCCATTCCTGTTTTTATTTATTTCAAAAATATTCCTTGTTCATTAAAAAAAACTTACAAATAAACCATTGCAAAATGACATATCTAAAAATTACAAACGGTGCAAAAAAAGTCATTTTTACAGTACTATACGATGCTTATTTACATGGTATTACATTCATTACATTTCAGTACTTGAAACTATACATATACATCAGATTTTACTGTGTGCTGTTGTTTTTCAGATTAGCACACAGTTATGTAGGCTGAGGGTGTTCTACAGTTACAGGGCCCTCGGTCTGCCTCGGTTGAAAGGCTTTACAAGTAGCCTTTCACCATTATGCCTTTGGACCGATTGCCCCAAACTTGAACGCTTCCCTCAGCACATAGTTCTGAACCTTGGAATGTGCCAGTCTGCAACACTCGGTCAAGGACAAATCTTTCAACTGGAAGATCAGCAAGTTTCAGGCGGACCAAAGTGCATCCTTCACCTAGTTGATGACCCTCCAGCAGCAGTTGATATTTGTCCTGGTGTGCGACCTGGAAACAGCCTGTAGATCACAGAATCCTGTGTCACGGAGCTGCTCGGAATGAACCTCGACAAATACCACTGCATCTCACTCCAGACCTTCTTTGCAAAGGCACATTCCACAAGGAGGTGTGTGCCTGTCTCATCACCCCCGCAGCTGCTTGGAGGGCAGCCTGCGGTGATGTTGAGACCTCGAGCATACATAAAGCACCTGGCAGGGAGTGCCCTTCTCATTACCAGCCAAGCCACATCTTGGTGCTTGTTTGTGAATTCTGGTGATGAGGCATTCTTCGGCATTCTGCCAGATGACACTGACAGTCTACTTAGGAAATGATCCCACAGGAGCCGCCATCTCTTTTTCTCTCAGGCCTCCATTCCTGTTAATACAGACAAAGAGGCTGCATGCTTTTTAAATCACCTGTTCTGGCATCTTGAAAAGTTAGTGTACATACAGCTCCAGGTCGCTAGGTTTTGCACCCCTATCAAAATGGTGCCATTTATTTTACGCTGCATCTTCCAGATGCTGCCAGGAATGGATAATTTTAACTACGAATTGGATAGTTAGGGCTATTTTCCTTTGGAATGGAGGCAATTGAGATGAGATTTAATTGAGATGTATAAAATTATGAGGGAGGGGGGGTGGTCTGTGTTGCGTGGTTGGTAATGACCCAATTCAGTCAGTAGAAGGGCTGTAACCAGGGTGCATAGATTTAAAGTAATTGTCGGAAGGATCGAATGGAACTGAAGGAGACTTTTTCCCACTCAGGGGATAGTGTTGAGTCTGAAACTCGCCGCCTGATAGGGTAATACAGGCAGAAACCTTCGTCATTTGGAAATGTGTTTAAGGCGCTTCAGTGTGTGTTAATAGAGCTGTGATCCCAAGCTGGGAAATGGGATGATTCTTCATTGTTACTTTTTTGGGCGAATGGTTTCCGATCTCTGTATCAATATTCGGATAATTGAAGATTTCCACCATCGCTCAGTTTAGTTCTGGTACCTTTTCCTTGCAGTATTTGGTGAGCAGATTAACTCATTTATGAACAAAAAAAAGTCAAAATGTGTGAATATCGAATTTTATTTGTGGTGCAAGTCCTGAGTCAAAAGGACACATTTCTTCGAAAAATCCCAGACTTGAAAATGACAGAATCTTATTCATTATTGGATTATTTTAGGTGTGGTAGCAATTGGCGCCGTGGCTTAGTTGGTTAAAGCGCCTGTCTAGTAAACAGGAGATCCTGAGTTCGAATCTCAGCGGTGCCTTGGCCGGTAAGGTCTTTTAATGGAACTTACTTCCTTCTGCATGTAGGGTGATTTTCGAGTGTCGCCAAGCACAAAATCCCGGTGGAATTAATTTCTGAGAAGGGTGAATGCGTTCTCCTTCTTGCCGAACAATCAGAAGTAGGTTTATTGGTAATAATGCGTTACTGAGTTTCATGAACAGCACACTAATACAGTTCTTTTACTGAGAATCGCACTTGCTACCGATTCCTGTAAAGCACGTTTCTTCGCAGAAAAAGAATGTTACCAGATGCTTGTGTTATATTTTTTGGGACTTGCAGTGTGGGGGCGTGAGAGGTAGTGAAGGAATTGCATTAAAAGAGCAACTTCTAAGGCACCGCTGAGATTCGAACTCAGGATCTCCTGTTTACTAGACAGGCGCTTTAACCAACTAAGCCACGGCGCCAGATGCAGCGAAGTTTTTCTAATGGAGAATGAAATAAACCTATCAATTTTTCTTTTTGCGCTTGTATTCACTTTTACCGACTTCTTTAAAGTTTAAAATAGTGTCACAAGTAACATTCAATGAAGTACTGTGAAAAACTTTAATAGTTTCAAATATGTAGCTATTATTACATATATAAAGGTAGGAAATGTTGGGAAAACTCAATTAGGTCTTGCAGTATTTTGCTTTAGTTCCAAATATCACTGATTGCTGAAGAAGGAACAGAACATGTTTTTTTCTCAACAAGTTAATTCCACAAGAAGTTTATGACATTTTGGCAGAGTAAACATTGGCGACACAATAATTTTTGCTTCACAGGAAGCAACAGGGCACGGTGTCACGAACAAGAAAGATGTTATGCTTTATCCCATTAGTAATGTGGGGAATTAAATTAAAAAGGCCACTTTCGGGAAGGCACCGCTGAGATTCGAACTCAGGATCTCCTGTTTACTAGACAGGCGCTTTAACCAACTAAGCCACGGCGCCGACTGGTGCAAAGACAGCTTTGAGTGATCTTTAATAAGAAAGATACGCTGAGCTTTGCGCCTCTTATGAGAGGATTGAAAGATGAAGTTAAAATGAAGAAATGCAACAATCAAAGAGAGCTGGAAACTGACAGGGATTAATCTCCTCCTTTGCACTGGGTGGTCCGATGAACTTGCTTGACCTATCTGCAATTTTTGCTCGGGAGCATTTTGTTGGTGGATCTCAGGGATCCGCCAACAAAAAATGTTCTGAACTTCAGTCATTATGTTCCCAGCATTTTCGAACTTTCCCACAGCCAAAGGAGGAATATGTGTCTCACCACAATAAAGAACCTCCATACCGCACACTTTGGGAGAGGGTTAATTTGCAAGTCCCAAACAGTGCTTTGGTACAACTTCACTTTTCGAGGATCTTTCTACATATCAGGATGAGATAATGCGGGTGGCGGGGGGAGGATCAGAGAATGCTTCGCAATAACTTCATTGCAGTGTTAATGTAAGCCTATTTGTGACACTAATAAATAAACTTTAAGAATCACTAGAGTGCTGAAGGAGGTCATTCGGCCCATCGAATCTGCACCAACCGACGTGTCTTCAAGGTGCTTTCTATCAGTTTTACAATCAATACTATGAGCGGAATAAAATCCCGCTCGAGACCAACGGAGAATTCCGTTCTGCGAGCCTCCCCCGCTCCAATTCCAGGGTGGGTGAGGCAGTAAAATTCCGGCTAGGTGTTGGCATGGTTCTTTGAATAATGTCAGAGTTCAATAAACAGACACGTACATTAAAAAAAATTAATTGTTAGTGTGATTGTTGCAACCTCGAGAAGACTTGTGCTGTTGTGAAGCCCATTGCGTTCACCCTTTTGGCAAAGATCAAGTCCAGACTGAAGCCTTATCTTGTCAGCTTGGATCTTGTTTGATTTTGATTTGATTTGATTTATTATTGTCACATGTATTAACAAGCATACTGTTCATTGAGAAGGAAAGGAGAGAGCGCAGAATGTAGTGTTACAGTCATAGCTAGGGTGCAGATAAAGATCAACTTAATGTAAGGTAAATCCATTCAAAAGCTTGACAGCAGGAGAGAAGAAGCTATTCTTGAGTTTTGTGGGGAACCTGAATTGGCTTCAATTGGAATTTGAATTTGGTTTTTGGAGCAAGCTAGAAATGGATTTGGGTTTGCCCAGTCCATTCTGAGTATTGGCTTTGTAATGTTAAGGATGGAGTAAAATATATTTTTTAAAAAGCACATCGAGTTCGCAATAAAGAAGGAAATAAACTCTGGGATTTAACAAGAAACGCCTTTCCAGCCCTCCAGTTCAAAAGCGTTGTACAGTCGAAAAAGTACTTTTGAAATGTGATCACTGTTGCAAAGTGAGGAACGTAAGTAACAATATTAATACACCTTTTAAATATAGATCTCCTGTAGTTTAATCAGCAGACACCTGCATCTCGATCTACCTCTGCTGCTGGGCTAATCTATTTATTTTGTTAACTATCATAATACACATAGCAAGTCGGTTTTTTTCTTTTTTTTCTGCTTTCCTGACAAGAAAGATCCATTTTAATCACTCAGATGTTTTCTTGCTATTTTTATTTAACAATAATGTTATCAAAGTAAAACTTGTGGCAATTACTGATATGAGGGAACTGAATCAACACGCGTGTTTGTTAGTTGCGATATCAGTTTAACTTGCTTAGGCTTTCCTAACGCTCCAAATCAATATATACTCAAGACAATTCCCAGCGACGGAAATTTGGTGCGGTCGGGACCACCCAGGAAACCCAGGTAAGTACTTTACATGTCCCGTGAATGAATAAGTATAAAATGTTCAGGGAATGCATCTGAGCTTGCGCTGGGAAAAAAGGAGTAAGAGAGCTCGCTGTGAAGACCCAGATATATTTGTGCCAGTTTGAATTGGAATACATAGGAAGAAAAGAGCAACAGCCTGAAGAATGATGGCAGTTGTAATATGAAATGGAAAATAAGTGACAGCTTGAATTGGTTAGAGGAGTTGAATGCCAGGCTGAACTGAGGGGAGGAGGGCTGAACAGCTGAGGGTGGGGAGGGAAATGGAAGAACAGAATCAAGTTGAATTGAGGGGAAGGGGAAACAGCACCATAGAAAGCATACCTTCTGGTTGTATCACAGCTTGGTATGGCTCCTGCTCTGCCCAAGACTGCAAGAAACTACAAAGGATTGTGAATGCAGCCCAATCCATCATGCAAACCAGCCTTCCATCCACTGACGCTGTCTATACTTCTCAAAGCTTTGGCAAAGCAGCCAGCATAATTAAGCACCCCACGCGCCCTGGACATTCTCTCTTCCACCTTCTTCCTTCGGAAAAAAGATACAAAAGATTTTAAAAAAAGGTGGCATGGACAAGTTGGGCTGAAGGGCCTGTTTCCATGCTGTAAACCTTTATGACTATACGACTCTAAGTCTGAGGTCACCCAAGACTCAAGAACAGTTTCTTCCCTGCTGCCGTCAGATTTTTGAATGGACCTACCTTGCATTAAGTTGATCTTTTTCTACACCCGAGTTATGACTGTAACACTACATTCTGCGCTCTCTTGTTTCCTTCTCTATGAATGGTATGCTTTGTCTATATAGCACACAAGAAACAATACTTTTCATTGTACATTAATACGTGACAATAATAAATCAAATCAAAAATCAAAATCATTACACTGAATTAAAGTGAGAAGAGAAAGAAGGCTGCCAAAATAAAATTAAAGTGTTGGAGGGAAAAAGAGTGCAGTTATGAAGACTTGGAGAGATGGGTGAGATAAAGTGCTGTTGTGAACTGTGCCAGGAGTCTCTATGTGGACCAGTAGCTGTTGTTCCACCTTTAGTGAAGTGTGATTCTGGATGGTCTGTTAAAATTTCAAATGCCACTTTGCTATCACTTTATTAAGATTAAACATACATTAACAGTGAAATATGTAAGTGTGTTTAAAATTAAAGCCAAATGCCTCACCTTAAATATAAACATGGAAATGTTATGGAGCACAGTCTCATGTCTCTCCTAAAGGTTGTGTGTCTTCAACATATGTTTATCTTCTTTCAGATTTTAATCTGTTTCTGTTTTCCCCTCTTGAATACAAAGGAATGTTGGACAGATTATATTACAAAGTTCTTGCAAATTCTTGTTTTTGCATGTATTATGACTTCTTTCAGAGGGTTGTGAGTTTTTGGAACTCTGTTCCTGAAAAGGTGGTGGAAGCAGAGTCTTTGAATCTTTTTAAGATAGAGGTGGATAGATTCTTGGTAAGCAAGGGGGTGGGAGCAGTCATAGGTTATAGGTGATAGGGGTTATTAGGCAGGAGGCAGATTTGAGATTGTCATCAGATCAGTCATGATCTTATTAAATGGTGGAGCAGGCTCAAGGGGCTGAATGGCCTACTCCCACTCCTTGCTTCTATCTGATATTTAGGGTCATTCCTCAGCTGATAGTTTTGTTTGGAGCTTTGTGTGTTTCCAAGTTTTCTGGTTTGCCGTACATGAACCTTTTAATTTTCTCTCCCTTTAATTGTTGTTATTGTTGAAGCTTTTCAGGAGCTTCCTATGGGACACTCCTGCAGTTACCATCTGCAGGGGTAACAACAAATTGTATTTTTATGGCACTGTTAACAGAGTAAAAGTGTCCCAAGATGCTTCACATGGGTTATCACACAAAATGTTACAATGAATCTTAGAAAAAATGTAATAGGGCAAACCAACTAAAGCTAGATGAAGGTTGTAGGTTTTAAAAAATTACTTAAGTGAGTGAGGTGGAGAGGCGGAGGTGTTAAAGGAAGGGAATTCCAGAGACTAGAGCCTGATCTGCGTGTTTCTCTATGTGCTCCGGTTTCCTCCCACGGACTGAAAGACGTCCTGGTTAGGTGCATTGACCCAATCAGGTGCCAGAGTTGGCGACTAGGGGAAATTCACAGTAACTTCATTACAGTGTTAATGTAAACCTTACTTGTGACTAATAAATAAACTTTAAAACTTTGTTCAATTGCAGGAGATTCCAGGGCAATGGGTGGAGGAATTGACACATCTTTGACACACAAGAGGAAAGTTCCCAGTCCCGGAAACGCAATTGCACTATCGCCCTTTTCACTATCACTGCCTGCTGATTGGACCAGATCACCCCGACACGTGATTGTTTGAGGTGCACGTGACAATCAGACCCAGAGCAAGAAAAAGGGAAACAGCAGCGCCCTGTATAAAAGGCTGGCCGGGGGTGAGTGACTGGCTGCAGCGGGAAAACATCGTTCCTGCAAGTCCTTCCTTCCCAATGGGGGCTGGCCGTGCCGATTGATCCGTCCATTGACAGAACATCCATCCCATCTCCGGGCCACGTTCCATCCCAGGCTACATTCTATTACCGGGCTACGTTCTATTCCCAGGCTACATTCCATCCCCGATTCACGTTCCATTCATCTAATCTCCCACCCGCCAGCATGGACACTGAAAGCTCTCTCGCCTGCCTGGACAAAGCCGCCGTCAACCTCGGGGTGAACGACGTGTACGAGATCGCCAAGCTAATCGGCGCCGAGCTGGAGAAGCTGATTGACAGCCACGGCAAGAAAGTGGTGGAAGGCTTGATCCCCAAAATTGTCCGCGTCTTGGAAATGCTGGAAAGTTTCGTGACCAGGAACGGGAACACCGAGCAGGAGTTGATCCGAGCCTTCGTGATGTTACAGGACGGAGAGAAAAGCACGGGCCACTACAAGGTTCGTCCTCCGCACCGCCCCCACCCCATGACAGTGCTGGCTTTAGATTCTGTTTTTAAATATGACACTCCTACATAATAACTGCACGGCAGATAATCCTACACACCCTCATCAGATTGCTATAAACTGCGTGCTTGCTGTGTAATCATGGGTGCAAAGTGGTTTTAGGTCCATGGCAGTGGAAATGTGGCAGTATAACTGAGAGGAGATTACTGGTTACACTGTCAACACTCATACTTATGTCCTGTTTTGTTTGGGTTGCAGGAGAATGACGTTCCTCTGTTCCAAAGGGAACTGATTTTCTTAGACTAGCGTTGGAGACTGTGTTTACTCTGTCATCAGATTACAGCACTGTAAGGGTCATTGGACCCAAACTGGTCTATGCTGGTTTTAATGTCTCCATAAGCTTGTTTTGATCGATCTTTAACCATATCCGCAAATCCTGTCTACCCTGTATGTTTTTATAGCTTACTCTTAAATGCATAATGCAATCTGGAGTATTTTTGAATGGGATTTTCACAGTAACTTCATAGCAGTGCTAACGTAAGCCTACTAATAGATAAACTTAACCTTTAAACCAGGGCTGTGATCTTTACTGGCTGTTCCTGTCCTGCTACAGCCTACAAGTGAGGTCAGAGAATTTGGTGCTCAGCGAGATCTCCTTTCACAGCAATGGGACCAGAAAATCCTGCTGGTCGGAGAGCTGTTTGAACTATACAATTAAAAATGGGGAGACGGTAACTCCAACCCTAACAACAGTCTTCTGTCACCTGTCCCATAATCTTGAATGTTTGAGGATAGCCTCTGGAACCCATTTGGAATTGTATCTGTTGACAAAACCAACTTGGGTCACCCTTTAGACGAGTAAGAATTGACTTTGGTGCAATACTTCTGTCTGCCAGTTGATGGGTGCAAACTAAAATCAGGTAAAGCTGCAACAATAGAATTCCTTTTTGTTTTGTTTAATACACATTCCCTACCCCCAGTGGGATACATCATAATTACCAGCGAACTTGGTGCTGTTCATGTTCATGGCTCTGGCTGACCTGGGGATGATGCGAGAATGCCAGGCGGTGTACTCCACTGCGTCCTCCGCCAGGATCAACTGGGCCAAGTGTTCTGGACTTTTGGTCAGTCCTTGGGAGAACAGACCCCCTTCCGGAGAAGTGCAGGCCTTTCACCTGGAGCAGGACCAATCTCCTGTACTTGGGGCCCAACTCTGCCCAGCTGAGGAATCCTGGCCGGCGAACTGGCGGGAGCTGGAGGCCAGAGTCATGCCCACCTGGGTTGCTGGACAGGACTGCTGAGTGTTGTCCTACAGAGTGTGCGTTCTCGTCATAAACCAGCTGGTTGCCTCCATGTTTTGGTATTGGCTGGTCCCTTTGACCCCTCCCCCTGGCTTTGTCACCAATATCCAGAGAACCCGCCTACATTTCTTCTGGGACAACCGACTGCACTGGGTCCCTGCCGCGGTTCTGCATCTCCCACTTGAGGAGGACGGTCAAGGTCTGGTGTGTGTACGCACTCAGTTAGTGACCTTCCACCTCCAGACCCTGCAGAGATACTTTTACGTTGAGCCCCCTCCACGATGGTGTGCCCTGGTGATGTATTTTTTCCGCCAGCGGCGCAGCCTCAATTATGATGTGCTGCTCCTGTATATCAGTCTGGGGTGCGTTTTGACCTCCTTGCAGGAGTTTCCTGTCTTTTACCAGGATCTCCTCACTGTCTGGAGTAGCGGCTCTCATGCGAGAGCGGCTGCTCAGGAATCCATTCCTCCAGTCGTATAACTTCAGGTGGCTGATGGAGAGGGAGACTGCGGATGCCCGGGTGACCAGAATCAGGGACATGCTGGATGGCGGCAGAGCAGGCTGGATGAGCCCTCACGTGCTGGCTGAGCACCCGGGGGTGTCCGTCCGGCACGCAGCCAAAGCCATCCAAGACCTTAGGACGGTCATGCTTGGCCCTGAGTGCGCACGCGTGCAGTGGGTTCCTGTCCAAGTGTTCCCCTGTTCGGACGGAATTTCACATTGGCCCAAAGCCTCAGCCCCCACTCCTCGGGTCAGCTGCCCCACAGCATGAGCCGTCTTGTGGAAATGTCCTCTGCCTTTTTCCAGCACGCAGAGGTGTTTCCTGTACGGGCTGCTGCTGCACACCTTCTGCTACTGCATCCTTGCTTGTCGCCCGGATACACTTTGGCAGACCTTGTTGTCATCAGGCAGCGGAGGTCTCTTTATGGAGGGATCTCCCCCAGTTACATTGGGGACCTGGAATGGAGGGTGATGCATGCAGCGGTTCCGCACAATCATAGGGTTCACGGGTTCCGAAGCTTGCCCCTTCTGTGGCCTTGTGGAGTCTGTGGACCATGTCCATGTTTCGTGTCTTAGGTTGCACTCCCTTTTTGTTTTTCTGAAGAACCTTTTTATTGATGTTTTGTTTGCACTTTAGTCCCTCGCTCCTGATCTAAGGACGCCTGGTGCGGAGAGGGGAGGGTTGGGATGGCGACCTCCTCATTAACCTGCTCCTGGGCCTGGCAAAACGTTCCATTTACAGGTCCATCGGCCGGGGGGGGGAGGGGCTGTCCATCCAGACTGTCTGCCCCTCTACCGCAGCTATGTTCATGGCCAGGTGTCCCTGGAGATAGAGCATGTGGTGCCCGCGGGTGCAGTTGATGCCTTCTGCGCCTGTTGGGCACCGCAGGGGCTGGGGTGCATTATTGACCCTAATAATCACATTTTAATTTGACATTTTAAATTTCCTTTGTACTTTGTTTTTGGGCTGCTCTCCTTCCTTTTGGGGAGCTGCCCCTTATACTTTGTCCTAATTTAATTTGAGTTTGTTTACTTGATTTGACTTTAAGAGGACCAGAGAACTTGGGTGCAGGTTGGCAACAGCTAAAAGATTCACCAGTTTCCAAGTGTATATAGTGTTGTTGCTGGAATCTATCAACCTGGTGCTGTTTGCCCAGCTATGACCATACTATCCATAACTGCTTTGGTTTGAGCAAGGCTATCAAAAGTGCAAGCAGAGCAAAACACATCTCCGAATGACTGATCAGTCACCAACTGGATGTGCTCTGGTGTACTGAGGGAGTAGCTTTAAGTTTCTACACTCAGATAATCAGTTCCCTACACTAAGCTTCCCCTTCTGAGCTCACACAGTGGGGATTTATCTGTGATCTACAAGTGTCTGTTTTCATGTTTGTGGCTGGACAACAGCTTTCCCTGAGCAGACCTTGCTCCCAGCAACTTCCTCTTAAGACCAAGCTAACTTCTTTTCAGCAGCATCTTCTGCAATCTCCAGGCTCTCAATTAGTATTTTTGGGACTCAGCTCCCAATTGTACCTTCCTCATTGTAGACTGATAGAGCAAGCACTCAAAATGACGAATATATTCTTTCATACCTCACTTGGACAGATTTTAGATTCATTTTTGGTATCTTGAGATATAAGAAGTGGGTGGGGTAGAAGATAAACTATGATTATATTGAATAGCAGAGCAAGCTTGATAGGCCAAACAGTCTACTCCTTTCGCCTGATTCTTATGTTTGCATCAGTCATATCTTTTGCGATCCACTTGCCCCCGCTCCTGCCTCTCAGGTTCACAATTGTAGGACATAGCACATTACCAAGAGGCCTTTGTAGAAATCTAAGCCCTCTTCAGATGCTCATCTTGTTCAATGATTGCTTCACACATCCATGAGCTGGCTCCACTAAACCTCTGCTATGAGCAGTGCCTGTTTTTTCTCTTTCTTGTCACCACTACCCCCAACTTTCACTTTCTAGTGTAATTTGGGAAACTTGAGGTCAGTCATTGAGAGCTCTTTAACCACCTCCTGTTTATCCGTTCCTGCCACTTTGTCATGAGCTTCTGGAATTTCTTGAACATGTTGTGCAGTCACATTTTATCAGCATTGAATTCTCCTACGGTGGAGCTCAGAAGTAACTTCAGCCTTTCCTTTGCATTATCCAGGATGATAATCATCAAAGATGTGTGGTACTTCTGAGGATGGCAGTAAAGCTGTTAGTTATTGTCCACTTCTGACGAGGTCACTATGAGCATGCTCATAAAACACCAAGCTCTCAAATCACTTGAGACCAGATTAATTGACTTTTGTTAGGTCATTTTTTTCACTTGTTTCCTTTTCCTTGTACAATGGAGAAACATCAAACTCAAGATCCTTTCTCCAGCATTCCATTTCCTTCATAGAATCATTACAGCCCATTCAGCCCATCAAGCCTGCACTGACCATAACACCACACTTATCCTGCTAATCCCCCTGAAACTACAGTTAATTTACTATGGCCAATCAACCTAATCTGCATATCTTTAAAGTATGGGAGGAAACCCAAGCAGGCATGTGAAAAATGTGTAAACTCCGCACAGACAGTGACCCAATTCAGGTGCCTGGTACTGTGAAGCAGCAGTGCTAACCACTGTGCCATCACACTGCCCCAAAAAATATTCTCCCCACTTGGAAATTAATTCTACCAGGAGTTTGTGCTTGGTAACAGATGAAATTCACCCTGCACACAAGGAAATAAGTTCCATTAAAAAAACCTCTTGGGCCAAGGCACCACTGAGATTTGAACTCAGGTTCTCCTATTTACTAGGCAGCTGCTTTAACCAACTAAGCCACAATACCATCTCATTTTTCTGATAGTAGAAGGACTGGCTCATTGATTGGAATGTGTTCTTGTTACTAATCTAACAGTAAGTGTGCTGGGTTCACAGTTGTAGGAGATAGCTCATCACCAATAGGTCATGAAAATCTAAACCCTCTTTCTGCAGATGCCCATGAGACTGCGTCACAGCCCTCCACTCTGATTTTTGAAAAAAAGGTTTTTGGGCAGGGGGGGGGGGGGGGGTGCAGTAAGAGAGGAGTACGTACTGGATCACAAACCACTCAGAAAAAACTAATTTTCTGAATGTACAAACCTACAGCCTCTTTTCCTAAGTGTAATCCTGAGAAGTGCTTGACTTTAGCTCAGTGTAATATTTACAGAGTAGCCATTAATCTGCTTAATCCTGGAAGTTTCCTGTGAATGCTCTTTTTGTAGGGGCAAGTCAGATTATTTCACACGTGGGAAAGATTAGTGCTTTAAAAATGGACACACAACTCAAGTGCTTCTCTACAGTGGCTGTGTTTATTTGTAAAGACTGCTAATGCAAATCATGCATCCTTTATTCTAAGGCACACAGGTTAATGTGCCTCATCAAGGAGCTTCTTCAGCACAATGTTTATACTGTTTTAGGAAATGTTAGTTTTTGAGTGGTTCCAGTAGACTCCTTCAGTGGAAACAGCCCCAGTGTCTGCCTTGTTCAACCCCATCAGAATCTTGTATGTCCAATGCAGTCACCCCTTATTCTTAACTTCATTGACTTTAGACCCAATTTACTCAACCCCTCACAGCATAACCCTCTCATTCCAGGGACCAATCTAGTAACTTTCAATATGCTCCCTCCAAGGCAAATATATATCCTTCCTTAAATTAGAAACAAACATTGCACACAGTAATCCAGGTGTGGTCTATCCAAAGCTCCTGTATAATTTGTAACAAGCCTTCCTTACCCTTGTATTCACCTCTGAACTCTACACTCTTTGTTCTTATTAATGCACTGTATAATTGCATTCATATAAAACAGTAAGAGTAACTTTTTATGTGAGCAGGCAAAGAGTGTCTTTGGAGCATTGCTGAGACAGGTTCAGTCTGGAGTCTGTAGTATATTATGAAGTATACGAGAGTAAGAATAAGATTCTGATTTTTTTTTATATATAGGACACAAGGAAGGGACTAGCCTTAAAGTTTGGCATTGTGATGTATTATTCTGTCGTAAAATTCAATGTAAATGAGATGTATGATGATCTGACCACAAAAACATTTCGGTCTCCATTGGGCTGCATCCATTCAGGGGCTCCATCTATAGAGAGAACAATGAGTTCTAAAATGTAAAGAATTGTGTTTTAATTCATTTGTGGGAAATGAGCGTTGCTGGTTGGTCAGCATTTATTACCCATCCCTTGTTTAGAGGACAGTTGAGAGTCAACCACATTGCTATGGCTTTGGAGTCACATGTAGGCAAACCAGCTAAGGACAGCAAACTTCCTTCCCTAAAGAAAATTAGTGAACTTCCTCTGCTGAGTCTAGTTTTGACTTTCATTGGTAGCACATGGAGTGTTAAAACCACTGAACACTTCCCGATTAAAAATATATTTACCAAACATGCAGAGGGTCTGGTTAGTTTTCAGATTGGGGTGCACTGTAACTTTTAATGGAGGAAAACCTGGGCCATAGTTCAAATTTCATTTGATTATATCTGGTTACTGTGGTAAATGTTATTTCAATTGGGTCACTGCTTTTCTCCACTTCTTTTCACATTGGTACCAATGCTGAAAATCTAAATGCATACTGAAGGCAGCTTATACACAAACTCTAAACTTGCTGGAAGCTGGTTAAAACAACCCAGTACAGCAAGTTTCTGTACACAATGACAAAGTTCATTAATCATGTATTGATGCATTCATTGACTGGTTCCATCAGCCAATGTACTACTCAAGCATTACTGATTGGCCTGCCATGGGCTTTAACCAATGTTTATTTTGAATGTTGCAATCCTTTTATTGTCAGTTTTCCATCTTCGTCAGGTAGTTATTTCCACCTTTGGTTTGTGAGACAGCAATGCTAACCTCTGTGCCACCCTCTGACTGACTGGATTAAAATCCAGCCCCTATAGCTGAAAGGGCAGTCTGCTAAATCCATTACATCAAGTGGTGGACACGATTAACTGGGGGGGAAAAAAATTCAACAGAGGATGCAAATACTGTCCCACTAATTGCAAAGGAGAGATAAGGTTTGTGAATGTTACAGGTAATTGCCCCTTTTGTGCTTGGATGTGTTTAGACCCATCATTTTTCCAGTTCCTATATACAATACATCACTTTGTAGCTTGGCCCATGTCAAGTCACTGATTCCTTTGCCACACCCAACGAGCCTCCTTTTTAATGTTCTGTTTGTGATTCTTTTTCTTTCTCCAGCATGAGAGGGGAGGGGGTTTTACTTTCACAGTGCTGGTTAGAAAGCTAGTTGCAGCACCCATTGTACTTGGTGCAGCAATTGGTCCAATATTCCGATTCCACAAACCCAGCTGAAATGTGCCGTGATTGCTGGCTCAAGTCATTGTTTTTGTGTAGATCTATCAGAGGTCCCAAATCTATGGATGAGCAGCAGTAAAATTGGCAGTTCCATCTTGTGCTGTCTGCTATGCCTCAGATAGTTTGTACTAGTTATAGCTGATATAAGTATACATACACAAATTTCACATGAAGGATTTTGGTTGTAAGACAGCATAGCAAAGAATGGAAATTGTATATTCATGATTTGCTGCTCTATGTCCATTAGGTAGAACACAGGTAAGGTCTTAAAACTAGAAGTATTCTTTTAAGGTGTTCAGACAATTTAGATTTGTGAATAATATTATAGGATGCTTTTCACAACCTCATAATACCCCAAAACACTTTCTTACAGAATTTTAAGTGTTATCACTGCTGTGATATAGGAAAATAACTGCAGTTGATTTCTCCCTTGTTCTGAAGATGATTCTGTTACAGAGCTCGGCAAAATGGATAATTTACTGACTGAGTGCTTGTATATTTTGTAAAGTTTCCACAGTTTAATCCCTATTTGAGACCAGGTGCTATACCAGGTTTAAGAATTGTATGCAGCATTTGAATTTATATACTCTTACTTGAATAGATTGTGCAATCCAGTCATTTAAATATAGCTGCCAGTTTACAGACTGAGTCTTATTTGCTTCTGGTAATTTTCTTTAGAATTGTGTGTTTGTTTATCCCACTCCACATGTTTCCAACTATACAGTTTGGGCTTTCTTCCCAATGTTCTTCTTTGGTGTCTCCTCAGAGCCCAAGGCAAACCAAGAGCCAGAGGTTTTCTTTGGCACATGGTATTAAAAATCCTTCAGACTATAGGGTGAACAATAAACCATTTTGCTACTGGGACATGCACTGGAAACAGCATAGCCTGCCCAGTGAGATCCCCAAACTTCTTGAAGGAGCGAAAAACATCAAGTTTTTCTTCAATAAATCTGAAAAGTTTTTTTTGTTTTAAAAAGTAAAATCAAAAAGTAGCAAAATTTGAACCAGCAAATACACATAATACAGTATCTTGGCCTTTCCAAAGCAGAATGAAACATAAACTAATAAGTTCTCTCCAGTTACTTTTGACTGATGCCACTATTGAAAAATAGGTGATATGTCAGATAAACATCCTGAACTTCTAAGTTACTACCTGTATCATAGCACAGTTGAATCTGAAAAATAAAATGCATCAGACTCCAGACTGAAGATTTGTCTGCTCTTTGATGTCCAGGTTAACAGAAAGGAAGATTTATCTTTTAATGTTCTTTCAATCTTTGGTCTGTCTGAAGGAGATAATTCTGAGATGGTAGAACTTCAAATGTGATTAACATCAATTAACATTGAAGCTTGCCAGGCAAGGGGTGAGTGAGTTCTCCACCCTGTGCCTGAACTATGTCGCTCTTGCTTTTTAAATGTATATAAGTTGATTGGGCAGGAGGTGAGCTCTTTGCCCAAGCACCTCTAGAAAGTGGGAGCTACCTGCCTGGTGCTAATAGACCATAGAACCCTACAGTGCAGAAAGAGGCCCTTCAGCCCATTGAGTCTGCATTGCCCACAATCCCACCCAGGCCCTATCCCTAATCCCTCTAACCTAAGCATCCTAGTACATTAAGGGGCAATTTAATATGGCGAATCAACCTAACCTGCACATCTTTGGACTGTGGAGGAAACCCACGCAGACACAAGGAGAATGTGCAAACTCCACACAGACAGTGACTCGAGCCGGGAATTGCTAATGGCAAAGGCATGCAGCAGCTGCTGCAGTGACAGGACCAGGAGGCTAAAGACAACGTAAAGTGGCTGTGGCCACAAACCACGGCATGGTATTTGACCTGGCTCCAGTTTAATCCTCACATTTAACCAAAAAATAGAGAATGGAAGTGAACTTCTTTTTTTGCCCTTGGTGACCCCAACAACTGTGCATTAATGTGCACCAACTATTTGGCATTGTCTGTGAGAGATTGCACATAACATTATATACTGACTAGAATCCTTAAGGGGTCATTAATTGGTAGTGAACAGGATTTCTGTTCTCCCTTTGGCCCGTCTGGTTGCTAACTATCCTGGAGAAAGTGGGAACCTGACAGTGCTGCTCTCCAGAATGCAATTTTCAAATTGTGCTCCTACCCATTCCTGTTTCTTTTCCTCCTCCCTTCCTTCCTCATGACTTCCTCATGACTCTGAAATTTCAGGATTTTTAAGAACAGGAGGGTTGGGAGTATTTTGGATTACTTACTAAATTGTTCCCAAACAAAGATGTCAAATGCTTTCCCACAGCTCTCTGGTTAAGACCCAAAAGCTTTTAGTAATCCCAACCTGTTTCTTTCCCTATTCTGTGCCTGGGCCAAGCTACAAAGTGATGTATTATGTATAGGAACTGGAAAAATGATGGGTCTAAACACATCCAAGCACAAAAGGGGCAATTACCTGTAACATTCACAAACATTTTCTCTCCTTTGCTATTAGTGGGACAGTATTTGCATTCCCTGTTGAATTTTCCCCCCAGTTAATTGTGTTTACCACTTGATGTAATGGATTTAGCAGACTGCCCTTTCAGCTATAGCAGCTGGATTTTAATCCAGTCAGAGGGTGGCACAGAGGTTAGCATTGCTGTCTCTCAGCACCAGGGACCTAGGTTCGATTCCTGGCTTGGATGACTGTCTGTCTGGGGGAGTCTAATGTTATCCTCATATGTGTGGATTTTCTCCAAGTGCTCCAGTTTCCTCCCACAGTCCAAAAGACATCCTGGTTAGGTACATTGACCATGCTAAATTCTTCCTCGGTGTAACTGAACAGCTGCTGGCATATGACAACCAGGGGATTTTTCTCAGTAACTTCATTGCAGTGTTAACGTCAGCCTACTTTTGACACTAATAAAAACTTTAAAAATCCAGACTAACAAATGGGTCACTTCCCAGAAAGGTATTTCTGTTTAATATTCTTTTCAACTTTTGACCTGTTAATGACGTGTTCTCTTTGCTGTAAGCCTTGTTTCTGACCTCATGATCTCCCAAGACTTGAAGTTTTGTTTTAGTGTGGTTTTTTGTAGTTGAAACCAGGCTTTGTTTTCACAATTGGTGTTATGTCTTGTGATCCTCAGACAGCCCGTTGTGTCTGCATCAGCCATCAAGCACCTATTTATTCTAACCCTGTTTAACAGCACTTAATCGGTAGCCTTGTATGTTATGGCCTTTCAAGTGCTCACTCAATGCTTAAATATAATGAAGGTCTTTGCTTCCACCAGCCTTCCAGGCAACGTTCCAGATTCCCACCATTCTCTGGGAGAAAATGTTTCTCCTCAAATCCCCTCTAAATCTCCTGCCCCTTGCCTTAAAGCTATGCCGCCTCCCCCACTCCACCAGTTATTGGTGCTGTGTTTCATGTTCCAACTAGGAACAACAAGGGTGCTTTAAGGGATTGATCATGTGACATCCTGATGCCACCATAAGCCATTTACACAGGCAAACAGGCAGTCTATCCTAACAGCCTGTAGAATAAGCACCTTTCCAATCAAGCCTTCATTGTTCGTAGCTTCAAGATCTGCAAGCCTATCATTTTAAAAAAAAAGCACAATTGACCCAATGGGAAAAGCTTCCTCTGATCTACCCTCTCCATATCCCTCAATTTTATGTACCTCAATCAGATTCCTTCTCTGCTTTAAGGAAAATAACTCCAGCCTCTCTTCATAGCTGAAACACTCCAATTCAGGCAACATCCTGGTGAATCTTCTCTGCACACTCTCTCTAGTGCAGTCATGTGTGGTGATCAGAACTGCTTGCCACTCTAGCTGTGGCCTAACAAACATTTTATACAGCTCCCTCCCTCCTCCTGTAATCTATGCTTCTGCTGATAAGGTGAGCATTCCATATACCTTCTAACCATGTCTACCTGTCCTGCTGCCTTCAGGGATCTTTGGACATGCACCCCAAGGTTCCTCTGGCCCTCTGTACTTTCTAGGGGTCTGATTGTTCATTGTATATTCCCTTGCCTTGTCAGTCCTCCCAAAATGCACAACCTTTGCACTTTTCAGGGTTAAATTCCATTTTGCCACTGTTCTGTCCACCTGACCAGTCCATCTATATCATCCTGAAGTCTAAAGCTTTCTCCCCCTGCTCTTTAGTGCACCAACAATTTTCATGTCACCGGTGAACTCACTGATCATACCTCCCACATTCATATATTGATCATTAATGTACACTACAAACAACAAGAGATCCAGCACTGATCCCTGTGGAACACCACTGCGCAAAAGCTTCCAGTCACAAAAACAATCTTCAAGTGTCGCCCTGAGCCTCCTGCTTTCCACTAAGCCAGTTTTGGATTCGATTTGCCCTGGATCTCATGTCTCTTACCTACTCAGTCAAGGTCTCCTATTTGGGACCTTGCTGAAAGCCTTACTGAAGACTAGGTAGACCACATCAGCTGCGCTGTCCTCATCTATACACCTAGTCACCTTACTCAAAGTTCAATCAAATTTGTTAGGCACGATCTCCATGACAACCATTCCACTTGCAAGAATAGAATACATTGATCTGTGTTGTATTGCATTGCTCCTGTTATTGATAGGAAAATATAATAGCTGGGACCTGGATGTACCTTTTTTTTATAAGAACAACATATTTTCCAACTTGTCATTTTAGATAGCCTCCAGAAATCCATGGTTTATCTAGGTATTTTTTTTGAGGCAGTATCTTTATTCAGAACTCTTTCTCTAGACAATAGAATATAAAGTTTACAGCAAAAAATTCTGTATTACACTAATATATAACATGCACATATTGTGTGCATGTGCATAAATGATATTCATTCTTTGGGCCAAGATTCAAACCAACCCAAGGGTTCGGTACTGCTGTTGCTTTACTTGGTTAAAGTCCAACAGGTTTATTTGAAAGTAAACACCACAAGCTTTCAGAACATGCTGTTCCTCTGTCAGGTGAGTGGAGAGTTCTGTTCAGAAAAAGAGCATATAAAGGCACACACAGTTTACAGAATACTGATTAGAATGCAAGTCTTTACAGCTAATCTGCTATTCAAGTCTTAAAGGTGCAAACAATGTGAGTGGAGACAGCGTTAAGCATAGGTTAAGGATGTGTATCATCTCCAGACAAGACAGTAAGTGAGATGTTGCAAGTTCAGGCAGGTCATGGGGGTTACAGATAGTGTGACATGAACCCAAGATCCCAGTTGAGGCTGTCTTCGTGTGCAGAGCTTGGCTATCAATTTCTTCTGCTCAGCGACTCTGCTGTCGTGTGTTGTGAAGGCCACCTTGGAGAACGTTTGCCCAAGATCAGAGGCCAAATGCCCGTGACCGCTGAAGTGTTCGCCAACAGGAAGGGAACAGTCTTGTCTGGTGATTGTCGAGTGGTGTTCGTTCATCCATTGTCATAGCGTCTGTATGGTCTCCCCAATCTACCATGCTTTGGAACATCCTTTCCTGCAGCATATTAGGTAGACAACATTGGCCAAGTTGCAAGAATTTGTGCCATATACCTGGTGGATGGTGTTATCACGTGAGATGATGGCATCCATGTTGATGATCCAGCGTGTCTTGCAGGGATTGCTGTGGCAGGGTTGCGTGGTGTTATGGTCACTGTTCTCCTGAAGGCTGGATAGTTTGCTGCAGACAGTGGTCTGTTTTGAGGTTGTGCGGTTGTTTGAAGGCAAGAAGTGAGGTGTGGGGATGGTCTTGGCAAGATGTTTGCCTTCATCAATGACATGTTGAAGACTCCAGAGAAGATGTCATAACTTCTCCACTCTGGAGAAGTAGTACTCTGTCCACCGTCTCCTGTGTTACTCTTCTGAGGTTGATGTGCCACAGTGAAAAACCGCATTGGAATTGTCAGTTGAGTTGAGTGCCATATCCTGTTCTTGTGAGGGCATCTTTCAGCATCTGGAGGTGTCTGTTGTGATCCTCCTCGTCTGAGCAGATCCTCTGTATACGGAGGGCTTGTCTGTAGGGGATGGCTTTTTTAACGTGTTTAGGGTGGAAGCTGGAGAAGTGGAGCATTGAGGTTATCTGTGGGCTTGTGGTACAGGTGAGGTGCTAAGGTGACCATCCTTGATGGAGATGCATGTGTCCAAGAATGTAACTGATTCCAGAGAATAGTCCATGGTGATTCTGATGGTGGGATGGAACTTGTTGATGTGGTCATATAGTTGTTTCTGTGAATGTTCACCATGAATCCAAAGGAAGAAAATGTCAATGATGTATCTAGTGTATAGCATCGGTTGAAGGTCCTGTGTAGTGAAGAAGTCTAGTTCGAGTCTGCATGAAGATGTTGGCATATTGAGGTGCAAATTTGGTCCCCATGGCTGCTCCATGTGTCTGGATGAAGAACTGGTTGTTGAAGGCGAAGACATTGTGTGGTCCAGGGTGAAGCAGATAAGTTGTAAAATTGCATCTGAAAACTGGCAGTTGTCGGCATTGTGTACTGAGGCAATTGTAGCAATGCCATCGTCCTGGGGGATGCTGGTGTAGAGTGCCGAGACATCCATTGTGACGGAGTGCCCCTGGTTCAACTGCTCCATGTGTGCTGACTTCCTGTAGGAAGTCCGTAGTGTCGCAACAAAAGCTGGGGGTTCTTTGTACAATGGGTTTCAGGATGCCCTCTATGTAGCTGGAGAAGTTCTTAAAGGGTCCCATTGCCCGATTATGATGGGATGACCAGGTGCGTTTGCCTTGCCATCATCGACATGGATGCCATCATCTCATGAGAACACCATCCAGCAGGACCACAGCACATTCTTGCAACTCAATATCTACCTAATACACTGCAGGAAAGGATGTCCTGAAGCATGGTTCATTGGGGATACCATGCAGATGCTACAACAACAGATTAATGAACACCATTCAACAATCACCAGCCAAGACTTTTCCTGTCCTGTTGGCGAACACTTCAGCAGTCACAGGCATTTAACCTCTGATCTTCGGGTAAACATTCTCCAAGGTGGCCTTCACAACCCACAGTGCAGAGTCGCTGAGCAGAAACTGTAGCCAAGTTCCGCATACATGAGGACAGCCTCAACAGGGATCTTGGGTTCATGTCACACTATCTGTAACTCCCATGACTTGCCTGAACTTGCAACATCTCACTTACTGCCCTGTCTGGAGACAATACACATCCCTTTTAACCTATGCTTAATGCTATCTCCATTTGCTTTGTCTGCACCTTTTTAAGACTTGAATAGCAGATTAGCTGTAAAGACTTGCATTCTAATCAGTATTCTGTAAATTGTGTGCCTTTATGCTCTTTTTCTGAACAGAACTCTCCACTCACCTGACAAAGGAACAGTGTGTTCTGAAAGCTAGTGGTGTTTACTTTCAAATAAACCTGTTGGACTTTAACCTGATGTTGTGAGACTTGTTACTCTGTTTACCCCAGTCCAACACCAGCATCTCCACATCATTGCTTTGCTTGTCAGCCCATAACTAGCAAACTCGTGCTTCAAACATGACAGCAGTTTGTGCAATGCTGTTAATCAGGTTGGAAAGTCAGTGCTTCAGCAATAAAAGTGTGTGTTCTGCAGCTTCTGACTTGGAAACTCCCTGTGCTGTTCCCAGGCACCCCTCCACTATCCAGTTTTCGGCAGTGCCTTTAGCAGAAGTGTGAAAGACCTATGCATGCATTCCTCTTTCTTTCCTTTTCTTTTTTCTCTTTTCCTCCCTCTTTTTCTCCTCCGTCTTTTTTCCTCCTCTCTTTTTTTTCCTCTCGTGTGCTGTCACTTGCTCTTGAAGCAAATCCAGTCTAACTCTTGTTTGGTAACTACCTATTGCAGGAGCTTTGGCTGGGTATTTGATTTTTCTTCACTGCAGTATTTCTGTATGATTTCCAGTCATGCAAATATTTTGCCTGGTGATATGATGGTTATCAACTTGACATTGAAAATATTGCTACCAGTGGCATAAATAGGATTTGGGGATCTCCACATCATAGGTAGGTTTTGATAGTTGCTGCACTAGTTTCTCAGTTCAACTACTAGATTTAGTGATTCAGCTACAAGAGTCTAAAATAAGTCTGACATTGTTCCTTCAGTTCATGATAACACATTAATAGACTTGCCATCACTCCTAAAATCCAGGTTTTCCCCCTTTTCAAAGTGAAACATGTTTTGGAAGGAAATTAACTGAATTGAAAGTTTCAATGTCTAATTTTAATCTGCTTTTCAAAGGATGTGGCATGGGATAGACCATTTTAAACTTGGCACTAAACAGCTTTTCAATTTAAACCATCCCCTTTGCATCCCTAGAGACCTTTAGAATCTACGTGCACAGGTCTTTGAAGGTGGCAGGACATATTGAGAGTGGTTAGCAAAGCATTTGGGATCTTGGGCTTCAAATCTTTGGATTGATTTATTATTGTCACATGAGGTGGGATGCAGTGAAAATATTTTCTTGTGCACTATACAAACAAAGCATACCATTCATAGAGTCCATGGGGGAGAAGGAATATAGGGTGCAGAATATTGTGTTACAGTCATAGCTAGGATATAACATTTAAGAGTACAGTTAAGAGCATAGGATAAGTGAAAATATTGAATTAGGGAATATGCTGGGGAAAGCTTGCAAGATGTCCCCTCACTCAGCACCATGTTTGGATATGTATGAAGATATGGGAAGCAGGGAAGTTGTGCTAAATCTTGGTTATGTCAGCAGTTCTGGTCACCACACTTCAAGAAAGATGCGGGAGATCTTTGAGAGGTTGCAGATTGAATTTTAATAACAATCTTAGGTTAGAGAAGCTAGGTTTATCCTCCTCGGAACAAAGGAAGTTGAAGTGAGAAAGATAGATGTGTGCAATATTATGAACTCCAGCTTGGGTAAACACAAAAGCTAAACCCATTAGTTGGTGGTACAAGGAGAAGGGGGATACAAATTTTAAGATTTTGGGCAAGAGAGGATATGATTTTTTTTTAATGCAGTAAGTGGTAACCAATCTGAAACTTGCTGTCTGAGGGTGGTGACAGCAAAGGCAGTTAATGATTTCAAAAGGAAATTGGCTAGGCTCTTGAGAGATCTGCAGATCCAAAGTTACCGAGTGGGAAATGAGATTGACTGAATTGCTGTGAGGGAGTTGGCATAAACTCAATGGGTGAAAGGCCTCCTGTGTTAGGATTCTGACAAAGGTCCAGAGTAGTGTGCTATCTTCCAAAAGGTCAAGTGATTAAGGATAGAACTGGAGCCAATCTACACTTTTTGTAAGCTTTATTTACAGCAATCCACATTAAAAACATTCACTGAATAATAATCCAACAACCACAGTTTAATTATTTTCCAGTTGCAGGAACAGAGGTGGATACCCAGTTACTGTGCACCACCTGAACAAATTAAGTACAATTGACATGAAGGATGTACAGGCTAATTTAACATCATGAATGCTCTGTCCATCATTATATCCCAGCTGAGAGGGTGATTAGACCTTTGTAGTAGGAAGGTTTTATTACACAAAAGGCCATTTGGCCCTACCAGTCTAGGCTGTTGGTTATGCTGCTTCTATCATCCTACCCTGTTCCATATAACTTGGCAGAGTGCGCTTGTATTCTTTTCTCCCTTGTGTGCTTATCTAGCCTCACCAAAAATACATTTCTTATTTGCCTCATGTGGACTGTTAACCTCAATCTTTTTGAGGATTGAGTGGCACCTGCACTTGTGTTCTCCAGGTACAAGAATCATACTGTAATAACTCCAGAGGCGAAGGTCCCATCACCAAGGTTTCTTGCTCTCAGTTGCTTCCTACTTCAGCAGGCAGAGAGACTGACACACCTACTTTTAAATTGGGAACATGAGACTCCCTGATTGGACCATCAATTAGGACTCATCAGGGAGTTCATACCCCAGCAGGCCAATCTCATTAGCCTGACTGAAGTCACCACACATACAGAATGTTGATAATGGGTAGAATTTGGAGTCTGAGCTCCAGTCTCCACTCGGCCTGCTTAGAGTGGGGCTTGAATCTTGCTCCTTCAGATTGGGTACCACTAGGCCAGAGGCTTGTGCACAATAACGTGCCAATGATGAACCCAGAAGAAAAAACCAACAGTTCAGATCAATATTCTTATTTTCCCTTTTTTTTTTCCCTTCTGGGAACTCAGCATTACATTTTATTGCCCTATTGTGAGCATGTTTCCCATTTCCTGTTGAATTTTATTTTCTGGCCTCTGACAGATTGCCCATGATTTTGGGGAGACTGGCAGGTGTATTTCAACCTGGAGGTGAGTTTTACTAATCTTTATAGGTGGGCAATGCTGGCATATCAACATCTATTGTTGCCTTTATCTTGAACTGTTGCAGTCCTTGTTGATGAAGATGCTCCCATAATATTGCGTTGGGGACGTTAATGATAAAATGAACAGAGGCACATGCCCAAATCATGATGTGTGGCTTGGAGAGGGGCCCCAAAATCAAGGCGTTTCCACAAGATTGCCCTCGAAAGCCAGCAGAGAAGAGGGGACTTGTATCTGGGATTTGCTTTGTTTGTAAGTCCCAGGATGGAGTTAGAATTCCAATCTGCTGTTCCCTGTCTCCGGTGATTAGTGTACTACGTCTATTTGTTTTATTTCCTGCTGTGTATTTCAGGATCTGGAACATAAAACCAACCTGTGGCACAAACCTATCCAGGAACTGCAGAAGCAGATTTCACAGCTGACAGTTGAAAACCAGCATCTTGTTAACCAGTTGGTTGAGATTCAGTCCCAGGAAGGTAAATCCAATCTCTGCTTACATTTAATTCCTTTATCTGTAGTTGCTGTCATCTTCTATCCTAGTTATCAGTAACAGACCTGATATGGCATCTATGTTTGCAAAAGATTTTTCCAGAATATAAACCATAAATTGAAGATCAGTAAAGGTTATTTGATCATGTAAAGTGCATTTTGCAAACTCCCTAGGCTGTAGAATTCTATTCCATCATGCTATAGAAGCCAGAATTCAAAATAGCAAGGCTGGCACTTCCACAGGACGTGGCTGATCTGATAGTGATTTTAACTCCCTGTTGAGTGTTTGGGTTCACATGTTCCAGCTAGCTGGCCCCTTTTAAAGGAAGCGACTACTGTTTCTGCAGAAATTGATATGAAGAGAAGCACCACAAAAATTGGAACAGGAGGGAAGAGATCTGGCTTTCAGGTTCTCCCATATAGTGTTACTGGCCTAAGACCAGGAGGTTGGCAAGAGCAAAGAAGTTTCATTCCTTCTGGGTGTGCATTAGTGTGTATTTTACACATTAAATTTTATATTCTGTAATCTGCCTGATGTCTTGAAGTAGTTTTAAAACTTTACATACCGAGATGAGGTTGCTGTATGAACCTTGTTGGCTTTGGATCATAGAGTTTAACCCTCCCTAATCATGTAGCTCATCCCATTTATCCCTGCAATAAAGTAAAGTTTATTTATTAGTCACAAGTGAGGCTTACATTAACGCTGCAATGAAGTTAATGTGAAATTCCCCTAGTCATCACACTCCGGCGCCTGTTCGAGTCAATGCATCTAACCAGCATGTCTTTTTAGACTGTGGAAGGAAACCCACACATACATGGGGAGCACATGTAAATCCACACAGTGACCCAAGCTGGGAACCGAATCTGGGTCCCTGGCGCTGTGAGGCAGCACTGCCAGCCACTGTGTGCAATAACATGAACGGCCTCTGAAGATCAGTGACCAGAATTGTGCAAAGTGAGCTCTGAACAGTGCTCCACAAAGATGGGTACTGCTGTTTTCTGGTTGTGTTGTCTTATTTATTTGTCTTTTAGGCTCTCCACATTGTTTTTCTTCTGTTAGATGCTGATTGCATGGTCAGGCAGAAAAGCTATTTCTTGACCATTGACCATAAAGCTTGAATTGAGAGAATGGTTTCAGGGTTGAGTCTTTACATTAGTTTCTTGTTTTTTTTGGTGAATTGCTCTTGCTGTGTTCAGGGACCCTGCATTTGGCAAATCGGAACACATTCTGAGCATCTGGCCCCATAATGAGTAATGAACTTGGGTGATGCAGACATGCCTGTCTCCCTCCAATTCTGCTTTGCTTCCTCCTGTAGCAGGCCACCTTGTCCTGTAAAAGAGAGAATGTCACTGATTTATATTAAGCTCTGTTCAGTCCATGTTACACTGCACAAGAATATGTGACTTTAGGTTTGAGGAAATTCATCAAGGCGTAACACAATTTGGGTGTGAAAATTCAGATTTATCCCCTCCCACAACCACCACCACTACTAACAGACTAAAAGATAGTGCTTCGGTGATGGGGTGAATGCTATCGGTACTGTTTTTAATTTGTTTGTGTTAGGAAGTGTCCTTGAGCTGTGACGGAAGTCTTGCGTCTTCCCAATTGGCAGAAATTGACCAGAAAAGCCCAATCGTGAGGCGCTGGAATTCAAACTCTGATCTCCCAGCTTTTGAGATGAAAACTAAAACATTGTGACCACTGTCCCTGATAACACACATTCCTGATGCAGTTTATTGTGTTGAATGTTGTTACAGTGAAGGGCAGAGAGGCAAACAGGCTGGACTGTTGAATTGGAGTCGTGACTATTGGCATGATTCTTTACTGTGGTGCATGTTATAATCTTGGGTTGAATTTAATAGCACTTGAAGAAAAATTTGCTCAGATATGGCTTGCCTTCACACAGTGGGAATTGAGGCAAACTTAAGCATTGCAAATTGCAAGTAATATTGATACTATATCTGCCTTCAATCTTATCTACCTATCCTGTCAGGGCTTGGTTGGGATTAGATCTGACTCATGCATTCTAAGATTTGAACTACAGTTTTACAAACCCTACAGGATCTTACTTGGAGTAAGTTGATCAGAGCTATGTCATGTTTTTGAAGGAAGGACTGACATGCTGACATCTGTCTTTCTTTTATTAGACAGCCTATCCAAGAAGGAACGAGAAGTAATGCTAAAGTTAAAAGAAGTCGTTGACCAACAACGAGATGAGATTCGAGCCAAAGGTCATGAGATCTATTGTAAGAACGAAGATGTAGACGCAGTAAGTGACAGACCTCACTGCTTTGTGACTCATTTTTGTTTTGTTACTTTCTGTTTCAGTTTGCCCAATCTGAGGAATTGGAAACAAAGTTAAAATTTAACCACAGGGGATGTTTGTTTGTTGTTTTTCAAAACTTATCTTCTGAAGCATTTTAATAAATAAATAATCCTAGTAACATTTATTGAATTTTCATTTTGTATCAGAATCATTTGTCACATTTTAAAAGGGCACATCATTTTTGTTCAGCAACAATGGAAACAACTTGCATTTGTATAGCACCTTAATTAATATGGGAGGAAAATAGGACCCTGAGAAAAGGTTGGGAAGAAAACCAGAAACTTGGATGGATGCAGATTGTATGGAAGTTTTTGACAGAGGAGAGAGTGAAGAAGCACTGGAGCTATAGAGTCAGTTTACAATATGGAAAAAAGCCCTTTGGCCCAACCTGTCCATGTCGGCTCTTTTTTAACCCCTAAGCTAGTCCCAATTGCCCACATTTGGCCCATATCCTTCTGTAGTTATTCAGAAAGGCACTGTTGCCCATCCAGTGTGTGGAACTGAGCCAGCTGAAGCATCACTTTTTTTTTGCCCCAGGCTTAACATCTTTTTTCCACTGTTTGCGTTCTTCTTCCTTCTCATCCAATCTGTGAAATGTTTCCAAATGGAGGATGAAGAGATGATCTGCTTGTAGGTTTTTTGGCTTTTAATTAGTGCAAGGAGCTGTGCTGGGGTGTGTTTTTAAACTCTAAATTCTTTGGAGAAATTTGTTGTCGAATGATGAAGTGTGCCTGGGACTTTGTACTCCATTGTTAGTGTGTAACTAAACAGACCTTCTTTTTGGAGTTTTAATTAAAATCTTTTGGGTCAGCTAAATTAATATTCAAACAGGCCTTCAGAAGCTGAAGTCTAGAACTATTTACACCCAAGCTCCACTGAAAAAACTTCAATTTGCATTCCACAGATAATTTAGTTTTAATTTTGAACCAGTTAGTTCACCCGCCATAGATGGGGATAGATGAGGTCAAATGACCAATATCAGCTCCCTGAATCAATGGTACCTTCTAGAATAATTATTACATCACGTCTTAAATGTAACTGAAAATTGCATTACTTTTTTATTTTGGGTAATTGGAGAAGCCAGAAGGGCCTCAGATTTAAAAGGATGTGTTCCTGTTGAGCTAATACCAGATATTTAGTGCATGGATAGTTGGTGCTCTTTTGCATTTGTTTTGAACATGTCCAGTTTCTTTGTTGCTACGCCTCAGTTTCCCTATATGATCTGATTGAATGGTACAGAGCAGGCTCGAAGGACTGACTTTACCTACTTGGGCTCCTAATTCCTATGTTCCCATGTTTATAGCACTCATTTCGTGTTTCAATGGCAAATAGATCTTCTCACTGAACTTCAGCATGGTCCCTCCCCCACCCCACAATACTTGTGCTCCAAAGGTTTAGTGACTCACGCATAGTAATGAGGTTTTGGGCACACCATGGTGCCAAGAAGTGAGCACGCTGTAATTTTGACCTACCCTACAGCCATAAATAGTAAATCTACAGAACACCACAGAAAATACCCCACTGGGAGTTAATAACATGCGGGTACATGGCTGTCTGTGATCATTGAGAATCACATTGACAGTGTCTGTCCCCCTATATTATTATAGAATACTAAGGCAATTTAGGATTACTGCATCATGCCTCAGTCTTGTTATGGTGAATGATGTGGTTTTGCTGCTCAAAAGGCTACCTAGAATTTGGGTACACCCATGAGCCTATAGGCAACAGTGATTGAAAAGCTCAGCTATTTGTCCTTGATGCAATTTATTAATGAATACAGCTAGCTGCTGAGAGATCAAAAATACTTTGAAAAAAATCACACATTAATTGGAGTGAAAGGGGGTATAAAAGTCAAGGTGACTCTGATGCGAGTGAAACATTGTGACATTAAATGTCTTTGGGACTCTACAATTACTTAAAATGAGGTAGGCACAAATTATTGTGTAGAAATCTCAAGAGTACCAACTAGCCATGCACTAAATGTCTGGTATTAGCTCAACAGGAACACCCTTTTAAATCCGAAGCCCTTTTGACTTTTCCAATTGCCCAAAATATAAAGTAATGCAATTTTCAGTTACATTTTTTTAAGACGTGATGTAACAATTATTCTAGAAGGGACCATGATTCAGGGAGCTGATGTTGGTCATTTGACCTCATCTATCCCCATCTGTGGAAGCCGAACTAACTGGTTCAGAATTAAAACTAGATTATCTGTGGAATGCAAATTGAAGTTCTCTTTCAGTGGAGCTTGGGTGTAAATAGTTCGAGACTTCAGCTTCTGAAGGCCTGTTTGAATATTAATTCAGCTGACCAAAAGATCTTAATCAAAACCCCACCAAAAAAAAGGCTGTTCAGTTACACACTAGCAGTGCAGTACAAAGTGTTAATGATCAAGTTGATCTCTCAGGCTAGGGTAAAATCAATCATTAGGTTTAACTGAGGCATTGTCTGATGGTTTTCCAAAGTGAGATCTTGGCCTTTCATCTAAGATGAAGCTTTAGGTCAAGCCCAGGATGGGGTGTAATGCCTCACCTTGTCAGCTTGGATCTTTTTTGTCCCCCTCATGGGGACGATGAATTTGAAATTGGTTTGAAATTGGATGGAATAAAAGATACCCAGAGCGAACATATTCTAACCAAACACATTTCAGTTTTTCTCAATGTTTTGCATTGCGTGTGATACCCCTCAGCGCAACCCATGAAGATTTGCATTTGTATAGCACCTTTCATGATGTTGAAGTATCTTTTTTGAAGTGTGGAGAAATGAAGCAGCCAGTTAGTTCAGAGCAAGCTCCCACAAACAGCCATGTTACTCCAACTGGATTTTAGGGGTTGAGGGATACCTATTGGCCAGGATACTCGAACTGCACTGCTCTTGAAAATGGGTACTTTGGGAAGGAACATTGTTTGGAGGCGGAATGTCATGTGATAAAATGTCCAGGAATACATCCTGAGGGGTGGGCTGGGGCAGGTTGGAGAACATTAATAAATACTGCCTTATGTTGTAATTACTTATTGACGCTGCGAGCCTCTGCAAAATGTATTAACAAACAAAAGTGCAACCTGTTCTGACTGTTACAGATTATTTTGTTCCAGCTTCAGCAGCAGTTGGATCGACTTCTTAAGGTTAACAATGATCTGCGGCATAAAATAAATGTGGTTCAAACCCAGCTGAGAAATGTGCTGGAGAAGAAAGCAGAACTGGAAGTCACGGTGCAGGAAAAGGACAAAGAAATTGACAGACTGCAGTCCAACCTGGCTGATGTCAAGGCAGAAAAAGGCACTGACAACAAGGTATTTTAAACGTGGATGGGGGACAGTTTGCAGTTTCTGCCTCTGCAGTCAGAAGGTCTGGGTTCCAGTTCCTACTTCAAGAATCGGTGTAAAATATCTCTGCAAATAACTATTGTGTTACAATTCCTTAGGCAAAGAGGGAACACACTTGGGCTGCAAGTGTTGAATTTACTGAAAGAAATGAAATGGGCAGAACAATAGTTTGCCCCAGTTGGTGCACTAAGGAAGACTTTTTTTTGGTCTGTTTCCATTGCTTGTAATTTCTGGACCACGTCACTTTGTCACCAGAGTCTGATAGCTTGAGGGGCACCATTCCACATCAAATGATCAGGAGTCTCCCCTGCTCTTACTGCCAGCCATTGGAAGGACTTGCAGGCTGAAACACTCAACCTGGTTTGACCATGTCATGAACGCGCCTCCCTTGGCCGTCAAGCTCTGGGGTGGAACTCAAATCTGGAGCTTCTGGTTCAGAGGCTGGGACCTTATTCATTACACCACAAGAACTCCTACAACAATAGTACAGACATATTTACTTGCACAATTGGAAAAGGCAGAACATGACACACCCAGATTAGATTAGTATCTAAGCATTCATTTTTAAAAAATTTCAGAGGGGAAAGATAAAAGTGGTCAATCCAGAACCTAACCAATCAGGCATCTAAATGGACCCAATGCATATTAATTTGGTTCCTATATTATAATCTCTGAGAAGGAGTTGAAAGGCTCTCTCCTTTTCCCCCTCGTTTGACTGCAACAGGTTTTTGAACACTACCAACTTAGTGAGAAGTGATCTGTTTATGATGCATTGTGATGAAAGAACAAATTGGACAGGTTTTGCTTAACTTTAGCAAAGAGAGAGATTAATTTTATTAGGCTTAAACTGATTTAAATAAAATAACATACATTCTGACCTACTTCCCCTCTCTCATGCATGCAAATGCGTGCAGGTTACAGGGTGAGGAACAATGGGTTAGTCAAACTAGAGTCTATAAAAATAAAAGAAATCTACAGATGTAGTTTGACTCTGCTGGCTTCAATCTGGATTTGGTGACCTTGCCAATTTCCTTTTGATGGTCCCAATGCTTCCATTTAAAGACATAGACAGTGACTCCAGGAGAATAATCAAATCAATAGTGTTGGGTTGAATTATATTACTTCTGTCTGCTGCAGGGACAGGACATCCCTGGATAGCCATGGTCAGCAAACAGGGTTCAAGATTGTAAGGTGAGTTGGAGAGAGAGAGGAAGATGGGACCCCACTTGGGTGTCCTGTGATCAGTGTCACAACTGCCTGTTCTCCTCTTGCAGAGAAAGCAGAAGTTTAAACAAAACAATGGTAGGCTTGTCACGTGAATGTCACAATGATTCAAACATGCTTATGACTAGTGTATTTTCCCTTGTAATGGCTAGTGTACTCTCCCCTTTTTAACTTGAGTTCATATCAGGGAACTTGTTCTTAAATATCCCAGGCAGTTGTCCCTATCAGCAAGACATCAAGGCACAGCATAGATGAGTCACTCATATTCTGCTGAGGCCATGGTCTATGATGGAGCTTTTCTGACGCAGTGGGGTAAATTTTCCTGCACAGCCCATCATGGGAATCGTAGTGGACAAGAGGCAAACCATGGAAAGGTCCATTGACCTCGGGTGAGATTTTTTCAGTTTCAGAGCGAGTGGGCTGGAAAATCCCACCCAGTATCTTAATCACTATACCTTCCACATTGCAAGCAACTAGATGATGTTAGGGTAGCACCCTTTGTTGCAAGCTCCAGTCATCTTTTTAGTCTGTTTTAAATAATCTCTGAAAGTTCAAGCTGGTTTTCCAGCAGGTGGATTAGAAATCACTATGGCATAGTGCCTGATTTCTTGAGGCACTGTTAAGAAGATAAAAATTAAGAGGAAGAGGCAGCTGCCACAGCTGAAATCGGAATTAAATTGAAAGAACATTTAGCATGTTTTCTTTGAGGTTTTGTTGTACTTGGATAATTGTGTTGTTTGAATGTCCTTAACCCTTTCTTCTCTTTAAAGAGCACAGACTCACCAACAATCGACATGGCGGACAAAATCATAATCGATGTGAAAGACCCAAACCGGCCCTTTTTCACAAAGCAAGAAATGCGCCAGATTCTGCAAGAGCGCAACGAACTAAAGGCTAACTTGTTCTTGGTGCAGGAGGAACTGGCTTACTATCAGAGGTGAGCATATATCGAGTGGCATATAAAGTTCAGATGGCAGTGTGCTTTTGTTTATTCATTCATAGGACATGGGCTTTGCTGGCTGGCCAGCGTTTTATTGCCCATCCCTAGTTGTCCTTGAAGGTGCCCTTGAGCTGCCGTCTTGAATCGCTGCAGTCCACGTGCTGTGGGCTGACCCTCAATGCCGTTAGAGAAGGAATTCCAGGACTTTGACCCAGCAACTGCGAAGGAACAGCGATATGTTTCCAAGTCAGGATGATGGGTGGCTTGGAGGGGAATTTGCAGTTGGTGGTATTTCCCATGTATCTGTTGGCTACGTCCTTCTCGATGGAAGTGGTTGTGGGTTTGGAAGCTGCTTTCTAAGGAACCTTGGTGAATTGCTGCAGTGCATCTTGTAGATCTTGCACATTGTTGCTATGTGATGCCAGTGCTCCTCATTTGAGCTCCTCAAGCTCAAACGTATAGATGAATTGCAGAATGATCCTACCTCTAATCAGACAATTGCAATCTAAAATGCATATTCAGCACTCCTTACAGTTTGTAAGCATTAATGCTGTTTCACTCTCGATACTTGAAGTGCAGAACACTGAAATGAAGTGTAAAGTGCAATAGACACTTAGCAGGTCTGTTTTCCTGTTGCAGGGAGATTCTCAATGATGAGAAGTGCCCAGTGATTTTCATGGAAGCGATCAAGACTGCGATTAAGAAGCAGAGGAAGAAAGTGAAGGCGAAAATGTTGGGCATACAAGAGAACATGTGCAGCAGGTGAGCACCTTTTTTTAAAAAGATCTTCAGGAGAGAGACAGATGTGAAACTCTGCACCTACTCTGCTTCCATTTTTACTTTTCAAATCTCATCTTGTGACCACATTTTCTCCATTTTTATATCCAAGGCCAGTTTCTTTTCTTTCAATTGTGATCATCTTGATCTCTTTTCCACCCTGCAGCACGGTTTTCCTTAAAAGGTGACAGCTGGATAGTGTAGGCTAAAAGTTCTTGCAAGAAATGAGAACCATATACCCCTCACTCTCTATATAACTCATTCAGATTGACCTTTTCTTAAAGTAGGTATGGCTATTTTTTACATTTTAACTGAAGAGGTAAAGTTTATTCTTTGTGTGTGGCCTCATGTGAGTGTTCACCACTTGATATTTTGTTGGGCAGCACAGTTAGCACTGCTACCTCACAGTGACAGGAACCTGGGTTCAATTCCCAGCTTGGGTTACTGTCTGTGTGGAGTTTGCATGTTCCCCCTTCATCTGAATGGGTTTCCTCCATGTGCTCCAGTTTCCTCCCACACAAGTTGTGTGGGTTAGGTGGATTGGCCATGCTAATTGTCCCTTAATGTCAAAGGGACCTAGCTAGGATAAATGTATAGCGTTATGAGCAAAGGGCCTGGGTGGGATTGTGGTCAGTGCAGACTCAATGGACCAAATGGCCCCCTTCTGCACTGTAGGGTTCTAGGAGAGATTTGCTACTGAAACTTCAATCAACATACTTCTGGTCCAGCCCTGAAACTGGTACTTGCTGCCATGATAGTTTGCCACTCATCTTCTTATTCAAATTTTTGTTTTCATTTTCTTTAATCTAACTGCTTACTCCAGAGGACACAATGATCAGCCCTGGGAAGATTGGGTTAGCATTCCACACACTCGCATGAACAATAAGATCTGCCAACACTATACTAATGAGGCCAAGACAATTATTAAAAATGGGGCATAGCACTTTAGAGAAAACGTCTTTGAAACTTCAAGTGTAAATTTGATGTCAGTGACATTCACCAAATTACACGGAACTTCATAATATTTTAAAGCCATGGAAACTGGACATTATGCTGGTGTTCATGCTCTGCACAGGCCTCCATTTACTTCATCCCACCTATAACTACATCCTTCTCTTCCTTTTTCTCGTTTTGTTCTTTGTCTGGGCATGTTGACCACTCTCTCTTTCACTTGCACTTATCTACCTTCCCCTTTACACCTGGCATGCCAACCACTCCCTGTGGTAGTGAGTTCCACATTTCCACCACGCAAAATAAAGAAGTTTGGCCTGAATTTCTTACTGTGGTTTTTTTAATTTAAGAATTATCTTATGTTAGTGGTCCCTAATTTTGGATTTCCTGTAAGGGGAATTCCATTTGGAGTTGTTGATGATGTAAGTTTCATGTTTTGTTTCGGATTTGGCAAAAGTGACACCCTCTCAGCAATGCAGGAAGAGCTGAAATAAGCACCAGTTTTAATTCTCCATTATTAGTACTTGCTGGAGAGATGTGCCATCTGGTGGCTCAGTTGAAGAAAATTGAGGCAACCTACCCAGCAAAACTGCAGCTCTCTGTATTGCAGGTGGGGAAAATTTGTTGTGACTGTGTTTTTCATATTTGAATACAAATTAAAGAATGTCAGTTTGTAACAGGTTAATTATCTTTACGTAGTGACTCTTTGTGAATGTGAAAGAGTTACAATCATCGCTGTGCATTTTCAGAAATGTTATAATAATACGGCAAATCTCTTGGCTCCTCCTTTTGTATGTGTGGCTTTTGGATGTTTTACGTTGCAGAAGTTTAAGTTGAGTTCTCAAAGCAGCAAGATTGTGCCAGATTTGACCTGGAGCTCTTTCACGATATTTATCCACTGAAACAAAGGGCAAAATGTGGCTGCTTCGGGAGGGTCCAATAACACAATGACCGGGGGGTTTGTCTTTAGGTGCAGTGGGTAATCTGGGTGAAAACTGCCAGGTTTTGAATTTCTTTGCTCAATTTTCTGTTCAAACGAATTGACATTTTGGTAACTTAAATTTCTTCATAAACCACAGGTGGCACGGTAGCATAGTGGTCAGCACTGCTGCTTCACAGCTCCCAGGACTGGGCTTCGATTCCCAGCTTGGGTCACTGTGTGGAGGTTGCACATTCTCATCGTGTCAGCATGGGTTTCCTCCAGGTGCTCCGGTTTCCTCCAGGTGCTCCAGTTTCCTCCCACAGTCGAAAAGATGTGCTGGTTAGGTTGATTGACCATGCTAAAATTGTCCCTTAGTGTGTCCTGACATGCTTAGGTTAGAGGGATTAGCAGATAAAATATGTAGGGATATGGGGGTAGGGTCTGGGTGGGATTGTGGTCAGTGCAGACTAGATGGGCCGAAGGGCCTCTTTCTGCACTGTAGGGTTCTATGATTCTATGAAACTAGAGTAATCAGGCAATGTTTTAGAACATATCTTGAGGAATTAGTTTTATTTATTGATTTACACTTTGAGTGGCAACCTAGTACAGTTTGACTGAACCTATTTTCACCTGCACTAATCAGCCCAGTGAGATTTTCAAAGCCATAAAGAATTGTTTATAGGTTGCAATGGTGTTAAAGTTAAATCATTGACTAATATTTGAATGCTTTGAAAATATACCTATTAATGTCCTTGCACCAAAAAAATCTTAGCTCGAGTCCTTTCGAATGAGCAGAAACGTGCAATAGTATTTATTGTCCCTGAGAAAGTAGTGCTGACTACTGCAGATACACCCACAATGCTGTCAAAGAATTTCTGGGATATTTATGATAATGGCTTGGTGACAGTGAAGGAATAGCAATTAAATTTCCAAGTCACTAAATTGATTCCAGAGATGAGGGTTTGTTTTATGAAGAGTTTGGGCAGTTTAGGCCTATACTTGATTGATTAGTGTCACAAGTAGGCTTACATTAACATTGCAATGAAATTACTGTGAAAATCCACTAGTCACCACACTCTGGTGCCTGTTTGGGTACATTGAGGGAGAATTTAGCATGGCCAAAGCACCTATCCAGCATATCTTTTGGACTGTGGGAGGAAACCCATGCAGATACAGGGAGAACGTGCAGACTCCACATAGACAATGACCCAAGAATTAAACCTGGTTCCCTGGCGCTGAAAGGTGCAGAGCTAACCACTGCCATCATGCTGCCCACTTCTGAGAGTTTGGAAGAAAGAGGAGATCCAATTGCGGTGTACTTGATTCAGAGGATTGACAAAGTGGGGAGGATGTTTCCTCTTGTAGGGTAAACTGGATCATGAGATTATAGTTTTAGGATAAGGGATGACAGATTTAAAACAAGTGAGGAGAAGTTATTTCTGAGTTGCGAGTCTGTGGAATTCACTACCCCAGAGTGCAATGGATGCTGGAATGTTGAGTAAATTTAAGGAAGAGGTGGACAGATTTTTAATTAGTAATGGGTTGAAGGTCTTATTTGAATAGAATAAGAACAGGCAGGAAAGTGGAGCTGAAGCCAAGACGAGATCAGCCATGATCGTGCTGAATGGTGGAGCAGGCTTGAGGGGCTGGATTGCCTACTCCTGCTTCTAGTACTTATGTAAGTCAGGCTGGTATGTCTCTTTGAGAGGAACATGTGGCCAGTGGGGTTCCCACTGTGTCCATTACCCTTGTGCTGCTAGGGCGATGGTGGTCCCGAGTATTGAAGATGCTGTGGAAGCAACCTTAGTGAGTGGCTGCAGCACATTTTGTAGATGATGCACTAGTGTTACTGTTTAATCTCTAGGCAGCCCATAATGAAAATTACCATGACTGGAATCCATCTGCAGTTTTAACAGATTTTTGAGGAATGTGGGCTGAAACATCCACATTACCGATTGCAATTCGCACATTAAAACTTTGTTAAATATGCTTCCTTCCAGTGATGAAGAAAACACAGAAACCCTTTCCCTTCCCTGCCTCTCACAAGATGAAGTGGATGCCAAGCCTTCAGAGTCGAGAATCAAATCCATGTGAGTTCTGTCAGTTCAGTCTCTCGGATAAATTCCTTATTGTCTGTCTTATTTTGAATTTCCTCATTTTCATTGTATTTTTATTGGCCGACTCCATTTCCTGGAATAGGTGGGTGTCTGAAACTATGAGGAGCATTTTTATGATGGCAGTTTCTTATTCATACTGTGCGTGCCCACACAGTCACCCAACACATTCCAGTAAACCCTGGGTCGTCCTCTTCCCAACTGGTGTTTTGCAGATAATGTGTGGAGTGTTTTAGAAGAATGTGACTCCTAGTGAAATGGGATGATGAACAAGTGTCCCAGTTAAAACAGTGAGTTGCTATATGGGGCATCACAGGCACGTAGATTATTCTGCATTTGCCAGATGTCGATATCTGGATTCATATTGCACTTGTCAATGGAGTCCCGATTCACGAGGAAGCTGTAAAGTCTGAGGAAAAACAAATTCAAAAGAAGCAATTGGATAAATTTGAGTCCGTTTATTTTTATTAGAGATGATTCAAGTTATGAAGAGGAGCAGCAGTGTGGATTGAAACATTCCAGTGATTTGAAGGGTGTGAAACGTGGGATTGGAAGTCCAAAATTCATTGCAAAGAACAGTGGATGCTTTTTTAATTATGTGAACTCTTGTAGAGGACTAGAATTCATGATCGAAACAAGGTGGTTTAAGGAAAGGAAGATGGAGATGTGGGAATGGAAGCAGGCACATGGGATTAGGACTGCTGCTCATGAGGTGATGAATGCTTGCACAGACTGGCTGAGCAAATGGCCTTTTCAATGCTGTACCTTTTGTATGTACCTGACTGGTTGGCTGTAGCTTGATGTTACAACCTGGAAATGATTTGTGTTGATATTTGGGAGCCTATGAGGCTTCACACCTCATTCACATATGATAAAACAGCAATGAGTACAGGAAGTTCTGGCTGCTACGAGCACAAAAGTAAATGATGGACTTGGAGGTGGAGGATAGCTGGTTGAATGGGATCCTGGTGAGACAGGAGATCCTTGCAAATGGAGCAGTAGTGACCAGAAGAATGGTGTATAGATAAAAAAGCTTTCTGCAGGCAATCTGTAAGGTTGGTTTCTGACGCAATCCAGATAGCAGAAAGCCTTTTGTAGCATGGACTTCGAGCAGTTCTTCTGTCATTGTTGAATTGTTTCTGTTACACCCATTTTATCCAAATCTCATTCTAGGGCATAAAAGAACTAGGTGCAGCAGTAGACAATTCAACCCCTCAAACCATTCAATTCAATCGTGGCTGATCTTGTGTCCCCCTCTTGTCCCCTCTCCATAACCTTTCATCTCTCTGCTAATTAAAAACCTATCTATCTCAAATTTATTTGTTGTTCCACACAGCGTCCACTGCACTCTGAGGTGGAGAGTTCTGCAGATTCACGACATTTGAAGTAATTCCTCTTTTCTGTTTTAAATCTGCCACCTGTTAGCCTAAAACTATGGCCTCTTGTTCTAGAATGTCCTTGTAGGAGAAACATCTGCCCTAAGTCTACCTTGTCAGTCCCCTTTTGCTGAACAGAGGATCAAACATATATAAATAGTTGGGTGAACATCAGCTTCAGATGTGGGTAAAGGGAATCAATTGTTTGTCCTTGTCCAGTTTTCCAGTCAGGAATGCCCTTGTACTTCCTGCATGTCACTTTGGGAATTTGGGAGGCCCTGTTGAGACTGAAACAACATGAGCAATTGCACGACCAGGTTTCAGACCAAAGTTCAATGTCAACTATCTCCAAGGTTTCATCTTGTGTCTTGTGCTTACATATTGTAGATGATACTTGATTTCCATGTTGGACAAGCAGGATTGAGCTTGTTTTGGACTGTCTTGTTTTTTTTGATTACTGGGAGTCATGTAATGGAAGCCACCTCCCATTGCAAATTGCTCACTAACCTGCAAAAAACATTTCAACAAGGAAACCTGAATCATGATATGCACCCTGCCATTTTCTGTGGGCAGCTATATTTTTAAAACACTGTTTGGAGTTAAGTGTACACTTTTGACTCCTGAAAGGCTTAAACATTTGAAGGAGAGAATTTTGTGGATCATAGTATCCTACATTGCAGAAGGAGGCCATTTGACCCATCAAGCCTCCACTGACAACAATCCCACCCAGGCCTGATCTTGTAACCCCATGTATTTATCCTGCTAATCCCACTAAGTGGCAATTTAGCACAGCCAATCAACCTAACAGTGGACCAAGTGGGAAAGCCTGTTCACTTTAGTTCCCAGTGGGTGGACTTCCTGAGCAATCAGATGATTGATTGAACATGGGCTGCAGCTAAACAACTTTTAGGGGGAGCAGAATGCAGCCATAATACACTGAGCATTCTGCAATGACCCCTTTCCCTTTGAGACTTGCCCTGACTTTCCTATTGACACCATTTTGCAGAAAAGTTGCTTACGTTTTTTACAAATTTCACTTGATTCTGAAGCACAGGCAAGTGTGAGATCTGGAGTTCTTGCAGAACACACATTTCAATGGAATGAATGACTGGCAATTAAAAAAAAAATACTGTCAGCGAGGAAGGAATTGGGGGTGAGGGGAGGGTGCAGTCAGAGTTCAATGTGGTGGAAATTGTTTAAATTGCAGGATTTTCTTTTGAAATTACAAATACAGGCTTTTTGCTGCAGCAGCAATTGGGCCTGAACTGTCCATTAGGCCACGTCTACCAATAAATAAAACCACAAGGGTTTAAAGCGGCCTCGTGGCTGTTAGTATTCAGTCTGAGTGCCATGACAGCAATTGCTGGCCAGCAGCCTGTGACCCAAAATCTCATGGGTTTGTTAAGCTCTGGGTTAAGGCACTTAGAGGGCTTGGTGCACAGTGTTGCCTTCTGTGGGGAAAATATGTATGCTTTTTTGATAATTGAGATACTTTTTTAAACCCACTGAAAACAAAAGACTTGCCAAATACCTTTCCATGAGCACATGATGTATTTAAGGTGGGAAAGTTGATGCCTTGAGGTTAAATTTGCACCATAGCCTTGGCTTTTGGGATGGAGGTCGTGGGTTCAAGTCCCACTCTAGAGACTTGCGCACAGAATTGAGGCTGAAACTCAAATCTTGTCTGAGATGCTGTCTTCTGAATGAAATGTCAGGGTGCGATCTGTACTCAGTTGTGTATATAAAAAGATTTCATTATACTATGAAGAAAAGTAGGAGAATTCACGCTGTCTTCATCTTTATCCCTCAAACTAACATTAAAATAGATTGTCCAATCCTTCATCTGATTTGCTGTTTATGGGATCCTGCTCATGCAATTTGATGCTGTGTCTTTATTCATTCATCAGATGTTGGCTTTATTGGTTGGACCAGCATTTATTGCCCACCCTTAATTGCTCTAATTCCTGACCCTACAACAATGACTACATTTCAAGTACTGTGTAATTTATTACCTGTGATGCAATTTGGGATATCTCAAATTTGTGTCCATGCTGCTTTAGCTACTTCTGTTACTGTTGAATAGTCTCAAATACACCCATTTTGTCCAAATCCCCCTCTCTCAGCCTGATAGTGCCTATAAGCTGAATTGAGGGCCCTCGACTGAGGGTGGTTCTGTTCAGTGTTCTCATCTCCTGTGTGCATGAACTCCTAAGCTTATCGCTTCAAAGTATTCCTGCACTTGTTTCTACTGAAGGTGAGGCAATGGTGACTTTGGCAAACAGCTAGGACCTGCACAAGTAACCAATGACCCTGTCATTTCCACTTTGTTTCTGCCTGGTACCTTTTTTTGCAATGGCTATAATTGAAATTAGTAACTTGCCACTTAAAGAATTTTAGACACTGATTTGTGCGACATTACCCCATGCCGTAGCAGGCAACCTAAGTCAGCACTGTTGTGCTGTTTGGTTGGCACATTCTTGAAATAAGGAGATTAAAACAGTTTTTCTATATACTGCAGTCTCATCTGTCAGTGTTTGCAACATAAACCTGATATCTAAGAAGTAATTCTCCAGTATTCCCATGATAAGATTTTGTGCTTTCTGTCTGATCTGTTCTTAAGTTAATGAGGCATTGGGTAGGCTCTGCAAATTGGTGTTTCCAGTGCAAAGATTCTTGTACGATGAAAAATCCTAGGAATTTTAAATGTTATTTTGCAATCCTAGACATCATAAAATCCCTTCAGTGCAGAAGCGGACCATTCGCCCCATCGTGTCTGCACTGACACTTTGACAGAGCATCCCACCCAGATCCTATCCATGCAAACCCAGATATTTACCTTGCTAATCCCCCTAATTTTCACATCTTGGGCCTTAAGGGGCAATGTAGCATGGCCTAACCCACACATCTTTCCCCTGTGGGAGGGAACCAGAGCACCCAGAGGAAACCCACACAGACATAGGTGGAACAAGCTCCACACAGTCACCTAATGCTGGTATTGAACCCAGGTCCCTGGTGCTGAGAGGCAGCAGTGCTAACTTGGGAAATGGCCATAAAATGAAATGTGGAATTCTGTGTTCATTAATGAACAAGTTTACTGGAATAACTTCACTTTAGCACCATAACATGCATAAGTGTATGTAATAGAATTGAAACAAATATATTGTTGTTTATGCATAATGTTTCTGCATTTACTTTCCAGAAATCCACCTTCAGAAAGTAGAACTACTTTGCAAAGTATTGTCTCCCATGAAATCCAGATCTGGATTTTGGAACTGCTTTGCAAAGTACTGTCTGCCAGGTAAATGTGAGAATTATTTTTATGGATATAAACTTAGAGGAAGAGTTATATTAGCATAGAACATATTCATATATAGATTTTCAAACATTGCTGCTGTTTTGTGAAAATTAATAGAGGGAAAAGTACCAGAGAACAGAGCAACCATAACCTCTTATGATACTAGCACTACACTGTATTTAAATCTTTTTGAAAAAGATAGATGTGTGAATGTTGGGGATCTATTCTTGTCACTAATTAGGATCCAAGTGACATTCTCACTTCAGACCAAGAAGCATTTCTTCAAATAATGAAAATATTTTCTTTTCTCTAACAGTATTTGATCAATTTTGTTGATTTATCCTAAGAATTAATAGTTGCTTGTGGGTCATAGAATCCCTGTGGTGCAGAAAGAGGCCATTTGGCCATTGCACCTGTTTCTTCTCTGTTCAATCAGTCTGTGCATTTTTACATGTAGGTCAAGGTGATAAATTGGGAAGCTAGAGGGCAAAATGAGCAAAGTCACTGTTGTGCACTATCACTGAAATTAACAATTTGAATCAATCTGCAGTGAAAAGAATAGCATAACATCCATACTAGCATCAAACCCACACTTGACTATTGTTACTCAGTTTGTTTCTGCTGTCCCCCAGTTTTCTACAACTTGTAACGAGAGAGTCCTGTCACACCAAGTTCTTTGATAGCACCATGCAGCTGCTCACAGAATGTGCCTCTCATATAATGATCCTCCCTTTTTACAAAGGCATGCAGTGACCATGCTTATCTGACCTTGCTGCTGCTCCATTGGAGACTGTGGCAATCTCTTTTACACATACTCTGGGTGTGAGCAGCACAGCTTGGTGTCCACACTGTTTTGACCCTTGAGGTGAACAGTTCAAGGAAGGGGCTTTTAATCCCGCTTTGCTTGAGGATATTGGCTGCGGCTGACTTTGCTGTCCAATCCAAATAAAGCAAGTGGCAAAGATGTCAAAAATGCCACCTTACTTTGACCATCCTCACTCCCTACCATTTGAGCCTTTCAGCAAAGCTATGTTCTTGTCTATTGGGCAAAGTCACAGAATCTGAATAGTATGGCACTGATCACGAGCCTTTTTTAACCATTATCAATTATTTGATGCTGTCTGACCTAATGGTGAGTTTTTTTAATGGGTTATGACTTGAGTTCCTGTTTATTGTATACCAGGTTAACTTGCAAGAAAACAGTACATGGAGCAGTATCAGTGGTAGATTCCACCCTATTCTTTACATGAAGCCATTTTAAAATATGTTCTCTGTAAATGATTGTAGTTAGGACGTAAATCATATCACATCATTGTCCATTATTGCAAAACCACTTTCCCTACTTCCTTTCTGTCACTGTGTGGTACTGTGGCATCTTGTGTTGCTGTTTAACACACCCATCCACATAGTGCAATTGACTTCTTTGTGGAGATGACTTTCTTGTGCATCTATTTGTGGCAGGTTGCCATCCAGTGTGCTTTATTGCCTTTCTTAGCAGTTTTCTTTGGGTTGACCCCCTTTCAAATCTCTTTTTTTCAAGATCTTCTCCCATTGTTTTTTGTGTGGGGAGGGAGCAGACCATTCAACTCTTCCCTCTCGGGCTATCCTTCTTGTTCCACTCAAGTTGCATTTCCAGCACCTTGCTGGTGAATCTTGCTTTCTTCTGTCTGGGATGCTCCATTGAGAGAATAGTTGAGTAATTAAAACCTCTAAGGCTTCCTTGGCTAATTCAGGGATTTAAATAGCCCCTATTTATTGCTGGAAACAAATGCTAGTCATTAGACGATTAAAGGCCATTTTTTCACATGCTCAAAAATAATATTTAAGTTATTGATTAAAAATCTTAATTCATCCTTGACAGTTTAGGGCACTCAATCACTTCTAGGTTTATTATTTTGCACTTTTTTTGTAACAGGTTTTTGTTCTTTAATGCCAGTTATTTGCTTTACAAAATAGGCAAAATTGTAAGTTTTTTTATGTATTTGAATTTACCTCAATATCTCTGCTAAATGGATCACAAATGGATTAATAACAGAAAAGCTCTCTGCAGAATCACTAATACACCAATGGGACCAACAGAACTGATTTATGCACCATTGCAGAGGGAGCCCTGTGAAAAGACAGTGCCATAACACTGGGCTTCAACCTATAGAAATCTCTAGTTACGCCACTGCTAATTTCCACCAATAAGTTGCTGTTTTTCTTTTTTTGTATCCGGAGATATCACTTTTATTTAGCGTCAACTCCTAAGTCTAATCTTCCATCTTTCATACGTCATGATCAGATTACATGCTGTTTTTGATTAAATTCTCCTGTCCTGAACTAATCTTTTCATGTTTCCATTTAAAAATAAATGCCCTTTTCATCACTGCAATACAATTTAACGTTTATCCAAACCAATTGTCTTTTGGGTAAGTTGTGATCAGACACAAGCCTCCCTTAGCCCTCCATGCCATTTAGGCTTATAAAAAAAAAAAATCCTTCTACTTGCAATCCCTCTTTGATTTCTTCCCCCTGGATCAAATGGTTCATTTGTATCTGCCCAATCGAGGTAACTTGCTAAAGCCTAAACATTGCCCAAGCCAGAGCCTAATCACTGTAACCTGTTCACTTTCACGGTCAAAGCTGGTGGGACAATATAGGTGTCTAAGGGTCACTGGTGGTATATGGTTCTGTAAGGGCTGATGCTGTCTGTGATGCTGTTTGCCAGGTGCTCTCTGGAAATGCAGCTCACAGTAACAGCCTAATCACATGCTAGCTCTCTCAGCCAGTGGGCTCCTGCTGCTGTCCACTGCACCCCCCAGCTGGGAGTAGAACCTCTCTCATTGCCTCCTCTTTCTGCGTGTGCCAAATAAGGTTCAGTGGCTAACAACCCTGCCTCTAAGTAGGATGACTGCAGACTTAGGTTCCACTCCAAGATCCTGAGCATGTAATCTGTGCTGAGGCTCCACTGCCTGAGGTACTAACACCAGATGGAGGTGACAAATATAAGTCATGTGCACCCTCCTACATGGATGCAATTGATTGTGGTTTTTATTGGCCAAAACATTACCAATTTGTATATTTCTTATAGTCAATGAAATCCCTTAAGAGTTGTTTAGCTTTCAATGAAAAATATTTTTTCTGGTACTTGTCTATGTAATTGCAATGAAATAGTTTCCAGTGTTTTCCATTCACTATGTACTGCTACCTTTACAGGTCACCCTTTACCACACATCCCCCTCCAGCTGGGAGGGTGAGATCGTCTGGATCTCAGACTCTCCCACGACAGGCATCAGTGTCCCTCCACGACCAGCTGTCACGTGCAATTCAGGTGGGTTCTGCAGGACAGTGGCCCTTCTGAATTTGTCCAGCTGGTAGGAAATAAATTAATTCACAATTGCCTCGCACACCACTAAAATCATAGACATTGCCCATCTGTGGAAACCTTCAACTTTTCTCAGTTGGGTGACTGTCTGAATGAAGGAGTAAAATGTTCAAGCTTAAGACAATGTAGAAACCAAAACTATATCAAATTAGGTGTGTTCTCTGGCATGCTACCTTATTACTTTTCATAAGCCCTCTTGAATTTTAGATCAGTGAGCTTTTTAGAAGTTTGTAAAGTTTAATTGTTAGTGTCACAAGTGGGCATACATGAAATTATTGTGAAAATCACTTAGTTGTCACACCCTGTTCAGCCACACTGAGGGAGAATTTAGCATAGCCAATGCACCTAACCAGCACATTTTTTGGACTGTGGGGGGGAAACCAGAGCACCCAGAGGAAACCCACAGACACAGGCAGAACGTAGAGGACTCCACACAGACAGTGACCTGAGCTGGAAATTGAACCCGGGCCCTGGTGCTGTGATAACCACTGCTTTGTTACAAGCTGGAGATTATCAACCTGGAATGTTAACCCCTGTCTCATGCTCTCCACAAATTCAGCAAGTGCTGAGTATTAGTTGCACTTTCTTTTATTTCAAATTCTAGCATCTGCTGTATTCTACATTTTATTGGTCATTCTGTGATCGAGTGAAGCAGTGGAATGTTCTTGATTCTTTATTTTGAAATGTCCAGTTTATTTCTGACAACACCTATTCTTTATTGTCAAAGTGGCAACATGTAACAGATGTAGGATGGTTTATATTGTAGTCCAGTCTATGGAACCTAGTTGAGGCTGCAGTGAGTTAATTGGCAGAAAGCAGATTGTGGAGACTGTGTTTATCCCCCTTTCTTTTTCTCACCTGCGAGTGCGGGTGCAGTATATGCAGGGGAATGAATAAGGGGAGCAGTACTAATTGGATAGGTCCTTCAAAGAGCTAGCACAATGGACTGAATGGTCTCCTTCGGTGTTGGAGGATTCTGTGATTTTTACAATCATCAGGAATAAGGGAGATGTTTCCACTCCCTAGTCTGGCTGTAACATAGTCACTTTTACCTTCTTGAAATCAGGTAAATGTTGAATCTGATGACTGAATACCATGTGTGCTGAGTTCACCAGAGGAGATAGGAAGAACTTCTTATGCAAACCTACCCTGAGGAAAGCAAAGTGCCAAAGTTATGGCTCATCATGCATAAGATATTAGAACTGCAACCTCTAGTTGAGAGACATTTTGGTCACTGTCATTTAGTGTGATACATGACATTAATGTTTTCTTAATTGTAAAATACAGATGGGCTGAAGTGAAAATTTGTCTAAAGCGCAAGTTGGAAATTTATTTCCTCCTCCCAGAATTCTGTCATTCAATTGTATCTCTGATGTGCACAGTTTGAGACACGACTGTATAGTTCAACAGGCTATGCAGATTTTTGAGCAATGGTAATAAAGAACAACTAATTTTTTTTACCCTCATGTTTTTCTATAACTTTTGTCATGAAATTTCTCCATGACCAATGTGGTCTTCCTGTTCTTCACTTAACAGTTGGCAAAGGCTGAGAATGTAGTCTGTTGCTTTGATGGAGAGCTGGGTTTTTTTTTGCTGCTGAGAGCTGTTAGCTGTGCCATACTGCTTATTACTTTCTGGATGCCACTGGTCTATTTGTATCTAGATTAAAGGGTTGGAAGGCTAAGACAAGGTGACTTCTTATCTATTTAAAACTGATTTTCTGCTGTATGTTGTTCTATTCTTTTATTCCCACAGGTTTGGATTTCTTTATCGCGCTAACAGTGCCAAAACACCACCAGCAACCAAAACCTCAGCCGAAGCCTGGGAAGTCATTGACCCCCAAGGAAGCGAAATTGTATGAGGAATGTTCACAAACCAAAGAATAAAACTGAGGGAAAATATGTGTATATACATATTATTTTACTATATTTAACTTGTTACTTTAAGCACAGAATTTAGTTTTAATTTCATAAATATTAACAGGAATGGACATTTAAATGATTTGTGTAATAATTATAAAGAATTAAAGATTTCTAAATTATTTTTAAATAAAAGCTTTATTTTAAAAAAGCCTCGAGTATTCCTGAAGCAAAGTCTTATTACACTCAGGCCTTCCAGTCTCCTCCTACTGTGTTCTCAATATGATGCACAAATTGATTACAACACTGGGCCAGAGATGACAATTTTGGGTGATTTTACCATTTTGGAAAATCAAATCAGTGGGGTGATTTTTCAGTGTTGGAGGGGACATTATTGGCATAAATTCACCTGTTTTCTTGGGACTGCTGCAGCAGTTTGGGTGATTGCTGGGGCAGAAATTTACATTTTTATAATGGGTTCAGTGTAGGGTGTTGCTTTGGATTAATTAATGTTTGGTTGTACAAGGATGGTAAACTAGTGGATTTGATATTGAATTAATTCAAATCCTACCATGGGAAGTTATGAAGTATGAATTTTAAAAATTGGAATTTCTTCTGAATCAGGATGTTATACAAGAAGTGGCTGTGTAGTCCACTGCTAATGTGCCTAGTGCCATTCAGTATGATCATAGCTGAGCCTGGGCTTCAACTCCATTTTCCCCACCCACACCCCACAACCCTAATTCCCTGACAGATCAAAAATCTGTCTTAAATCTATCAATAGAACATCCACAACCCCCTGGGGTAAGGGATGCCAGAGACTCCAAGTGAAGAAATTTCTCCTTTAATCCTAAATGATCAGCCCCTCCTGAGACTGTCTGTCTGTTTCAGATTCCCAGATCAATGGAAGCAATCAAGCTCCTTCAGAGTTGTGTAGGTTTCAATGAGATTGCCTCTTATCCTTATAAACTCCAGAGAATATAAACCCAATTTACTCAGCCTTGCTCTGCTTGGAATTGTGATAAGAACATAAGAAATAGGAGCAGGAGTAGGCCATCTAGCCCCTCGAGGCTGCCCCACCATTCAATAAGATCATGGCTGATGTGTTGTGTCTCAGTTCCACATTCCCACCCTCTCCCAAATTTACTGGAGTTCTATGAGGATGTGTCTAGGGTGGTGGATAGAGGAGAGCCAGTGGATGTGGTCTTTCTGGATTTTTCAGGTGTTTGACAAGGTACCTCACAAGAGGTTATTGCAGAAGGTCAGGGGACATGGAGTTGGGGGTAGGGTGTTAGCATGGATAGAGGATTGGTTGTCAAATAGGAGGCAGAGAGTGGGGGTCAATGGGTGCTATTCGGATTGGCGAATGGTGACTAGTGGAGTGCCCCAGGGGTCCGTGCTGGGGCCTCAGCTATTTACCATTTATATAGATGATCTGGAGGAGGGAACCGAGTGTAGGGTGTCGAAATTTGCTGATGACACCAAGATTGGTGGAACGGCAAATTGTGCGGAGGGTGTGGAGAGTCTACAGAAGGATCTAGATAGGCTGGGCGAATGGGCCAGGAAATGGCAAATGGAATTTAATGTTGGCAAGTGCGAGGTGGCCCACTTTGGTAGGAATAATGGTAGGAAGGATTATTACTTACGTGGTGAAAAACTGCAGCAGGCGACGGTGCAGAGGGACCTTGGGGTCCTTGTGCATGAGTCGCAAAAACACAGCTTGCAGGTGGTCAGGAACGCAAAGGGGATGCTGGCCTTCATAGCGAGGGGGATTGAATATAAAAGTAGGGAGGTCTTGCTGCGGCTGTATAGGGCATTGGTGAGGCCGCATCTGGAGTACTGTGTGCAGTTTTGGGCGCCGTACTTACACAAGGATATTTTGGCCTTGGAGGGAGTGCAGAGGAGGTTTACTAGGCTGATACCGGAGTTGAGGGGGTTGAGCTATGAGGAGAGGCTGAATAAACTAGGCTTGTACTCGTTAGAGTTTAGAAGAATGAGGGGAGATCTCATTGAGACGTATAAGATGATGAATGGGATGGATAGGATGGAGGTGGAGAGACTCTTCCTGCTCAAAGGATAGTAGGACTAGGGGGCACAGCCTCAAGATAAAGGGGGGGCGGTTTAGAACAGAGTTGAGGAGGAACTTCTTCACTCAAAGGGTGGTGAATCTCTGGAATTCTCTGCCCGTTGAAGTGGTGGAGGCTACCTCGCTAAATATTTTTAAGACGCGGGTTGATGGGTTTTTGATAAGAGAGGGGATTAAGGGTTATGGGGAGAGGGCGGGAATGTGGAACTGAGCCATGAAAGATCAGCCATGATCTTACTGAATGACAGGGCAGGCTCGAAGGGCTAGATGGCCTACTCCTGCTCCTATTTCTTATGTTCTTATGTTCTCCCCATAACCCTTAATCCCCTTGCCTATCAAAAACCTATCAACCCACGTCTTAAATATATTTAGCGAGGCAGCCTCCACCACTTCAACGGGCAGAGAATTCCAGAGATTCACCACCCTTTGAGTGACGTTCCTCCTCAACTCTGTTCTAAACCGCTCCCCCCCCCTTGAGGCTGTGCATTCTCTCCTTGCCTTCTCTATGAACAGTATACCTTGACTGTATCGTGTGCAAGAAACAATACTTTTCACTGTATACTGATACATGTGACAATACTAAATCAAGTTTCAAAAAGAAGCCATTCTTTCTCAGATACAGAAGTCTGACGTCACATACCAACCAGCTCAAGGACAACTTCTTCCTTGCTGTCAGGCGTTTGAAAGGTTCTACTGTATATTAAGCTGATCTTTCTCTACATCCTGTGACTATTACACTGCATTCTGCACCCTATCCATTTTCCCTATGTACTTCATGCTATGTCACAAGAAACAATACTTTTCACTGTACACTAATACATGTGACAATAATAAATCAAACCAAACACAGCTCTGAATATATATAATTTTTCCAGCCCCCCCCCCGGTACATTAATTTTCATACTGAAAACCCCTCGGATAGAAGAGGGGCATTTGCACTGGGAGGTTCAAACAACATCAATACCTAACATATGATACAAAACATAGAATGAGGCCATTTGGCCCATCACAGTAGTGCCAGCCCTTTGACAGCCTATCCAGTTGAGCTGTAGGTGTCCCCATTTCCCAAATTGTGTGTTTTTTAAAAAAAAATTACCATCCAATCTGCCTCCATCCCCCTTTTCAGGCAAATCATATCAATTCTGCAGCATTTAAGTCCAAGAATTACCTTCCCCTCTGGCTGTAAATTTGGATACGATTAGTTTTGTCCCCGATTTATTCCATCCAAACCTGTTCAAGGAGAGCTCCAGCTTCCTCCACAGAGCTGCATGGCCATTCTGCTTTAAAGCTGCTGCCAGCCTGAGTCAAGCTTCCCCACCTCGGACTCAACAAACAGCCGGGGAGAGCCCGAGGCCTCCCTCACAGGCCTCCCTGCCCATCCTCCCTCCACCTCCTGAAGCCTTCTCCCCAGGAAGGCACAACATCCCCTTCCCCCGATCCCTCATCGGCCGATTCTTTAACCGCTCCCCCTGGCTAATATCGGCAGGTAGAGATGGCCGGGGGAGTTACGGATGGGCCTGCACCGCCGTTGGGAACCGTGGCGGTCGGTTAGTGAGTGGATGGAAGCGGATTATCCGCCCCGGCCCGGCATTGTGGTGGCCATTACAGAGACTTGGATATCTCAGGGACAGGACTGGATACTTCAGGTGCTGGGTTTCAGAAGGGACAGGGAGGGAGGCAAAAGAGATGGGGGAGTGGCACCGTTGATCAGGGATAGTGTCACGGCTGTAAAGAACGTGGACACCGTGGAGGGTTTGTCTACGGAGTCTCTGTGGGTGGGACTTCAGAACAGAAAGGGGTCAATAACTTTACTGGGTGTTTTCTATTGGCCACCCAATAGTAACACGGATGTTGAGGAGCAGATAGGGAAACCGATCCTGGAGAGGTGTTGTAATAACAAAGTTGTCGTAAGGGGAGACTTTAATTTCCCAAACATCGATTGGAATATCCCTAGGGTAAGGGGTTTGGATGGGGAGGAGTTTATTAGGTGCGTTCAGGAGGATTTCCTGACACAGTATGTGGATAAGCCTACAAGAGGAGAGGCTGTACTCGATCTGGTATTGGCTAATGAACCTGAACAGGTGTCAGATATCTCAGTGGGAGAGCATCTTGGGGATAGTGATCATAACTCTATCTTCTTTACACTAGCATTGGAAAGAGATAGGATCAGGCAAGCTAGGAAAGTGTTCATCTGGAATAAGGAGAAATATGAAGCCATCAGGTAGGAAATTAGATGAGTAAATTGGAAGGAGGTATTCTCGGGGAAAAGTACCGAAGTAGCAGATTTTCAAGGAACGTTTGTCGAGTTCTGCACAACAACGTTCCGATGAGACAGGGAGGTTTTGGTAGGTTACAGGAACCGTGGGGCACGAAAGTTGTAACAAACCTAGTCAAAAAGAAAAAAGCGTACTCTAGGTTCAGACAGCAAGGTGATGTTAGGGATCTAGAGGAGTGTATGGCTTGTAGGAAGGACCTTAAGGAGGAAATTAGGAGAGCCAGAAGGGATCATGAGAAGGCCTTGGCAGGTAAGATTAAGGAGAACCTTAAGGCGTTCTACAAATATGTGAAGAGTAAAAGGATGAGATGTGAAGGAATAGGACCTATAAAATGTGAAAGTGGGAAAGTTTGTACAGAACCAGTAGAAATAGCAGAGGTGCTTAATGAGTACTTTACCTTGGTATTCAGAGTGGTAAAAGATCTGGGTGGTTACACTGCAGGCTTGCGGCGGAATGAAATGATTGAGTATGTGGGCATTAAGAAAGAGGATGTGTTGGAACTTTTGAATAGCATCAAGATAGCTAAGTCGCCAGGACTGGATGGGATGTACCCCAGGTTACTGTGGGAGGCGAGGGAAGAGATTGCAGAGCCTCTGGCGACGATCTTTGCGTCATCGATGGAGTATTGTGGACGTGGTTCCTATATTCAAGAAAGGGAATAGGGATAGCCCAGGAAATTACTGACCAGTGAGTCTAACCTCAGTGGTTGGTGAGTTGATGGAGAAGATTCTGAGGGATAGAATTTATGAACATTTAGGGAAGTTTAGTATGCTCAAAAGTAGTCAGCATGGCTTTGTCAAAGGCAGATTGTGCCTTATGAGCCTGGTTGAGTTCTTTGAAAATGTGACTAAACACATTGACGAAGAGTGGTAGATGTGGTTTACATGGACTTTAGCAAGGCGTTCGATAATGTGCTCCATGTAAGACTTCTTGAGAAAGTGAGAGGGAATGGGATCCAAGAGTCTGTTGCCTTGTGGATCCAGAACTGGCTTGCCCGCAGAAGGTGAAGAGTGGTTGTAGATGGGTCTTTTTCTGCATGGAGGTCGGTCACCAGTGCAGTGCCCCAGGATCTGCTCTGGGACCCTTGCTATTTGTAACTTTCATAAATGACCTGGATGAGGAAGTGGAGGGATGGGTTGGTAAGTTTGCCAATGACACAAAGGTTCGTGGTGTTGTACATAGTTTGGCAGGAAGTCAGAAGTTGCAGCGTGACATAGATAGGATGCAAGACTGGGTGGAGAGAAGTGGCAGATGGACTTCAACCCAGATAAATATGTAGTGGTCCATTTTGGCAGGTCAAATGGAATGAAGGAGTATAATATCAAGGGCAAGACTCTTAGTAGTGTAGAGGATCAGAAGGACTTGGGGTCTGGATCCATAGGACTCTTAAATCAGCCTCGCAGGTAGAGGATGTGGTTAAGAAGGCATAAAGTGTACTGGCCTTCATCAATCAAGGGATTGAGTTTAGGAGTCAGGATATAAAGCTGCAGCATTATAAGACTCTAGTCAGACCCCACTTGGAGGACTGTGCTCAGTTCTGGTCACCTCATTACAGGAGGGATGTGGAAGCTATTGAAAGGGTGCACAGGAGATTTACAAGGATGTTGCCTGGATTGGGTGGCATGCCTTATGAGGATAGGTTGAGGAAGCTGAGTCTTTTCTCCTTAGAGAGACAAAGGAGAAGAGGTGACCTGATAGAAGTGTATAAGATGTTGAGAGGTATTGATTGGGTGGATTCTCAGAGGCTTTTTCCCCAGGGCTGAAATGGTTGCTACGCAGAGACACAGGTTTAAGGTGATGGGGAGTAGGTAAGAAGAGATGTCAGAAGTAAGTTTTTCCACTCAGAGGGTGGTGGGTGAGTGAAATCGGCTGCCATTGGTGATGGTGGAGGCAAAAATTGATAGGGTCTTTTAAGAGACTTCTGGATGAGTACATGGGACTTAATAGGATTGAGGGTTATAGGCAAGCCTGGAAGGTAGCAATATGATCAGCACAACTTGTGGGCCAAAGGGCCTGTTTGTGCTGTACTTTTTCACTGTACTCTCATGGACAACCACCACATCCCAGGCATTAATTTAGTGGCTCTTCACTGTACTGACTCCAATACAAGTACAGCCTTTTTCCTGAAAGCATGGATACTAAAACTGCACAAGTACTCCAGACATGGTCTCACCAAAACCCTGTCCAGCTGTTGCAGGATTTTATTTTGACCTCCAATCCCCTTGCAATAAAGGCCAACATGCCACTGACCTCCCAAATTATTTGCTGCATCTGCATTTTTTTTTGTATTCCTTGTGTAAGTAAAGCCTGTTTGACCATCACTTTAAAATTTTTGGTTCTTATGCCAAAAGTGAATAGCTTGACATTTCCTTTTATTATACTTCCATTTTTTTGCCTACTTGCCCAGTCTATCTAAATCTCTTTGCGGCCTGTGTCATCTACAAAGCTTACTCTTACATCCATTTTGGCATCGCAAACTTTGATGCATTACATTAAATCTATAATACTCTAAGTACTATTCCTCAGATCTTTCCCATCAACAAGATATAGATTTGGGTGTATGTTTCACCATCCATCTTCAATGGCCAGAAACCTTATCAGAACAGGCTATGACAGCCTACCATACTGAATTTTGTAGCCTCTTTCAAACCAAATAAACTCAAATTAAATCAGGGTAAAGTAAAAGGGGCAGCTCACCAAAAAGGAGGGGGAACAGCCCAAATAAAATCAAAGTACAAAGGAAACTTGAAAACATTAAATCAAAACATGGCTATTAGGGTTGATAACGCACCCCAGTCCCTGCAGTGCCCAACAGGCACAGAAGGTGTCAACTGCACCCACAGAAACCACATGCTCCCTCTCCAGGGACATGTGGCCACAAACATAGCCACAGTAGAGGGGCAGACAGTCAGGATGGACAGCCCCCTCAATCACCCACTGCCTGGATCTGAAAAATGGTACACTTTGCCAGGCCCAGGTTCACCAGGAGGTTGCCATCCCAACCCATCACTCTCTGCACCAATTTTGCTGCAAGGTTGTCAACTCCAATTAGTGCAGGTAAAGTACTAATTAGCCCTCAAATCAAATCTATGTTAAAGATAGAACCTAGAGAAAATATGCTGCAAGTGTTTGTTTCTGGGAATCAGAATTGTAATGTTTTGAATAAAGTGTTTTGGGTACAGAACTATCCACTGAGAATCTTCAGTGATAGCTTTTGAAAAAAATACAATTCAACGTAATGCTATTTTAGATTTATATTTTTATTAATTGAAACAGTTCAATTCTGAAAATTATTCAGAATAGAAAATGACAATTTGCAACAGTAATTATCCAAATATTACAATTCTTTAATATACCAGCCTGCAGAATATAAAATTTTAAGGCATGATTAAGGAAATCAAGAATTTCTGATTCATTCCCAGGACAGCATACTTTAAACAGAATTACATATTCACTTTTCCCCTGTGAACAATTGGAGGACCATTTTAAAGCACAACAATATCCTTACCATCTGAAAATGCCCTCAGTCCTGGGGAAGGAGTGCCAATTAGGTTTATATCGGCATAATTGACAGTATTATTGACAATTTGAGTTAAATTAGAAAAGGAGATAATTCAGTTTGTTTTTTTGTATCTTTGCCATATCTGTTTTAGTGGAAAACAATTTTGAATATAAAGCCAGGTGCATTCTATTGGCTTTGAAGACTATTTGTTGCACTAAGCAGGTTTCAGTCTTCTGCGAACAGCATTTCTATAAGCTCTGGCTTAAATAGCTCCCCTTCGACCAGCTTCTGGGGCTGAAACAAGAATAAAATTGGAAAGAGAAATGTCTCAGGTTTGTATTGACACTACCTTATGTAATAAAGCTAACAGAAGCAATTCCAATATTTTCATACACCACATTATACTTAATTTTTTGCACAGAGATAAAATTATTGCTGTTTATGGTTAAAGGTTCAAGTAGTTACAGCCTCAAAACGTAGGACAGCTCAGTTTCTAATTGGAACATGCTACTGAAATCATATTTGCCCGTCTTGCATTGCTCCTTTTCAATTAATTATCCAAATTATTTAAGTGATGTTACTAAATTTTTTTTCAAACTTTAATCTGTTGTTTGTGAAAATGTGCAGCATTCACCTTTCAAAATTGAGAACATCTATTTCATTCCAAATTTCAAAGTTTTCAAAATGAAAATTCAAACAAAAAAATGAGGCCACCTGTCAAAAAGATTAGAACTGGAATAAAATTGAGTTCATTCCACATGCAAAAACAAGGCAAACTAATCCAAAGAGTGCAATAATGATCACATTTGTGATCTTTATCAGTTGTATTGATCTTTACATCTCTCTCCATAACAGTTTCACAGTTTCCAACTGCACCTTAGAAACAAATCAATTCCTGCCTCAGACTGCCTGGATCCACTACAGTTTGCCTACCATCACAACAGGCACCATCTCCCTAGCCCTCCACTGAACCCTGGAACACTTACGTCAAACTCCTATTCAGTGTTACAGGCTGAGCTGTAGTCTGTTATTCTTATGAGACTCATCTCCAAACTTCATGGCCTGGGGGTGAGGGGGCACAGCTCCTCCCTCTGCAACTGGATCCTAGACTTCCTAACCCACAGATTGCAGACAGTAAGGATAGGTAACAACATCTCCACAATCATCCTCAACACCAGTGCTTCCAAGGTTTTCTTCTCAGCCCTTTGTACTCCTCATATAGCTTTGACTATATGGCCAAACTTGATTTTCAAATTTGCCGATGACACCATTGAGGGTCAGGTCTTAAACAATGATGAGACACAGTACAGGAAAGAGATAAAGAATCTTGTGAAACGACAATAATCTCTACCTCAAAACAAAGGAGATAGTCATCGAATTCAGGAAGCATAGTGGAGGGGCATGCCCTGTCTTAAATGGGGACAATGTAGCAATGATTGAGAGCTTTAAGTTTTTAAGTGTCCAGATCACCAACCTGTTCTGGTTCCTCCATGCAGACACTATAGTTAAGAAATTCCACCAGTGCCTCTACTTTCTCAGGAGACTAAGGAAATTTGGCATGTCTACCACAACTCTTACCAACTTCTACAGATGCACCATAAAAAGCATTCTTTCTGGTTGCATCACAGCTTGGTACAGCTCCTGCTCTGTCCAAGACCACAAGAAATGACAAAGGATCATGAATGAAGCCCAGTCCATCACTCAAACCAACCTCCCATCCATTGATACTATCTACACTTCCTGGTACCTCAGCAAAGCAGCCAACATAATCAAGCACTGGACATAATCGACTTTCTTCTGTCAGGAAAAAGATACAGAAGTCTGAGATCATGAACCAACCAACTTAAACAGCTTTTTCCCTGCTGTCAAACTTTTGAATTGACCTACTTCACATTAAGTTGATCTTTCTCTATACACTAGCTATGACTAACATTACATTCTCCATTCCCCTTTCCTTCTATATAACGGTATGCTTTGTCTGTATAGTGTGCAAGAAACAATACTTTTCATTGTATGTCAATACATGTGACAATAAATCAAATCAAAACTCAGGTGTCAGGCTAATTGATACGTGAATCACACTTTAGAAATTCACATGCCCAGGGCCAATTAATACATAATTACAAAGGGGAAGGAATGGCCTTGAGGATTGGACTCTACTTACTGTGCCATATTTCATGAGAGTTGGAACAGCAGTCACATTCAGTTTTGTTCGAAAGTCATTTCCAAGATCCTTCCAGCTGGTCAGAGATAAAGATAAAACAGGCATGTTAGTTAAACGTCGACACAGACATCAAAAGTTTCACTTATTACCACCTTCTGCAGGTTTCTGACTGGCTATTCATGATTGCTGAAGCGATTTGTTTGATTAACTCCGATATTGATTTTGTACAAGCAGTGCACTGGAATTTGGCTGTCTGGAATCATTTTACATTTAAGAGCTTACTGGGTAATGGTTTTTGTGCAGTAAAGTTCTAGTTTCAATAATCACTTATGCTATCATTAATAGAATTTAATATAATTTAATCTTAGGGTAATATAAAAATTACAAACAAAAGTCCTCCCCACTACATCCCAACAAGTTCAGAACAATCAATCAATTTATTTTAAGAGTTTAATATCCCCCACTAATATAGCAACACTAAAAAGTGTTCTGTAAAGGAAAATAATTTTCTTCCAGCTTTATTTTTAATAACAGAATTTTGCCATTAGAAAGCTATCCAACAGGAATGGTTACTGTCTAATTTGGATAATTATGTCTTTACTATTCAAATAATTGAAAAAATCCATTGATAATTTATCTATTTATTCCTACTCAATTCAAATTGAGTATCTTGTCCAGGAATCCATGCCTTACATCTTTCTTAAAATTAGTGCTAATATAATCCTGATTCGCCATTCAGATCACAATATAAAAGTTTAGTTATTCTAGTATTATTCCAGAATAACTACATGATCTCTAAGATATTGTATACTTTTAAGTGCTACATAATTGGGTACAAGGTGAGCACATGCTTGTACCTGGAGAAAAATTATAATTTAAAGCTTTAAAAACAGACAAATAACTTACTATTTACGGTCACCAGTCTGACAATGGACGAAGACAGATCCGTCAGGCAGTTTATCCAGTTGTCCATGGACTACTGGTTCAGCTGGAGAATTAAGAAGAAATTTACTGGATTCCAACACTTTGGTACAATGGCTATTTCATTTTCATTTCAATCAATCTGATATACCTTTCAGAATACTGACCAAGAACTAGAATACAAAAATACAATGACAATGGATAGGAGGATGAAACCAAGTTTGAAGTATTTGCTGAATACAATGTCTTATGAATTTAACTTAAAAATATTAAAAAATGTAATTTCATTGTCTGGGTTCAGTATCTATAAAGAATTTGTACAATGATATAAAATAGCTTGCTGATCTTTCTTCAGTCATGGGGCAGCATGGTGACACAGTGGTTAGCACTGATGTCTCAGCATCAGGAACCAGGGTTCAAATCTGGCCTCGGGTCACTGTCCACGTAAAGTTTGCATATTCTCCCTGTGTCTGCATGGGTTTCCTCCCATGGTCCAAAAAAAGTGTGCAGGTTAGGTTGATTGGCCATGCACAATTGTTCCTTAGTGACAGGGGGATTAGGAAGGTAAATACATGGGGTTATGGAAATAGGGTGTGGGTGGGATTGTTGTCAGTGCAAGCTCAATGGGCTGAATGGCTTCCTTCTGTCCTGTAGGGAAGCTATGATTCTAACTCTTATTTTCTGTTGTATTCTGTGGCTACATTAATAGCTTGAAGATTATGCACATATTTTAATTCACAAATTAGGTTGCATTTTTAGTCCAAAGTCCCATTATCCCCCACAAGCCATTCATCAACTGAAACAATTGGCACTTTTGAGGTTGCCTTGTTGCTTAATTGTTGCCTGACCCTTGGCATAGATCCGTGAGGGGAGACTTTGTCATGAGTGAGACAGAGGTTGAGTGAGTCTATTTGAGAATTTGGTTTGAAGGGGAAATTTGACTGCTAAATCTTTTTTCAAGTTAAATTTGAGTAAGAGTAATTTTCTGACTTAAGTAAGGATTAACAGTCTTGGTGTGGGGGTTAATGGGAATAAATGACAAAAGGTTAGTGTACAAGTTCAGCAGGTAACAGAAGGCAAATGGAATGTTGGCCTTTGTTTCAAAGAGAACAAATGGAAGAAAATAGGAAAATCTTGCTCAAACTACATAAAGCACTAGTTAGATCACAAAAACAAAATGCTGGAAAATCTCAGCAGGTCTGACAGCATCCGTGGAGCAAGAATAGAGCCAACATTTCAAGTCAGAATGAAGGGTCACTTGACTCAAAACGTTGGCTGTATTCTCTCTCCGCAGATGCTGTCAGACCTGCTGAGATTTTCCAACATTCTGTTTTTGTTTCAGATTCATAAGAACATAAGTAGGAGCAGGAGTAGGCCATCTAGCCCTTCAAGCCTGCCCCGCCATTCAATAAGATCATGGCTGATCTGACGTGGCTCAGTTCTACTTTCCCGCTTTCTCCCCATAACCCTCAATTCCCTTGCCTACCAAAAACCTATCTACCTGTGTCTTAAATATATTTAGCGAGGTAGCCTCCACCACTTCAACAGGGAGAGAATTCCAGAGATTCACCACTCTGAGTGAAGAAGTTCCTCCTCAACTCCGTTCTAAACTGTTCTTCTCCCCCCCATCTTTATCTTGAGGCTGTGTCCTCTAGTCCTGTTGTCCTTTCTGAGCGGGAAGAATCTCTACCCCAATTCCAGCATCCAGCATCATCAGCATTTTGCTTATGTTGGTTAGGCCACACCAGAAATACTGTGAACAGTTTTGGTCCCCTTATCTAAGGAAATGTAAACTAGCACTGGAGGCAGTCCAAAGAAGGTTCACGAAGTTGATCCTGGGAATGGAAGAATTTTCTTATGAGGAGAAGCTCTGTAGGTTGGGCTTGTATTCATTGACACTTAGAAGAATGAGAAGTGACCTTATTGAGATATATCAGGGGGCCTGAGAGGGTACATGCTGATAGACCCTCCCACAAGGGAAAACAACCTATGGCTATATTCTCAGAGTAAGGGATTTAAGACTGACAAGGAGGAATTTCTTCCTTCAGTAGGTAGTGAATCTGTGAATTCTTTACCATTGAGAATGTTCAAGGTTGAGATATAAGATTTTTAATCAGTAAGGGAATCAAAGTTTATGGGGTCAAGGCAGCAGGAACGTGGAGTTGAGGATTATATCAGATGTTTGATCTCATTGGACGGTGGAGCAGACATGACTTGATGGGTTGAATGGCTGACTTGTGCTTTTATGTCTGATGGTCTTATGGAAGCTAAGTTAGAGAGTGACTCATCACATTTGAAAGATACTTTTTAAAGTGCATGATCAGCAAGGGAAGACTTCATCCTGAATGAGACAGACTGTATTGGAGAATCTGGTTCAAAGTGGGAATTCAGTGCATAGGATGGAAAAGGTGCTTAAGCTCTTTTACTTTTTAACATTCTCAGCCTTCAGGGAATGTCTTATTCTGTTACAGGAGAAGCTACTTATTTGATGAGTATCTGTTAAGTGATTGTGTTTATTTTTTTCCCAAGTTTCAAAATAGTTGAGCAACTGGTGGCAAGGTTAAAAATGTAGAAAAACAGAAGTAAAATATAAATGTAATATAATTAAATTGTTAGTTGGAACATGACAGGACAGGTGAATGTGTTATAGCTGCATAATGTGGGAGCTCCTGGTTACCAGTTTGATCCTAGGCAAATAGATCTGCAAGTGTTTGAAGTTCAGGCAACTTCAGCTCAAAGTTGATGAGCTAGAGACACTGTGACACATCAGGGAGTGGAATGTTATTTGGATACTTTATACCAGAAAGCAGTCACATCTCTTCGGACTGAATGTTCCGATTTGGTCAAGGACAAGAGTGCAACTGCTAGGGAGGCTGTTAAGGAGACTCAAGAAGGCAGGAGCAGAGGAGCTTCAGCCTTTACAATTGCCAAACAGGTTGGAGGTTTTTTCAGCTGGTATGGATGAGAGTGGTGCTGCACAATGGATGAACTAACTGACCATGTTACAGGAAGCCATTCAATTGTGGGAGTAAAAAGTGATATAGTGGTAGTATGGGATGGTATAGTCAGTGCAGAGAATAGGTTGATCGGTCTGTCTAGGCAGTTGTGTTACCAGGTTCAGGACATCTGTATGAGGTTGGATAGGATCCAGCCATTGTGGTCCATGTGGGTACCAATGACATAAGTAGGAAAAAGGAGTTGTTCTACATAGTATGGGACCTAGGCACCAAATTAACAAGCAGAACTTCAAAAGTAATCATTTATGGGTTATTACTGGAGCCATGTGCAATTTGGAAAGGACAAAACAGATTAAAGAGATTAATGTGTGGCTCAAAGATTGGTGTGGGAGGAGTGGGCTCCAGTTTGTGGGGCAGTGGCACCAGTATGCAGAACATGAAATATGTACCATTGGGGCAGCCTACATCCAAACCATGCTGGAAGCAATGTTCTTGCAAGTTACATAACTAGGGAGGGTTTTGAACTACACAGCAGAGGCAAGGGATCAAATTCAGGAAGATGTGGTAAATCAAAAAGCAGAGAAAACAGCATGTTCTGGAGAGAACACTACACAAAACCTGGTTTTGTGCAATGAGCTGGGAGTAATCAGTAATCTCATTCATAATAAAAGGTACCCACCTCTAGGAGTAGTGCTCATAAAGTAACACAGTAGGATATTCACTTGACTGGACCTTGGTCTCTGAATCCAGAGACCAAGGATAATATTCTGGGGGCCTGCACCAGCACAGCAGGTGACTGCAAAACCTTTGTTGTTGAAACCCATCTGGTTCATTGGGGTAAGCCATTGTACAGTTAAAGTTTACTTTAGAAAAACAGACTTGCACAAAGAATTGTCACTTGAAGTGTGTCCTAAATTTTAGGATCTTATGACTAAATTCCAGCACAACATCAAAAAGTTAGAAACGTAAGAAAACTAAAAAGGATTTGAAAAATAAAACGCATCAAATCTTGTAGTGTTAACTGTTTATCCTATCATATTCTTTTGAACATTTCTAACAGTATTTTATAGAATTTATATAATTGAACAGTATTGAAAGCTACAATTTCTGAATGCTCCTGCCCCTGATAATGATTTGTGTTAATTATTGCTGAGCCTGGGAATTTGTACCCTCAGCAGACTGCAGGTTCATTTGCAGATAGCAGGATAGTCAGTCCCTGCACGTTGAGTAGTTTAACTCTCTTACCCGTTACACAATCTGGGCACCAGCTCACGCCCTGGGCATCCTTCGCGCCGGTGAAATACGCAAAAATCACCTTGTCCTTGTTGGCGTCTACCACCTTCATGAACTCAACGAAACCGGACACTTCCACTACGACCATCTCAACTTCAGGACGCTCCCAAGCGATCAGACAATGAGCCTTGAATGTGAAGATCGTCCCCTGGCAGGAAGGGAGCGCATGCGCAGTTCTTTATGGGAAGGGAGGAAGAGCATGCGTTGTGTTTCCATTGGCGGGGCGAAGAAGCGCATGCGCAATTCTTCCGTCGGCGGGGTTCCAGGAGCGAACATTTAGGACCTGCGCACGCGCAGTTCCGGGCGCGGTGAGGCGGTTGGGTCCGGAGGGTCCGCGCCTGCGTAGCTGGGGGCCGGAGCTGACAGCGGCGCGCAGATTTTTAAACGGGACTACGAGCAGCCCATGCGCACAGCGATCCGGGTGACGCCGGCTACTTACAGGATTCTGTTGTCTAGCAACCGGGTGCCTGGCAACAGCCGGTGCTTCGGGCCTGTGACGCCATCTGGCCGACAGCCTGGGCTGGGGAGCGGATATAGTTGAAAGGGGGTGGTCGTCGTGTTCAAATTATCAGGTAAAGAAGTGCCACTAAACCGGGAGAGCTTCTGTGGTTCGACAATTAACTCAAGTCAGGTTAACCTACAGGATTTGCCTTTAACAGATCTGTGCTGATTTTCATTTATTACCAACACTTCTCCAAATGCCAGTTAATTTTATTGCAGATCATTGCCCCGGAAGTTCTCCCCTCGTGATATACGACTGACTGGCATTTAGCTGCTGATTTTTATCCCTCTATCCCACTTAGCGTTATAAATTACTTTTATACTATGGCCCTATTTTCAGCCTTTCTATTTTAAGTTAGAACCATAGAATCCGTACAGTTCAGAAGGAAGCTATTTGGCCCATCAAGTCTCACCGACTGTGCAAAAGAGCATCCCACCCAGGCCCTTCTCCCCATCCTATTCCTGTAACCCTGTGAATTTATCATGGCTGATTCACCTCCCTAACTTGTACCTCTCTGGACACCAAGGAGCAATTTAGCATGGCCAGTCCACCTAACCAGCCCATCTTTGGACTCTGGGAGGACACCAGGAGGAAATCCATGCAGATACAGGGAGTCTGTACAGTCAACTAAGGCTTGAATTGAACTTTGGGTCCCTGGTACTGTGAAGCAGCAGTGCTAACCACTATGTCACTGTGATGCCCTTAAAGAGAGACTGAAAAATTGAAATCCGCATGTTTAATTCTTCAGCCATAGTCAAACTGGGTGAGTCTCAGATCAAATCCTCTCCTCTGAAATGCATAGGGTCGACTGTGGTTTACTGTTACAGAGACAGTGAAATGTTCCTCAGTGCAAACACAGAGTATGAGGTACAACGTGAATTAGTTGCAGGTGCAGATTAAATTTAGAGTTTGACATTGTAGCCATTAGATATGGCTGCAAGATAGTCGGGACTGACAATGAAACATACCTGGCTTTAAAATTGGTGGGAAAGATACAGTAAGTGAAAGATGAAATTGAGATGCTATGCCTTGTCCATAACCACCTGCTGTTTCACCATCTAGGGCCCTGATTAAATGTTCAAAGTGAATCAAAGAGTTGCTTGTACTTTTTTCAATTTACAAACAATAATCACTACTTGCAATCTCTTCTCTTCATCAGGGAATCTAATGGTAGAGTGGGAGCAGATTCTTTCATTCGGTCAGCGTAAATTCTTGTTCCCAGCCTCCTGTCATTTTAATTCTAGTTTGTGCTCTCACTCTGGATGAAACTCGGTCTAACCTTGAAGACCAAAGGCTCATCTTTCAAATTGGTTATTGCAACTTCAGGAATTAACATCCAATTTAACAATTTTACGTCACTACCACTGCCTCGTGTTTGTTTTGTTTGATTTTGTCCAACAATTGTTGTTGACGATTCTCCAGCCCCCATTGCCACGTTCTAAAGGCCATCTTTCCTTTTTATCACCCATTACCTCCACTCCACAATTCATATCATCCCATCCCCCATCAACGCTTCCAAGTCCCCATTATTCCTTTTCTGAATGTTCTCTCTTGTCTTCATCGTCCCTTTTCCCATTGATTCTCCGTCTCCATCATTCCTTGTTTCTTTTTTTAAAAATCTCCCTTTTTTTGTTTTAATTATCCTTTTTGGGTTTTAAATCCAGTTTTAAAGAATTATCTGCACACTTTTATGTTCCCTTTTTATAGAGTTTGTATATTTTAATTGTATCAATTTGATCAATACAGATGATGATGGCCACAAAGATTCAGCATCACCACACACACATTGTGAACCCACCTCAGCCTTTCGGGGCTTTGGTGCCTTCCATACCAGCTGGACAAGATGTTGGAATGAGTGAACAGAGCAGGCCACAATTTTACAGGAATCAGGTATATAGTTATATTACCCCTTTGGTTACTATGTCAACTATACATCAACTAACAATATGTGGCACTCAGTTGAAAAGAATGCAACAAAAATAATTGAAAGAATATTAAAGAAGGCATAAAATATTTTAGTTAAAAATTTACTATTGACAGGAAACTCCCAATTTTGAACAACTTTATATTTCAATATTTTTATTTTCCATTTGCAGCAGCACCTACCTGCTTTTGTGGAACAATAAATGATTTTTTCTGTAATTAATGAGTACTTTAATGGAATGAGTCTTTGTGCAAAAAGAGAAAATCTGTGTTGAATATTGCTACTTGATTGATTGAAGACAGGTAATTTGCTCCGAAGTGGTGTCATACATTTGTGGAAGAAAGCAATGTGGGCCACAGATGTTAATTCCTCTAATTTTTCCCAATAAAATTTCTATATCCTGTGGCACTTATCATAAGAAGACAATGAATTGATGATCATAGCTTTACTTGTGTTGAAGGAGAGAATAGGATGACAAGTTATTCAGACTGTCCTGGTACAACTTTTGGTTATTTACAACATAATTTTGTGGAATCACTGTGTCTGCGTGGGTTTCCTCCGGGTGCCCCGGTTTCTTCCCACACTCCAAAGATGTGCGGGTTAGGTTGATTGGCCATGGTACATTGCCCCTTAGTGTCCTGGGCTGTGTAGGTTAGAGGGATTAGTGGGGTAAATGTATGGGGTAAGGGGGGTTAGGCCAAGGTGGGATTGTTATCGGTGCAGACTCAATGGAACTTCTGCATGTAGGGTTTCTCTGGTTCTAATCAAATTTCTACTCCAATTACTAGATGGTGGAACAAAAAAAAATTTGTGTATTCCTTAATTTTAAATGAAAAGTGTCTGCAGTGAGAATAACAAACTCAAATGGCTAAAGCTTTTCTTAATTTTGTTTTAGTTAAAATTCAATAAAGATGCACTGAGTACTGTTTCCAACATGGCTGCAACAGTCATGGATCCTCGTCCAATTGTAATTGAAAAGCTACACCCACCTTGCGAGCCACATGTTCTAGATGATTCCCAGAGTAGCCACAGCTCCATGCAATTTTCTACTGTATCTGAAGAGAGGCTGAATATGGCTGTTAGGATGGCAAAGCGTGATCTGAAAAAAAGACATCTGGAAGAGCAGGTAAAGGATTACTTGTGTAAGCTTGAGCAAGATCAATCTGAAACATCAAAATACATTAATCGAGTGAAGGGGAAACCTACTGAGAATCCTACATGCATCAGGAATCGGCCAAAAATAGACAGCCTTGCAAAACTGAGACACCAAAGGAACCAAGCTGCAAAAGAGGGATTTACAAAGTCTGGTGCCAAGGTCTATATTTACACTTCTCTCCAAGGCCAAGTTAGGCCTCCCCGTTCTGATTCACCACCAACTCATGACCCAGGCCCAGACCTGAATCGCCAGGGCAGTAAAACTGCTGAAGAGATCCGTAGGTTGAGAACAGAGCTCAGCAAGTACTTTCAGAAAATTGAGGAACTTTCCAAGAAAGGTATAGTATCTTTTCTATAATACCAATTTAGTTACGAAATTGCTGATGTTGCCTAACATAAAGCACTGGTGTAAACTGGAAATAATGTTTCAACTTCTATACATTTTGCAAGTCAAAGCAAGCTTTTTGGAGTGGTTAATCATATTCTTGGAACAAATGGTGGCTCAAGGGCTACATTTACATCCCAAGCTTTGACAAGCCGTCCTGCATATTTCTTGTTTGCTAGCTTGCGCTGTTTTGATATTGTGGCATGAATCTTTGAAAAAAGCTGGTTTTTCAACTTGGATGATTTCTAAATCAGAACGTGTTAACTTTCAGCATCTTGAGACCTTTTGAATTTAAATCCATGTATTCATTCATTCAATGAGGCCCCGTTATATTTCATTATAATGAATCCTTGACCCCTTTTTGATTCCCCCTCTGGCTTTTCTACTTAATTTTCAATCATTTGAGCTGCTTTAATCAACTAATTGCATTGTGTTAGCATTTACACTAATTAATCAGGTTCCCCATGTGATACTGAAAATGTATGCAGCAGCAAAATCATAAATTAAGAATTGTTTATTAACCTTTGGACAGCATTGGAACATTGATCTTATCTAGCAATTCCTAGGTCCATCTATTTTGCCTTCAATCACCCTTGTATTTGCATGATGAGCAACGACATTGAGTCATTACACGTCTCGATTCTGGAATACAACATATTAGAATATTTTCTGAAGGAAACCCTTCAATTTGCATTGAAATAAATTAATGTTATCTCCTACCTAAGACAGTTGTTCTGAAAACAGCGTGCAAGTAATCGGCAGATAGGGTTAATTGACAAAATACGTAAGAGATTTCAAACGTGGTTGACTCTTAATTTCCCTCTGAGCTGACCTAGCAAGCCATTTGGGGATGGACAACAAGTGTTGGCCTTGCCAGTGACACCCACATCTCATGAAATAATTAAAAAAAAGCTCCGTTATGTCGCAGTCACATTAATAGCTTGCTGAATATATGATTGAATATGTTTGCTGTTGAGACTAATGTCTAAGATTGATGTAAAATTATCAGCCACAGTGATAGATGTATGTGTACTAGCTTCCATAGACCGCTATTCCCTTGACCCCGGAGAAACTCTTGCATCTAAATGATAAACTCATACCTGTCTGCGTATTTCCAGCGGAGCCATACAATCTTAACTTGTGTACGTGTGATGGAGGACTGCATTCCCTTTCAGGATGAATCAGATTGAACATAGAAGGATCAGAGGAGAAGCAAGAAGGGAACTTGAAAAGAGATGAACAGCTAACATAAAAGAGTATCCCCAAGATCTTCAATAAATATGTTCATAATAAGAGTGGTAAAAGAAAGAGTAGGTCTGATTAGGGATAAAAAAACATGGAGGCTTACATGTGGAGACAAGAGAAGCAGTGGAAGTACTAAATGAATACTAGCATCTGTCTTTACAAAGAAAGAAGAGGCCGAAGTGAGAGAGGAGGTAATGAACACTTAAGGAATTTACAATTGAGAAGGAAGAAGTATCAGGCTTCCTTTATTTAAATTGATAAGGCATCGGGACTGGATGAGATGCACCCAAGGATGCAGAGGGAGGTGAGAGTGGAAATTTCAGAGACACTGGTGATAATCTTCTAGTCTTCCTCTGGTACTGAGGAATGGAGAATTGTGAATGTTACATCTTTGTACAAAAATGTGTGCAAAGTAATTCCAGCAACTACAGACCAATCAGTTTGACTTCAGTGATAGGGATACTTCTGGAAACTATAGTTTGGGACAAAATCATTAGACAGGCTCAGGATAATTAAGGAAAGTCAGCTGTGGACAATTGTATTAAACTTGCTGCAGTTTTTTGAGGTGATAATGACGAAGATTGAGGGCAATGTTGCTGATATGATGCATAAGGATTGGAAGTGTTGTCAACTGCATTGAAGTTCAATGTAGAGAAGTGTGAAGTGATTAATTTTGGCAGGAAGAATGTGGAGAGGAAGCAAAAGGAGAAATTCTTAATGAGATCCAGAAACAAAAGGATCTCAGTGTATATGCACAGAAGACATTGTAAGTTGCAAGGCATGTTGAGACAGCAGTTAAAGTGTATGATATCCTAGGATATATTAATAGGGACATTGAGTACAAGTGTAAGGAAGTCAGGTTGAACTTGTATAAGACACGCGTGAGGCTTCTTCTGAATTAGTGCGACTAGTTATGGGTGCCGTACTTAAATGATGTGAAAGCATTGGAGACAGCACAGAGTATATTCGCAAGAATGATTCCAGGGATAAATAACTAGCTATGACGATAGATTGGAGAGGTTGGATGTGGTTTTCTTAGAGAAAAGAAGACTGAGAGGAGACTTGAAAGAGGTATCCGAGATCCTAAGAGGTATGGACAGGATACACCGTGAGAAATGGTTCCCTCTCAAGTACATCAAAAACTGATGGGCACTGATACAAAATAATGGACAAGAGGAATAAAAGTGATGGAGGAAATCTCTTTTACCTGAGGCTGGGTTAAGTCTGAAACAAACTTTGAGAGGGTGGTGGTGGTAGGGTGTGATCAAGGTATTTCATTCGATTGCTATTTTAAAGAGAGAGAATGTGCAAGGTTATGAGGATAAGATAGGAGAGTGGGAATAGGTAGAATGCTACTTCACCAAGCCAATGCAGTCAGATGGGCTGAATGGTCATTTTCTGCATCCATTGATAAGCTCCAACTCACAAATGTGCCATATCATTTGTTTACTCATTTAGGACCTCACACAGCCTCAGAAAACATAGCACATCATTAATCTCTCTGTTCTCTCCACTTCTCTGTCTTCCTTTGGTGGCTTGTCTTTTGCCTCTGATTAAGAAATGTATTTTTTTAGTGGAAGATTTCGTGGTTAGAGCATAAAGAAGAGTAGGAGTAGGCAATATAGTCTCTGAATCCTGCTCATCATTCAATAAGATCTCAGCCTTGAATATACTGAAAGTCTGCACATCTGTAGCCCCCTCAGCCTGAGTACTGACTTAATTTTTAGAACACGTTTAAGGTAATTTTTGGATCAAAGAGGAGGATTCACAATGCCAAGATCAGTGAGGTAACTATTGTGATATTGTAGGCCACTTGCTAGATTTCCAAGGAACCTGGCCAAGATCTGGGATGATGGCAGATGTGTGATTGAGAGTGAACTGAGAGGCCTTTTAAGAATTTCTGAAATAGCAAATCATGTCCACGTGAACATGCTATTCTACGTGAGGTTGTGTTTGAATAAATGTATGAACATTTTGTACAAATTTATAGCCTGCTCTTACCTTGATTTAGATTTTCAGGAGTTTCACTTTTTTTCTTAAGTCTGCAATAATCTTTAATTTTTCAAGAATAATGTCAACCAGTAGCCTACCAAATGGGGGGAAAATTAACAACTCTCGTGGGCAAAAATAGATGTTTTGTGCCTGTCGTAGATCTCTGAAAGGAAATATTTCCTTCCACTGGGTCAGAGGTGTGGAAGGCTTGGTGTGGGAAAATGGAAGTGAAGGCTGTGGGGAAGCAAATCTGGATGGAGGCAGCAAATTAATCCTTATTCAAAAAGAGAGGGAGGTAGAAAGTAGAAAACTATAGACTAGTTAGTTTAATGTTGTTGTTGGGAAATTGTTAGAATCCATTATTAAGGAAGCAATAGCAGGACATTTGGATAGTCAAAAGACAATCCATCAAAGTCAGCATGGTTTTATGAAGGGTAAGTTGTGTTTGACTAACTTGCTAGAGTTCTTCAAATATTTAACAAGCCAAGTGGATAATAGAGACCCTGTTGATGTAGTAAATCTGGAAGGCATTTGATAAGTTGCCGCACAGGAGATTAATACACAAGGTAAGATCACGCGGGGTTGGCGGTATTTTATTGGCTTGAAGTGAGAACAGGGCAACTGATAGAAGGTATGGAGTTGGAATAAATGAGTCTTTTTTCTGGTTGGCAAGATATAATTAATGGAGTGTCACAGGATTCGCTCTGGGTGGGGAGGGGGAGGGGGGGGTGCCCTCAAACTATTTATAATCTATATTAATGACTTGCATCTAGTGATAGAAGGTACTATACCTAAATTTTCACATGACACTAAAATAGATGGGGTAGTAAGTTGTAATGAGGAAATAATAAACCTACAAATGGATATATATAGGTTAGGTGAGTCTGCCAAAAAGAAGCAGATGGAGTTTAATGTGGATAAGTGTGAAGTTATCTATTTTGGTCAGAATAATGGAAAGGCAACTTACTATCTTTCTGGAAAGGACTTTGGGGTGTGCTGATGCAGAGGGATCTGGGTGTCTTTGTGCATAAGTTGCAGAAAACTGGTATGCAGGTACAAATAATAAAGAAAGCAAATGGAACTTTATAGCTAAAGAAATAGAGTATAAAAGTAAGGAAGTGTTGCTGCAACTATTTAAGGCATTGGTGAGACCACACTTTGAGTACTGAGTACAGTTTTGGTCTCCTTATTTTGAGGAAGGATGTAATGGCATTCAAAGCTGTTCAGTGGAGGTTCACTGGATTGATTCCAGAGATGAGGGGTTTGCCTTGAAAGATTGAGCAGTTTAGGCCTATATTCTCTAGAGTTTAGAAGAATGAAAGGAGATCTAATTGAAGTATGTAAGATGATAAAAGGTATTGACAACGTAGATGTAGAGCAGATGTTTACTATGGGGCAATCTAGAACAAAAGGTCATAGTTTTAGCATAAGGGATAGCAGATTTAAGAGATGAGGAGAAACTACTCTCAAAGTGTTGTGCGTCTATGGAATTTGCTAACTTTGAGTACAGTGGATGCCATGATGTTGAATAAATTTGAGGAGATAAATCTGTCTACCAGTTATGGAGAACTGGCAGGAAAGTGGAGTTGAAGCAGAGATGAGATCAGCCATGATTGTATTGAATGGTGGACCAGGCTCAAGGGGCTGGATTGCCTACTCCTGCTTCTAGTTCTTATCCAGGGAGTTTGGAAAGCTTCTCTGGTGGGTTGCGCTAGATGGAAAAGGTATGGACAGGTAGGATTTGGTCCATGGTGGTAATGATGTTAGTGTAATTCCTATAGACAGTCAAATTGCTTGAAGGCCGGGTCAATTGGATAGCCAGAAGAATAGAATTAGGAACAAACTGCTGGAAGTTGCAGCGTTAACATTTTAGATTGTGTTCTCTCATCAGAACAGCTGACATATTGGCCATCACCAGATTACTATACATAGTTGCTGCAGGATATATTGTAACTAGTAGTCACTTGAAAATCAGTATTTCAAAGCAGATCTGACAATTGTCTTATCCAGTTAAAATTCTGCTCTAATTTTTTTAAATGCTTTCAGTGTTGATGGTATAAAATTGAATAATTACTGTGGTTAGAATTTAAAATAAAATGTGATGTTTTACATTTTAAGTATCACTTCCCTGGCCTTTTATGAGGCAAAATCAATAAATCAATTTCTTTTGGATTACTGTTCTAATTTTGAGTTTTAAAGCAGTTTTCTGTGACTGTTTTTACATGAGAACAAATTTGCTCAAGTGGTTTACTCTATTAGAGTTGTGTTGCAAATGTGTATCGCTCTATGAAATGACTTGCATGTATTTGAAACTTTGAGTACTTATTTCTGCCTTATGAAACTTGGATCTGTATTGACTAATTTTAATGTGGAAATAATGGTGAGGTTAATGTCACAATTGTTATTAAAGTGTAATTCGGACAGCAGCTTCCAGTGACTGCACATGCAGATAAAAGCAGAAATCGGGAAGTTGTTGTCTGAATTACCCTGGCCCTTCAGAAACTGTTACATATTTAGAGATTCTGTATTGCAACATAGAGTATGGTGTAAATTCCTGCACTTGTGTAATATATACCCACTAAATTTGCCAAAAAAAAAGGGTCTTGTCCATTTCAATGGAAGTAAATTTTTAACATGCAATAAGTCTTGATCCCTGCCAAACAAACTTTCTGGTACTGAAAATAAACTTCCATGAACATGGAATTGTTGAAGAATTTAAAAAATATACATCTTTGCTCCTCTTTTTCTCACTGTCTCAATCCCATCTTTTTTCTCTTCCCTCTATTTTGCCTTCAATATCTGATTTGTCTGAGATTCCTTGCACACACTGAAATATCTTTCTAATTATAGTAAATTCTGGTGCAAAATCCAATGGAAGGTCTGTATGCTAATACAACCAATAGCCAGCATCATCAGAGACTAAATAGACTGGGACTGGGTCTGTACTCGTTGGAGTTGAGAAGGATGAGGGGGAATCTTATAGAGACATATAAGATAATGAAAGGGATGGATAGGGTAGAAGTAGAGAGATTCTTCCCGCTTAGAAAGGATAGCAGGGCTAGAGGGCACAGCCTCAAGATAAGGGGGGGGGGAGCAGTTTAGATCGGAGTTGAGGAGGAACTTCTTCACTCAAAGGGTGGTGAATCTCTGGAATTCTCTGCCCGTTGAAGTGGTGGAGGCTACCTTGCTAAATATATTTAAGTCACGGGTAGATAGGTTTTTGACAGACAAGGGAATTAAGGGTTATGGGGAGAAAGCGGGAAAGTGGAACTGGTCCACTTCAGATCAGCCACGATCTTATTGAATGGAGGGGCAGGCTCGAAGGGCTAGATGGCCTACTCCTGCTGCTATTTCTTATTCATTGGCTGCCAGTCTAGCTCATTAGTTACTGTTAACCAATGTTCACAGCATGCAGATTGATTCTTCCATCTTTCTCTCATCTGGCATATTTCCAGAAATGTAGCATTTGTCATGAAAATCATTTTGCTGTTTGTAAATTGCCTTGATAATGTATTATACATCATTGTTTTATTTTGTTAGAGAAAAATGTGGATGTCCTGGACCCTGATGAAGAACGCAGAATGCAGATAAAAAGACAAGAACAGGCCACCCGCTCGGCGAGGATGCTATACGTTTTGCAGCAGCAAGTGAGTACTGAGATTGAATGTTACTAAGTGTCTAGTTAATTGTGGTCAGATTTTCCATTACAGATCAAGTCTGGCCGATACAATTATTTGTATACTTACTAATGTGGAGAATGAGAAGTCTACAAGGAGCATGAATTTTCTGCTTGTAAAACAGAAATGACTGGATAATGCATGTTCTTTTATTTGGTTAGTCTGCAGCTCATAGAATCAGAGAATCCCTGCAGTGTAGAAGGAGGCTATTTGGCCCATCAAGTCTGCATTGACCACAATCCCTATCCCTGTAACCCCATGTGTTTACCCCTCTGAAACCCCTAACCTGCACATCTTTGGACATTAAGCGGGCAATTTAGCATGGCTAATCTACCTAACCTGCATGTCTTTGGAGTGTGGGAAGAAACTGGAACATTCAGAGGAAATCCACGCAGACATGGGAAGAATGTGCAAACTCCACACAAACAGTGACCCGAAGTTGGAATCGACCTTGGTGCTGTGAGGCAGCAGTGCTAATCACTGTGCCGCCCACATTGTTCCACCATTGTAGTTGATGAATTGGCTGCTGACCTTCAAATCTTAACCAACACCCCATGAAGACATGTAATAGTAGCATTTGAGTTTTTCCTTCCATTAAATCTTGCATGTTGATTGTAGAAACTTTATTATTGACACTGGAAGTTCCATAATTTTTATTCCGTAAATATATGCCATGGCTCCTTTTTTATAAAATAAATAATGTTCGGACTTACAGAACTTTACAGAAATTGCTGCTTCTGCTTGCTGAAAAAAGATGGATTGCATGGTAAATCCTAATGTTGTGTAAATGAATTTGAAGTAGAAGCTTTGTTACGTAATGCTTTTACATCTCTTTGATAGTCCATAAGCAATATATCTCAATGGATAGATTTCAGTGAAAATTGATATACAGATAAGGTAGAGCCCAAGGAAGAACTGATTAGTTTTTGATGAAGATGCTGATCTGAATACTGGAATATTTTAAAGGATCTTTTAACTGGGAGATAGGAGAATTTTTGTTTTAAAGTATGATTATTTTAGTGGTGGAATTTGTTACAGCTGTCAGAATGTGAGCAGGGTTTTCAGAGTAGTTTATTAGATGTGGATTAGCCTGTAGATGAAAACTCTTAATAAAAAGATTCCTCTTTTTAGTTTTGTAGTTAAGAGCATTAGCCAGATAGGGAAAAGCCTCAAGGAAGAGCTGATTCATTGTAATAACATTGAATTAAAACAGCATGGAGGAGGTATGCGCTACACTGAGTACCTACTTCTCTTATTTTAGAAACTGTGATGTGTAGCCTGCTGGAACAGGAACATAATGAATGCACTGGATAGGATAGTGTTCATATAAATCAAAAAACAGGTTTCAAAATGCAATCATTTGGACAAAGCATTTTAAATATTTCATGAAGATCTAGCAGCTGGTTGTTCTGTATCCAAATTGTCTTTGAATATTGTAGGAATGCTGTGCTGGTAATGAAACGAGATTTTTTTAATATATCTGATCAAAGCAGTTGTTTGTCTTGACTTGTGCATGTTTTTATTGTTTAATTCAGGTAAATGAAATACAGGAAGAGATAGAGAAACAAAGCCCACATAAAATAAAACATACCAAAAAGGTGAGAAAGTTAGATATTTTGTTTTAAGTATCTTAGTGCAAGTGGATATTTTTCTTTTTGAGAACTACAACAAAATAAGTTAATCTTTAAGAGAGAAATTTTGCTGAGGTAGTTTTTTTTCATTTCTTCAGTATTATAGTCAACTTTTAGATTTTACTAAATTATTGCTTGGATTCAACAGGTAGATTATACTGTTCCCGATTTGTCCCATCAAAATAAGTTGGGTTAATGGTGCTCACCATTTATACGCGTGCAAATGATATAGCAAATTTGTGAGAAGGGACAGAGGTGCTGTTAAACCCAAATAACCAAAAGTGACGTCCAAGTTGTACTACTCCATTGTTAACTTTGCAAAAAACAGCACTCTGCAGCCTGCCTCACGTTGAATACATTGGCACAAGGTGATTGTATTTGCTTGGTAGTTTGGAAGTAAACATGCCATAAAGATTAAATCTTGACTATTATAGCCTAAGTACTTTTAACAATTTATTAATCATTAGCAATCAAATTCTCTAGCACTAAACATTTATTATTACAAGCAAGGCGTCTGGGATCACATTCGTTTGGGTTTTAATTGTTGGAGGCTTTAAAATATGAAAAAATTAAAACTTGTTGTCATTGGCCCCCTTTTATTTCTTCCTATACCTGGGTTGACATGTGAAATAGCAACAGTAGGCCATTCTGCCCCTCTAGCCTGCTCTGCCATTCAATCAGGTTATGGTTGACCTGTTTGAGTTCCACATTCCCCATCAATCCCCATAACTTTGCCTAACAAGAATTTATCTACCTTCTGGGACAGAGTCCCAAAGTCACACAATCCTCTGCGAGAAAAGAATTCTCCTCATCTGTATCCTAATTTTAAAACCCTGTCCAATAGTTCTGGATCGCCAGCAAGAGGAAGAATCCTTTCAACACCCACCTTGTCAATACTGTTCTGGATCTTATACTTCAATTAAGACAACACTCCCGTCTTCAAACTCTAATGGAAACAAGCCCAACCTTTTCAACCTATTCTCCTACTTATTCCGGGTATCAGTTTAGTAAACCTCCAATGAACCGCCTCCAATGTTTCCATTTTAATTTATACTTTCTTTTCACCCTTGCTGTATTTGTTCTGCAATGCTTCAACCTGATTGGCAAATTTCCTTCCCTAAAGGACATTAATCAATCTTACCTCATCTGGCCTACATGTGACTCCAGAGCCACAGCAATGTGGTTGACTCTTAACTGCCCTCAGGCAACTCAGGGTGGGTAATAAATGCTGGCCCAGCCAGTGATGCCCATGCCCCACAAATACATTTTTAAAAAAAGAAAATATGTAGTTGCTTGACCTGTTCACTTTGGTCCCAAATGCCTTGTTTTTTCTCATTGTGATGTTTTCAGCTTGCATTTGCTTTTCCTGTGCAGCAAGTTGTTTTAATTTCTTGGATGATGTTTTAGTTTTCATTAACTCTTCTTTATCACAAACACAGGTTAATAAACAATGATTCTACTTATGATGAAATTTGAATCAGTTTTAATATGAATGTTGCTGAAATGGCTGTCTATTGCAATTTTTACGTGTTTCAGTCTCGAGCCATGACTCGGTTAGCAGCTGCGCATAGAGGAGCTGTGCGGGCATTACAAATGTTTGTTGGTCAGCTTTCTGGACAATCTGAGCAGCAGATTCCTACCTACTACAAGGAGCTGGGTCAATTGATTCGACAGCTTTCCCTTTGCTCTGCCAGAATGGAAAGTGATATGGACTCTTCTATATCAGAAACCATTATTAATATTCTTCAGCAAGTTGAGGTAAGTCTTTGTAAAAAAAAAATTAAGAAATAATAAGGTGTAATATTACAGTTTGGCTGAGGTTTGAATTTAGAAGTGCCTCTGTAATATGGGCACATTTAGCAGTATTTGCAAACCCAAAACAGACATCCAATGGATTACCATTTTTTTTCCCTTCCTGGTCACGAGGCTGATTTTGGCAGCAGAATGGGGCAGGTTACATCGAGAGGAGAAAAACTGGACATGAGCCCGATTTTTCCACATCCTGCCTGATCTTGCGGGTTGGCCATGACCAATTGCCTGGCATGACAAGCCAGTGAGATCGCCCCCTGTCTAAGAAGAAAAGGGAACGACGTAACATGCGGCAGATAAAATTTAGCATGGAGAGGTCTAAAGTGATACATTTTGGTAGGAAGAGCAAAGAGAGGCAATACAAAATATAGGGTACAATTCTAAAGGAGATGCAGGAACATGGAGACCTGGGGGTATACTCTGGGTATAACAACTAATCTAATTAACAATTTGCCAACACCTTGAGAGCATTGTAATTAAAAACAAAAACTACAGCAGAAACTTACCAACTTTAAGTTAAAATGGCCTTTCTGGAACTGTTGATGCAGATTGAGAAAGTGGTTAATATGTGCTGCAACTATTTGAAGTTTCTGTGTGGCCTAATGATCATTTTGTACGTTCGCCAGAGAGATTCATATGTGATGAATCGATGCAGCACACTCCACACTTCCTGTGCAGTGCATCTCATCATGGGCTGTCAGTCAGCTGTATCGGGGAAAACTGCAATTGGCAAAAGGTTAGCACCAAGGTGCAACTGAAACCTTAAGTACAGTGGCTATTTCAGACAGTTCAGTAAGTTTTTTTTCCCTGATAAGTACCCCCACCAACTGAGGGAGGCTTATAATAACATAAGAAATAGGAGCAGGAATAGGCCATCTAGCCCTTTGAGCCTGCCCCACCATTCAGTAAGACCATGGCTGATCTGATATTGTTTGATCTTCACTGCATCTGATGGAGAAATAGCATTAAGAATAATATAAATGGTAGGGATGGTTTACATCATGTTTTCTCACTTGTCAACGTGACATGAAGAATATTTTTGTGCATGATAAGCAAGGGATATTGTTGTTAACAATAATAACTATATTGGCGCTGAAATGGACCAAAACAGAATAAAATGGCACTGATAATGGAAGATCTAAGTATGGAAGTCAATAAGTGGAACAGCTAAGTGCTTTGAACTCCCACATGCTGCTTCATGGACTATTAGACAATATATTTACTCAAGACTCCTCATAATTTGTGCAACTCCGGTTCAGAGAGGTGCTCCACTTCCTACTTAATATAAAGAATCATTAAAGCTATCGATGTGCACTTCCTAGTGTCTCAAAAAGCAGAAATCTGCACGCAGGTCAGCTGCTCACTCAAACAAGGGATTGACTCTAGTTTGGGGAAACCTTGAATGAAAGAAAGGGAGAAAAAATATCCCTGAATGAATATAAAGTCTTGCTTCAGGAACTAAAAATGTTTTATTTTGTGAATTTATCAGGACTTGGATTCACTGCTTGGGAAGCAACTTCCTCAAAAGAAATCCAACCAATTGCCACAGAGAGCACGAAGTGTTTCCCCACCAAGTAGAAAAGGATCTCTACCTAGACACAGAAGTCGTTCTGCTGAAAGGGCACAAAAACCATCCATCACAAAGAATACTGTTCCAGTTGCACTGAAACAATTGCCTCCTTTAAAGACAGTGCATATTGGTAAGTCATTTCATTTCTTAAAAAAAGTCCCTCTTAAATCTGATGCAGTACTAGTATTGCAGAAAGGGGAAGATTTAATGTGGTATTGTAATGTGGACCATTGCTCGTTACAGATTAGCAAATCACCTCTTTTGAAATGGCATTTGAGTGAAATGTGAATGCAAACTTTCACCTACCTGTTGTCTGTGACATATTTTATACAGACACTTTGACCGGTTTATTACACATTTACTGAAGTGCTTTTACTTTGAGATGGACAAAGGACTGTGGTTCAAACTTAGCTTTATAGTAAACACTCAGGTTAAAGAAACAATTCTTACACAATAAATAACTTTCCCTAAACTAGGCTAATTGCTTGAGAATTAGATATTACCTGATCTGGCGAAATTGATTCGGCTGCTGGGTTCAATTCCCTGAGCTCACGGCAACAGATGATCTAAGGGTCCTCTTAGCATGAAGGTGGACCTCGCAAACCCTGTTGCGTCATTCCAGGTCACAGCAGTCACGATTGGTGGAGTCTTTGCTGGAGTTTGACTCGAAAAATGGCTGTTTTATCTCCCATCCCTTCAAATATTCCTTGATTTTCAGCCAATGGGGTAACATGGCGGAGGTCAACACCCAGTAAGGTTAGGCCAGGTCATCCATAGAATCCCTACAGTGCAGAAGGATGCCATTTGGCCCATTGAGTTTGCACTGACCACAATCCCACCCAGACCCTATTCCTGTAATGCCATCTATTTACCCTTCTAATCCCCCTGACGCTAGGGCCAATGTATCGTGGCCACTCAACCTAACCCATACATCTTTGGACTGTGGGAGGAAACCCACGCAGACACAGGGAGAATGTGCAAACCTCACACAGACTGTGACTGACCTGAGGCAGGAATTGAACCTGGGTCCCTGGTGCTGTGAGGCAGCAGTATTAACCACTGTGTCATCATGTCACCCCAATTGCACATCTCTCTTTTCGGGATGTCGTTGATAGCACCAAAACATAATATCTTCTGGATGAGTACCTCGTAATGGGTTTCAAGCAATAACAACACTTCCATTGTAAAACTTGAACCTTTCTATTCGATATGTAAAAGTCTGGGTTCTAGTTTTGAGCCATGATGATTCCCTCTTGTTCAAGTGGAGTACTCCTGTTTGAAACGCAAGACAGTTCTGGTATGTGCCCTTGTTGTCTTTGACCTGTGATATCCTTAAAAAGGCAGTTTTAAGCAGTATTTAAAATGTCCATTTTTATGTTGGGCCTAATTTTTCAGGCCTTGCCCATTTAACCACATACCATTAGCAGAAATAAATTATTTTATTTTGACTTTCAACCATTCATTTTAATGGATGGGATTTTCCCATCACACCCGCTGGGGGGAATAGTAGCGGGTGGGACAGAAAATTTGGTGGACCATTTAAAGGTTTGTTGAATTCAGGCAGGAATTTTTGATCTTGGGTCGTGCATGGCTGAAAATTCCTGCCCAATGAATCTTAATTGTTACCAAACTTCTCCTGGTGTGGTCTAACTGCAATGTTATGCAGTTTAGTCATGATTCCCTATATTTTGCTTTTTTTTAATATTTCAATAGTCTGTTGACTGGGTTTACTGCTCTGCATTAATTTCACACAATGAGAGTCAAATTTACTGAAACTCAGGTTTCTTTCACCTTCTTCAGCTGTTTTAATAACAGTCATGAAGTATGGGCACTTCCAATTTTTCTTGCTGTCTGTAGTATTTTACATTTCAATTTTTTTCTGCCATTGATCTGATGTACAAATTTTATCTAATGCATTCTACAGTGTCAGAATTAATGTACTATATTGCTAATTGTGAGAGCTGCGTCACTTGGTTTGTTTGTCCCAACTGTGCATGTAGCTTTTCAGAATGCAACTGATATGAGACTACTTGAAAGATGACAAATGTTCTTTCACGTGCACAATTTGGTTAGGAAACAAGTATTTAATTGGTCTGTGTGGAAATGCTCTTGCATTATTTGACTGCAAAACAAAAAGGTAAAATATTCTTGGATTAGTGCACCTGTCAATAAAATATGCCTTTTTAAAATATGTTTTTTGCACAGATGAAAGCTTGCATGTTGCTGAATCCCCCAGAGCCCAGCATTGTGGTAAAGAGTGTCTGCCTCTCCATGAGGAGCAACAACAGGAGGAAGGCCCTCCAACTCCTGATAGGAATGCTGTGTTGAAGGCTGGATTAGATGCCTTGCAGCGTGTTGCAGCCTTGAAAAAATCTGTTCCGGAAAGAAAGGCAACTAAGAAAGGAGTGCTGCTGCCTAACAGGTCATGTGTAAGTCTGCACAGTGATTGTAAGAACATAAGAACATAAGAAAAAGGAGCAGGAGTAGGCCAACTAGCCCTTCGAGCCTGCCCCGCCATTCAATAAGATCATGGCTGATCTGTCTTGGCTCAGTTCCACATTCCCGCCCTCTCCCCATAACCCTTAATCCCCTCTCTTATCAAAAACCCATCAACCCGCGTCTTAAAAATATTTAGCGAGGTAGCCTCCACCACTTCAACGGGCAGAGAATTCCAGAGATTCACCACCCTTTGAGTGAAGAAGTTACTCCTCAACTCCGTTCTAAACCGCCCCCCCCCCTTTATCTTGAGGCTGTGCCCCCTAGTCCTACTATCCTTCCTGAGCGGGAAGAGTCTCTCCACCTCTATCCTATCCATCCCATTCATCATCTTATACGTCTCAATGATTGTATTAGGGTATTCTGTTATAAGGGTGGCTAATGCTGTAGCTGTCTTTCACAATTAAAACCATAGACATGCTCAGTATTAATCCCATGGCCTGGATTTTGCTGTACTAATAAAAGTAATACTATTAGCACTCACAGTTATGACAGAGTAAAACTGACAGTGACATCTGACTTCACGTTGCATTAAAAGTAGAAATCCAGAAGTTGTTTTTGGTGATGTCCTGTTCCTCCATGGGGTGCGGTCTGTTGCAGAAAAAAATCTATGCACAGCGGTTACTGTAACGGTGTAAACTTGGGATCATTACCTAATTAAGCATGAGTCTAGTATTAAAGACAGATGAAGTGTTAAAGCCTGTGCAGTCAAAAGTTGTACAGAAGGAACAGTGCAACTCCACGTTGCCAGTTTTAGATCCTCGTAAGTGGGTATTGGTTTCAGACCAGTGCATCGCAACTAGAGGTTAATGTGAATGACTGCAAGGTATATTGCTTGCTCTGATCATCTGTCTTTTCACTACATTTTTAGAATTCTTCATTGAATTTTATAGATTATATTGAGACGTGAAGTAATTCAGTCCATTATCATTTTTCCTTATTTTTCTTACATTATGGACAGCAAAGAGGACAGAGCACTCTTACAATGCAAGCTTGCTTTCAGAAAGCTACATTATCTTCAGAACTAAAGAAAAATCAGGGACCACTTAAAGAAAGCAGGCCTCCATGGATTCCAGGATATCCCATCTCCCCTGCTGCAACTTCTAAACGGCAAGTAGTCTGTGCAATAATTTGCAAATACCCTGTACTTTATTGTGATGTATCAGTGGTATGCCAGAACATGTGCATCTCATTCTTCTGCATACTTTTAAGTTGTTTTGTTTGCGAATAAAAAGAACAAAAATTAAATCTTTGTTATTTGAAAGATTATTATAAACTTAACACAGTATTTTGTTAAAATATGGTTGCTTTTGTTCTGGTTACAATGTGTGAAATGTAAATTTGTCCTGTGCTGCTATAGTGTGTGACTGGAATTTTTTTTTAATGATTGTTAGAGTTCCATGGAAGAAACAGAAACTAAAATTGGAATGTCAGAAATCTAAATTTACAGACAAAAGTCAAACTAACTTGCTAAAGGAAATGGAACAAGAAAGGCAAGAAACTGCTAGGATTGAAGCAATCAGGTAAAGCTGCTAGTTTCAATGGGGATTGATTACCAAATAATTGCAAATGAGAGAGACTATTTGGCCCATTTTCATTCATTCAAGGAAATTTTAACATTTTCAATTGCAACATTCCATTTTTTGTCAAATAATTCTGGAGATTTCTGGGGTATATCTTGAAAGCTTCTTCAAAGATTTTTTGTTTTGGAAATTATTATAGATTCGGACCAGTTTATTTGAAAAATGTAGTGGCTTGATATTTTTTCTTCAACTTGGTTTAAGTTTAATCTTTGGAAGTATCTTGGCAATATTTCTATTTGAAATTCGTTTGTGCAGTCTCAATACAGTACATCAACTCGTAGCACAGAACTATCCCTAATTTGACAGTCAAAGGACTACTGGTGCGGGAGAATAATGCACTGCTATTTTCTAGGCTGAGATGGTACAGATAAATTATTTTATCCTAGCCATTTTTCCCCTGGCCTGAGAGTGCTTGATGTTATTCTGTTCTCCAACTGAGATCACGTACCAACCGACTAAAGAGCAGCTTCTTCCCTGGTGCCATCAAACTTTTAAATGGATCTACCATATATTACACTGATCTTTTTCTATAACCTAGCTGTGAATGTAACACTACTGTGCACTCTCTCCTTTCCTTCTCCCCAGTGTACTCTATGAATGATATGTTTTGTCTGTATAGTGGCAAGAAACAATACTTTTCACTGTATCCCAATATATATGACAACATTAAATCAAAACACTATTCCAAAGATTGAAGATTGTTTGTGCTTTTTTAAAAATAGGACAGAAGCTGAAATGCCTGCATGTTCTGCACGAATTTTCTTTTCAACGCTACAATAATCTTCTACAGAAAATTCCTAAATAATTTTCTTATTATCAGCAGTTTGTGCTTATAAAGCCAGCAAGTGGTCCAGTCTGTTGTATTCCCAACCAGTTGCATCAAATGGTAGAAACCATTTGCTACTGAAAGACTTGTTCTGTGGAAGCCAAAATATCATTTCACTCCAAGGGCATATATTGGCGAACTCATCAGTTTCTGCTCTTGGAGGAGAGACTACTATTAAATGCTGTTTTAATATCATGAAAAATTAATGTCGCTCATGTTTTTAAAAACTAATTTTAGGTTGTCTTGGCTTGATTCTGAGACTGCCCGTAGGTTGAGGGAGCTCAATGAACTCTGCATACAAGAAATGGACAGAATTAAGAAAATGAGGTAATATATCTGTAATTTGCAGTTTTTACATCCAGTTTTAATAAACTGGATCGGAGGCTATCTCTTAATCATTGTTTTTTAAAAATATTTTCTTCTTTCTTGGGTTTTTTTTAAAATATCAATTCAATCCAATCAAAGTCTCAATAAGTGAGACATTCCAGATCCAAGCTGACAAGACAAGCTCACCACTTGCTGTTTTGGGCTTGATCTACATGATCCATACTGATTTGGAGCAGGTGTTGCACCCCGTCCAACGCTTGATTTCATTTGCATCTTAACTAAAAAGCCTGGATGCCACTTTAAAAAATTCTTCAAATGAAGCCTCAGTGTAACCTCTTGACTTCAACCAAGTGCAGGCCAGCAAAACTGCACTTGATCTTAGTCAATGTGGGCAATGCTGGCAAGGCCAGCATATGTTGCCAATCCCCAGTTGTCCCTGAACAATATCTTGCTTGAGAGTTGACCACATTATAGTGCATCTGGATCACATGTAGGCCAGACCAGGTAAAGATGGCAGATTTCCTTCCCTAAAAGACATAAATGAAGTAGATTTTTTTTTTACAATTGCCAAATGGTTTCATGGTCATCGTTAGACTTTTATTTCTGGATTTTTATGGAATTAAAATTCTACCATCTGTTATATTTGTATTTGAACCCAGGTCCCTGCAGCATTACCCTGGGTTGCTGGATTATTAGTCATTATTATTACACCCCATGCCATCATTTACCAGTACCTGTACCAGGGGCCTAATTTTAAAAGGGAGATGATTAATTTTATTTATATATTCATCGCTTCCCAGCTACAGATCCTATGATCATAAAATGAGACCATGGACGATATAAAAATGTTTACTTAAATGTTCTTCAGATCTGAAGCTGACTCCCCCAACAAATGGATTGTAAAAGCAGAGGAGGAAATTCGGGAGAAGCTTCAGCCGTTGCTGGACAAAGCACAGGTATCAAATATTTAATACTTTAATTGGCTTGGTTCTAACTCCCTGAACAATCAGACATTTTTTTTTTAGTAATGTGAATTTACGTCCACCTTGGTCTTTTGGAAATGCTTCAATGGTCTCAGATCTCTTAAACCCTACAGGTGAACCCAGCTCCGATTTATCTGCCAATTCCATCAGCTTAGCACATTTTTCAATTTTGCCACAATTATTTACGCACTTCCAAATAAGTCTGGACTAGAATGAGAGCCATTCTTCCGCAGTTTTTACTTTGAATAACAAGTTCTGACTTGTATTCCATGTTTCTCACATTCATTACCTTTTTCAAAAGTCTAATTCTCTATACTAAAATAATTATGCTTTTTAAAATATCCTGGACAAGCCCTCAATTTTCGGTTTCCTCCCACGGTCTGAAAGACATGCTGGTTAGGTGCATCAGCCATGCAAAATTCTCCCCAAACAGGTGCCGGAGTGTGGCAACTTGGGGATTTGCACAGTAACTCCTTTGCAGTGTTAATGTAAGCCTATCTGTGACACTAATATATCAAATGAAACTTAAATTTTATGTTAGGAAACCCTGCTGATGTTATGCGGTAGAGTGTTTCAGCCTAAAACACAGATTTCATCTGGTTTGTTTTTGGATATTAGCAAGAAACGTTTGCAGAACCAATGAGAACTCTTGACATCTCTTTCTTTTTTAAACAAATAAAAATATTTATTGAAGTGGCAAATTAACAGTACTTAGTCCCTCAAAAACTGAAAACTCAAAGCTATCTGTTTCTTCTGTACCTAGACTCTTCTGAGACCCCATTCCCAAATGACAACCAGAAACCTATTGGTCAAATCTAGCCAGTGATCATCATACCATACAGCTTATTTGACCAGGAATTGGGAATGGTCTTTGGTTTAGCGAAGAAAACAATCTTTTGCACAAACTGGCTTGCCTTTGGCACTTCAACTCTGACTGAGCTGTTTCCTGAGGATGTCTGCCTCTCTCTCTTGCTGCTGCTGCTTCTTTAACACCTCATCTGTGTCTAAACTGCTTTCTGGCTCTCAGCACTCCAATTATCAATTGTAAAGAACACCCTGTTCCCTATTTCCTTTCTCAAGTGCTGTCTAGGCAGGGTTTACAAAATACATGGCAGTTTGATTTTACTTTTTGCAAAAAAAAATCATTTTAATAGCATTCTACCATTTCATAACACAAGCAAATGGGATCTGACCCAGTTTATAAATTGCTTGTGTTTTGAAGATTAATTTTCAACTAAACTAATCTTGATATTCTCTAGAATAATGACTTTGATCCTGCAAATTACATTTTTAAAAAAACTGCTTCTCCTGCCGATCAGACAGTTAAGTTCAGCGTGTTATTGATTTCAGAAAACTGCTTTCAATCAGTTAAGAATTCCACATTTTTCTTTTACTTGAATTGAGAGTTTCTGGATAGGCTTGCTGAAGTTGTAGCGCTCTCTTTTGCCTTTGCCCCTCATCTGATAGTAAAAACAAAGGGTTACGTTTTGTTGCAGTAGTGCTCACAACTATGTTTGCTGTTCATTAGGTTTGAAAATTTTTGTATGACAAATTGTTAAAAGTGAGAGATGATCAATTCCGTTTGAGATAAACTGGGAACTTGCTTGTCTTGTTCACTGGGATACCAACAGTGAATTACCTTAACCAACCAAATTGATTGAACGTGAAATCGACCGCACAAGGACAGAGAAGGTAGTGAATGAATTTGTCGTTGAATTGGGTACAGATAGAGATGTAGAGAGTCAGAAAAAGTAGGAATAAAAGAGAAAAAGACAAAGGAAGAGTAACTTCTAACATTTTTAGACTCCATGCTTGCAGTAGTTAATTGTCAGAGATTGACAGTAATAAATGCTTGTCCTGTCTGGTCCAAGTACTCTAAAAATGACAAGATTTGACTTTGTATAGTGAGATTAGTTTGTATCTCCTGTGTAAGTGCAGTAATGTGAATGGAATTCAATGCAATCCAATGGTGAAGCAGAATCCTAATGACAGTGTGGTGCATCTTGGACATCAGGTTTTGGTTGTTTTGAGCTTAACCTTGGTTTGTTGTTTGTCTGAAATTGGTGTACCATTTGTGCATGAAAAGTAGCAAGCACCATTAGTTTCATGGCTACTTGGATAGAAAAGTATGAGCCATATTTGCTTTTTGAACTTCAAACATATACGGGTGAAACGTGAGCCGCATTAATGATGTGTGCCTTACTGAAATGTAAATGCACCAGGACATACTGGTGTGAGCTATTCCTTTAGTTTCCACAGTATAATTTGTTGAGATATATTTGCCTTTCAACTGACGTGCTCATTAAGTTGCTCATCTGCAGTCAAAGATTTCAAATTTCGTGATTCTAAGCCTGTTCTTGTGCTAGATCCACTTAGATTATCTGCAGCAGTAGTTTGAAGTCTTTTTTGATGGGTGTTATGACTCTCAGATGATTGTTAGCCCAGGAAACCACTGCAGGACGGAAAAAATATCTGCCTAAAATAGTTGCAACGTTTACCTGGATTCCAAAGTGACTGTATTTGAAAAGTATTACATAGATTGTAAAGTACCTTGAGTGAGCCTGAGGATCTGATGAGATACCATGTGAATGTAGATTCTTTCTACTCAATAGGTTATAAGTGATTCTTGGGAGAAGAGAACTCAAATCAAAGAGTCTTCACTACAACATCAGCTATCATTACAAGTTGCTGAAAAGGTAAATTTATAAACAAATGATATTGATCCACATCCAAGTTGGTGTTAATTAAAGTAGAATTTAAACTTGTTTCTAGCTCGGATGCACCCCCAGTTCTGTTATGATGTTAAAAACAAATTAGTGCGGATGCTGGAATCTGAAACTAAAAGATAAAATGCTGGAAAATCTCAGCAGGTCTAGCACCAGCTGTGAGGAGAGAAAAGAGCTGACGTTTTAAGTCCAGATGACCCTTTGTCAAAGCCCTGAGATTTTCCAGCATTTTTCTTTTGATTTCTGTTGTTTGAGACCTGTTATCATTCAAAATCCCAGCAGTGCACTGAAAGAATAAAATGATAAGATTCCATGGTTTAAAGCAAAACTTTTTTGCTATACGATCAAAGCAAAAGCCACATACTATCTTGGGTGATCAACATGTTAAACATGAACTATGAATTACACATTCGTTTGCAGATATAACTAAGAGAGATCTTGTGAATTGATTCGCCAGTCCATTCAGTCTATATGTGGTCAATCTCAAACAATTTCTTTCAAAACCCTTGTCTTCCTCAAAACCTTTTAGCCCTTCTTCTAGGAGCTAAGCACTGCTGCCTACAGTGCCAGGGACCTGTCTGTGTGGAGTTTGCACCTTCTCCCCATGTGTTTGTCGGTTTCTTCCCACAGTCCAAAGATATACAGGTTAGGTTGATTGGCCATGCTAAAGTGCCACTTAGCGTTCAAAGATGTGTAGATTAAGGGGATTAGCAGGAAAAATACACTGGGTTGGGGGATTGAGCCTGGGTTTGGTGCTCTGTCGGATAGTTGGTGCAGACTTGATGTGCTAAGTAGCCTCCTTCTGCACAGTAGGGACTTTATGAATTCTTTGAAAAAAAATAAAGAATTGTTACTTCCTTACAGACTGCAGCGAGTGCAGACATCCTTGGTGAAAAACTATTAGATGAGCTGTTGGAGGACACAGCACAAGAGTTATTGAGTCTGGAGCTAAATGGAAAAGCTCATTCAGAAGCTTTGGCGTTGCAAGATGGTTCTACGCTAGAGAATATGCTACAGAGAATAGAGGAGATGGAAGTAAGTATGTGTGATGGCCTGGAGTTTATATTCTGCAGTAGGGTGCTGGCGCTTGCGGCTAACTTCAAAGAAAGCTACCCATGGAGATCTAACAATTTCTCTGACGTGGATTTTCTCTTTCCTGATCTTAATTAGATTGTTCATTGTTCATTATTTTGGCGGTCTAAGCAGCTCGTCACATTGAAGAATTTCAACATAGCAAATCAGGAACTAAAATCCACAAATTATGCTTCATGCTTTAGCTATTTTGAAATAGAGATCAGATTTACCTGTGGGTTTAAAGAGAAACAGACATCATCATTATTATAGTTTTTTACAATCAACATTCCTTTGGTTTCTAATATAAGGAAATTTTACACTGTATATGTATAAAACAAAGACTTTCAGAGGTAGCTCAGCAATAATTATAACTTGGTTAACCCAAATATACCTCACTCAACAATCCTACTTCTTTGGGGGAGTTTAAACAATGAGGTTGGAGAAGAACAAAGAGTTCACATCAATCAAGTAATTTCGAAAGGTTTTCATTTGTGGGAATTTGTTCCTTTTAAAGCTGTAGAATAAGCATCACATGACCTGTGGAACCAATCAGGGTGCCGGATAGGCGAATCGTCTGAGTAAGCAGGGGTTTCTGTTCCAGAACCTTCTCGGAAGTTGATTGGCAGCTATGAGGCTCCAAGCTCTATTATAATTATTTGTTAAATAAATGTTGAAGTTGTTATTTACCTAATTGGTGAACAGGAACTATTAATTTGGCAATGAGGATAAAAGATAAAAAGCAGTCCCAAGTTCGTGAGCATAAAGTCAGATTGAAGTTCAGTTCAAGTTATGAAATAAAAGAGCATTTTTATATATGCACCTATTCAGATGGACCGATCCTTTTAGAATATAAGAGAAAGGAACAAGAGTAGGCCATTTGGCCCTGTCGAGCCTGTTCCGCCATTCAGTAAGATCATGTCTGATCCGTTCCTCATATCCACTTTCCTGCCCTTTCCCTGTATCCCTTGATTCCCATAATGATCAAGAATCTATCATCTATCTATCTATCTAAATATACACAAGGACTCTGCCTCCACAGCACTCTGTGGAAAGCGGTTCCAAAGACATACAACCCTCTGAGAGAAGTTCCTCCTGTTCTCAGTTTTAAATTGGCGTACTCTGATTCTGCAACCATGTTGATCCTCTGTGTAAGATTATAAACAACACATTGAACGTTTGGGCTAAAATTTTTAGGCCAATGCAATAGAAGAGGAGGGGAAGAGAACAGTAATCCTTCTGAGAGTGTGTGGTACCTGGGCCAACAATTTAATATGCAGCCTCACATCCCCTGACTCCAGGTCATTCACTGAGATAGCTGAATTGGTGAAAACACACTGCCAAACTAAGCAAGTAATATTGGAACAATTTAAGTTTAACTCAACTGGAAGAGCACCTGGAGAAACTATTGCAACTTGTATTAGAAAGCTGGGACAGATCTCAGAACACTGAGACTTTGGAGCCTCTCTTAATGATCTGCTGCAGGACTGTTTAGTCTGCAGAATAAATTTTAAGAAGGTGCTGGAGATAGTGTTGAGGAGGGTACTCAGAAGCTTCAGAGCATGTAAAGTAGTGTGGTTCACCAGTTAGGGCAGAAAGCTGTAGTCAGCAGTGGTGCCAAAAATGAGGATGTAATTTTAAAACGGAAGCAAATGCAGCCACTAATAGAGCAAGACAATTTAAGAGGCAAACATTCGGCTAGGATTGAAATAGTGTGTTACTGGTCCAGGGGTAACTACTCCCCTGAAGCTTGCAAGAATAAAGAGACTGAATTTGTTTTATCACAGAAAAGGTCACTTGAGGCACTGATTGTAAAAAGTTATACATTGCAAGTGCATAATATGGAAGAATCCAGTACTAAAGATTTAGTGTTCACTCATTCTTCAACGTGAAAGTGGTAAGGGCAGCCGCCATCACTGTGATGCTTTTGGTAAACAATAGGTGCTTAAAGATGGAAGCTGATATGGGAGCCTCTGCCACAGTGATAGTAGAACATATATTTCAATATTTACAAGGAGGAGTCCAGCCATTGAGTTTGAAGGTGTAACGCAGCAGAACTAACACAGAAAATCCATAAAGATAAAGAGTGCTACCACAATACCTGTAAGCCACTGGCAGCAGTCAACTCAGCTTCCAGTAATAATGGTGTCAGGCCAAGAGCCAAGTCTTTTGGGCTGTGATTGGCTCAAGGTAATCCAGTTAAACAGGAAGAGGGACTGACTTGAGTTAATGACGTTAATAATAAAAGTATGAGAATAAAAATAAAGGGCCTCCAAACAAAGATCTATATACCTCTAAAGGCAACCTGGATCCGCTTTTTTTTAAGAACAAGGTCAGTACCATATGCCTTATGCAAGAAACGTTAAAGATTGGAAGAACTGCATAGTATCCAGCCAATTGCGGAGTGGGCTGCACCCGTAATGCTTATGATAAAGCCTGACAAGATCACCTGCATCTGCAAAGGCTACAGATTAACAGTTAATCAGCCTATCAAATCAGATAAGTATCCAGTCCTGAAGATTGAAGACTTGTATGCAAAGCTGGCCAGAAGTCAGTCTAACGCAAAATTGGATATGAACCACACACATCAGCAACTTGAGTTAGACGTTGCTTCCCAAGATTATGTTACGATAAATATGCACAAAGGTTTGTTTCAGCATAGGCACCTGCTCTTTGGTGTGCTGCTGGCATTTGCTGTTTTCCAAAGAACAAGGGAAAGTTTATTGCAAAGACTGCCATGAGTTGTGGTATACCAGGACGATGTTTTGATAACTGGATTGGCAAACTGAGCACCTAACTAACTTAGAGGAGATGCGAAAGAGATTTCAAGAGGCTGGAGTTCCCCCCGACCTGCATACTGAAGAGTGCTTGACTGACAGTCTACCTTTGAACCTGTGCTTGGCCGTCTCTTCACTCCCATTGTCTGTACCTTTTAAGACTTTTTTTTATCTATAAAGACTTGCATTTCAATCATTATTTTGTAAATTGAGTTTGTGTCTTTATATGCCCTGTTTGTGAACAGAATTCCCACTTACTGATGAAGGGCAGCGCTCCAAGGCTAGTGGCTTGTACTAACAAATAGGCCTGTTGGACTTTAACCTGGTGTTGTAAGACTTATTGTGTTTATCCCCATCCAATGCCGGCATCTCCACATCATGGTACCTGAATTTGTCATGTTAATTTTACAAGTTGTTCTTAATATTAGTGTGTTTTTGATATCATATATTCTTATTTTTGCTGTTTTGTTTCAATAAATTACTAGAGATACCAAGAGGCAGTTTGCAGAAGAATTTGCCAGATTGAATACGCTGATCCTGACTTTTGGGCTGAGGGAGAGAAACAAGGTAATTTACCAGGGAGTTGTGAATCCGGTATGCCTTTGAGTAGTTTGGGATCTGGTGTGTAGTTGCAATTTTCAGTTTCTAACTTGGTCAGTTACTTCTCCAGCCTTGCTGGATTTGGGGATGGCGGGGGGCTACATTGTTACTACTTTTCACTTGAGAGTCCAAGGAACAAGATCATAAGAATGTCCCTAATAACTGAAAACTTAACACACTGGTTTGGCAGGGGGAGGGGACCCAGACTGTTAGCAGAATAGGGATACAGTGCAACAGAAAAGCAGTCGGGTCAGAATGAATACAGTAGTAGCAAGTTTCAAGTGAGTAAGACCAGGCTGGAGGGACTCTACTTTAATGCCAGGAGTATTAATGGTAAAATGGATGCGTTAAGGGTGAGGATTGACACATGTAATTATTATACAATAGCCATCATGGAGACATGGTTGCGTGAAGGGCAGAATTGGAAGCTCAACATCCCAGAGTATAGAATCTTCTTCAAGTGAGACAGAGGAGAAGGTTAAAGAGGAGGAGGTATTGCATTATTAGCTAAGGAGACAGTTACTGCAATAAAGAGAGATGCTATCTTGGAGGGACATCAAATGAAGCTTTGTGGGTAGAGCTTAAAAACAAAAAGGTACAGCTATGTTGCTAGGTATTTATTATAGGCACCCAGATAGTCAGCAAGAAATTGAAGAGTAAATATGCACACAATTCACAGAGGGGTGTAAAAATAGGAGGGTAATTTCAACTTTCCGATCATTAATTGGGATAGCCATCATGTTAAGGGCTCAGATGGAGTAGAGTCCTTAAAATGTATACAGAAAAGATTCTTGAGTCAATATGTGGACGATCCAACAAAGAAAGGAGCTGTGTGACCTAATTCTGGAAAATGAAGCGAGCCAGGTGGTTGGTGTTGGTGGAGAGCATTTTGGTGATAGTGACCACAATATATTTTAATTCAAATTTGTTATGGACAAAGAAATTTACAGTTGCAGAAAAAGGTTTTGGATTGGGGGAAAATAGATTCTAACAAAATTAGGCGGGATCTGGCCAAGGTACTGGCCAGGAACTGGCAAATGGAATTTAATGTTGGCAAGTGCGAGGTGGTCCACTTTGGTAGGAATAATGGTAGGAAGGACTATTACTTACGTGGCGAAAAACTGCAGCAGGGGACGGTGCAGAGGGACATCGGGGTCCTTGTGCATGAGTCGCAAAAACCCAGCCTGCAGGTGCAGCAGGTGGCCAGGAAGGCAAATGGGATGCTGGCCTTCATAGCGAGGGGGATTGAATATAAAAGTAGGGAGGTCTTGCTGCAGCTGTATAGGGCACTGGTGAGGCTGCAGCTGGAGTACTGTGTGCAGTTTTGGTCGCCGCACTTACGCAAGGATATTTTGGCCTTGGAGGGAGTGCAGAGGAGGTTTACTAGGCTGATGCCGGAGTTGAGGGGGTTGAGCTATGAGGAGAGGCTGAATAAACTAGGCTTGTACTCGTTAGAGTTTAGAAGAATGAGGGGAGATCTCATTGAGACATATAAGATGATGAATGGGGTGGATAGGATAGAGGTGGAGAGACTCTTCCCGCTCGGAAAGGACAGTAGGACTAGGGGGCACAGCCTCAAGATAAAGGGGGGGGGGGGCAGTTTAGAACGGAGTTGAGGAGGAACTTCTTCACTCAAAGGGTGGTGAATCTCTGGAATTCTCTGCCCGTTGAAGTGGTGGAGGCTACCTCGCTAAATATTTTTAAGATGTGGGTTGATGGGTTTTTGATAAGCGAGGGGATTAAGGGTTATGGGGAGAGGGCGGGAAAGTGGAACTGAGCCACGACAGATCAGCCATGATCTTATTGAATGGCGGGGCAGGCTCGAAGGGCTAGATGGCCTACTCCTGCTCCTATTTCTTATGTTCTTACGTTCAAGGTAGACTGGAACAAGTTAACTTTTGGGGGAATCTATGGAAGAGCAGTGGTGGATGTTCAAAGGTAAAATGGGGAGGGTACAGGCTCAACATGTTTCCTTGAGGGTAATAAGAAGGTGTAACAAATCCAGAGAACCTTGAATGACCAGAGACATTCAAGATACAATGAGAAGGAAAAAAGAGGCTTTTAACAAGTATAATGGGAGTAGGTCTGTGGAATCCAGAAAGTGCAGAATGAAGCTTAAGAAATCAATTCAGAGAGCAAAGAGGGGAGATGAGAAAGTTCTGGCTGGTAAAAGTAGGGAAAATCCTCAGACAGTTTATAAGTATATCAATGGGAAGAGGATAACCAGGGAAAGAGTAGTGCCCATTAAGGATCAAGGGGGAAATCTGTGGGTGGAGGCAGAGGACGTTGGTAGGGTGTTAAACAAATATTTCACATCTGTCTTCATGAGAATGAGGAAGTAGTTATGGAACTTGTGAAGAGAGACTGTGAGCCTCTACTAAAGATTATCATAGGAGTGACAAGTATTGGAGGTATTTGTGGGCTTAAAAGTGGACAGATCTCCAGGTCCAGATGAATTCTGTCCCAGGCTGTTGCAGGAGGCAAGGGAGGAAATTGCAGGGGCTCTGACCCAAATTTTTAATTCCTCCCTGGCCACCGAGAGGTGTCAGAAGACTGGAGAACAGCAAATGTGGTCCCACTATTTAAAAAAGGTTGTCGAGATAAGCCAGGGAGCTACAGACCAGTGAGTCTCACATCTGTAGTTGGGAAACTACTGGAGAAGATACTGAAGGAGAGAGTCTATCTCCATTTGGAGAGGCAGGGATCAGGAATAGTCAGCATGGTTTTGTCAAATTTGATTGAATTTTTTGAGCATGTAACCAAGTTTGTGGATGAGGGTAGTGCGGTTGATGTAGTTTACATGGATTTCAGCAAAGCCTTTGACATAGTCCCACATGGAAGACTTATTAAGAAGGCTACTGCACGTGACAAGATGAATTCATAATTGGCTTAGTGGTAGGAGACGGAGGATGGTGACAGACAGCTGCTTTAGTGACTGGAGGCCAGTGACCAGAGGTGCACCACAGGAATCTGTGCTGAGTCCCCTTTTGTTTGTCATTTATATAAATTACATGACTACATGGGGGGAAGGATCACTAAGATTGTCAATGACACAAAGATTGGCCGGGTGATTAACAGTGCGGTTGAGTGCCTTGCATTACAAGAAGACATAGACGAAATGGTCAAATGGGTGGATAAAAAACAAATGGAATTTAACATTGAAAAGTGTGAGGTGATGCACTTTGGGGAGAGAGAGTAATTTGACAAGGAAGTATACTATGAACAGTCTGACACTGGGAAGTCCTGAAGAACAAAGGGACCTTGGCATGTTTATCCATAGATCTCTGAAGGCGGAAAGGCAGGTTAATAGGGTGGTGAAAAAGGCATATGGCACACTTGTTTTTATCAATTGGGGTATAGATTACAAAAGCAGAGAGGTCATGATAGAGTTGTATAGAACTTTGGTGAGGCTACAGCTGGAGTACTGTGTGCAGTTCTAGTCGCCTCATGATTGGAAGGACGTCAACGCACTGGAGGGAGTCAGAAGAGATTCACCAGGATGTTGCCAGGGTTGGAACATTTAAGTTATGAAGAGAGGTGCATAGGCCTGGGTTGTTTTTGTTGGAGCAGAGAAGACTGAGGGATGACCTGATAGAGGTCTTCCAAGATTATGAGGAGCAGGGACAGGGTGGATAGGAAACAGCTGTTCCCCTTAGTTGAAGGGTCAATTATGAGGGGACACAAGTTAAAAGTGGGGGGTGGGAGGCCTAGGGGAGATTTGAGGAAAAACCTTTTTGCCCAGAGGGTGGTGATGGGCTGGAATGCACTGCCTGGGAGGGTGGTGGAGGTGGCATGCCTCACATCCTTTAAAAAGTACTGGATGAATACTTAGCACACCATAACATTCAAGGCTATGGGCCAAGTGCTGGGCAGGTCAGGGCAGGGCATTTTGTGCATTGGTGCAGACTCGATGGGCTGAAGGGCCTCTTCTGTGCTGTAGTATTCTGAGATTCAGTGATTCTGAAATAGGAAAAGGAGTAGGCCATTCAGCCCTTTGAGCCTGCTGCACCATTTAATAAGATCAGGATCTAGCATTCTCCAAGTCTTTCCTATCTGTCTCCAAAAATTAAGACCTATCGATCTCAGCCTTGAAAATGTTCACAGACTCGGCCTCCCACAGTAAAGAATTCCAGAGATTTACGACTGTTTGAGAAAAGCAAGTCTTCCCCAAATCCATCTTAATGAGCATCCCCTTATTCTACAATCATGCCGTCTGACCGTAAACACTCCCATGAATGGAAACATCCTCCCCCAACATTTACCCTGTCTAACCCTCTAAGAATCTTTGAGTGGGACTTTTCCAGTCAAGGAGTGAGGTGAGAAGTTGGGTTCGCGCTTGAGAAGGGCACGAGGCTGATTTAAATATTAGTGATCCTGGCCCTATTTTGTCACTCCTTTACTGTAGCTGGGTTAAAACCTGGAACTTATTTCCTAACAGTACTGTGGGTGTATCTGCACAACACAAACTGCAGTATTTCAAGAAGTTGGCTCACCATCACCTATTTAAGGGCAATGAAGGATGGGCAACCAATGCTGGCCTTACCAGTGATACCCACAATCCACAAAATAAAACACAAGCTGGTACCAATACCCTCACAGTAACTATCAGCATGGGGGAAGAATTTGAAATAACACAGCAGTGTGGGGAAGGAAACAGCAGAAAACAAATAGAGAATAGGTTATCAGGGAGAAAAAAAACATTAAAAATTAAAGGTGAAGGTGGCTGATATTTTTAATTTTTTTTTTCCTTTCCTGAGTTCTAGCACTATCTTCTTGTCTATTCAAATGCCTTTGTTGAAATATATATATACACCATAACGATCACATTACCTTCATCAACCGTCTGCTGCCTCATCAGAAGCTCAATCAATTTAATCAAACATTATCTCCCTTTTAACAGATCCATCCTGGCTTTTGTGTCTTAACAGTTACTTGGACAAGTGTGGATTATCTTTCTCTCAAATTACATTTTAAAAAGATTTTCCACCACTGCAGTTAAATAAACTGGTCTGTAGCTGCTGAGTTCGGTCTCACACCCTTTGTTTGAAAAGGGTGTAACGTTTGCAAATCTCCAATCCCCTGGCAACACCCCTGTATTGAGGGATGATGGAAAATTATGGTCAGTATACAGTACAAAAGTAAGGAAGATATGTTGAATCTTTATAAAACGTTTATTCAGTCTCATTTCATCCAATTCTGGGTACTTAATTTTAAGAAAGACGTGACAGCTCTAGAGAGGGTGCAGAAAAGATTCACAGAAATGGTTCCAAGGATGAGGGATCTGCATATATGTGGAAAGTCTGATGAAAATAAGTTTATTCTCCTTAAGTGAAGAATAAGTTGAAAGGAGGTTTGTTATTGTGAGGGGTTTAGATATGGATGGAGAGGAAGTGTTGCTGTTGGACGAAGGGTCAACCAGACTTGAAACATTAGCAATGTTCTCTCTCCACAAATGCTGTCAGACGTGTTGAGATTTCCTGATTCTGTTTCAGATTCCAGCATCTGCAGTAATTTGCTTTTATCATTTTTAAGGTGATTGGCAAAAGAAACAGTGATTAACATGAGGAATAGCTTATTTATACAGCATGTGAATAACTTACGTACACAGCACGTGATTAGGTTAACTCCAATTGTAACTTTCAAAAGGGAACCTGAGAAGACAAACATTTGCAGGACTTGCAGAGAAAGGCAGTAGATTGTGACTATTCAAATTGCAATTGCCAAGAGCTGATACAGACACAATTAATTAAATGGTCAGTGCAGTAATCACTACATCTCTCTTTTTAAAAAAAAATTATAATCCAATATTTCTAGTTTGTACTTGAATTTTCAGTTTGCTACCATGTTTCTGTTAAATCCGTATCTTCTTGCCATAATTGTTTCACATTCTGCATCTTGCTACATCAGAAAATGTAATCAGTTTTGTAAAATAGTAGTTCCATTTAACAAATCTGATGTCTTTCTTATTTGTCAGTGCTTATAAAGTGGCCATCATTTTTTAAACTGAATTGTTATTGGGAAATGATTTCCAAGCTCCAATGTTGCTAGGTTAGCCTCTTCCTTTTGTGAACAAGGATGTAACATTTAAAATCCTCCAGTCCTTTTCATTCATCCTGGTGGTAGATATGATTTTCTTCCTTTAGTCTCGCTCTTCCTCCCCCTTCCACTCTTTCTTTAATGCACAATTTATTTATTTGCATATATACCTCCTTTCTACTTTCTTAACTTGCTTTTTTGATGTCTGTTCCCTGACCCTTTCCTTCCCACTTTCAATGGACTCTTTTTCATTATTCAGCTTACAAGTTCATTACAGTAGTTCTTTGCTTAAAGTTGTAGTTGTGTTCCTGAAAATTGGGACTTTAAGTGAAACATATGTTAAGCCAGAGTTAAGTTTCCTCTGGCATTTCTTGCCGGGGGATAAAAAACGTACTAGTTGAAATAATGTATCACACGTGCAGCACGGTGCATTCCTAGCTGAAATAACTTGAAACATAAAATGCATCACAAATATAAAAGAAATACAATATACAAATTAAATATTTTAAAACATTGCAATATTCACCCTACTTTAGAATCTGAAGTTTAGGTTGACTAGGCTCTATCTATTGGCAGAAGTTGATTGGTGCAGTTGGCAGCTGAAGTCCGGACTACTTGCACTGACCAATTTTACCAGTAGATGGAGCCCAGGACTTAATGCAGTTCAGGAGCAGGAGCCAGTGAGGAACAGACCCCTGAGAGTTCACCTAAAAAGAGTGGCCAGGAGACAGGGTTCTGGGTGTAGTCGCCCAAGTTGGCAGTCGGAGGAAGAGGGAATGAGGGCAAGAATGAAAGGACTGTGGGAAAAGTCATGTGAGTAGACAGGCCATAGATGAAAGAGTCTGTGCCAAATGACAAGATGTTAAATAGGTACACTGACACCATTTATTATCAGTGTTCAGGTGAAGCCATGTTAAGTGGGTTGGCGTTAAATGAGGATTTGCTGCAGTTTCTGTACTATTCCGATGTATCCTTTATATGCCAGAACGCTCCCAAGAATGTGCTAAGGAACAAAAGACTTATTTCTAATATTATCCAGTGTGACACTTCAGTTCAAAATCCTAATTGGAGGCTTTTCAGCCTATACCATTCAGAGATTGAGAGTTTAAACTGAAACCTTCTAGAATGGATGCAAAGATCTTATTGTATTACTTTGAAGGAGAATGGGTTTTCTGTAACTCTTGGCTAATATTTATCTCTCAACCAAAATCTCATAAGTAGAAGATTTGGATGTTACCTAGGTATCTTCCTGTGTTGAAGTTAACTGCCAAATTTACAACAATGATGCTGATGACACTGTGAACTAACTGGTCTCTCTGGAATCTGTCTTCCACACAAGTGTTTCCAAACTCCACTCTTGAAAAAAATTTTCTCCCAAGCTTTCACCAAAAATCCATTTCCAGGATTTCAATCTCTCCTTTCAGTATTCTTCTCCCTTGGATTACTAAATGCATTCAAGCCTCCACACAATCTCTTGGGTACCCAGCCATTCTCACAGAACAACACAGCTTCTCAGGCTGTAAAATGCTGTCACCAATCTTAGGATTACTTCAGATATTGACTTCTGACTAGCCAACTTTGTCTTTAACTTGGAGATCCTCCCTTCCCTTTTTAACTTCAGTAAACAATACCTTGTTCAGATTCCAGTTCTTTGTCCCTTTAACTTCAGTCTTCCTGGGACTCCTCTTTTCATCCCCTGGTTTTTAGAACTATGTTCTTTAACTTCTGGAACTTTCTACCCCTTTAACCATTGTCCTGCCTCTCTATTGGCAGTTTCTTTGGGAGCTGCTTTCTTCTCTGGTACTTGGTTCCATCTGATAAATGTATATGATTTTCAGTCTGAGTCCCCATTTGCTAAACAATAGCTTAGTTGTTCATTAAACCCTGTTTGTTTTCATGTTATCAATCCTTTTAATTACAATGCAGGTACAGTTTACTGTGATCAAAACCCATCTTTGTTTAACATGAAGCTCACTATGTTTTCAACTCGTTCTTATACAGAAACTACTTAAAGCTAAATTTTATTGCTAGTACCAAAATACGAATATAGTTTATAGTACACTACTTTTGTTTCCTGACACAATTCTAAATCATAGTGAAAATGTTTTAAAGCATGATAGCAATGAAATTTAAATGGAGAAATTACTAGTTACCTTGCATAATAAACTTTATGCAGCCGGAATGATTTATTTAAACAATAATATTGTCCTAGAATTTGTGGTTTATGAATACTTCTATCTTTATATACTACAATCATCAAAATTAAACTGAATTGTAGAATCTCTGATGATATCCACATTTTGAATTGCAGGAAGCAAACCTGCTGTTGTGATAATTTGATGTTTTGGAAAGAAATCATACATTTGATTAATGTACTGCTATTTCTATTCTCACAGAAAGGGAGTTTGTCCTAATTGACACACAGCCACATACCCCACAACCAATCAAGATCACCCGAACTGTTGAACAAAGTGATCCAACCATGGATACAATAATTCAGAAGTCTTCAGAAGTTGAGTAAGTTGTGAATATTTCAGTGCTTCAGTTTATTAACACATTTTGATCTCTGTCCCTCTTGCTGTCCCTGGGACTTGCAGGGGCCCTCAGGGACCCTTGGTCTGGCGGGGTCTCCCTTGCCCCGGCTTCCCTCGCTTCAGCCTTTCCTCTCTGAAGCATTCTAGTTTTTATTGTGATGACAAAGAATGACCATTTATCTGAATATCACACAGATATCATCTTAGTACACCATTACAATCACCTGTACGTGGTTTCAAGAAAAAATGAATCTTTCTCTCTAAAGGAAGCAGTCTGAAATAGACTTTTTTTAAAAATTGAAACCTGTAAATATTTAATCTAATAATTTAGAAACCAGCAAAATATGCAGCACTTACTACTTCCTCCAGCTCCTTTCTTATTGTTCCTTTTTAGGGTTTGGATCTGTCGTTAAGATGGCAGAGCCGATTCTGTCAGCTCGCTGTGCTGCTCTAGCCGCGAGACATCAGTGGAGACTATTTAGCAGGCTCCCAACTGGGCACCATGACCTCTGTGTGTTTCTGGGGCCCGGATTCTTGCCCCCACAGCCCAGCCCAGGAGTGGCCACTAATGGGGAACTGTTGGTCGACCCCCGCTGGAGTGAATGGAGGCGTCCCCCTCAGGAAGTTGCAGGGAGGTGCCTCCCTGGGCAGTGTCAGCCTGGTCCCCTGGCACTGTATAAGAGGCAAAGTGACAACACACAAAGGACACCTTGGCACTGTCTACTGGTGGTGGTGGGGAGTCCCACTGCCACTCTTCATTTGAGATGAGTGAAAGAGGGAGGGTAGAGACGGTTCAGGTCGGGGTCATCTGGGATGGCCCAGAGATGTCCGGGAGGCCAGCGATCGGCTGTTGGAATGGGGGGTTCCACGGCCAGCGATGGGGCGGGATTGCTGTGCTGCCTTGTGGTCGGGAGGCTGGCAGTACAGGGCCTACTGCACATGTGCCGATCTGTGCTGTGACAGATCAGCGCATGCGCAGTGGCCTGATCAGCGCTATGCTGCCACCCTATTCTGTGGGAATAGGCCTACCTCAGGATTTTTAGTGTGAATCTCCCTGAAGCGCTTGAATGTGAAGGGTTCATTTTGAAAAAAACGGTGCGAGTTATTCAAGCTTTTATTCAAATTTGGCACTTCAGATTTTTTTGGGTGAATCCTGACATTTAATCTAGCTGGACTTGATTGTGTTAAGAAAAGGGGGTTGTGTTTAAAAAGAACACACAATTGGCAAGGTAGTTAGTTATTTCCAGTATCCTACCCTCCAGATCATCTTGTGCAGAATCTGTCCCATAGTGTGTTAAACTGTATCATTATCAGCCTGGCGCCATGTCATTTGAGCACCCGAGACTGAGCTTAAGGTAGGATTAGTGGAGGAAGGATATATTCATCTTTAAATGGGACTAAATTTTGTACTAAAAGATTGTTAATTGCTTTGAATTTTCAAGAAATATCTTTTTGATGTACAGTATAGACCTTTGTAAGATCAACAATTGGATTTGTTCTGCGCACTTCAGGAGCGAAATTGTGAGCAGGTCTGACATGATTTCAAATTACATTTGCATCAGTTTAAAAGTGGCAGATAACTGCAGCCCAAGTCCTTAATAAGTATAACTGTATAGTGAAATGGTCTTTTTAAACCACATTGGATAAATCTGGCTCAAACACCAATTCAAACTGGCTTAAAGTTTATTAGTCACAAGTAAGGCTTACATTAACATTGCAATGAAGTTATTGTGAAATTACCTCGTTGCCACACTCCGGCACCTATTCGGGTCAATGCACCTAACCGGCACGAGTTTCAAACTGGGAGGAAACCGGAGCACCTGGAGGAAACCCACGCAGACAGGGGAAGAATGTGCACAGCTCGTGACCCAAGCCAGGAACTCAACCCTGGTGCCGCGATGCAGCAGTGCTAACCATTGTGCCACAGTGCTGCCACTGTGCTGCCGTGTCACCAATGGCTTTTTACAGCCATTGTCAGTACGACATGCAAAACACTTCAGAGGTGTAATAACAAACAAAGTTTGACACTTAGCTATGCAAGATGATATTAGCAAAGATGAGCACGAGCTTGTCAATGAGGTAGGCTTTAAGGAGCTGCTTAGGGAGAGATGAAAAGATTCAGGGAAGGTATTCCTGAGCCAAGAACCTATCAGCTGTAGGCATGGCTGCTAATGGGACGTTATTAAAATGTGGAGATGTACAAAGACCTTGGAGGTTTCTAAGCTTTAATGAGGTTTTGAGGGGTGAGGCCATAGGTAGATTTAAAAACCAGGATAGACATTTAAAAATCTAGACATTGACCTACAATTGGTCCCTAATTTGACAGTGAACACAGGGTGGTGGATGGATAGATTGGAACATGCTGACTTAGTATATGAGTAATGGAGAGTTCATGGGGGGGTGAATAATGAGTCCCCAGCCAGGGAAGCACTAGTGGGATTACGAGTAATAAGACTGTAAGGCATAGGAGCAGAATTAGGCCATTTGGTCCATCGAGTCTACTCTGCCATTCAATCATGGCTGATTTTTTACCCCAATCCCTTTGTTAATCAAGATGAATCTATTGCAATGCAAAATCCTTTGAATATATAACTTTTTGTCCAGTTATATGTTATGGTCCAGATCTTGTTTAAGGTTGCATTAATGGAAATAAATGTGTTACGGTCTTAACTTTTGTTTCAATTTAGCCCTGTTGAGGACCTGGAATGGAGTGGAAAGCCAGAGCCTGCCTCACTATTGGAACCTTTGACCCAGAAATTATCCAGGAAAAAGCAGAAGGGGATAGCACTTCCAGTACCACAGAAAATGGTTCAAAGTATACTTGGCTACCGTGAGAGCTTTGAGCAACATCTAAAAATGATTTCACATGAGGTTGTAGGGAGCTTTAACCCATGGTTAATTACTGAAAGGTAATTAATAAAGCATATCATTGGGCAAGTAAATCTCACCATATACTGTCCTTATTGGTTTGTTTAGTTCATACTACGTTATATATCTTGCGTATGTCAGTTTTAAATATCTCATTATAGATTTGCAAATTCAATTGATTTTGTGCCACATTTCATCACTCTTTTTCATTAAGTTAAACCAAAGCATTACTCTCGTTTCATTTATCTACCATTTAGTGTTTAATTGAAAAATAATCAGTGGAAATGAGAAAGGGAATTGAAGTGGCAAGCAACAAGTCAAACTATTGCAAACAGAATGGAGGTATTCAGCAAAAAAAAATCCATCCTGTGGTTGGTATTCTGACTTCAGAGAGAACTATGCTGTAGGCAATGAACCTTGTGATCAGAACAGAAAACACTGGAATGGGTTCTGTGGACAGAGCAAACACATTTACATTCTGAGTACAGATCTTTATTCAAAGAATGTGCTCAAAACAAAATGGGTCTGTTTTCTTCACAGCAGCTTACTGTTCTGGTGGGCATTTTCAGATTTCCAGGGTCTACAGTTTTTTCTTTTTCTTGCTTTTCAGTGAAGGCTCTACTTGAGATTGGAAGAAATAATTGTCAGTAGGTATCTGTCGGAGGGGGGGGGGGGGGGGGCGGCCGGGGCGGGGGGGGGGGGGGCGGCCGGGGCGGGGGGGGGGGGGCGGCCGGGGCGGGGGGGGGGGGGCGGCCGGGGCGGGGGGGGGGGGGCGGCCGGGCGGGCGGGGGGGGGGGGGCGGGCGGGCGGGGGGGGGGGGGGGGCGGGCGGGGGGGGGGGGGGGGGGCGGCGGGGGGGGGGGGGGGGGCGGCCGGGGCGGGGGGGGGGGGGGGGGCGGGCGGGGCGGCCGGGGGGGGGGGGCGGGGGGGGGCGGGATCAGATCATTTTCTGGTGGTGGGTTGGGAGGAGGAGGCGGGTCAGATGTATCCCTGGTTGGGAGGGGGGAGGAAGGAGGTCCAGTCATTCACTCTAGTAAGAGGGAGACCAGATGATTCTATGGGAGGAGGAGGGAGGTCAGATCATTCACTGATAGGAGAGGAGAAGGAGGGAAGCCCGATTGTTCTCTGTTCTCTGGTGGGGAGCTGGAGGTGGGCAGGAGTGGGGGGTGGAACGTCCGCTGCCACTCTGTAGGTGATCGTTGCGGTGGGGGGTAGGAGGAGGAGAAGGGGACATGGAATTGTGATGAGTGGATAAGGGGGACAATTATGTTGTGGGGGTGGGGTGATATCTGTGGGGGCCATTGCTCCTGGGCCGCTTTATCCATTTTTTTTTGTGGGCTGGAAGCAATGTGACAGGGAGCGTTCTGCAAATTTTTTTCCACTGCACGTGTGCAGTTGAAGCCTTCGATCGGAGCAGCAATGTTTTGGGCATGATAAGCCCCACCCACAGTGCGATTCAGACTTTCGACTTTTTTTCAGGCTAAGTGCGTATGGGGGTGCCTGAGAGCAGGGCTCCAAGTTGAATCTGAATTACGTCCAGATTCAGCACTTAGAATCAAAATGATAAAAAACCCCCCTGTGTGTTGACGTGACTGGACAGGTATTAAACTAGCTACAGGACTGGAAAGTTGCAAAGAACAGGACATGGAATAAGAATCGTAACATAGATCAGATTATGTTGTACTTTAGGAAATTGTATCTTTTTAGGAAAGGAGGGAAAAGGATGCTTTAGTTTATTTATTAGTGCCAAAAGTAGGCTTACATTAACACTGCAATGAAGTTGCTATGAAAATCTCCTAGTCACCACGCTCTGGCACCTATTCAGATATACTGAGAAAGAATTTAACATGGTTGATGCACCTAACCAGCATTTCCTTCAGATGATATATTTAAGAGTGGAATGTTTCCGGCAGGTTGGGTTTTGTTAGCATTTCTAGCATTAGTGAAGTTTATTTTACTTCCTTGGAGAAAAATGTAGTTTTATTGACAAAAGTCTCAAAGGAATCAAGTGAAAATTGCATTGTTTTGAGATTAGACTTTTTGGGTGTTGTCAGCTTATCTTTTATATAGCAATTTGAGATTTTGTTTTAATTTTGAACTACAGATAGTATTAATTGCCTGGAGAAAGAAACCATGTTAATGTTCTGAAGGAGCATCATATCAGACTCAATGTTAACTCAGTTTCTCTCTTCACAGATGCTGCCAGAGCTGCTGAGTTTATCCAGCATTTTCTGTTATTACTCTAGATATTCAGCATCTGCAATATTTTGCTTTTAGTTTGGGTATTAATTTGCTACACTTCCTTTGACATTTGCATCTTTAAAAATAGAAAATGTTCCAAAAATGAAGGTAGCACCAGAATGCTTTATATATAACTTAATAAATAGATGCAACTCTAGTTAGACAATTATTGCATGGTAGATTAAGTATCCAATGTAGATTTAATTTGATTTGGCTTGTCTGCAATTAATGTTCATAATGATATTGCCTGTGTTGTGTCTTGTCAGTTCATTCTAAAAATATCCTGTCTAATTTTACTGAGTATCATTTCCTTAGACAGTTAGTTAAATAAATTTGTCCCTCTGCTTAAAGATTCTGCGAAGATTAATAAATTATCTTGAGTGAAACATTTTGTTTTAGAACATCTGAAGCCATTAAGAGATAGATGTTTTTGTAAAATGAAGCCACCCTGAAAGGATACTAGACTGAACTAACCAGACTGAAATGTTAAATTTGAACAAGCTATGGCACTTAACCATTGCAGGATTTTACAGACTGTAGACATCTGATGGATTTACTAATGAAGACCAGGGCTTTACTTCAGGAACTTTAAGCTCAATAAAAAAAACAGAAGGAATATTGATTAACTGGTTCTTAGGGGTACAGCTTAATTAGGTTCTTAAATATATAGAACTTTTAAAATTGGAATGGATTTAGAGAGCTTATAAAGATGTGATATAGTCCTATTCAAGAACTTGTATTACAGCACTTTGAGTTGCCAAATGCAGAGTGATATTTGGAGAAGGAAAGTGTATAAATATACTTACTATTCCTCAAATAGAAACAGTCATGAGTATATTTTCCTTCAAGTGCTAATGGGAGCAAAATTTTCTAGGTGTAAAAAATTGGGTTTCCAGTTTGTATTGTAGTATTTTCGTTGCATTATAGATTGCAGGAAAATGTGGTCTGCATTAGTAGGTGCTGTGACCTAAAACGTTCTCAATTTAACAAATAAAACTTGAGAATGAAATATAAACACGTCTGGCTAGTTTGCATCTTAAATTATATGTAGGTGTTGCATTTTGGCAAGGATTTAATAACCTGGATGTAATAGTTTTCTCAAATTGGTAATTTACTATCATAGTGTAAGCATAACAGTATACATGTTCCTAGCTGCAATTTTTCCTGTTGCAAATTTCAATCTGCTGAGGTGGAAGAAGAGTGAATCAAAATAATTTCTTTTGCATGAAGTCTTGCAACTTCAATTGGCAGAAATCTCAAATGTACCTGACTATCCTCTAAACCGATTGTGCACCAAGCACTCCTCAATAATGGCATACAAAGGGGGTCAATCCTGAGCCCATGCTCGCTGTCCGTGCAAATGCTGGCAGGGACTCGCGATCTTGGATCTTCCCTGCGTCTCGCCAGTGAATCCATCAGATTCATCCCCATAACTGGTGTAAACCTGTTTTGCACGAATTTCAATATATTTTCATCTCACAAATCCGCCCGCTCAGCAGATATTGACAGTGCGTCGAAGTGACGTCACACTGGTGTGGTTTACAACAGGTTCACCTAGTCATGAACCTGTGGTGGGAATCTCCCCTGGGGTGCAGAAGTAAGTATAGTCCCTGGGAAAGAGGGTCACAGCCAGGCAGTGCCTGGGAATGCCCCCTGGCACTGCCACTTGGCACAGTCATGGGTTGGGGGGAGTGGGGGGGGTTCATTTAGATGTGATGATGGCCAGGAGCAGGTGAAGGAGCAGGGAATGCTAGTGAGTGGGGAGGTGGGGGTGGTTTCTCCAGAGAGAAGCTTGTCGGACCAATTTTTTTGGTAAGATTTTGTCCATCAACACTGTTGCTCTTTACATGAAAAATGTTTACAACCTCAAATGCCCCATTCATCTGAAGTTAGTGTGACACAATGCATTTATGTGCTTTGCAAAATTGTTCAAATTATGATTTATTTGTAGTGTAGTGCAATTTCCTAGTGCTTCTGAGAATTAATAGTTAAGTAATAACAGCAATAGTTCTGCTGGTGAGGGGTTTATAACATGTTGATTGATGAAAAGATGTACTTGTTAAGCATACTTAATGAAAATGTGGTTCTCACAATAAAGTTAAAGGCTGGAGATTACGTAGATCAGTGTGATTAAACTTCACGTGCCACGCTTGATAGGACAGTGTTATCCAAAAGACCTCTTTTGTTAAATGACTATGATATTTACTTAATGCACCTGTCTTTATATGAAGCATTTCTCTTGGTTTGATATTGGATGCTAAATGGTGCTTTATTTATTTTTTTCTGAGGAAACCTTAAGCATTGAAATATTGAAAAAATATGCAAGAATATTATTGCATGATGATGAGATATATTTTCATAGTCCAAGGCTACCATTTAGTCTTTGAGCATGCTAATTGTTGTAGTGTAGTTGATTTTGATTTATACAAGCTCACTTGACAGACAGGGTAACTTTGCTGATATGTCCTGTTATCTATTTCTTTTCTAGCTTGGCTGAAGAGCTAATGGAAGAAGGTCTAAATGATGTATCAGCTGAACTGCAAAATGTATGTGAGGAGTATGCAGAAGCTTTGTTCACTTCTGAGTTTGTGCAGCCTGCAGAGTAAAAAAAAAAGTGCCTCTATGTTAGTGGAAAAAGGATATTGAATGTGAATCCTGAGTTCGTCAAAAAAGATACATCAACTGTCACCTGAAACTATGGCACCAAGCATAACTTGTACGCTGTACACGAAATGCTCATCACAAATTCACTTGAATTGAATTATAAGATTTTTTTTACATTCCATTTAATGTATAGCAGTACCTTTTTATTTTGCCTTTTTAGTCTTGATCGACATTTTAACCATTTGAAAGTTGCTGTATTTTTATTAAATTTGCATTTCTCAAATTATACTTTCAAAGCCATGTAGAACTTGCCTACTTTCACAGACCTCCATCATTTTATTCCAAAGCCTGAACTGTTTTCACTCCTTTAGATTATACTGATTTGTGGTTTAAAGTTGATGCTCTAAGTGGATGTCTTGCCGTGAAAGACATTATCCAGCATAATTTGAAGGATTCGGTATTAAGTATGCTGTGAATAGACCATGTTTTCAATGTAATGTAATATCAACATGTTTACCTGTTGCCATGAATACCGAGCACCTACTAATCTCAGCATCACTGGAGTTCAGGATATTTATGTGACTGAAATATAATTTATTTTTCTCCTTGACAGTTAACAATTGATCGCAAGCTCATTGCATTTTCATAGTTTAGCTTTTATTGTTTCATTTAGGAGTTAAGTGTTTTCCTGTGTGCTTATGTGCTTCTTATAATCTTTCAGTCAAGATTTATGATGAGGATAACAATAGTCTATGAGGACGGTGCAGACCTGATCTCTGATGGCTCCATACAGGTGTAACTGAACCTTTGGGAAGCAGAGATAAATTGTTTCGATTGTGTCTAACAAGTAACACATTCTGGAGTTTTAATCTGGAGTAATTGATTACCAGTGGAGCAGCACACTTGCAGTCAAAATGGGAGGGTTTAAATATCAAGTTTCAGGACAGATGCGAGGAAATGTTGCTTAGGTAAAAAGTATTTGGTAATTGGAATAGATTGTCAGAGAAAACTTCAGGATACTGAAGTTGCTATAGTGGAAAGATTCTAGTGTTGGTATTCTAGAAAGATGAAGTACAATGTACCAAAAATTTATATTTATCTAATTAATCCCATGATCTTGCCAAAATAAAGCACAAATTCATTGCAAACCAAAATAAATCCCTATTAGTTACTAGCCCACATTCACGCACAGCAAGTTTACTCGTCTTTATAATGCATCGATGCATTAATAAAGGACGAATTGGCTATGAGGTCAGAAACTCCCTCAAATTAACCATTGTGATCAAAATGGATTAAAGTTCCTGCAGTCCATCCAATTGATTCTTTGAGTTCTAGATACAGTTGGGAATTGAGTAAGCCCCAGACAGAGTGATTTACATCTAGTTGATTCTCCATTTATATTTAGCTGATAGTGGTCTGAAAATAAAGCAGCTGCTAATCCCACTTATTTTCTGCTACCTTTGTGTGGCCTATTTTTCAGGCTGTTATGAATCATAGCTAAAACAGGTTTAAATCACGTGAGCGTGGGGTCAAGTGATTTTCTTTAGTTCCCAGCAATGTTTTCTACCCTTGCTGCCAATTGTTGTCTGTGCAAGACTTCAAGATGGTTTAGACAAGTTGAGTAAGTGGGCAAATGCCTGGCAGAAGCAGTATAATGCTGATGAAGTTATCCAAGTTGGGCAGAGAAACGAAAAGACAGAGTACTTTTTAAATGGAGATTGATTGGGAAGTATTGATATACACAGGGAACTGGGTATCTTCGTACACTAGTCACTGAAAGCAAGTATGCAGGTACAGCAAGCAGTTAGGAAGACAAATGGTTGGCCTTCATTGCAAGAGGACTTGAGTACAGAAGCAAGGATATCTTGCTGCAGCTTTTCAGGGCCTTAATACCTGGAGTATTGTGTGTAGTTTTTAATCTCCTTATCTAAGAAAGGATATACTTGCCACAGCGTTAGTGAAGCAACGGTTCACCAGACTGATCCCTGGAATACCAGGATTGTCATACGAGGAGAGATTGGATTGGCTAGACTTTTATTCACTGGAGTTTAAATGAATGAGAAGGGATTTCATTGAAAGGTATAACATTCTGACGGCTAGACAGACTGAATGCAGGGATGATGTTTCCTCTGGGTGGGGAATGAGGATCTCGAACAAGGGGTCACCAGTCTTAGGATATGGGGTGGGCCATTTAGAACTGAGGTGAAGAAAAATTTCTTCACTCAAGAGGGTGGTGAACCTGTGAAATTCTCTACCACATATTGCTGTGGACTAAGTCACTAAATGTATATATTTAAGAAGGAAATAGTTTACTAACTGTTAACAGTGTCAATGGTGTAGGGAGGAGCAAAAGTATAGTGTTGAGTTAGAGAGAATCAGTCAGCAACCACGCATTGTACATTAGGAAATGGCCGTTTGGAAAAATATTGAAAATGTTTTCCATCTTGCTCTTGGATAAAGTGGCCTAGAGTTTTGGAAAGCTTATTTTTGGAAAAGCTTGTGGCTGCTGTCTTAACTACAGTGATCTGAATGTGCTTGAGTTGCTGCTGTAGGTGCTGAACCGATGAGGCTTGTTGCTTCAAAATGTTGCTTTCTACTTTTCCAAACAAAATAGGTACCCAACCCCATGCTAAGTTGCAACTGCAGGCCATCTGATTTTTCAGCACTAAATTTTCAAGTTTCCTACATGGAGAGTACTTTGTATTCGCAACTTGCTTACTATTAATTACACTTACACAACTGGCTTTTTCTATCCACTCTCCGCCCATTTACCATATGCGCATGAAAATCATTCATAAGGAGTATAAGCTACAGGAGTATCCTTACAGTGCAGAAGGAGCCACTTGGCCCATTAGGACTGCATTGACCCTCGAGAGCATCCCACCCCTGTCCCATTCCCACAACTCAGCACATCCATCATAGCTAATCCACCTAACTTGCACATGAGGGGCAATTTAGCGTAGCCAATCCACTTAATCTGCACACCTTTGGGCTGTGGGAAGAAACTGGAGCACCCAAAGGAAACCCATACAGCCATGGAGAAAGTGCAAACTCTACACAGACAGTCACCCAGGTCCCTGGTGCTGTGAGGCAGCAGTGCTAATCATTGTGCCACCATGCCACTCCATAAGAAATTAAGATGTTTGGGATATTTCTGAAATGCAATAGATTGATGTAAATAACATGTTTATGTAAGGAAATTATGTAGATTTGAGTTGTAATTACAAAGGCTTATTGACTTTCAAGAACTATTGACACTTAGTCATAAGACTAATCTACTAAAGTGGCAATGCCAAAGTCTCCACTTGTGAGCATTGGCAGTTACTAATGGCGCAGTCATTAATTTACCCTCCTAATTTGCCATTTGAGGCTAGGCTCGTTGATCATCGGTTATCATTTGGGAAATTGGTGTTGGTATTCCAGTTACAATTATGGACAATTCATCCTTTTGTTAGGAGTGTGGCAGAAACATTAACTTGGCCTAAATACCTGCATTACTTCCAAGTTGATGAAGTTTTCACAGGAACCATTTTGTTGTCCATTAAATGTCTTCATCCTGGTCCAGTTACTTGATGGGGAGAAAAATGTCAAACACTTTACATCTTCATAATGCCACATGATAAATTGTTTTTGCTTTGCTTTGCTCTTTGCTATTGGAAATTGTAATGATTCAGGAAGCCCGACTGAAAAGGAACATAGCTTATTACAAAATGCAAAGTAAAGGCACTACCTTGTACACACACTAGTCCCTGCCTGAGACAACCATTTAGCAGGCCCAGTCCTGGGCCTGCTTTATAAAAGGCTCAGGTAATGCGTTCCAGCGGGGCAGTCCTCTGCCTGTTATCAGGGGAACTCGTACTCAAAGAACCCCACAAGGAGGCCAATCAATGTTTTCCCTGGACCTCATGGGGATTTCACAGAAATTTACTGTGGCGCTGTATATTGTTCTTGAAATGGGTGAGATTAAATGCTCAGCCACTTCTGAGGAACTGTGCTCATGTTTTGTCTAAATTTTCAAATAAATTTGCCAACTGGATAAGTAATTAAGCAGCAATTGAATATTGCAGCGCCAAACCTATTTGCCTAATTAGTTACAGAAAATGCGTTCTGGCATAACAGTTTATTCTTCAATAAAACAGCAGCACATTTAAAAATTAAAGATGTTCATAGATTTGAACATTTGAAATTATGTTCCATACCAACACTTCCCAAAGGATGACAGAAGCTGCAGACGCACAATATTCAAGCCATATTTAAATAAATTGACTGAATTAGACAATGTTATAAATGTTTTAGTTTGGCTGGTAGAAAGAGTAATCTCCCCACAACTTAATGTAACATAAGTGGGAATCCTTGAGCCGATGTAATGAATGTTGCAGTTGGCATGGCACGTGCTGTTCAGTGTAATTGGACAAGCAAAAGTTCATATTGTTGTTAAGAGGAACAGGCGTGAAGATGAGTACAGCCACATTGAGGGACGTGTCAATTAAACGTCAAGAATTTGGTGCATCATCATTCTGGCAACAACTCACCACACATATATATTGGTGGTATGCTGCTAATCTTATCCAACTACTTGGATGTAACTGATTAATTGGTAAGAAGCTGAGATGGAGAAAGTTTGGCAATGCAAATTACAGTTATACGACCATTTAAAATTAAGTAATAGTTAATGAGAAATCTTTTACTGCTAGAAAATGAGTTTTTTTTAATAACCTTATCTGACTTTTGTAGTTTAGCATTTAATTGAAGGTAAAAAAGTAATGGGGGTATTGGCACAAGTAACTGATTTCTGATTGTTCTTGATACTCCTGTGGTTCTTTTTGTTTAACAAATATGAACATAATAAAGGAATTTGGACCTACAGAAGCAGGAAATTTGGACCTTTTGAACCTGCTCACTCATTAAAGGATTATGGCTGATCTTCTGCCTCAACTCCACCTTTCCCGTACGATCCTCTATCCCTTAATTTCCTTAATCTCGCTGAGTACCCGCAGTTCTTTGGAGTACAGAATTCCAACCTTCTGAGTGAAAAAATATCTCCTTATTTCAGTCTAAAATGGCAGATCCCTAATTTTGAAACAGTGACCCCAATTCTAAACTCTCTAAGCTGGTGGAACATCTACCAAGATCTACCCTGTCTCGCCCCCATTCAATTTGGTCACCTCTGTTGTAAGAAAAACAGGTAATGTTGGCCTAGTCCATTTAGTTTCTTGAAAAAGATAACCCTGGAAAATGTATGCCTTGACTGTTTCTCTTTGTGAGTTTTTGAAAATACATATCTATGGTTCTTCAAAAATGAATGAATAAAATACGAAGTTAATTATAATAGAAATCAAATGTATTTTAAATGACTAAAAACATAATCTCCAATCTATAGGAGCACACAACTTTAATGGCTTGATTTTGAGCTATTGTAAATTTGTAATTATTTGCTTAGAATTGGCAGATCCAAGATTTATGTATTTTGAAGCTGGCACATTAATTAGAAATATTTTGCTTTGATCAGAAGCTAAAACCCTAAATTGACATGGTATAGCACAAGGTTTGCATGCTTTGCCCATCAGTGGGAGGGGGTAAATTGGCATGATGTCAGGATTGTTTCCAAACCTCGGAAAATGAAAACAAACTGCTGTGAATTCATTTGCCAATTATTAAGTTTACCTTTGAGTCTGTTGACAATGCTTGCAGCCCAGTTTTATACCAAGCACAAAGGGAAACAGATGGCTATTTTTAAAAATCCTGACACAGCTGTCATCTATTATTTATGATTGCAAAGTACAATTGAACTTTCTTTGCATAAAGGGTCAGACTTTCAGTTTATACTTTTTGTATGCTTGTCTGAAGCTAATTATTTAATTGCACAGTTTAAAAATTGTTATTGGAACTTCTGCAATTTTGTATTAATATTTTGAAACATTCAATACTTAGAACATGTTTTAGCAATCATAAAATTACAAATATTTAACTGGAGAATATGTTTACATATTTTGTAAAATGATTTTTTGTAAAATGATTTTTTGAAAGGATATGTTAAGAGTGAACATTTTGTGAGGAATTGCTCTATTTATGAAATAAAACACTTAAAGTTGCTTGCTGTTACTTATTGCAGTTTGGAGGAATTTATTGGTTCAGTAAATTTATGTGTTTCAAGATCCACACAATTTCTGGAAGTGAAATACTTTATCTTCCTGAAGACCTGTGGTCGAGGAAGTAACTCAAGATTAACAGGTTGTATAAGAAATTCCATTAGTTGAGATACCACTATCAATAGTGGAATCAAAATAAATCACAGCCAAACCTGATCTCATCCTTGCTTGCTGCCCAGCTATCAGAAATTAAACCTGAGCTGAATTATCCTCTCTCTAACCCAGAGTACTACTGCTCTAGCTAAACTAGTAAACTCAGCACAGATGAGGTTCAAATGTGAGATTTTGCTGATCTGTTTGGTTCAACTACTTATTTGGCTAAAGCAGCCGAAAGAAAATAATTGTGAATGGGATTGGCTTTGCATTTTGCCCCTTTCTGTGTTAAGAACAAAGAAAATTACAGCACAGGAACAGGTTCTTCAGCCCTCCAAGCTTGCACCGACCATGTTACCGGACAACTAAAATCCCCTACTCTTCTGGGGACTGTATCCCTCTATTCCCATCCTATTCATGTATTTGTCAAGATGGCCCTTAAAAGTCACTTTTGTATCTGCTTCCAGTATCTCCCTCAGCAGCGAGTTCCAGGCACCCACCATCTCTGTTTTTTAAAAAAACTTGCCTCGTACATCTCCTTTAAACCTTGCCCTCGCACCTTTAAACCTATGCCCCCTAGTAATTGACTCTTCTACCCTGGGAGAAAGCTTCTGACTATACATTCTGTCCATGCCCACTCAAATTTCAGTACAGTCTAATATAACACATAGAGTGCAAGTTGTCCCCAAGAAACTTGCCCAGATATTTGTACGACTTGTTTTAAGCTAAGCTAAATGGGGTTAGTCCAACATTATATTCCCTCAAAAAGAAACTGTTATTTACATATCCACATATGGTTCATCCATGTGTTTATTTTAACAAGTATTGTGCATGGGAAGCTGTACCTTCCTACATATGCAGAGATGTGTAATTCATGTTTCAGCCCCCCTCGGTCAGTTGGCAGAGCAGATGGAATTTGTGGTGCTTGCTCAGTGTGTTCTAGAGTTGCTGCTGTAGTAGTTCCCTTGTCATCCAAGTTTTTTTTAAAGAGTAAAATGATTTGAATTTTCCAAGCAGTATACCCAATCTTGATTGAAAACCATTTGGTAACCTTTACCAAGATGGTGTGCCTATCATTATGTACCAGCACATCAAGAAACATTTTGTATGAATGTCAGGTCAAATGCCACATCTATTATAGAAGTAATCTCCTGAATAATTTGCTCAGCAGTTTTGTTTTAGAAATCCATGCTGTATCTGTAGAAAATAACCTCAGGAGCTGAAAGGATCAGCTCTGTGAAGGGGATTCAATCATTGTACCTGTGGTACCACAAGGCTTGTCACTTGGAATATTTAATGGAACACTGCAATCGCCTGATAATATGGGACAAATTGGCACAGCTTAAGAATTAGGAGCAGGAGTAGGCCATACTGCTCCTGAAGTCTGCTTTGGCATTTAATAAGATCAATGCTGATCATCCACCTTAACTCCACTTTCCTGCCTGCTCCCCATATCCCTTGATTCACTGAGAATTAAAAATATGCCTATCTCAATTGTATTAGAATCATAGAACCCTACAGCAGAGAAAGAGGCCATTTGGCCCATCGAGTCTGCACTGACCACAATCCCACACAGGCCCTACCCCCATATCCTTACATATTTACCCACTAATTCTTCTAACCTACGCATCTCAGGACACCAAGGACAATTTTAGCATAGCCAATCAACCTAACCCACACATCTTTGGACTGTGGGAGGAAACTGGAGCACCCGGAGGAAACCCACACAGACACAAGGAGAACGTGCAAACTCCACACAGTTACCGAAGCTGGGAATTGAACCCAGGTCCCTGTGGCTGTGTGCTGCCCATATTAACGGTGGAGCATGCACAACCCTCGGAGAAATCCAAATTCTTAACTGAGCAATGCAGCATTGCTCCATTTCTCAATCCTAAATGATTGACTGGTAATCCTGCAACACTGTTCAAGATTCTTCAGTCAGGGGAACACCTTAGCAAACGCCTGTAGAATGCCACAGTGTGATCATTTTCTGATTCAGTTTACTCAACCTCTCGTCATGGGACAATCCCAGCATTCCATAAACCAATCTAACGAAATTTTACTGTACATTTTTTAGATACGGTGATGAAAAGTGCGCAGTTCTCGGTGTTGCCTCAAAACCCTACATAATAGTAGCAAGGTTTCTTTATTTGTCTACTTCCATCCCTTTGTTATAAAGGTCATTGTGTTATTTGCCTTCCTCATCATTTGCCATACCTGAAAGCTAATTTTATGTTCCGTGTGCAAGCACATTAAAGTATCTCTGAACATCAACGTTTAAGATTTTTATGCCTTTTTTAAAAAAATTGTTATACTTACGACCAAAATGAATCACCTCGCACTTCCCCACATTATTCTCCATGTCTGTCATCTTGTTTCTCGCTTCATCTTCTTTGCAGCCTTTGTTTTCCCCTCTCAAATTAATTCCCATCTAGCTTTTCATCATCAGAAAAATTAAATATGTTATTCTCTGCCCCCATCCAAGTCATTAATATAGTTTGTAAATGGCTGAGGTCCCAGCAACGATCCTTGCGTCACTGAGTTACATCCAGCCAACATGAAAATGTCCTGTTAATCTCAAATGATTCCTGTCAACCAATCCTTCATCTAGGCTAATGTATTACCTCCACCCCATGAGCCCTTATCTTGCATTTTAATCTTTTGTTTGGCACCTTGTCACATGCCTTGGGCGTGTTAGCTCCCTTTTATATATCCTATTAGTTAGTGTCAAAGAACTAATGCTTTTCAAACATTTCCCTTTCGTAGAACCATGTTGATTTTGACCATTTTCTGGGTGTATTATTAAAATTTCTTTAACTGATTCCAATAGTTTCCTGACTAATCACGTTGGGCTAATTGGCCTGTAGTTGTCTGTTTTTCCTTTCCCCTCCTTTCTTGAATAGTGACGTGATGTTTGTTAACTTTAAACCTGGGGCCATTCTAGAATCTGGGGGGCTGGGGGAGGATTTCAGAAAATCATAATCAGTACATCTACTTTCTAGATCCTAGGGATTTGCCTGCTTTTGGTTTCTTAATTTTCTCTAATAGTATTTACTGGAAGCTTCGACTTGTATTGGCTCCTTGATTGCCCTCCATTTCTAATATGCAATTTGTGTTTTCTAATGTGATTTCAGACACAAAATATTTGTTCAGCATCTCTGTCATTCCCTGATAGTGGCTATGTCGGCTAATATGCTTTTTTTGCAAACAGGATGGTGGATTTTAATGGAATTCTCACTCACTGTGGTGCCAAAGTAATTGAATGGTTAAGAAAAGAGCCCATAAGTACTAATTGTGCTGAGAAGAGGAATTATGATATCCATATTCATGCACAGACAGATTTATACAACAATGAGTGGTTGAATCCACATGTGCTTTCAGTTAGTCCTATAATGAGTTGTTCAGGTCCTCATCTTCAGAGTAAATAAAACGCAACTTTCTTAATTGGCATGCTATTTTAAATCTGCAAAAATGTGAACGAATAAGTGCTAAAAGGTCAAGGCCCTGATTCAGCATATTGTGTGAAGATTCTCATTTTCATTTTTAATATTTCTTCCATTTCTCCCTCCACTTCAATCTTTTATTTTCTGGATCTTGGCGATAGTAATTCTTGGTAAGTATGGATCCATTGCCAGCTGTTGTCATATCATATACCTTTCCCTGGTGCCCGTTCTTTCCCGTGGGATCCATGGGACATGTGTGGATGTTAGTGAAGACTGGTTTTGCCTTGGATGTAATAAAATCTCCCAGTAAGGATAATAGAACCACCTACTCCCACTCTGACTGACCAGGTAGTTACAGGTTTTAAATCTGGAACACTCTGAGCCTCTGTAGCTCAAGTGTGATGAATCCCTGGTTTCAAAACTTGTATTTTTTTTTGAGTCCTACCCACACTTGAGTCCTACCTAAGCAATGTAATGGGTCAGGAGACATCATCGGAGGTCATGTAGCAGGCTCCCCACTGGTCACCATGGCTTCCGGACATCAGATTTCCAGCATCATCAGCACAAAGCTGATTTGAATATTTAAATTCAAATTTTAATTCCCCTCTAACTAAGAGTCGTTTACTCCAGCAGGGTTTACAGCTATGGGGAAAGAGCCTGGGTGGGATTGTGGTCGATGCAGACTCGATGGGTCGAATGGCCTCTTTCTGCACTGTAGGGTTTCTATGATTTCTAACTGCTCTCCATTAATTGGGTTGGCTGGAGTGAAGGAAGGCCATGAAGGTCCCCCCTGGAAGTTGGAGGTGTGTGGGGAGAGGGTGCCCCCTTGGCATTGCCAGCCTGGAAATCACTTCTGATGGGACAGTCACCCGAAATATGCTGGGACCAGGGTCCAGGTGTATTAAGTAACTAGGGCTATAGATAGGGCTTTAAACTAAGTAGTGGGAGGAGGGTGCATCTGAGTTCCAGGCGCTACATCCCATCAGGGAACCTGGGTGATATGTTTCAGAAGACAGTCACACCCCTTAGAGAAACTACCATGAATTTGGCTAGTGGTCAGGGACAGGAGGATGTGACTACAAGTGAGGCAGGTGGGAGGTATCTGGACGGGGGGGGTGGGGCAGTGGTGTAGGGTTGCAGGAGCATTAGCCCCTGTCCTTGTCCAACAGGTTTGAGATTCTTTCTCCCTGTGTGGATGAGACCAGGGACTGCAGGGAGGATGGCTGACTTGACCAGAGCACCATGGTAAAGGGTAACATTCAAGTGAAGGGAGAAAAAAATAATTAATCGCGATATGGGATAGTTAGAGGCATCAACACTTTTCTCTGTGACCAGGATAGAGAGTTCTGGAGGCTATGTTGCTGAACTAGTGCTAAGGTTTGGGATATCCCATCTGGATTACAGAGGAACTGGGCATAGGAGGGGAATGATCCAATTGTTATGGTCCATGTGAGAACCAATTATATAGGTAGAACAAGTGTGAAAGTTCTGCTGATGGAATACGTGCAGCTAGGAGTTAAATTCAAAGGCAGAACCTACATGGTTAATAATCTTTGGATTATCATCTGAGCCACAAGCTAATTTGTACAGGGTCAATAAGGTTAAAGAGGTAATTGCATGCCTCAAAGGTTGGTGTGGGAAAAATTGGTTCAAATTCATGGGACATTGACATCAGTGTGAGGGAAGGAGGGAACTGTTCTGATGGGATGGTCATCTGAATCGTGCTGGAACTAAAGTCCGGACACATCAAGTAACTAAGGCTGCAGATAGGGCTTTAAGCTAAGTAGTGGGGAGAGGATTCAGCTGCATGGAAAATTAAAAAATCAAAGTTAAAGGAGAAGGTAGGAGTGCAGGTCAGTGATGAGGCTGATTGTTACCAGAAAAATAAAAGGAATGGACAGGACAGGTGAACATTATATTACACCAAGGAATCATGCAACAGAAGGGAAATTTGATAATAGAGAAAACTTAAAGGTTTCATGTCTGAGCGCGTGAAGCTTTCAGAATAAAATTAATGAGTTAACAGCACAGAGGCAAATGGGTATGATTTGCTGGTGATTACTGAGACATAGTTACAGGGAAACTTGTTTTGGGAATTGAATATCCAAGGGTACTCAGAGTTTTGGAAGGAAAGATAGAAAGGAAAAAGAGGTGGTGTAGATTTGTTAGTGAAGGAATAGATCGATGCTGTAGTGAGAAATGATATCAAAGCTGGAGATCAAGATGTAGAATCAGTCTGGGTAGAAATAAGAAATAGCAAGAGAAAGAAGTTGGGAGTAATATATAGGTCCCCAAATAGTAGTTCTGTAGTCGGGTAATAAATGAAGAAATATTGGGGACTTACAAGAAAGGGAAGGCAAAATTCATGGATGATTTTAATATGCACACTGACTGGATTAATCAATTGGCTAGGGAGAGGTCATTGAATATACTAGGGATTGATTTTAATAGAAATAGGTTATGGAAACAACCAGGGAGCAGACTATTCTGGATTTAGTGTTGTGTAATGAGGAGGGAGTAATTAATTTCATAGTTAAGGATTCACGAGGAAAGTGTGATCATAGCATGGCAGAATTTCAAATTCAGTTTGAGGATGAGAAACTGGAGTCCCACAATAGTGTTCTGGAATTAAACAAAAGTAATTACATAGGCATGTGGACAGATTTAATCCTTGTGAACTGGGCTGGAAAACTAATAAGTAGGACAGTTGATGAGAATTGGCAGATGTTTAAGGATTCCTCCCAACTAAAATATATTCCAAAGAGGAGGAAGAAAGATTTTAAGAGGAGGAAGAAAATATCCAAGGCTAAACAAGGAAGTTAAAAATAATGTAAGGACAAAAATTAAGACATAACATATTGTAAAGGCCAATGGCAGACTGGAAGATCGGGAAACTTTTAAAGATCAATAAAGGCTTATTAAAAAGTTACAAAATAAAGGTAAATTATGAAAAAAAACTAGTGCAAAATATAAAAAGGATAGCAAAAACTTTTGTATGTATATAGAAAGGAAGATCAGTAGCCAAAGCCAATGTTGGACTTTTGGAGAATGAGACTGGGGATTTAATAATGGTGGAGACACTAAATCAATATATTTCACTGTTTTCACAGTGGAGGACACTAGTCCCATCCCAATAACAGGTATGGCAGAGGTGATAAAAGGAAGGAACCTAGAACAATTGTCACTAATAGGGAAAAGGTGCTGAGTAAACTATTGGAATTGAAGGCAGACAAACAAGTCCACAGGGCCTGAAGGCCTAAGTTCCAGGGTCTTAAAGGAAGTGAGAGTGGAGATAGTGGATCCGTTGGTTATAATGTTCCAAAATTCCTTGGATGTTGGAAAGGTTTCAGTCCATTTGAAAAATGCTAATATAATGCCCTTATTCAAAAAGGGAGGGAAGCAAAAAGTAGGAAACTATAGACCAGTTAGTTTAACATCTGTTGTTGGGAAATAGTGAGAATCTACTATTAACAAAGTAATACAGGACATTTGGAAAGTCTATACATAGTCCATTGGAGTCAGCAAGGTTTTATGAAGGGTAAGTCATGTTTGACTAATTTGCTAGAGTTCTTCGATATAACAAGCAAACTGGATAATGGGAACCCTGCAGATGTAGTGGGTCTGAACTTCCAGAAGGCATTTGATAGGGTGCTGCACACAAGGTTAATACACAAGGTAAGATCCTATGGGGTTAAGGATAATTTATTAGTTTGGTACGGAGGACTGGCTAACTGCCAGAAAGCAGAAAGTTAGGATAAATGGGTTTTCTTCCTGGTTGGTAAGATGTAACTAGTGGGATGCCACGGGGTTTGGTCTTTGGATCCCAACTATATTAATGACTTGGATGAAGGGATAGACGTTTCTATAGCTAGATTTATGGATAATACTAAAATAAGTGGGATAGTAAGTTGCGATTAAATAAGCAATTTACAAATGTATAGGTTAGATGAGTGGGCTAAAATTTGGTAGATGGAGTTTAACGTGGAATCGTGTGAGGTTATTCATTTTAGTTGAAAAAAATAGAAAGACAACTTACTACCTAAATGGAAAGAAACTTCAGAGTGCTTTAGTGCAGAAGGATCTGGGTGTCCTTGTGCATGAATCATGGACAACTAACATGCAGGTACAGCAGTTAATAAGGAAAGTAAACGGGATTTTGGCACTTGTTGTTAAAGGAATAGAGTATAAAAGTAGGGAAGTGTTGCTGCATCTACACAAGGCATTAGGGCATTCATTCCTGGAGTATTGTGTACAGTTTGGTCCCCTTATAATGGACCAAACTGAATGATCCCAGTGAGTTAATCAATGGCCAAGATATCACTTTTTTAGCCCACTGACCTAACCTACAGAAAGTAACCCAAGGCGGGGATTGAACCTGGGTCCCTGGTGCTGTTATGCAATAGTGCTAACCATTGTGCCACCATGATGCATTTAAAACAGACGAGAAGAAATTGCTTATCTCAAAATCTGTACGATTCACTACCCCAGAGTACAGTGGATGCCAGGACATTGAGTAAATTTAAGGAGGAGAGAGACAGCTTTTTAATTAGTAATGGGTTGAAGGGTTATGGAGAGCAGGCAGGAAAGTGGAGCTGAGGCCAAGATGAGATCAACCATGATTGTATTGAATAGTGGAGCAGGCTCGATGGGCTGAATTGCCTGTTCCTAGCTCTTATGCTAATGAGAGGCATGCACAAGGTAGTCCTCAGTTGGCAACAGTCTGTGAGGTGAGTGCAACACTGCCATAGTGCTGCACTGCTCCTGATGCACTGCTCACCACTCTGCAGAACCAATTCCCCACCCTCCATCACTATGCCAAGCTGATCTTCATGGACGGCACCATGCTGCTGGACCCATGGACCCTCCTGTGTCACTGAGGCAGAGTAGCGCTGAGGTTGAAGAGTATATGGGTTCTTCCCCACCCCCTCCCCCTGTGCCCCACACAAGTGCCTATCTGCTCAGCACTGTTTGGTGGGAGCCATGCAATCACTGTAACAAAGGTCCGAAATTTGACTGGGGATGGGATGTGAGTTGGGGTGGTGGGGTGGTGGGGGAGGGAGGGGTGGGTGTGGGTGGCTGCCCTGGATATGTCTCTCATTCCCCCTGGAGGGCTATACCTACCTTTGTGCTCTAGTAGGTTGCCCTTCAGCTGCTTCACGTTTTTAAGTACCTGTTGTAAACCTTGCTGACATGTGAATATTCAGTGAGGGCGAGTGGATGGCAGAGAAGCTCTTCAATTATATTTAAACTTATTTACGATTCATTGAAATGAAAGGCCGGGAACCTCGTTACGTCACTGGTGAGATGTGCAGAAAATCACAAAACTTAGGGTGGTATGATGGCAAAGTGATTAGCACTGCTGCCTCACAGCACCGGGATCTGAGTTCGATCCCAGGCTTGGGTCACTGTCTGTGTGGAGTTTGCATGTTCTCCCCATGTCTGCGTGGGTTTCCTTCGTGTGCTCCGGTTTCCTCCCACAGTCCAAAGATGTGCAGATTAGGTTGACTGGTTGTGCTAAATTGACCCTAGTTTTGGGGAGATTAACAGTGTAAATATGTGGGGTTAGGGGGATAGGGTGGATTTGTTGATACCGCAGGCTGAATGGCCTTTTTCTGTACTGTAAGGATTCTATCTCATTGGTGAGAATCTTGTTTTCTGATTGTCACGAGATTTTGTGCCCATGTCACCACCTGCGTTCACTGCAAACACGGTTCCAAAACTGCCCTGGTCGACTGTACTTTTCCTGTTGATTCATGCTTAATTTTTGTTGACTTTAGTTTGAAGTAAAAGTTATAAAAAGTGATATCTTGGCCATTGATTGTCTCAGTGGAGTCATTCGGTTTGGTCCACTGGTCTCCATGGTGATCAGAACGTGTATTAGGTAGTATACAGTGAGAAATCCTATACTTTCAGTCTTTGGTGTAGAATTAAATTGTCAAGTGAAATATTCCACATTATTCACTGAAGACAACATATCCATCGTGTTTGTGTGCCCAGGAAAGAGCTAAGTCCAGCTGTAAGGAGGAAGTGATATCATAACAGTACATAATGGAACCTGCAATTGTAACTGGTTTTTATATCTCAGATGTTTTAACTAAAGATTTTTTTTTTAAGTGAGCATTTTCTCTCCCCCACAACATTCAGTGCAGGGCATGAGAGTAATTTGCACATTAAGAATCATTGGTTTTCTCTCTTGGGCTATTAATAACCTTGGCACAGGTCTAACATTGGCAAAAGGGGAAAAAATGTCCCAGGACAACTGAAGGCCTGATCGTTGCATGGCCAGAAGCCCCTCTGAACTGAAGAATTTAAATAGTAAAACTATGAATAAAATTGATGGGTGGCACAGTGGTTGAAACTGCTGCCTCACAGAACTAGGGAGATGGATTCAATTCCGGTCTTGAATTACTGTCTTTCTGGAGTTTGCACATTCTCCTCTTGCCTGTGTGGGTTACCTCTCGGTGCTCCAGTTTCCTCCCGAGGTCCAAAAATGTGCGGGTTAGGTGGATTGGCCATGCGCAATTGCCCTATGCTCAATTGTCGGGGAATTAGCAGGGTAAATATGTAGGTTCACATGGGTGGGATTGTGGCCAGTGGAGGCATGACTGGCCGAATGGCCTCTTTCTGCACTGTAGGGATTCTATGATGCCTCATCCTATCATTGACCCCATGACATCTGCACTGGTCCCAGTATTAACCCCATCAGTGAGTTTCTTCAGTTACCTTTCCATTTGGGTGCCCAATGAATTGGCAGTAAGGAAAACAGAGGGGATGGTTGGTTGGAATGTCCCTCCCATCTCTTGTATGTGGCTTGGGGGGGCGGTGTTGGGTGGGGTGTTAGGTGAGGGGGCTGTTCGGGGGGTGTTGGGGGGGATAGTGGTGTCTGCTGGGTGAACCACACTTGCCGGGTACACTGTTTTTCCTTCCTTCTTTGGCAAGCCCTGGGCCTGGCAAAATGGATCTTCTCCTTGTTTAGGGCCCAAGGTCGAGAAAATCAGCGCCAATATTTGAAATGATTTAAAACAGGGATTTACATCACTTTCTAATATGAGAGAGTTTGGGAAAGCAGTGACAAAAATGCAGAGATTCAAAATGTGCTCTGTGTCCATATGTAATATAATCATACAAAATGCATTTAATGAGATATTTCACTTTCAATTTTGGATACATCATCACTTGGTGTACAATTACTGGCCTGTGTCATTTCTGACCAAGGACATAGAGAAAATACTTTACATCAGAGGCTTTATTGATCTCTTTATATGCCTCTGGTGAGTGATCAATAAGCAATAGGTACATTTTGATTCTGATGAATTCTGCGAATGACGTAGGAAGTCCACCAGTCTATAACTGCACTGCATTGACTCTTTGTTCTATTTTAGTACACGTATCAATGAAGTCAGTGTACTGCTGTGTTAATTATAGAATTCACAGTAAGGCAGTAATACACAGGTAATGGTGAGCTGTGGAGATAACTTTACTGGTGTCCTTCTAGATGGTAGTGGTCGTAGATTTGGAAGATGCTGCCTAAGGGATCTTGGTGAGTTCCTGCAGTGCATCTTGTAGACAATTCATTACCAATGAAACCATAATTTTTTTTAACTTAAAAAGTGAAAATGGAAAGCAAATCGTAGGCTTTGAATCTATTTCTGTCGGCTTTTGATCCTATTTCAATGTGTAGTGAATGTCAGGACTTCTTATGCTGATTAGAAACAGGTTGTCTTTCATATTTAGGTCTGCTGGGAATTACAATTTTCTACCGGATGTTTTACTTTTCCATTGGACTTTCTTTGTCTTTATAAGTTCTCCTCTGGTCTCTGGATCAATAAACAGATTCTTGCCACTTGATGGCAGTGTAATTGTACTTCTGTTTTGAAAGGAGTTCTATTATGGCAGTGTGTGAAGGGTACAGGTAATGCCTTTCGACAGAAGTGGTAAAGTATTGCAGAAACAAGTAGTGAGGCTCGATAAACTTATATTTGAAGGTACGGTGCTAATTCAATGCAAATTTCTGCAGATTTATAAGGACACAGTAATTGAACATGGACCTCTGGCCAATTAGAAAAGCAAAGCAGCCCACTGTAGAACATATCTTCTGTTATGAGAGCACATAAAATATTTTTTTCACAGTTTTCTCTCCTTCAATTTTCTTTCCTGATCTGTTTCTTCTTTAAAGGTAATGATTTGTAACTAGGAACAATGTGACAATAATAAGCTGACATCTGGACCTTGCCAGAGGAGTGTGATGGAATAGTCTCCACTTGCTTGGGTGAGTGCAGGTCCAAGAAGCTTGACGTCATCCAGGACAAAGCACCCGTTTGATTGTTACCCTTCCCACAAGCATTCACTCCTTCCACCACCCGGTGAACAATGGCAGCCACGTGTATCATCTACATGATCCACTGCAGGAACTCACCAAGGTTCCTCAGTCAGCACCTTCCAAACCATGACAACTACCACCTAGAAGGACAAGGGCAGCCGATACCTGGGAATACCATCTGCTGGAAATTCCCCTAGAAGTCACTCACCATCCTGACTTGGAAACATATCGCCACTCCTTCCCTGCCACTGAGGTATGGACAATAAATGTTGGTCTAACCAACGATGCCAACATCCCACCAATGAATAAAAATAAAGTGACCATCGTTCATACGTGAGCCTTACTGGCCAGGGCTTGCAGATGTTAAGCTTTGTGCTGTACGATAGTTAGGTCTGATCCTGTTGCACCTGAATTTTGTAAAATAGACAGTTTGGCTTGTGGCTTGATAGTTTGAACAAGGGCTCAAAATCATTTGGAAAATCAAGGTATAATAGTGATTAAAGATCTTTGTGATTTGAAGTTTTCTATAAATAAGGAGTTTGGATTTACTGTGATAGTTAAAAGGAAAAGCCCAAGTGTTCATCTATATACTTGAGTTTTAACCCAAGAAAATTGGGTGGGCAGGCAGTTTAAACATTTGACGGACTCATCAACCTTGTCTTGTTTGCTTAGATTTTGCTCTTTGGAACAGATGAGATGGCTAACTCTAGGAATGATCTTACATGTACAGGTCAGGCTCCGTTGGAGACTGACTGCTTTTTTAACCGTGGGCCTGAGCAGGGAAATTATTAAAACTTCCCTTCCAGGTCTACCCAGCAGGAAGAGGAATTTGTGCCAGGTACTTTGCCCAAGTTAGGTCCTCAAGTCCCCTTTTGGAATCTTAATCTAGTTTTTCACGAGCATATGCGTTCGCTGTTCTAAGCTATTTGAACATAATAGCTCAAGTTTCTTGCATTCAATGCTTTGCTGTCTTTGCAGGAGTAAATTAAAGGCCTGTCATATTCGGCTTGGCATTATAACGGATTGCTTTTCGATCTCATTGGAACTTTTTAATCTATTACTGCCTTTTAGTTCACTTATTGCCCCATTATTCTATCCACTGCCACGAAACTCAGGCTGCAATGTTATTTCCATTTTGTAAGTGCTTACAGAGCAACTTTTAAAGTCTCTCAATTTTTCATTTTCCAACAATGCAAAGATATGAGACAAGTTGATAACCAAGCAATGAGTGGCTAAATGCACTGTGTAATGCATTTTGAACTGTAAATTTCTTGCAGGAACAACCTGAAAGCAGGCTAAGGGTCATTCCACCTACTTAATGACTGAGCATCTGTTAATCTTTCTTCAATGTTTACGGGGTTACCAGTTGAAACAATCTTTACGTAATTACTGGACATTATTTTAAGAATTTAGGTACAGCACATGACAATATCCCCACTTCTGACCTCATGATGGAGGTAAGTTAAGAATGTAAAAACATAAGCAATAGGATCAAGGCGAGGACATTCGGCCCTTCTAGTCTGTTCAATGATTTAAGAAGCTCATGGCTGATGTGATGGTGGCCTCGAGCCCAGATTCCTGCTTGCACCACATAACCCTTCTTTCCAGATCAAAAATCTATCTAGTTCAATGACCCAAACTCCACTGCTCTGGGGTAGACATTTCCAAAGCTTAATCATCCTCGGAGACGAAATTCCAATTCATCTCATCTAAAATGGGAGACCCATTATTCTGATATTATAACCCCATCTCAGCCTGCTTCTAGATTCTCCCAAAACACCATCACCTTAGCACCCATCTTGTTATGTCCCCTCAGAATCTTATATATTTCATTAAGATCACCTCTCCTTCTTCCAAAATCATAGAATCACTATGGTTCAGGAGAGGCCATTTGGCCCCTTGAGCTTGCACTGCCCTCTGACAGCGTTTCTTACCCAGCACTCCTCTCCCCCTGCTCTATCCCTGTAGCCTCACACATTTATCATGGCCAACCTACACATCTTTGGACACTAAGGGGCAACTCAGCATGGCCAATCCACCTAACGTGCACATCTTTGGATTATGGGAGGAAACAGGAGCACCAGGAGGAAGCCCACACAGACATGGGGAGAACATGCAAACTCCACACAAATATTGCTCAGGTAATTGCAGCCTTTATGTCAAGGGCAGTCCCTGTCACTGACATAAATATTCTATTGATACCAAAACCTTCAGAGGATGAAAGCTGCTTTCATTAATTAGATGGACAGTTTTGCATCTTTTTAATCAATGAATCATGAAAGAAAGAAAGAAGGACTTGCATTCATACAGCACTTTTCATAACTGTCGGGTGTTTCAAAGCACTTTCCGGTCAATTAAGCACTTTTTGAAGTGTAGCCACTGTAATGTAGGAAACGTGGCAGATAATGTGCATGCAGCCAACCCCTGCAGGCAGCAATATGGAAATGACGATTTCATCTGTTGTTGACCGAGGGATAAACATTGACAAGGACATCCCTGCTCTTCTTCCTAAAAAATGTCATGGTACCTTCAACATTCAGCTAAGCAGGGGCCTCTGTTTAACATGTCATCCAAAAGGTAGCATCTCCAACAGTGCAGCTCTCCCTCGTACTACATTGGAGTGTCAGCCTTGATTTTTGTGCTCAAGCCTCGGACCAGACTTGAGCCCAGAGGTGAAGGATATTAATACACATTACAGGGTTCATATGACAGTGTAAGATGTGATGCCAGCTAAACCATTTATTGCCTATAATTCTTGCAGCTCACCTATAGCTCTCTATCATGCCTGCTTCAGGTTAGATAAATAACTTTTGGACAAGGCCCATAATGTGAGTTGGCCAAGCACATCACAAAATAGCTTTTATACCTCACTGGTTCTCTGGAGCATATTATCACCTTTGCAAAACGTCATTCAAGGGAAATCATTTATTAAACAATAGCCAGTATGACATTTAGCCTTTGTCACCAAATGCATTATGATTTACCAAGTTATGCAGTGCACAGAGTTACAACTGCTATATAACGGTACTAAAATAATGCCGTTCTGGTGAGGGGTCCACACTTGAAACATGAGTGTGTCACTTCACAAATACTGTCTAACTTGCTAAATATTTCCAATATTGAATTTATTTCAAATTTCCAGCAACTGCCATATTTTCTGAGATAAGAAAATGTACATTATGAGCTGCAGGTTCATTGCTATATTGTATCTGTTTGAAAGCAAGCTAAATTTTTAGTCCCTTGTATAGGCATTAAACAAAATATTAACAATTATTGGTTGTCAGTATAAAACATATCTGGAATTTTACCGTCCCACCCGTCACGGGAATTGGAGTGGGCAAGGGGCGGACCATGGAAAGGTTCATTGACCTTTAGTGGTTTTGGGACGAGAGAAGCCATAAAATCCCATTCATGATATAAATGTATATGTATACATTGGTGTGTTTAAAATTATTAGAATAACTAATTATAACTAAATTTCAAGGGAAAACCTTGTCTTATTTTGAAATATTTGATTTATTATCGTCACATGTATTGGGATACAGTGAAAAATATTGTTTTTTGCGCCCTATACAGACAAAGCACACAGTACATAGAGTACATAGGGGAGAAGGAAAGGAGAAGGTGCAGAATGTAGTGTGACAGTCATAGCTAGGGTGTAGAGAAAGGTCAACTTAATATAAGGTAGGTCCATTCAAAAGTCTGATGGCAGCAGAAAAGAAGCTGCTCTTGAGTCGGTTGGTAGGTGATTTCACACTTTTGTAACTTCTTGCCGACAGAAGAAGGTGTAAGAGAGAATGTCTGGGGTGTGTGGGGTCCTTAGTTATGATGGCTGCTTTTCTGAAGCAGTGGGAAGCATAGAAGGAGTCAATGGATAGGAGGTTGGTTTGCGTGATGGACTGGGCTTCGTTCATAATCTTTTGTAGTTTCTTGTGGTCTTGGTCAGAGCAGGAGTCATACCAAATTTTGATGCATCTGGAAGGGATACTTTGTATGATGCTTCTGTAAAAATTCATTCAAAAGTTAGTATCTACCTGTCATTTATAAGTGAGTGAATCTGACTAATGATGCAGTTATACAGAAACAATACTCAGTGATTTCTGCTGTACTATGATTCTTTAGGTGCAGTTTGATTGGTGATATGACACTGTAATGTACTTGAGACAGTGAAGAGAAAACTAGAGGGGAACTACTAGTTTAAATTAATAATAAAGCAAACAGTTCTAAAATATACAATTTATGAAAATGTATGGAGATTAGTAGCTGAAGTGTGAAAATAATACCTTCTTTTCCCACCAGTTAGTGTGTTCACTATGAACAGACACTCTTACATGACCTGAATACATGCCACAATATTCAATATGAACAGTCCTGGATGATTCTATAGAATTAAACAGGAATGAAATGTAAACAATTTCCCATTTATTTGAGGTAATGTATTGGTATTCACCCTAACTCCAGTTGCCTACCCTATTTTCATTTCTTTTCAGTTCCTTCGCTTCGATCATCTATCTAATCTATGCTTAAATGTTGAAATGATCTCTGATTCAGTCACCAACTCTGATGGTACATTCTGACAGAAATTAGAAGTCTACAAGATTATGACAGGCATGGTCAAAGTGGATAGTCATAAGTTTTTTCCCAAGGTGGAAGAGTCAGTTACTAGGGAGGATAAGTTTAAAAGAGATGTACGAAGCAAGTTTTTTTACACAGAGGGTGGTGGGTGCCTGGAACATGTTGCCGGGGGAGGTAGTGGAAGCAGATACAATGGTGACTTTTAAGGGGCGTCTGGACAAATACACGATTATGATGGGAATGGAGGGATATGGTCCCTGGAAGGATAGTGGGTTTTAGTTCAGACAGGCAGCATGGTTGGTTGGAGGGCCAGAGGGCCTGTTCCTGTGCTGTAATTTTCTTTGTTCTTTATTCTATTTCACAGCCTTGCAAATCTCAATCATAGATTTCTACATTTAATTTTGTGTGCACACCCTGAGGATCTTTCTTTGTTTAGATTTGTGGATTGGTAAATGTCAGATCTGGGCAACAAAAATCCAACAGTGGATTCACCCGGAGCCCCTTCAACGTCCCCTGAAAATATTTGTTCCTTATTTTCCATGCAGCCTCTCGCCAGTTTAATCTTGTCAAGTTCACACTGCAGCTTTCTTTTGTCAATACCCATGCTTTGATTTTTTTTTTAATGTCAACAGTTGCCCTTGTTCTGAATCTTTGAGGCTGAGTGGTTCTGTGAAGGGCAGAAGCAGAGTGACAGCTGAGCTCCAGGGCAAGTGTTCATTTCTCTTGATTTGGTGCAGTTCTGTAAAGGATTAAGTGGTTGAACTTGCCAAAAGAAAGAAATGAAAGAAAAAACTTATCGGAAAAGTGGACACACACAATGAAATCCTGGATTGTTGGTCTAGTTTACTTTGACTTTCATAGAATCATACAGCACAGAAGAGACCCTTCGGCCCATTGAGCCTGCACCTTCATATTAGAAGCACCTGAGTTCCCAGCTAATCCCAACTGCCAACACTTGGTTCATACCTTGAATGTTATGACACGCTAAGTTCTCACCTAGGTACTTTTTAAAGGATGTGAGACAACCCACCTCTACCACTCTCCCAGGTAGCATATTCCAGACTGCCTTCATCCTCACATACCTCTCACTTTGAACCTACGTCCCTTCGTGACTGACCCTTCAACTAAAAGGAACAGCTGCTGCTTATCCACTCTGTCCATGTCCCTCATGATCTTGTACACCTCAATCAGGTCACCCCTCAGTCTTCTCTGCTCCAATGAAAACAACCCAGGCCTACACTTCATAATTTATGAACATGTGAAAGGGGAAATGTGTATATGTGGAGACTGTGCCCTTGTCACCAGCTATCTGCACTTAAGAACACAAATGCAAGCTTTCTTGTGCATGTGCTAGTGAGAAAACTGAAGGCTGAATGGACTTGATACGCAATCGTATACATATAAGGTCAAACACAGGACTATTACACTCGTCACCCGATGAGCTCAAACAATTCCTCTGCACATTCGTAACTTTCTATTTTTCTCACACTTTTAGTACTGAAATAAAATATCTATTTTCTTGTCTCCGTATATATGTTTGGCTATTTTATATGTAACAATAATTTATGCATTGTTGGACACCTAGTAACATTGTTGACAAATCGTCTTTGAAAAAATGTTTCAGGTTACGTCAACATCTCTCTGAGGTTTCAGATGTCTCAGCAAATTGTTGGGAATTGGACCTCTACAAACATGAGGGGCAATAGCGAGAAAGATCTCCAGTTCCAATCCATCTCTGCATTGTGCTGAGTCAGCCAATGCCCAGAGAGGTGGACATTTTGGAGGGTAACTTTCTGATATCCATTTACTATGGTGAACTCATTGAGTCATTGTAGTATGGGCAGGAGAGGTGCCTGCGATCAAAGCTGGATTAAGAACTCTTGAGGTTTGAACAGCAACAGCATGCGGACCCCCTTCCTAGTATTTACACTGTAACAAATATTTGATCTGCCTTATCCCTTGTGACGGTCTGCGGAAGCACCAGACATCTTTGATCCACTGATTGTATGTCATTTATCTACATTTCAGTAAGTTTACCTGGGGCTGTTAATGTTAATAAGAGGAATTTTTGGGAATCTGGCAAACCTTTTGAATTAAGTGACACTTTTAATAGAGGGAATCCCATGAGGAAGCTATGATTAGTATTATACAGTATCAGATATCAGCGAGGATATGTCCTTGAGTGTGGGAGGAGCGGAGTCAAAAAAAAACAGAACGTCTATTCAGACAAGGTAGTGACAGATAGCTCAGGGTCTTGAGTATGCAGATTTGACAGAAACCTCCACCAGTCTTGCTTTCAAGTCTCTCTGATATCTGACCTCATCCACAACCCTCTCCATCTCGGGAGTGTTCTCTAGCCCTTCAATCCTCTGAAATCTCTGTGTGCCTCCAATTCTGGTACATTCTGATTTTAATTAATTTTTAAAGTTTTTAAAGTTTAATTACTATTGTCACAAGTCGGCTTACATTAACACTGCAATGAAGTTACTGTGAAAATCCCCTAGTCGCCACACTCCGGCACCTGTTTGGGTACACTGAGGGAGAATTTAGCATGGCCAAGACACCTAACCAGCACAATCTTTTGGACTGTGGGAGCACCCAGAGGAAACCCATGCAGACATGGGGAGAATGTGCAAACTCTACACAGACAGTGACCCAAGCTGGGAATCGAACCGGGTCCCTGATGCTGTGCTATCGTACCAGTGATGGTGGTACCTTCAGCTGTTTAGGCCCTAACCTCTGCAATTCTCTCCCAAAACCTGAGGGTTGCCAACTCTGATTAAATGCACTCCTGCATGTTTTGTCACAATTCCCCATCCTTCCTGACCCACTCCTATGCTCCTGCCATTGGCACATCCATCCTGTTGATGTACTACTTTCCTCCACCAATTAGCTGATGCTTCACTGTCTGCCAAACAGCCTTTTTTAAAAAAAACATATTTTCAATATTTTTATAAATGGTAAAGAGGAAATGTTGAAAGAAAATTTTAAAAAGGCTATCTTTTTTAATGACTCTTTGATTTTCCTCCATGACTGTACGCAGCAATATCCTGGGGACTGATCTTTCTGTTCCTGGAGAGTTGGCAGCCCTAACTTACCCCGATGCCTTCGCCGTCTCTCATCAGAGATCAAAACCAACTCAATAACAGCTTCTTCTCTGCTGCCATCAGACTTTTGAATGGACTTATTATATATTAAGCTGATCATTCTCTTCTCCCTATCTGTAACTGTAACATTATATTCTGCACACTCTTTCCTTCTCCCCTATGTACTTTCGAATGGTATGTTTTGTCTGTATAGCACACAAAAAACAATGCTTTTCACAGCATCTTATGACAGTAATATGTCAAATCAAATTATTTGACCCGGGCTCTGAGGAAGGGTCACCCTGTCTCTATTCTCTCTCCCCAGACGCTGTCAGATCTGTTGAGTTTCTCCAGCATTTTCTGTTTTCAGATTCCAGCATCCACAGTATGTTGCCTTTATCATTTGACCCAGGGTTTGGTCGCTGTCTTAATATCTGCCTATATGCTTGGAGTGCTCTTGTGAAGTATCCTGGGACGTTTTCCCGAGGTTAAAAGCGCTACAGGGATGCAAGTTGTCGGGTCGTGCTTTTCCTGATTTTTTTTTCTCTCTAGAGAGGGGAGGAGGTTGGTATTACAGCAACAGATACCGACAGTGAAGTGACTGCTATTTGCAGCCTTGCAAATCTTTAAACAGTTCCCTGGCAGCGCCACTGGAGGCAATCTAACGTGAGCGCAGAGAGAGGCAGAGATCGCAGCGAGAGGAGGACTCATCAGTCCCAGCAGCCAGGGACTCCTAACACTGTTACCTGGAGAGAATCTGCAGAGACACCGAGAGCGAGGGGGTCGCCAGATACACTCGCTAAGAAATGGCCAAGGCATCAGTGAAAGGCGAGTGGATTGCTCGCATATTTGCGGCTGTGTGTGTGTGTGTGTTTTAATTGGAAGAATTACTATTGTTGTCAATTTCGCGTACGCACTTTGGGGGGGAAAAAGTGTGAAACTATTGCAATGCAGGGCTTGTTTTAGACGCTGCGGGGGAGACGGTCAAGAACTAGCCCAACTCCTAGGCTGTGTTTAATGGGATGTTATTGGGGATTACACACCCCAAAAACAAGGTTACATCGATGCGCGGAATGTTATACCAATTGCATTAAGCCTTGCTTCTCAGAAGTGATACTGTACCTATATGGGGAAATCGTCCTTCATTCAAAGATGCAGAGATCTTGCCCTTATTTACCACCTCTCCCAGCGTTTCTGTGTCCTGATCTCTCTCCCCTTAGCAACCTTCTGCTTAAATCTCGTGATTTCCCTATTCTCCCTCTCCGGTTTCTCTTTTTTTAAACCATCCATTTCTTATTATTTCGGCCAGTTTCGCTGTTCCACATCGCATTCCTGGAGCCGCGACTGATCATCCACAACCTCCAAACCCAGTGAACAATATATAACGGAGAAATACTTGTTGCTTAAGGTTCCTGCGATTTTTTTTTGTGTTTGGGGTGTGTGCGTGTGCTCCTCTGTCTCGCTGCCTGAATTTATTGTCAATTTTGGGAGAAAAACCTACACGACCACCTGCAGTTGGTGTGGCAAACAGGTCGCGGCGAATGAACTGGAGCAGGAAAATAAAGTGTTCGCAACAACTGTGCGCAAGGGCAGTTTGCAATTTATCTCCCTCTGCTTTGTCCCTCATCAATTTTTCACCGGGTTCCTGCACTTCCACGCCACATGCCACCAGTAAATCCTGGCGAGAAAATGAGCTGGTGATAAAGCACATCTGCTCATAGTACAGAGTGAACCTGTGCGGATTGCAGCACAGTGATTTACCTCGCTGCTTTCTGAGGTGCTCATGCGATTGCAGTTGACAGCACACTCACTAATGTCTACTGTTGTGTTGACACAGTGTGCAGCTAATTGTTGCTGACACTACTGTGTTGTATTACCCGCTCCAGCAGTCTTGGACGCACAAAGTTGCCGTTCAGTTTTTTAAAAACAAGTGGCATTGCAATTTCTGAGCTGGACAAAGATGTAATGTGTTGTGTTGTTTTTATTTGCCTTTCCCCTTCTCCTGGAGCTACTTTCTATGGAATCATAGAATGACTACGGTTCAGAAAGAAGCCATTGAGTCTGTTCTGGTCATACCTGAATACTGATGGCCAGAGTCCGCAGGAGTTGTGCTAATGCTGAATCCATTTCTGCCTCACTGCCACAGAGTGAGTGTGAAAGGCTGGAAGAATCATAGAATCCCTACAGTGCAGAAAGAGACCATTCAGCCCAACGACCCACTACAATCCTACCCAGGCTCTAATCGAAAGAGGTGCTGGTTAGGTGGATTGGACATGCTAAATTCTTCCTCAGTGTAGGGGCAATTTTTTTCGCACAAAGTGGGGTGGTGAGTGTTTGGAACAAGCTGCCAGAGGTAGTAGTAGAGGCAGGTACAATTTTGTCTTTTAAAAAGCATTTAGATAGTTACATGGCTAAGATGGGTATAGAGGGATATGGACCAAATGCGGGCAATTGGGATTAGTTTAGGGGTTTTAAAAAAAAGGCAGCATGAACAAGTTGGGCCAAAGGGCCTGTTTCCGTGCTGTAAACTTCAATGACTCAAACAGGCACTGGAGTGTGGCGACCAGGGGATGTTCACAGTGACTTCATTGCAGTGTTAATGTAAGCCTGCTTGTGACTAATAAACAAAATAAATAACTCAGCTAATCTCCCTGTCATTAAGGGGCAATTTAGCCTGGCCAATCAACCTAATTTTTGGACTGTGGGAGAAAACTGGAGCACCCGAAGGAAACCTACACAGACTCTGCACAGTCACCCAAGGCCGGAATTGAACCCAGTTCTCTGTGAGGCAGCAGTTCTAATCACTGTACCACCGTGCTGGCCACAAAAGGGATGACTAAAAAATAAAGGAATGATGGTGTAAGGCAAAAGCAGATGGTAATCGGTTGATTAAATGAAAAAAGATGGGCCTTGTAAAGGTGTAAATGGGCACAGGACAACTATTGCCAGTGTATACTGTCTGAAGATAATGGTAGCAATTGGTTATGATCTGAAATTGTTGAACTAAGTATTGAGTTCAGAAGGCTGTCAGGCACCTAACTGAAAACTGGAGTCATATTCCTCAAGCTTCAGTTGATCTTCATTGGCATGGTGTAGGAGGCTTAGGACAGGGAGGTCAGATGGGGATGGCAAATTAAAATAGCAAGTGACCAGAAGCTTGGAGTCATGTTTTCAGTTTGAATGGAAGAATTCTGCACTGCTTTTGGTCTCCAAAATGTGAAGACTGATTGCACTGTCAGTGGCGAATTCAACATAATACATTGAAAAAGTTGCCATTGTTTCATATGGAAGAAGGCTGGCATGGTGCATAGTGATTAGCACTGCTGCCTCACAGTAAGAAGTCTCACAATACTGGGTTAAAGTCCAACTGGTTTATTTGGTAGCACAAGCCACTAGCTTTCAGAGCACTGCCCCTTCATCAGGTGAGTGGGAGTTCTGTTCACAAACAGGGCATCTAAAGACACAAACTCAATTTACAAAATAATGATTGGAATGCGAGCCTTCACAGCTAACCAAGTCTTAAAGGTACAGACAACATTACCGAATGTAACAGAAAAAAGAAACCTCATTTTTTATTCGGCTACATTCGTAACATCTGTACCTTTAAGACTTGATTACCTGTAAGGACTCGCATTCCAATCATTATTTTGTAAATTGAGTTTGTGTCTTTATATGCCCTGTTTGTGAATAGAACTCCCACTCACCTGATGAAGGGGCAGTGCTCCGAAAGCTAGTGGCTTGTGTTACCGAATAATCCTGTTGGACTTTAACCTGGTGTTGTGAGACTTCTTACTGTGTTTACCCCAGTCCAACACTGGCATTTGCACATCATGGCCTCACAGTGGCAGAGACCCAGGATCAATTTTGGCCTTGACTCACTGTCTGTGTGGAGGTTCCACGTTCCCCCAGTCTGTGTGGGTTTCCTCCAGGTGCTCCGGTTTCCTCCCACACTCCAAAGATGTGCAGGTTAGGGGGATTGGCCAAGCTAAATTGCCCCTTGGTGTCCCAAGATATGTAGTTTAGAGGGATTAGCAGGGTAAATATGTTGGGGGGAATTCTCCCTTCCTGCCTGCCACAGGAATCGTAGCGGGCAGGGAGTGGACCATGCAAAGATCCCTTGACCTAGGGTGGGATTCTGTGGTTTTGGGTTGAGCGCAGCTGGGTAATCCCACCTGTGGGTTTTTAGGGATAGGGTCTGGTTAATATAATCTTTTGGAGAGTTGGTGCAAGGCTGAATGGGCCAAAAGGCCTCTTTCTCCATTGTAGGGATTTTTTGATTCTGTGATTCTCAGTGTCCAGGATGATGGGTGGGTAGGTGGGAGAAGGGTGGCGGGGATGTGAAAGAGCAGGCATTGTATTATCTGCACTTTCAGGGAAACGTTCCCCAGAAAGGGGAGTGGGTGTTGGGAATACTTGAATATTCCCTTCAAGATACAGGAAGGAAATGGGAGGATATGATGTGTTTGTGGCATCACATTGTTGGAGCAAGATCTTCCATTGGATGTAAAGGCTGGTGCAGTGGAAGCCAAGGACAAGGGAAATCCTACTGTGGTTCTGGGAGGGGAAGGTCAGAAGTATGGGAAATAGGATGGACGAGGCAGAGAGGAATTCTTGTTCAAGGAAGTGGAAGAGAATATAGGAAACGTGTGGAAGATGGCATTGTCAGAACAGATACAACAGAATGAAGACACTGATAGAATGGAAGTGAGTCTTTAGAAGGAAGGGAGGGTAGAGGAAATATAATCAAGGTAGCTATGGGTATCAGTGGACTTATAATAAAAACTAGCTGATAGCTTATTGCCAGAAATATAGACAGGGAAGTTGGGGGAGGGAAGAATTGGAGGATGATCACGCAAACGTGATGGAGGATTGGAAATTGGAAGTAAAGTTGATGGCTGTCTTGATAAAGCTAACAATTATGGGTGTGATCTTGCTGGCCGTTCGTGCCACATTCCCGCTGCAGCGAAGTCAGAGAATTTGGCAGCCAACCAAATCTCTATTCACTGCAGCAGGATGGGAAAATCCCGCCGGAGTGAACGGTAGTGAGATTCTGGCCTACAGTTTTGAAAAAGAGGTAAAGGAGGACTGTTGAACAAGATTGGAACAAGGTATATTACACCTATTAAATTAAAAGCTTGCTAGGATCCATAGGAATTTCTATAGCAACATTTAAAAAAAAATTCAAGGCAAATAGTGGAATCAAAGGTGAAGTTGTTCAAAGTAAAAACACATTCAGCCAAGTGGAAGAGGGCGATGGTTGAAGGGGACAAGTTGGTTTTCCCCTCAAGGAAGAAGCAAAAGACCCACAAGGCTGTCCCCAGTGGGGAATGGAGATATTGGTGATGATAGTGAAAAGGAAGTGTCCAAGGCCAGAAAATTGGAAAATGAAAGTGGAATTGGAAACTTAGAGAGAGCATTGCAAGAGTCGGGTATGTTGGTCGGAAGATCCTGGGCAAGGAGAGAGGAAATAGTTACACTAAGAAGAATTAGACCCATCATTCAAGCCTGTTTTTCTATTTGGGCAATTCTTTTTGGAGAGCTTGAGGTTGTAGCAGAGACAGATTGTACGGTTCGAAGAACAATGAGGTTAAAGGCTTTGGAGAAGAGAGGGAAAGCTCCAGAGGAGTCAATGTCAGTGATGGCCTGGGAAATGACAGCGCGATGTTGAGTGGTGGTGTTACGATCCACAAGTTGTTGGAGAGTTGGCATTCAGCTTTTGCAAGATAGAGGCCTGTTTGTCTAACAGTGACAGTGCCATGCATATCCGCAGGTGAAAGTTAGAATCAAAGAGTCCCTACAGTGCAGAAGGAGACCATTTGGCCCATCAAGTCTGCACCAACCACAGTCCCACCCAGGTTCTATCCCCATAACCCCATTTACCCTGTTAGCCCCTCTGATACTGAGGGGCAATTTAGCTTGGCCAATCAACCTAACCCACACGTTTTTGGACTGTGGGAGGAAACTGGAGTACCCAAAGGAAAACCACACAGACATGGGGAGAACGTGCAAACTTCACACAGAGTCACTCAAGCCAGAATTGAACCTGGGTCCCTGGCGCAGTGAGGCAGCAGTGCTAACCACTGTGCCACCAGTGCCACCCTGTTGGGAAGGTTAATTTAAACAAGGTGGGTGTTGAAATTGGGATTATTTCTGGACTGCTGGTGTGACACTGACAATCAAGATGGCAAGATAGCAGGCGGAAGGGTCCAGGATGATGTGAGAGAAATGGTTTGCTGTGGGGAAAGTGAAGACTTGGCCAAGAAGTGAACACAAAGGATCTAACATCACGCAGAACCCATTAAGGAGGGGTAGAGGGAGGGGCATTATATGATGAAATATGCTGAGGACTGATCATTTGGGGATGGGGGGAACTTGATGAAAACTTGATGAAAGATTGGAAGGAGGGATGGGGAGGTCAGAGGAAAGTGAAGGGGAAGAGGGGTCCAGAGGAGTGTTGGTGTCAATGTTGAAGCTTGGGATCATTAATAGCAGTAAGGAAGTGAAAGTACCAAGTGAGGTGAGGGGCAATGAGCTCGGAAAGCTCTCAGGTAGACTGAGTTTGTGAATCATTATTGGATCTCAGACATAATGGGTGGTATCTTAACTTGGAATATATATGGAGTTGGAGCTGGCGATAGTTACTCCTCACTTTAAGTCCCTCCATGTTGCATTTTAATGATAGATCATAGCATTCAGAGATCTGGTGACCATTGGATATTGCACATTTTCTGTCTTTGTTGATGTAGTAGGAGATGAAAATATTTGTGCGCTTATATTGAAGTATAATTCAGATTTTTAATTGCCATCATCAAGCTATTGCTGTTGCAACATGGTGGCATAATGGTTAGCACTGCTGCCTTACAGCACCAGAGACTCGGGTTCAATTCCGGCCTGGGGTCACTGTCTGTGTGGATTCTCCCCGTGTCTGCGTGGGTTTCCTCCGGGTGCTCTGCTTTCCTCCCACACTCCAAAGATTCGCAGGTTAGGTGGACTGGCTATATTAAATTGACCCTTAGTGTTCGGGGGATTAACAGAGTAAATACATGGTGTTACAGGATACATGGTGGGTGGGATTGTTGTTGGTGTAGGCTTGATGGGCCGAATGGCGTCCTTCTGCACTGAAGAGATTCTATGATTCTATTACTAGAATACCATATTAAACCTGAGACTGTCTCAGTCCAAGCTTCAAACTTGAACTAATTGTTTTTGTTGTTTGGCCTAGTTTACCTCAAGTATAATTGAAGTCTGTGTTTGTTAATCTTGGAACAAACTTGTGAAAAGTAACTCAGTGAATGAAATGCTAACAACCTCTTTTACAGAGCAGGCCCATGCACTGTGGTTAAACAGGCCAAAAAACGTCCCTTAAGTTCCACGCATATTTTGGAAGGTATTCAGTTATTCACAGTTATTCAGTCTTGGCTCCAGAGTTAATATAGTCTGTTAATGTGCAGGTGCACGGCACTATGTATGTCAACTCATGTGTGCATATAAAAACAAATTTAGATCGTTTTCTTGTAGCTGAATGGGCAGGCAGCCATAAGGGCAAAATGTGTGACTGCAAATTCTCCAACTGTTCAACTGCACCACCTCCAATTTGGTTTTGGCATTCAATTTGCCTTGGCGATGAGTTTCTTGAAGTTGGAGCTAATTTGACATATTTAATTTCTAGAGTTGTGTATTTGGTACAATTAGTTTGAAACAAATTGTGGGATCCAATCTCTACTTGTCAGTATAACCGAGAAAGGCTGGAATCTTATCACCGTTCATGCTTGCGGGATTTTCCCCAGTTTGCTGCCATGAATGGACATTTGGCTGGCTGCCAAATGCCTTGACCTCGCTGCAGTGGGATTGAGGAGGTGAACGGCAGGTAAGATTGCGCTAAGACTTTGAACTGAAATCATAAAATTATGATATTTGCATGACACTCTTGTGGAGAATCTGCTTCTTGGCAGGATTGATTTTGTATACTTGTTATCCTTTTAAATTTTACTTCATCAGGTTCTTGCTAGTTGTACTTTTGTTCAAAGAACTGTTAAATATTCTAACCCTTCCACCATAAAACTTAACTGCTATAACTTTGTTCTAATGCACCTCTTTGAGTCTTATTTGCAAGTCAAATCATGGTAGTTATTACCAATATTCTTTCATTCTGAGACAAACCAAATTATCCTTCTGGTCAGTGAATCCATCTTCTGTTCTTTTTGCCCTTGTTGCAGTACGAGGCCATTTATATGACATTTGTACCAAATGAAATATGAAGCGAATGTTTCATTTCTTTTTAAGGTAACCCTTTACCTCATCTCGCATTTTTAGTTTACTGGCATATTTTTTAGTTCTTTGAGTGTTGGACGAAGGCATTTTTTCAAAGCTTTTCACCTTGCACTCATCAGGACAATTGCAAGAATACCAATGTCAGGGGAATATTGTATATGAAACATAAATAAAGGATTTGTAATTAGAGTTAGAGCAGTGGTTCCTAACCTTTTCCTCTATGTGGGCTACTAGATTGTCATCAAATGCTTTTCTGGACCACAATGTACGCAGGCAAACTTAAACTTTTTTTTTACATAGCCTATGACTAACGGTAGTCAAACCTGTATATCAACGAATATTAAAAACACAGTTATTTCTAACAGTTTATGATGCGCACACACAAACATGCTGCACTCATCACAGTACATTGACATGCAATAGGCCTACCAGTGGAAACAGATAATGCTTGTCTAATGAGAAGGCTGATGTTGTTTCGCAGACACCAAACGCTGAATGTTGGGTTCCAGCAATGACGGTCTCAGTCCGAGGTCTGGTTCAAAATTCAGTTTATTCCGATATTCGGTCTTCAATGCGACAAGCCCTGACATCCAATTTCCCAAAAAGAGGTTGTAGAAGAAAGAAGCAGAAACTTTACTGCCTTGTCCTCTTTTAAGGTCAAAGATGGTTCTGGGTATTCCAAAGCAACTTTAAGCCAAAAGTCAGTCAGGTCGTTCTGAGAAAAATCCAGCATTAAGGCACTGTCACAGGACAGCACCAGAAGGCTGCCTTGCTCTTTTAAGCTTAGGCTTGCGGGTTGTCATCATCAGGTCTCTCAAAGGGATGTTGTATCCAGTTGAATTTTGTGTTGGGAACTGGGAAGTGCTCTTGTAGCTGTGTTTCCAAACTTTGCAGTGCTCTCTGAAGTCATGTTTCACACTGTTTGGAATTTGCATTTCTGCCATGGCCAAAATATCTGACAGATTTACAAACAAGTCATAATTTGACTTATCAAGTTGCTTGGCCCACATCTCTACTCCCTCGATTGTCCCTTCCATTTTGTCCTGCACATGAAAGACTGTCACTGATTCTGCAATAAAATCATTGCTTAAGGTTACCTGCAGATTGGGAATCATTGTTTGACTGCCTGGGGTTGATCATTTTACACAGATTGACATTGAACTCTGTTGAGTCCTTTCATCATGTCTACAAACTCTGAACAATGATGAGTCAGAGGACCAGACCTAGCTTCTGTTGGAGCTGGAATTTGTTGACCAAACTCCTTGAGAATTGTGGCTGCTGTGGCCAGTTCTGGATCAGTTTTCAGCTCATTCTCCTTTGACCTTTTGAACAAATATTCCCATTCAATCCATCCCATGAAGAAATCGAGCAAAGGGTCCATATTGGAGGTCATAAGAACATAAGAACTAGGAGCAGGAGTAGGCCATCTGGCCCCTCGAGCCTGCTCCGCCATTCAATAAGATCATAGCTGATCTTTTGATGGACTCAACTCCACTTACCTGTTTGTTCAACATAACCCTTGATTCCTTTACTGTTCAAAAATTTATCTAGCCTTAAAAATATTCAATGAGGTAGCCTCAACTGCTTCACTGGGCAGGAAATTCCACAGATTCACAACCCTTTGTGTGAAGAAGTTCCTCTTCAACTTAGTCCTAAATCTGCTTCTCCTTACTTTGAGGCTATGCCCCCTAGTTCTAGTTTCACCCACCAGTGGAAACAACTTCCCTGCTTCTATCTTATCTTTTCCCTTCATAATCTTATATGTTTCTATAAGACCTTCCCTCATTCTTCTGAATTCCAATGAACACAGCCCCAGTCTACTCAGTGTCTCCTCACAAGACAACCCTTTCAACTCTGGAATCAACCTAGTGAATCTCCTCTGCACCCTCTCCAGTGCCAGTATATCCTTTTTCAAGTAAGGAGACCAAAGCTGTACATAGTACTCCAGGTGTGGCCTCACCAGTGCCTTATACTGTTGCAACATAATCTCGCTGTTTTTAAACTCCATCCCTCTCACAATGAAGGACAAAATTCCATTTGCCTTCTTAATTACCTGTTGCACCTGCAAACCAACTCCTTGAGATTCCTGCACAAGGACACCCAGGTCCCTCTGCACAGCTCTGCAATTTTTTACCATTTAAATAATAGTCCATTTTGCTGTTATTCCTACCAAAATGGATGACCTCACATTTACCAACATTGTACTCCATCTGCCAGACCCTCCCCCACTCACTTAGATTATCTATATCCCTTTGCAGACTTTCAGCTCACTTTGCTCTTCCACTCATCTTAGTGTCATCTGCGAATTTTGACACACTATACTTGGTCCCCAACTCCAAATCATCTATGTATATCATAAACAATTGTGGTCCCAACACTGATCCCTGAGGCACACCACCAGTCACTGACTGCCAATCAGAAAAACACTCATTTACCCCCACTCTTTGCTTTCTGTTAGTTAACCAGTCGTCTAGCCATACTAATACATTACCCGTAACACTATGCACCTTTATCTTATGTAGCAGTTTTTGGTGCGGCACCTTGTCAAATGCCTTCTGGAAATCCAGATATACCACATCCACAGGTTCCCCATTGTCCACTGCACGTGTAATGTTCTCAAAGAATTCCACCAAATTAGTCAAACATGACCTGCCCTTTATGAACCCATGCTGCATCTTACCAATGGGACAATTTATATCCAGATGTCCTGCTATTTCTTCCTTGATGTTAGATTCAAGCATTTTCCCTACTAGAGAAGTTAAGCTAACCGGCCTATAGTTACCTGCCTTTTGTCTACCTCCTTTTTTAAACAGTGGCGTCACACTTGCTGCTTCCAATCTGCAGGAACCATCCCAGAATCCAGTGAATTTTGGTAAATTACCACTAGTGCATTTGCTATTTCTTGTGCCATCTCTTTTAGTACCCTGGGATGCATTCCATCAGGACCAGGAGACTTGCCCACCTTTAGCCCCACTAACTTGCCCAACACTACCTCTTTCGTGATAATGATAATTTCTGGGTTCTCACCTGCCATAACCTTCCTGTCATCAATTTTTGGCATGTTATTTGTGTCTTCCACTGTGAAGGCCGACACAAAATAGCTGTTCAATGCCTCACCATTTTCTCATTTTCATCCTCTTCTCATCCTTTAAAGGACCAATGTTTACTTTTGCCACTCTTTTTCATTTTATATATTTGTAGCAATTTAGCTATCTGTTTTCATATTCTGAACTAGTTTAGTCTCATAATCCATCTTATCTTTCTTTATAGCTTTTTTCATGGCTTTCTGCTGACCTTTAAAGATTTCCCAATCCTCTAGGTTCCCATTAATCTTTGCCACTTTGTATGCATTTTCTTTCAATTTGATACCCTCCTTTATTTCCTCAGATATCCATGGCTGATAATCTCTTTTTCTACAGCCCTTCCTTATCACTGGGGTATACTTTTGCTGAGCACTGTGAAAGATCGCTTTGAAAGCCCTCCACTGTTCTTCAATTGTCCCACCATAAAGTTTTTGCTCCCAGTCTACCTTAGCCAACTCCTCCCTCATTCCTTTATGGTCTCCTTTGTTTAAGCACAAGACACTGATATTGGATTTTATCTTCTCACGTTCGATCTGTATTTTAAATTCGACCATACTGTGATCGCTTCTTCCAAGAGGATCCCTAACTGCAAGACCATTAATTATTCCCATTTCATTACACAGGACCAGATCTAGGGTAGCTTGCTCTCTTGTCGGTTCCATTACATACTGAGAAACTACATCATGAGGTCTGGGCATGATGGCAGTGCAGCCGCTTGTCAAGGTCAAGCTCATTCTGGTATCTTTCATACAGAAACAGAAAATGCTGGAAAATCTCAGCAGATCTTTCAGTACCTGTGGAGATCAAATAGAGCTAACTGACTTGAAACGTTGAGATTTTCCAGCATTTGTTTCAGATTCCAGCATCCACAGTATTAAGTCGGCAGTGGGAGGCCTTTCATTCTCCCTGTGTCTGCGTGGGTTTCTTCCGGTTGCTCCAGTTTCCTTCCACAGTCCAAAGATGTGTGGGTTAGGTTGATTGACCATGATAAATTGACCTTAGTGTCGGGGGATTAGCAGGTTAAATAGATAGGGTTACAGGAATAGGGCCTGGGTGGGATTGTGGTTGGTACAGACTCGAAGGGCCGAATGGCCTAGTTCTACTCTGTGGGGATTCTATCTGTCCTGCTTAACTTCTTCAGTGATTGAGAATCTTTGAGAGTCTGTCCTTGTCACATGGTGCACTGAATACTTTGCAACATTTTCTTCACCTCACTTTCTTATAACTTCAAAACAGTGTTTATCTATACAGATACACATAATTGTATTTTTTTTTGCAGTACCTTCATAGACCGGACCACAAGTTGGGAACTATTGGTCCAGGGAATAGCGTTACCTCCCTTTCAACAGATTTAGCTGTGCCTGGAATTGCTGCTTTTGCCTTTATGTGAAAAAAAGCAAACTTTATTTGGGTGGGTTCAGTGAAATGCACGGTTGCATTTTGCCAAGGACTTAAGTTACATTTTTAAAAGTTTCTTTATTCATTCATGGGATGTTGCTGGCTGGGTCAGCATTTATTGCCCATCCTGGAGGGAAGTTAAGAGTCAATCACATCGCTGTGGCTCTGGAGTCACATGTAGGCCAGACCAGGTAAGGACAGCAGATTTCCTTCCCTGAAGGATACTAGTGAATCAGATGGGTTTTTACAACAATCAACAATGATTTCATGGTCGTTAGTAGGTTTTTAATTGGATACAAATTTCACCATCTGCCGTGATGGGATTTGAACCTGGGTCCCCAGAGCATTTCCCTGGGTCGCTGGATTACTAGTCCAGTGACAATACCACTATGCTGCTGCCTCTCCTAAAGGTGGAGCAAGTTCCTTTCAATGCAGAATTTCCCATTACAACAAAAGCAATTCTCCTGGTTGTATTTTTCTGCTTTGTAAAGGTGGTCTTCCTCGAATTGAATGTTGGAGTGGGTCTGGCAAAGGTTCATATCCCATCACGTTCTGTTTCTGCTTTGTGGTGCCAGAGAGAGAAGCTGGTTTGAGAGTATAATGGCAGCGGTTATTCTGGGAGTCAGTGCAATCTGCTGTGTCAGGTAGGACAACCAAAGAAGTGAATACAATCATAGTAGAGGGGTGGGAAGAATCTTCTTAAAACTATTCCTGCAACTACTGAGTTACTTTTCTACTTCCAATTTTGTCCAAAAATTGCTCCAAATCACACTGAATACTTAGCTAGAAAGCTCTGTACTTCTGGATTATCTTACTTTCTGTGGTTGCCCTGTTCTCCCACCTTCTAATGTGATATTGATGCAGGATCTTTGTGTAGACCGCATGCTGTACCACATTGTGGCCAGTAATTAAAATGCAGGAGCCATTTGTTCCGATAATAGCTGCCCTTATACATTGCATTCTTTCTTCAATCTACTCGTGTTTAATTTGTCCAGTGTAAATGTCATTCCTTAATCTGCATCCTAATCAGTAGATAAGTCAACCTAAAGTAATAGCACTCGCACAATGAGAGCCTGTGGCATTAGTGAATCATTAATAACATTGTCAAATGTCGCACTATGTTGGCGGGCCTTTTAGCTTTAGATTCATACGATTGATCTCTTCTTCAAGTTAGTTGAGTATTAAATGCTGGCATTGCGTAGGTTTGATGGACTTGTATCCTTGCGTACATTTGTTCTTACCAAGTTCAGTGGACCATTGCCTGCCAACATCCATATGATAACTGAGGAATGAAACTAGATTGTACTGGAGTCTATTTTTTAACCAGTAATTATGTTGACCATTCATTAAACTCTGACTTTAATATAGAAAAGATTGTCATCTCATCAGCAGTTCTGTCTTACTTACTAGAAAATAGTTTGTCTAGCCCTTCATTTGTGGCACAGTGATTAGCACTGCTGCCTCAAAACACCAGGGACCTGGGTTCCATTCCAGGCTGGGAAAAGTGCCCGGAAAAATGACCAGTTTTCAGGCAATTCTGATTTTTGGACAGCTGGATCTTTTGGGTATCATAGCTGTATCAGTAATGGAGATAATGGAGAGTATTGCATCACACTCTTGACTTGTGCTTCGAGGAGTCAGAAGATAAAAACAAAGGACAAAGAACAAAGAACAACACAGCACGGGAAACAGGCCCTTCGGCCCAACGAGCCCGCGCCGCCGTCCCACTGTCTCAGTGACCTATTCATGATTTTAGTTAGCTGCTGCAGGATTCCCAACCTCTGACCTGGGTGATCACAGTTTGTCAGGTAGGAAATTAACATGGTGAGTGCACCATCACCGTGTGGAACAACAGGTTTCATACTTGGTCACCAATAGATTTCCCTTTACTGAAGCGAAATGAATTTCAGTTTTGTTTTTCATCAACAATAAATAGACATTAATTACAAAGCCAGTGCTAGTAAAAGGTGAATCGGTAAGAGGCACATAAGGAAGCACAAATTTCTATTTATAACCATTGTATGAAAAATGTTTCTGCCTCTCATTTTGCAAGATGAAACATTATACTGTTGCAAAGCACATGGTACTGAAAAAACTGGCATGGTGAACAATGTTAATGAAAATTATTATTAGTGGTGAGCAAAGCAAAGCCCTAAAGATAAATTACACCTATTAAAAGTTGTGTGTCTTCCAGACAAATTTCCCTGTGGTATGATTTCCATTCCAATTAGAAGTATGATGATTGCTCACTGTGTTACAATTGGAAACCATTAGGTGGTTAATTTCATTTGGTCACTCGCTAATTGCAGGGTATAAGCCTGATTTTGTTAGTACTGACTACCTGAGTATTGTCAGGCTCAAAGGGTGTGGAGTAATAATCCATAAAGGCTGAAAAAAGCAAAGAGGTTTTTGGCAGTGAGCACTGACCTTGTTGCTCAGTCGTTTCAGCTTAGCTGTCTAGTAATCCGAACTAAAAGATATTTTACAAATAGCTTTTGAATTAGTGACAGATTGAAAGCGGAATAGAAATAGGTTTCAAAAATCACTCCCAACTATTCATTGACCAGTGTCTATAAATAGTCCAGAGATACACCTCCCAAGTCAGAGGTGTTTTATAAGCTTCATTTCTGTCAGTCAATCAATACACTTAGATCCACGGTGCCATTCCAAGGGTGTTGACAGGATAGGGACAGTACAATAAGTCCAATTTGAAGAACATAATGAACTAAAAGGGATCTTTATTTATCATTGTCAGAAGTAGGCTTACGTTAATACTGCAATGAAGTTACTGTGAAAATCCCCTGGTCGCCACATTCTGGCACCTGTTCGAGTACACTGAGGGAGAATTCAGGATGGCCAATGCATCTAATCAGCACATCTTTCGGACTGTGGGAGGAAACTAGAGCATCCAGAGGAAACCCACGCAGACAATAAATAAATAACCCCATAACTGTTCTAATCTCCCTGTCACTAAGGGGCAATTTAGCATGGCCAATCAACCTAATTTTCAGACTGTGGAAGGAAACCAGAGCATCCAGAGAAACCCATGCAGACTCAGGGAAAATGTGCAGACTCTGCACAGACAGTGACCCAAGCCGGCAATCGAACTCAGGTCCCTGGTGAAAGCACAAGTCAGGAGTGTGATGCAGTATTCTCCCCTTGCCAGGTTAGGTTGATTGGTCATGCCAGAGTTACACTTTAGTGCCCCAAGATGTGTAGGTTAGGGAGATTAGCAGGGTAATTACATGCATTCACAGAGGTAAGGTCTGGGTGGGTTACTCTATTGGAGAGTTGGTGCAGACTCAATGGGCCGAATGGCCTGCTTCTGCACTGTAGGGCTTCTATGATTCTATAATCAGATGTCAGAAACAAAGCTGGTTAAGGAAGAGCAAAGGATGTAAATCTCTGGTCTGGGGTACCTCCAAAACTCCTGATGCAGAGAGAAGAAATATATCAATATGGAGATTAGGGAAACATAATTGGTGGAACTCTGTATGATGGAGGAGGGCATGAACTATACAGCCTCCACTTCCTTTTAGCATGTCCTGCCCGCAATCTTCACAAAGTGAGTTTGAAGAATGGGAAGAATTAAAAATTAAGAGGATTTGTTTAGCATGAAGCATTGCGCATCATATGGAATGATACCTCTGCCACCCTAATGCAAAAAGAGAAATTTGGAAAACTGAGATTTACTGAGCCTGAAATAGGAAATTGCTCTTTGAAGTGGTGAAACCTTTAAGATCATACATAAAATAAGAAGATTTGAACAAAATGAAAAAAGTGCAGGGACCTCTTCAATTCAACATGGCAACTGAACACTATTTAAGATGAAATTTATCTGTGTCTTTAATCGAATATCAAACTTTGTTGTAGCTCTGACTGCATTATATTACATTATATTTTCAAACATGATTAAATTGCAATTATTGTAAAGAATTAACATTTGTAAAGGGACAGTTTAACATCTCACAATATTTAAATGAACAAGAATGCCATCGTTTAGTTTTCAAAGGCTCATGAAGAATGTAGGAAGTTTATAATCAAACCTAATAGAATATCTGATAGGAATGTAATTATGATAGTCATGTTTGGTTCAGTTCGACTGTGCATAATAGTTCCATTGAATTTTATTCAAGTTACAGCATGAGATGCAAAGCTAGTTCATTTTTCGAGTAACTTTTCAATATTTGGGTGACGCGGTGGCACTGTGGTTAGCTCTGCTGCCTCACAGCATCGGGGACCCGGGTTCAATTCCGGCCTCGGGTCACTGTCGTTTGGAGTTTGCATGTTCTCCCCGTGTCTTTGTGGGTTTCCTCTGGGTTCTCCAGTTTCCTCCCACAGTCCCAAAGATGTGCGGGTTAGGTTGATTGGCCATGTAAATTGCCCTAGGGGACTAGCAAGGTTAGTACATAAGGTTACCAGGATAGGGCCAGGGTAGAATTGTTGTCGGTGGAAACTTGATGGGCCAAATGGCCTCCTTCTGCACTATAGGGATTCTATGATTCTATTCTATGATTAATCTCAGGACTGCTTGTGGCAAGCATACCCAATGCCGTTACTTCAGCACATGCCAATAACTGCTTCCTTGTTTGTTGGCACAGTGGTTAGCACTGCTGCCTCACCGTGCCAGGGACCAAGGTTCAATTCCCGCCTTGTGTTACTGTCTGCAGAGAGTCTGCATATCTCCCCGTGTCTGCGTGGATTTCCTCCGGGTGCTCTGGTTTCCTCCCGCAGTCCAAAAGGCATGCTGGTTAGGTGCATTGGCCATGCTAAATTCTCCCTCAGTGTACCCAAACAGGTACCAGAGTGTAGCGGCTAGGGGATTTTCACATAACTTCATTACAGCGTTAATGTAAGCTTACTTGTGACACTAATAAAATAAACTTTAAAACCTTGCTTTTGCAGGAAGGGTTAAAAATTTCCTTTGGAAATTGCTGAACATGTCACTTGATGCTAACAACGGGGAATTATTTCAATGCTACACTCGTCACAAATAATTTGATTTTGATTTGATTTATTACTGACGTATGTATTAGTTTACAATGAAGAGTATTGTTTCTTGCAAACTCTACATACCATTCATAGAGAAGGAAACTAGAGAGTGCAGAATCTAGTGTTACAGTCATAGAACGAGAATAAAAGACAGAATTAGAAGGTATGCTGGGCACAGCTTGCAAGAAGTCGCTTCTCTCCGGCACTATCAGTACATGTATTATAATCATTGTAACGTTCCTTGAATCAACTACTCTGTTCTGGAAAGTAACCAAAAGCTTGTGGGGAAGAGGAAAGGTGTGAATGCTAGCACTGGCAATGCTTTAACAACAGTTTGCTTTTTACGTAGCCAGAGATTCTGGTCGACAGACGTCACGCAAAAGAACAAATTAATTAAAAGCAGACATTATTACCTGTGAAGGATAATTTGAGCTGTAATTGTATGGCCTGCAACCCAGAGGAATGTATTAGAGTAGCCCTCCTGCGTTTACATACCTTCAGGGACAGAGGTCATTGGGTCTAACAAGGTCTTACTTTGTCCCAGATTGACTGCTGCAACCCATTTTCTCACTATATACCTCAATGCATCCAAATGTCCCTCAAACCCATTGATGCTGTCAGCTTCAATTGCTTTACTTGATTTATTTGAAAACTCAATTACACCTTGGCTGAAGAAATTCCATTTGATTTCCTTCTTATTCCTAATACCTTAATATTTAATTTGGATTCTCTGATATGATTCGTTCTACCTGGCATGTGTTTATTTTTAATTCTCTTCTTAATTTTAAACTTTAAGTTGGTTTCTTCAATATCTCATTTCCAAAGTAAACAAACTCAATGTCCTTAAGCTGTCCTGGTAACTATTTTTTTAATACTCAGGATCATGTTTTTGCAGTACCTCTTGTCGTATTCCTCCACTAGAATTGCACCCGGGATATCAGGTGCCTAACCAATGGTCTTAAGCAGCAACTTAATACAACATTTGCCATTTTCACTGTGGCCAAATAATGACGAGTTTGCTTGAGTTCGTTGAAGACGTGACAAGTAAATCGGATAATTGTGATCCTGTAGATGTAGTCTATTGGGACTTCCAGAAGGTATTTGATAAGGCGCCACAGAAAAGGTTAATACATAAGGTAATTTCACATGGGGTTATGGGTATGTTATTAGCTTGGATAGAGATGGGCTAACTGACAGAAGGCAGAGTCGGGATAAACAGGTCTTTTTCTAGTTGGCAAGATGTAACTAGTGGTGATCCACAGGGTTTGGTTCTCCAACTATTTACAATCTGTATTAATGACTTGGATGCGGGGATAATATATACCGTAGACAAATTTGCAGATATTATATCATGTGGGATAGTAAGTTGCTCACACAGATAGTGATGTAAAAGAACTCATGACCTGCACCTAGATATCAGTGTAGTGCAGTTCAGAACTGTGTGTAGAAATAAGCTTCTAAAGTTACTGTGAATCTTTACTGTATCAATCAATATCATTTCCAGTAGTTAATAAATACTTACCTTTAAACCACTTAAGACTATGAACCATTAAACTACCTAAGACTATGAATACATTAATACGTCCTATCAAATCGTGTCTTAACATCTTAAAACATGTTGGCAGCAAATGGAACTACTCAAAATCTTACAGAGACTGCTGGAGAAAATTAAGATCCCATGACAGTCCACCTTCAACACTCAAGACCGTGCAGAATGAGAAGACACTCTAAAACAGATATGGTAAGATTCCACCCGCATGGTGCAGGCCATGATCTCATTCTGTTAGTTCACTGGTAGAGCATTGAACTGTTACATCTGGTTTGGGTTTCTACACAAAGTTCTGCGCCAGTAGCCTTCCAAGACACTAGTCTAATTCCATTTGCTTGTAGGACTGCACATCTCTACCTTGTCTAAAGTTGCTGTACCATTTGTACATAAGTAATGGTGAGGGTGATAGCCTGGCATTATTTTGGCACCAGCCTACAGACAATGTCATTGATGAGTCAATGTACTAGGCCTGGATAAATAGGGGAAGGAATTTGTTTTCCCAATTGTTACGGACAAAGGTCTCGTACTTATACAGTGCCCGGTAACACTCGCCAAGCGACTCAAAAGCATTTTATAAACAATTAATTATTCATGGAGTACATTTAAGTAAGCAAACCTGGTAACCAATTGCACAGATGAGACGAACAAACGATTGAACTTTTTTTTGGTGCAGCATTGGTTGCAGGAAGAATGTTAGCAAGTACTCTCTAAATAATGTCATGAAAACTTCTTGAACCAGATGAGTGTTGAACAGATAGGTGAGATCTTGGTTCAAGCCTCATGCAGCATTGCTACTGTGTCCTGACTTTATGGTTGAGTCCTCAGTGTAACCCTTACTCCCCTAATTCTCTGACCCCCAGGCAAGATTTCTACCTGAATGATCCAAGCTGACACCTCTTTGGGCTGTAAAAGGGTGAATTCAGTAATTCTGTGTGCTTGTTCTAGAATGGACTGTGAATTAGAAAAATGACTCCAGCCTTGTATTACTTATTTCTCAGTGCACATTACCTAGTTTTGTAGCTCTTGTTGGGAGCATTCTGTTGACACCGCAAACAAATCTTATCCTGGCTTTGGAGAAAAATGTAATTTTGTCTAAACGTGCGTCAGCTGGGTTTGTACCTTTCACTCACTCTGCATTTTTATGCATCTATTTGTTGTTTTTTTTCATCATCACCCTCTCCAGCCTGAAAATGAGCTCATGATCTAAAGAAGAGGCTTGTGATCTAAAGAAGAGGCTTCATAGCGAGGGGGATTGAATATAAAAGTAGGGAGGTCTTGCTGCAGCTGTATAGGGCACTGGTGAGGCCGCAGCTGGAGTACTGTGTGCAGTTTTGGGCGCCGCACCTGCGCAAGGATATTTTGGCCTTGGAGGGAGTGCAGAGGAGGTTTACTAGGCTGATACCGGAGTTGAGGGGGTTGAGCTATGAGGAGAGGCTGAATAAACTAGGCTTGTACTCGTTAGAGTTTAGAAGAATGAGGGGAGATCTCATTGAGACGTATAAGATGATGAATGGGATGGATAGGATAGAGGTGGAAAGACTCTTCCCGCTCAAAAAAGACAGTAGGACTAGGGGGCACAGCCTCAAGATAAAGGGGGGGCGGTTCAGAACGGAGTTGAGGAGGAACTTCTTCACTCAAAGGGTGGTGAATCTCTGGAATTCTCTGCCCGTTGAAGTGGTGGAGGCTGCCTCGCTAAATATTTTTAAGAAGCGGGTTGATGGGTTTTTGATAAGAGAGGGGATTAAGGGTTATGGGGAGAGGGCGGGAAAGTGGAACTGAGCCACGACAGATCAGCCATGATCTTATTGAATGGCGGGGCAGGCTCGAAGGGCCAGATGGCCTACTCCTGCTCCTATTTCTTATGTTCTTATGTTCTTATGTGATATAATGTCATGTTTTCATGTACTTCAACCATTAAGAGTTTTTCTTGATCTGTGAAGAATTACCTGTTGGCATTTACAACATTTGAGAACTCAATTCCCAGCTTGGGTCACTATCTGTGTGGAGTTTGCACATTCTCCTTGTGTCTGTGTGCTCCGGGTGCTCCAGTTTCCTCCCACAGTCTGAAAGATGTGCAGGTTAGGCTGATTGGCCATGCTAAAATTGCCCCCTAGTGTCCTGAGATGTGTAGGTTAGAGGGATTAGTGGATAAAATATGTAGGGATATGGAGGTAGGGCCTGGGTGGGATTGTGGTCAGTGCAGACATGATGGGCCGAATGGCCTCTTTCTGTACTGTAGGATTTCTATGATTAGAATCTGCACCAATGGGTATAAAACCAATAGTTTAATTTAAGATGAGGTTAAGAAAGTACTATGGCCCATTGTATTGAGTGTTGATTTCGTATGTTGGTGGAATATAACCAACAGGTTTGAATTGGTTTTGCATGAACTCCTGTTGTTGCGATGCAAGCATTCATTCCCCAAAGCTCTACACCACCATATTGCTGTCATGACCTCAGCAAGGCCCATGAGGTTAACTTCCTGGAGTATGAGCTCCCTGATTGACATCATAATTACCTGCCCAATCAGGGAGAGCTCACCTCAGATATGGGAATGTCAGGTCTACAAGCACTCTGGATTCTGACTTTGTACCTGAAACACTTCAGGAGTGGAATAGAGTTTGTAAATAAAGGGAATCTGGTGAAGGCACATCAGCTTTGGAGGAGATTTTTCAATTAACCTCTTCCCAGACTGTGGTTATAAGTTAATGATGCCCAGTTGTTTTTCATGGTTTACAGGCCGTTCAGATCCTTTTCGCAGCGTGCTTTTGTTTTTTTTTTCAGTACCCGACTGACCGTGCTCTTGTATGCATTGCATTTAAAAAGAAAGTATAGAAACATAGAAGTTAGGAGCAGGAGGAGGCCATTTGGCCCTTCGAACCTGCTCTGCTTTCATTATGATCATGGCTGATCATTCAACTCAATAGCCTAATCCTGCTTTCTCCCCATAACCTTTGATCCCAAGTGCTATATCCAGCCGCCTCTTCATATGTGAAATGAAGACTTTTTTTAATGGGAAATCAGGGGAATGACACAGACTCAGAATACAATACAGACCTCATGGTTATAAAAGGTAGAAAAGAAGATGAAGTAAAGCAACAAGTAAGTGAACTGGTTACACAAAGTTTGATGTTCAGACCAAAATCTTCAGTCCTCTAAAGGTTGAAAAGCCAATTTGTTTGATGTTGTCAAATGGTTTGCTTTTTTCAAAAAAAAATCAGATCAATTTTATTCCAATTGCAACAGAAATAGATTTGATGCGCAGTCAACTAAAATGACGGATCAAATGAGTAAGGAGTACCTCAAGACTGAAATGTCACTGGTGATTTGGCAACTGTGCAATAATTGCAGGGAGCAGAAACCAAATTAATTCTGAGTAGCATAAAAATTCAATAGTTCATAAACTACAATGCAGACAGAATAATTTCGCTGAGTTTTTTTAAAGTCCCCGAGGCAGGTATTTCTTTTACAAAAAATCCATTACATGCACTTGAATTAGGGATCAATAAAGGAAAAGTTAGCCATTCAATCTTTCTTTTTTGCCATTGATAAGTTTCTAAAGCACTTGAAGAGCGAATTGTTATTCTACTCTGCAGGCTAGTTACATTACTTACCAAAAGCTAAAACACTTTTGAAATGCATGATTTATCTGGCCCAATTTTAAAACGTTTATTTCCAGTAAATCTTTTGAATTGGTAAGTTTCTATCTGCTCTTTTGGCCCATTAATTTTTGTCGACTTGCTGACTATTAAGGGCCTAGTTGATCCATATTCTTATGAGCCATAGAAAATGCTAGATGATGAAGTATTGTAATGACTTAAGGATAGAGGCAAACTGTAATGTTGTAACTGTGCGTGGTGAGAAAAAGTTAAAGTCATTTAAAGTTCAAAACGGATCTCATTCGGAAGCCCTTGATATACCTCAGTATTGTGAGCTCAAGAGACACGGACAACTTGTACATAAACCAATTGTCTTCACAGGGAGGCGATGGCCTATAAGAACATAAGAACATAAGAAATAGGAGCAGGAGTAGGCCATCCAGCCCTTCGAGCCTGCCCCGCCATTCAATAAGATCATGGCTGATCTGTCGCTGCTCAGTTCCACTTTCCCGCCCTCTCCCCATAACCCTTAATCCCCTCTCCTATCAAAAACCCATCAACCCGCATTTTAAAAATATTTAGCGAGGCAGCCTCCACCACTTCAACGGGCAGAGAATTCCAGAGATCCACCACCCTTTGAGTGAAGAAGTTCCTCCTCAACTCTGTTCTAAACCGCCCCCCTTTTATCTTGAGGCTGTGCCCTCTAGTCCTACTGTCCTTTTTGAGCGGGAAGAGTCTTTCCACCTCTATCCTATCCATCCCATTCATCATCTTATACGTCTCAATGAGATCTCCCCTCATTCTTCTAAACTCTAACGAGTACAAGCCCAGTTTATTCAGTCTCTCCTCATAGCTCAACCCCCTCAACTCCGGTATCAGCCTAGTGGTATTATCGCTGGATTATTAATCCAGAAACTCAATTTATGTTCTGGGGACCTGGGTTTGAATCCTGCCACAGCTGATGGTGGAATTTGAATTCAGTAAAACTGTCTGGAATTAAGAATCTGCTGGCGACTATGAAGTCATGATGTGGAGATGCCGGCATTAGACTAGGGTAAACACAGTAAGAAGTCTGACAACACCAGGTTAAAGTCCAACAGGTTTATTTGGTAGTAAACGCCACTTCCTTATGGAACGCTGTTCCTTCATCAGGGGAGTGGAGAGTTCTGATCTCCTCACTCACCTGACGAAGGAACAGCGTTCCGAAAGCTAGTGGCATTTACTACCAAATAAACCTGTTGGACTTTAACCTGGTGTTGCCAGACATCTTACGGTGACCATGAAACCATTGTTGATTGTCGGAAAAATCTATCTGGTTCACTCATGTCCTTTGGAGAAGGAAATTTGCCATCCTTACCTGTCTGGCCTACATGTGACTCAAGAGTCACAGCAATGTGGCTGACTCTTAACTGCTTTGGGTAACTATGGATGGGCAATAAACACTAGCCAGCCAGTGACACCCATGTTTCATGAATGAATAAAAAAAAAGGTTCCAGAACTTTTGGTGAGGTAAAAAGTTTCCGATCTACCTAAAATTGTCATGGAAAGACAACGTAACTCAAAAATTTGAACAATAGTTTAATGAAGCTGCTTCATGTAGCCATTATGCAGTGGCTACATGAGTGGTCTTTTCCACTTACAGCCTGCTGCCATCAGTCCAAAAAGATGCTGTGCTATCACACAATTGTATATGAATTCTAGTGTCCGTGTGACGCCAGGCACACAGGCCTAATGCCCCCAGCAATTGACTGATCAAATCAAACTGTGTGTTCCTTTGACTGCTTGTAATAACCAGAGAACAGACCATACTCAACCAACCCTTGATTTCAAAACCCAAAACAGAATGTTCGGTCTAATTCCATGATTTGGCAACACCCGCTGAACAATCCAGCCAATGGCTGCACCACCAACCAGTTTAAGATGATCAGTTGAGCTTGTAATGTGTTCATTTATGCTTGGTTTGACCAGGGATTAGTGAGGGGACCATGTAGCTGGTGAATGTATTTGTGACTGTGTGTCTCTTCCTCGATTCCTAATAAATGCATAGATGTAGCTTGAAAAGATTTGTTTAAGTTTGATTTCTGTGTTTGCACTTATTTTGCAGCAAAAAAAGGGGCATTGACATTTTGAGCTTGGGGTTCCCCAATACACTTGAGTGGTCACTAGGGTTTCCTGGGAAATCCCCCTCTGCTATATAGAAACCTTACCTGTCCAACCTTTCCTCATCAGACAACCCGCCCATTCCTGGTATTAGTCTGGTGGACCTGCTGTGAACTACTTTTAATGCATTTACATTTTTCCTTAGATAAAGAGACCGATGCTGTACACAATACTCCAGATGTGGTCTCACCAATGCCCTGAACAACTGAAGAAAAACTCTCTACTTTTATAATCAATTCCCCTCACAATAACTAACAACATTCTATTAGTTTTCCTAATGACTTGCATATTAGCCTTTTGTGATTCATTCACTGGGACATTCAGATCCCTCTGCACCTCAAAGCTCTGCAATCTCTCACTCATTCAGATAAGTTTCGTTTTTCACTCTTCCTGCCAAAATGGACAATTTCAGAAAATCTTTGCCTCTGAAGAAATTGCCATTGTCTGTCTGTTAACTTGCAACGCCACTTATGTTCTTATGTTATATGCCATGATATTATTGTGAAGTTCTAGGCAGACAATGTTTTTGAAACAATTGGTAGTAGCATCATGGGAGTCTACCACATTTGGCCAACCCATTACCTGAGGCAATTGATCTGCAGCAGTGAAAACTTTCTGAGGATCTTTAACGAAAGCCATAAAGATGTGCTAGGACTGGGATTTGTCCTATTCACTCAGAAATTTGGGCTTTTGGCCAATTTATTGAGAAACAATGGGATAAAATATTCTCATTCCACCAGCCATGTAAGGGTCTTTCTTGAAATGCATACGTTTCAACTCATTGTGTGTGTGTCAAAACCGTAGCATGAAACACTTCCATTCTTGACTACTGTACTATATAGGATAGATTTCAAACAGATGTGATAACTCAAAACTGGACATCTATGAGGTGCTGTGGGACATCAGCAGTAGCAGAACTCAACCACAATCTGTATCCTCAACAACAGGGATCAACGCTGGTTCAGTGAAAAGTGTAGGAGGGCTTGCCAGGAGCAGCACCAGGCACACCTCAAAATGAGGCGACAATTGGTAAAGTTACAATCCAGGACTACTTGTGTGCCAAATAGCATAAGCAGTAAGTAATAGACAGAGCTAAGCGATTCCACCCCCAGTGGATCAGATCTAAACTCTGCAGTCATGCCACATCCATTCCGAATGGTAGTGGACAATTAAACAGCTCACTGGAGGAGGATACTCCACAAATATCCCCATCCTCAATGATGGGGGAGCTCAGCACATTAATTCGAAAGATAAGGCTGAACCATTTCCTTCAGCCAGAAGTGCCGGATGGAAGGTCCATCTCGGCCTGTTCCTGAGGGTTGTATCACCACAGATGTCAATCTTCCGTTAATTCAATACACTCCATGTGATATCCAGAAATGGCTGAAGGCACTACATACTGTAAAGGCTAAATATTCTGGTAATAGCACTGAAGACTTGTACTTCAGAAGTTGCCACGCCTTTAGCCAGGCTATTCCAGTACAGCTACAACACTGGCATCTACCTGACAATGTGGAAAATTGCCCAGGTATATCCCTTACACAAGAAACAAGCAAATCCAACCCAGCCAATGACTGCCTCATCAGTCTACTCTCAATCATTCATGATGTGGTGGAAGATATTGTTGACAGTGCTATCTAGCAGCCCTTACTCAGCAATAACCTGTTCATTGATGCTTAGTTTGAGTTCTGCCAGAGCTAGTCAGCTCTTATCTTCATTGCAGCCTGGATTCAAACATAGAGAAAAGTTATCTCTGGAGATGAGGTGAGAATAACTGTGGTATCAAGGCAACACTTCACCGAGTGTAACATCAAGGAGCCTTAGCAAAACTGATATCAATGGCCATCATGGAGAAATTTCTCATTGGTTGGAATCATGCCTAGCATTAGGAATGTGCTTGTGGTTGTTGGAGGCCAATCACCTCAGCTCTGGGGTATCACTGTATTATTTCCTCAAGGGAATGTCCTAGGCCCAACCATTTTCAGCACTTCTCAATGAGCTTGCTTCCATTGTAAGGTCAGATGTGGGACATTTGTTGATGACTGCAGAATGTTCAGCACCACTTGCAACTCCTCAGATACTGAAGGAGCCTGACCTGGACAATATTCAGGCTTTGGCCAATAAGTGGCAAATAACATTCAATGGCATTACCATCACTGAATCTCCCCCCAACTACCGATCAACATTTTGGAGGTTATCATTGACCTGAAACTAAAGTGGACCAGACATATAAATAATTTAGCTAGGAGAGCGTGATGGAGCTGGGAATTCTGCAGTGGACAACCTGACTCCCCAAAGCCTGTCCATCATCTACAAGGCATCAAGACAGCTTCCGGTTTTTCAGTGTCCAGATCACCAACAACTGGCCCTGGTTCCTCCATGCCAATGATTTAGTTAAGAAAGCCCACCAATGCCTCTACTTTCTTAGGAGACTAAGGAAATTTGGCATGTCTGCTACAACTCTCACCACCTTCTACAGATGCACCATAGAAAGCATTCTTTCTGGTTGTATCATAGCTGGTATAGCTCCTGCTCTGTCCAAGACCGCAAGAAACTACAAAGGGTTGTGAATGAAGCCCAGTCCATCATGCAAACCAGCCTCCCATCTATTGACTCCATCTACACTTCCTATTGCCTCGGAAAGGCAGCCAGCTAATTAAGGACCCCTCCCCTCCCCACACACCCCAGATATTCTCTCTTTCACCTTCTTCCATTGAGAAAAAGATACAAAAGTCTGAGGTCACATATCAACTGACTCAAAAATAGTTTCTTCCCAGCTGTCATCAGGTTTTTGAATGGACCTACCTCGCATTATACTGATCTTTTGCTACACCCTAGCTGTGACTGTAACACTACATTCTGCACTCTTTCCTTTCCTATGTATGGTACGCTTTGTCTGTATAATGTACAAGAAACAATACTTTTCACTGTATACTAATACCTGTGACAATAATAAATTAACTCAAATCAAGACAGGAATGTGATGGAATAGTCTCCACTTGCCTGGATGAGTCAGCTCCGACAATACTCAAGAGGCTCCACACATTCCAGGACAAAGAAGTCTGCTTGATTGGAACCCCATCCGCTACCATCTTAAACATTCCATCCCTCTGCCATCAATGCACAGTAGCAGCTGTGTGTACCGTCTACAAGATGCAATGCAGCAATTCACCAGTGCTTTTCGACAGCACCTTCCAAATCCACAATCTCTACCACTTCGAAGAGCAAGGGCAGCAGATGCATGGGAATATCAGCACTGGCAAGTTCCCCTCCAACAACACCCTGACTTGGAACTATATCACTGTTCCTTCCTGGTTGATACCTTTCACGACAGCACTGTAGGTGTACCTACACCATATGGCCTGCAGCTCTTCGAGAGCAGTGCTTGCCACGACCTTATCTCCAGGATAATAAATGCTGGCCTTGCCAGCAACGCCCACATCCCACAAAAACCTGTAGTCAGACCAGATGCACATTGAGGCAGCAATACAGAAAGCTACTGTACAAGTCTCCTTCAGCAGTTTTGTGTTTTTGCCTTCCTTTTCCCTTCAACCTGAAAAGATTGTAAGGAGAGTGCGTGGACATTGCTTAAATCAATGTCCGCTGACAGCAGCAATGGTTTTGGCATGGGATTTACAATTTATTGTGAGTTGAATGCAAAATTACTCTTCCCACATAGATGAAAATACGTTGTGTGCCTTACACTTACACTTCTGCTTCAAGGGTAGGTTTTAATACTTGTACATTGGGTAGTCTGATGGGAGGTCCTCACGGCACAGTCGTGTCTCCCATACTTGAAGCTGAATTAATAGTCCCCTTGGACAGATATATGGTCTGGACTGTTCAGGAGTCTGACTTGGAAATTAATAATGTGTTTATTTTTCCACTGTCGCCTCTGCAATGCAGGTTGTGAATCATTTGTCTCCCAAGCGGATGGACAAGGTCAAAAGAAATCCGTGGCAGAGATCCATTGAAATTCTTAATGCCCACATCTCCTCTGGAATTCATTTGATCGACAACCAAGAATCTGCTTCAGGGAATTTTAAATGTCCGTGAATTTCTGTTGGCACTGGTGTGGGGTTCAGTCCCAGGTTTTGTCAATTCACACTCAAACCTGCCACCTCCTGACTGTCATCAGTTCTTCGGAAGTGCCAGCTCCATTTTGGGCTGAAGGGGAAAATGCGGCACAGTTAATTCGTTAAAGGCGCAACTCTTAGCAGATGAAAGTTTTTGCATTTATATAGCACCTCACTGCCTGGGAATGCTTAATATCCAATGGATTTTTGAAGAGTTGTCACTATTGTGAAATTAGTGCAAAGAAATAAAGCATCAGGTCTTTCAGATTCTAGTCTCTCCGACCCTTCCAGGCTAGTGGAGCCCTTCTATCTATGAGTTATATGCCAGAATGCTACTGCCCCGCCCACCAAGGAATCGGAGCGGGCGAGGAGCGGACAATGGAAATGTCCATTCGTCTCGGGTATGATTTTCCGGTCTCGCTCGAGCCTGCCACTGGAGTCAGAGGGCGCGATCTTACGGCTGTTTACGTCACACTTCTGCTGAGTGAGGTCGGAGATCTTGGCTTCATACCTGCCTGCCGTGTGGGACCTCGTCAAGCGCCTTGTTGACGTCCATATAAATTACACCCGCAGCCCTTCCCTAATCAATTATCTTTGTCTTCTCTTCAAAAAACTCAAGCAAGTTGGTGAGACATGGCCTTCCCTGAACAAAATAGTCATTTTCTGGATTACTAACAGGCAGCGTAGACCCTGTCCCTCAGTATCTTTTCCAAAAGCTTCCCCACCACAGACATCAAGCTCACAGGCCTACTTTCTGTTTCCTCTTAACTCACCAATCTCCTATTAATGCCAATACGTTACCCCCACACCATGCACAATTTATTTTCTGTAATAACCTTTAATGTGGCACCTTATTAAATGCCTGCAAGAAATCTAAGTACAGTGTATCCATCTTTTTCCACAAATACAGATAAATGTTGCCACATCCATTTTAATTAATAAATGGAATAGAATTGGGATAGATTTTCTACCTTGAAGTAGCAGGATGGGAAAATTCCGCTGGGGTGAATGGTGGTAAGATTCCAGCCATGGAGTTCTACAGCATAAAGAGAGCCTCATCGGCACATCGTCTCTGCACCGGCCATCAAGCAGTTATCTATTCTAATCCCATTTTCCAGGCGAGGTGCAAGAGTAGGCCTGGGTCTAAAAAAAGGATTGCCCACTTGCCCGTTCCACTCTTTTACTAATGTATTTTTCTTCTCTCTCTTATTCCAAAGGTAAGTTATGATCCTCCTCTTGTTCAGTAGGATAAAGCAACAGAATGAATGGGGCGGCACTGTGGCACGGTGGTTAGCACTGCCGCTTGATAGCACCGGGGACTTAGGTTCGATTCCTGCCATGGGTCATTGTCTGTGCGGAGTCTGAACGTTCTCCACATGGGTTTCTTCCGGGTGTTCCAGTTTCCTTCCACGCTCCAAAAAGATACATGGTTTGGGTTGATTGGCCATGCTAAACTGCCCCTTAGTGTCAAGGGATTAGTGCAAATGGGGCCTGAGTGGGGTTGTTGTCAATGCAGTCTTGATGAGCTGAATGGCCTCATTCTGAGTAGCAGGGATTCTGTTCTGTTCAGAACTGCTAATGGGATTAAGTCGATTCCTAATATGGAGGATGAACCACCAACATGGATTATTTGGCCTGACCAGCTTGTTTCTGTGGTATAATTGCTAGATGCTGTGGTATAATTGCTATATCTGTGAGCCTAGACTTTGGTTGCAATTGCCAGAGTCCAGGGATGCAAAATGAGGTATTCTTGGCCTGTAGAACTCAGTATCATTCCACGTGGTGCATTTACATCACAACACTTTCTTCCTTTGTTCACAAGACTCTCTTTGGAAACAATCCAGTAATTAAGCATGGTTTGCAAAGCACTTCAAAGTAGAAAATCTATCCCAACTCTATTCCATTTATTAATTAAAATAGATGTGGCAGCATTTATCTGTATTTGTGGAAAAAGATGGAATCTAAGTGTACTTAGATTTCCTGCAGGTATTTAATAAGGTGCCACATCAAAAATTATTACAGAACATAAATTATGCATGGTGTGGGGTTAACATATTGGCATTAATAGGAGATTGGTGAGTTAAGAGGAAACAGAGAGTAGGCTGGTGAGCCTGATGTCTGTGGTGGGGAAGCTTTTGGAGAAGATACTGAGGGACAGGATATACGCTGCCTGTTACTAGTCAAGAAGATGACTATTTTGTTCAGGGAAGGTCATGTCTCACCAACTTGCTTGAGTTTTTTGAAGAGGTGACAAAGATAATTGATCAGGGAAGGGCTGTGGGTGTAATTTATATGGACTCTAACAGGACGCTTGACAAGGTTCCACATGGCAGGCAGATATGAAAACTAAAATCAGATGGGATTCGGGACGGGTTTGATAGATGGCTATAGAACTGGCTTTGTCACAGAAGGCAGAGTAGTGGTAGAAGGGTGTTTTTTCAGAATGGAGATCTGTAGCTAGTGGTGTTCTGCAGGGATCAGTGCTGGGATCTCTCTTGTTTCTAGTATATATAAATGATCTGGAGGAAAATGTGGTGCTCTGATTAGTAAGTTTGCAGATGACATGAAGATTGACTGAGTTATTGATAGTGCCTGGACTATCAGAGGATCCGAAAAGATATAGGTAGATTGGAGACTTGAAATAATGGCAGATAGAGTTTAATGCGAGGTGATGCATTTTGGAGGATCAAATTCAGGTGTAAATTAAGCTCTAAATGGCAGAACTCTTAGGAATATTAATATACAGAGGGATCTGGGCATATTGGTCCATTGTTTCCTAAAAGTGGTACACAGGTGGCCAAGATGATTTAGAAGGTAAATGGCATATTTGCCTTCATCAGCCAGGGTATTGAATACAAGAGTTGGCAAACATGTTGCAACTACATAAAACATTAGTTTGGCCGCATTTGCAGCATTGCATGCAGTTCTAGTTGCAACACTACCAGAAGGACGTGAAAGCTTTGGAAAGAGGGTAAAGAAAGTTCACCAAGATGTTGCTGGGACCCAAGAGTGTTGGCTATGAGGAGAGGCTAAGTAAGCTAGGATTGTTTTCACTGGAAAGATGGGGACTGAGGGGAGACCTGATGGACATCTGCAAAATTATGAGAGGCATAGACAGGGTGGATAGTCAGAGGCATTTTCCCAGGATGGAAGTGTAAACTACAAGGGTGCACAGGTTTAAGGTGACAGGGATAAAGATTAAGAGAGATGTGCAGGGGAAGTTTTTCATGCAGAGGGTGCCTGGAACATACTGCCAGAGAAGGTGGTGGAACCAAGCGCATTAGCAACATTTAAGAGGCATCTGGATGGGTACATGAATAGCAAGGGAATAGAGGGATATGGACCGAGTAAGGACAGAAGTTTTTTTTAGCTTAGTTAGAGCATCATGTTCAGCACAGGTTTGGAGGGCCGAAGGGCCTGTTTGTGTGCTGTAGTTTTCTTTGTTCTTTGCATAAATGGGCCATTTTCTGTTTAGCAAGGTGTAACAAGTGGTATACCACAGAGATCAGTGCTTGAGCGTCAACTGTTTACAATTCATTTAAATACCTTGGATGACGAGACTGAAACTATGGTTGATAAATTTGCTGATGACACAAAGATAGATAGCGTCGTAAGTTGTGAAGAGGACATAAGGGGGCCACAAAAAGCTACAGGTAGGTTAAGAGAGTGGGCAAAAATATGGCAAATAGAGTATGATGTAGGCAAATGTGAAATTGTCTATTTTGGCGTGAAGAATAAAAGAGGAGAGGGATTGCAGAGCTCTGAGATGCAGAGGGATCTGTGCGTCTTAGTGCATGAATCACAAAAAGGCTGGTACACAGGTAGATCAAATAATTAGGCAAGATAATAGAATGTTATCATTTATTATGAGCAGAATTGATTACAAATATCATGTGGCTATGCTTGCGTTATATATTGCATTGGTGAGATCACATTAGGAATATTGTTGACAGAATTGGTATTCTTATTTCAGGAAATTTGTAAATATAAGGACGTTGGAAGCAGTTCAGACTAAAATCTGGAATGGGTAGGTTATCTTATGAGGAAAGGTTGGACTGAGAGAGTAGAAGAGAGAGTCCTCAGCTTGTTTCCTCTGCTGAAGACTTTCTAGACATCACCTATATCACATGCCATATCTCTCTAATGGCTGGCAGTCTTGCTTTGAAATACTTCACCCGTTGTTTATTTCGAAGAGGGGCCCGTCTTTGGAAGCCATTGCTTCAGTATCCAGCATTTTGCATTTTCTGTGTCCCTTCTTTAGTCGGTTACACATTTTGGTGGGTGTTTGGATAATAGGAAACATCTCTTTGCACTCTCTCACCATCACCTTGGAATGAGGCCTTGTGTTTTAAGCAGGTTTGTCTGTCTCAGTTCAAGTTGAAAGCTGAAAAAATTTTGTTTCAAAGATAGAGGGGCCATGGCCACACAACAACAGCTTAATTGCTGTTTGTTTTGTTTCGTATTCAATGTTCCTGACAATACAAAAATCTTTGGTTTTTCCAACTAATAGCTCCATGACTCTTATCTGATCCAGTTATTTTAATTGGCACTCTCGCATAGCATACAACCATAAGGGGCTCATGTACTAGCCTCTGCTTTGTGCACAATAAAACACTTCTGTCATATACTGGCTTATTTACCCAACACCATAGTACATTTACAAACTGCGCTGCATGTATTTGTACCAGTGAATTCAAGAAGGGCATTATTAAAGTCCATCTTTAAGACATTAATGAACTGCAGCAGTTCCTGAGGAACTAAGCTAGTAGCTGTGCCCCAGTCAAATCCACTGACAATCCCAGGAGATGCTCGATGATCTTTACACAGATGTTAAGAGGAGGATCGGGCTAATGCTACTATGTAGGTTTCATGTTCAGAGCTCAATCCTGAGCTGGCTCAGACTGCATCTTTGTGACAGAACATGCTAAAGCTTTGGTGGGGATTCTAGGCACGTTTCCCCTTATAGACTTCCAATGCAATGAATTGTACCATACACTGGAATGCTGTGGGATTAATATTATGTTCAAATACAGTCAATTAAACACCTGGCTGGATTGCCAGTTAGAAAGATGCAACTTCTCCAGGTTGCTTGTGTATGAATATTTGATTGCCCAAAAATTTGTCTCCATGTATCTTTTATAAAAATGGCTGACTATTCCTAATGCAGGCACAATGTTGTTATTTAACAATTACCTTTCTTTAAAATTGCTTTTTTCAAAAAATAATTTATTAGTCAAAAAAGGGCTTATATTAACATTGCAATGAAGTTACTGTGTAATTCCCCTGGTTGCCACATTCCAGCACCTGTTCAGGTCAATGCACCTAACCAGCATATCTTTTAGACTATGGGAGGAAACCAGAGCACCCGGAGGAAACCCATACAGACACAGGGAAAACATGCAAACTCCACGCAGACAGTAACCCAAGTGGGAATCAAACCCAATCCCTGGCACTGTGAGGCAGCAGTGCTAACCAGCATGCCACCGTTTTCTGCAGTCTATATCTGCACAGTACCTAATGTTTAATGCCAAGATTTTCAACTGTACGACCATCCAGTGTGATGCTGAAGAGTATTATTTGAACACTACCTTTCAGAGTTTAATTTGCTTTATTTTGTTTGAAAGAACGACTAATTCCTGGTTACATTCGCAGTGCTGATCCAAAGAAAAGGAAATAGGAAAATGATCATTGAAGCTGTTATTGTGACAACATAAAAGACTGGCTTGCTGTGTGTCGCAGCTACTCCTGCATTTGAACTATAGCCTTCTGGCCCATCACAATTGTTTTGATGTCCTGCTATTTGTCTCACTGGATAATGCAATCCCATTAAGTTCTCTATGTGCATCCCTTCCAAATGCTTTCATATTCCATCTATCACAGCACTCTTGAAGTCCTCTGTTTTTTCAGTTTTGGTGTGCTGTACTGTTATCGGAACGTCCCATGATTTATGACCTTTGAACTGCGTTAAGAGTGCTCGCTCATTCCATAGCACCCAACTGTAGAGTACAAAATTCCATGAACAAAAGACTGTATTTTTCTTTATTCTTTATTGGGATGTGGACACCACTGGCAAGGCCAGCATTTATTACCCATCCCTAATTGATCTTGAACTGAGTGGCTTGCTTCGGCCAATTCAGAGAGCAGTTAAGAGTCAACCACATTACTATGGCCCTGGAGTTACCAAGTAGGCCAGACCAGTTAAAGATGGCAAATTTCCTTCCCTTAAGGATATTAGTGAACAAGTTGGTTTTGAATGACAATTGGTGATACTTACATAGTTGCCATTGCTGAGACAAGCTTCCAATCCCAGATTTTATTGCAGAAAAACATAAGAACTAGGTGCAGGAGTGGGCAATTCAGCCCCTCGAGCCTACTCTGCCATTCAATATGAGCATGGCTGATCTTGTCTTGGCCTCACTTTCCTGCCTCTTCTCCAAATCCTTCAACCCATAGCTTATTCAAAATCTGTCTACTTTCCTCCCTGAATTTACTCAATGCCCTGGCATCACTATCTCTTATTCTGGGGTAGTCAATTCTACAGGGGCAGCATGATGGTTAGCACTGCTGCCTCACGGCGCTAGGGACCTGGGCTTGATTCCCGGCTTGGGCCACTGTTTGTGCGGAGTCTGCACATCCTCGCTGTCTTTGCGTGGGTTTCCTCCAGGTTCTCCGGTTTTCTCCCACATATTGGTTTGGTGCATTTTGTCCCGTAACCCTAATGTACCGAAAAGGTGCCGGACTGTGGCGATGTGGAGATTTTCACAGTTAATTCATTGCAGTGTTAATGTAGGCCTACTTGTGACACCAATAAAAAAAGTTAAACTTCGAGAGAAGTATCCTCATCTCTGTTTTAAAACTGCTACCCCTTGTCCTCAAGCTAAATTGCCCCACAGGAGGAAGGAAACATCTGCTCTCCATCTACTTTGTCAATACCTTTTATCATCTTATATACTTCAATTAGATCTCCTCTCGTATGTCTAAACTCCAGAGAGCATCGGCCTAAATTGCTCAATCTCTCTCCATAAAACAAATTGAATTTAAATTCCATGAGTTGCTGTGATGGGATTTGAACCCGTGTACCACTAGCTATTACCCTGGCTCTCTGAATTACTAGTCAAATGACATCACCACAGTACCACCATCTTCCCCTATACCCCCCACTTTCAGGTGAGCAAGGTGATGGCACATGGTGCCACCATTGGGATTCATTTTACCATCTCTTTTTACTAGTTCCTCCAGTAAAAATTCCCCGGATTCATTTATATTTGTGAAATCTGAAATCTTTGTCCCAATTTCAAGCATCTGTGACTATTGGTGATGAGCCCAAAACTAAACATATGAAAAAAAGGCTCCAAATTTGACTAACTTGTGTTGATTTATGAACAGGAAAATTTGGTCTAATTTTGATGAATCAAAATTTGGTTGCATGTATTCCTTGTTTAAAATATTGTCTTTATTCAAAGGGGACAGATAGTCTTTCGCAAACATTTGTCCTATGACCTGCTTCTGGAATATCATTGCAAGAAGGGGAAGAAATATTCCTGGTAAGGTTCATGACTGGAACAAACCAGAACAGTTCATTCTGCATTACTTTCATAGTCTCATATCATAGTGCCAAAGTGACTGGTTCAATATTGAAACTATGTCCTTGCTTTTCATTGAATGGCTACTTTTGACCATGATTTCATTTTCTTTCTGCTTTTACCAATTCTACCTACTTTGGGGCTGTGGGACCTTTTTCTACTGCTTTTCTTTTCTAGTTCTACCAACTTTTGTGAAAAATATATTGCAATTATGTAAATTGTACACGAACATTAAATGTCGCTTAATCCGGGCCATCAGATTGCTGTATTACTACTGTTCCTTCATGAATGTGATGATCTTTCATTGAAACACAAGTGGCGTGATATGCTACCTATTTCATGGGTGACTCATTGAGCTTTTAAATGAATCTTGGAGCCAAGCTATTGGGTGGTAATTCACTGTGGTATAAAGTGCTAATCCGGTCATCGAACATTGAGACTATGTACCGCACGCACACATTACTGACTTTTCATTTGTTATAAATGCAACTTTGGAATAATGTATTGTCCTCTGAATTTTGAGATGTGAATATTTTCTTTGTAATCTCTTCCATCTATTCATTTAAAAAAAATCAATATTAACAAACTGGAAGGTAAATGTTTCCTCTTGCGTGCACCGCATATTTTTAAAAAAATGGAAATCCATTACGCTAGCAGGCTTCATAATTCATTACACATTGCACAGAGGACACTTAACAGTGGGGGTATGAATTCACTACAAGATTTCAGAAAGTAAATCTCCACTCCTGGGTTGGGAAGTTACCGAAAGCTGTCTATTGTAATGAGGTTAATGACTAAATTAATGAAATTGTTTGACCTATCTAGATTGAAAACCCATTATGTACCCTGCCCAATGAAATGAGCTTCAAGTAAAGGATTGAAAAGCTGCTGTTTTAACTGGGGAGGTGGTGGCATAGTGGTAATGTCACTAGACTAGTAATCTAGGGTAATAGGGACCCAGGTTCGTAATCCCACCATGGCAGATGGTGAAATTTGAGTTAAATAAAATTATCTGGAATTAAGAATCTACTTCTGACCATGAAATCATTGTCATTAAAATTCATCTGGTTCATTAATCCTCTTTAGGAAGGGAATCTGCCATTTTTACCTGGTCTGGCCCACATGACACCTGGACCCAAAGCAATGTGGTTGGCTCTTAAATGCCCTCAGGGATGGGCAATTAATACTGGCCAGTGATGCCCATATCTCATGAACAAACTTTTAAAAAGGTGCAACTAAATAAGGTAACGGCAGGAAGGGAACAATAAGCTTTCTACTGAGTATCCTGTTGGTAAATGACATGATTGTTTAGTTATTCGGAAGTGGCCACAATTATAAAGTGCTTAGTGTTGAATTATTTGAGTCTAATATAATCAATACAGAAACACTGTGTTCTTGTGGATTATGGATATTTATTACTTTATTTTTATATTGTTAAAATATTTGTTCACAGACCTTAATTTTAATTACATTTGGGAACTTCCTGGCGGGTGAAGCTACAAGTTACTGTTGGTCATATCATTGGCAAACCCAAATGTACAGAGTTTTACGTGTGTCAGACCCAGAAGAGCTTAAATTGGGCGAGAAGACATTGTGTGTCATCCCGCCATCATTGTGCAGTTGCGTGGTATCTCGGTCCATGGGCACGAGTGTGTATCAGACAGGACAAGCTGTTACCATCAGTCTTTGGATCCTAATGTTTTGGAATCTTTGTGGATGTGTGACCATTCTCTTGCAACAATGGGTTGCCAACTTCCTGTATGCCCCCTTGGTACTTATGGTATTGGCCACCTGCGCCCAGTTGGTTTCCCTGCAGGGTCTACTCCTACCATCAGCCGGGTACAGAATATCCCTCCTGACCTCAGCATGATGGAGAATGACATGCAGGGAGGCATCACTAAACCCGGGTGCCAGACCTGATCTCTCCTTCCTTACCTCTCCTCTCAATAGTTCAGTGCTGACAGTAAGGATTCTGGGCACCTTGTAAATATGGTGCCCAGGTATGATGGCAGGAGATATGCTATCAAGCCTGCCCACTATGGACGATGGCACAAACTTCCTGGATGAAAATTAATGAAGTTAGGAAGATAAGATGTGTTTTCCCGTTGGCCTCTGCAGCAAGATCACAATTCGATCATGATCATCACTCCTGTCATTTATGTTTGAGAGCGTGTTGAAATCATTGTAAAGTGAAACCCAGATTTGAACCCAGTAATGGGTAAGACTTCAGCTTTGAGGATGATAACAGGAGTCAGAAAAATTCACAGCTCAGCCGGTGTGCCTCAGGAGACAGTGCCTGAAAGAGTGGGATTTTCTGTGTGTGTGTGTGTGTGTGTGTGTGTGTGTGTGTGTGTGTGTGTGTGTGTGTGTGTGTGTGTGTATATGTTTGTGTGTGCCAGTGTGTGCTCCTGAGTGTGCGTCTGTCTGCCTGTGTGTGCTCCTGTGTGTGAGCGTGTGTGCCTGTGTTTGTGTGTGTGTGTGTCTGTGTGTTCTCCTGTGTGTGTGCATCTGTGTGTATGTGTGTGTGTGTGTGTGTGTGTGTGTGTGTATGCCTGTGTATGTGTGCGCCTGTGTGTGCATGTGCCTGTGTGTGTTCCTGTGTGTGGGCATGTGTGCCTGCGAATATGCCTGTGTTTACGTGTGTGTTCCCCTGTGTGCCTGTGTATGTGCATCTGTGTGTGTGTGCCTTTGTGTGCACATGTGCATGTGCACATGTATGTGTGTGCACATGTGTTTGTGTGCACATGTTTGTGTTTGTGTCTGTGTGTCACTCCCCTCATTAAAAACCACAAAAAGTAAGTTATGTTTTGTTAATAAGAGAATGTTTTAGATTACCCACTCCTAAAGTGGGTGCTACTGCTAGTAGTCACTGTTAAGGGGCCACGGGGACTCTTAGATGAAAGTGTGTCCTAGGACAGGCAGTAAGTGTTTGTATTTCAAGGAACCTTGGCTCAGACACACATCAGGGAGAGGGGAAGTTACCTGGATGCTTTGTTCCAGGGCAGGATAGGGTCTTCTGATTTGGTCAGTGGAGAGGGATAGGGGAGTGTGATTGTGAGTAAAGCAGATCAGGGTATCCAGAGCACAGGATTGTAGAAGCCTCACCCTCTGCAATTTTCCATTAGGTTTGAGGTTCTCTCAGCTTGTTTGGATGAGAGTGGGGGCTGCAGACTGGGTGAGCTGACTGACCGAAGCACTGTGGTACAGAGAACCGTTCAGGGTGTGAGGTCGGCGGGGAGGATTGCAAAACAGAGTGTAGTGGTGTTAGGGACAGTATAGTGAGTGGAATTCTCTGCAGCATAGACTGAGAGTCCAGATGGGTGTGTTGTCTGCCTGGTGCCAGGGTTCAGGTCACATGCTCAGGACTAGACAGCAACTTGCAGTGGGAACATAAGAACATAAGAAATAGGAGCAGGAGTAGGCCATCCAGCCCTTCAAGCCTGCCCCGCCATTCAATAAGATCATGGCTGATCTGTCGCTGCTCAGTTCCACTTTCCCGCCCTCTCCCCATAACCCTTAATCCCCTCTCCTATCAAAAACCCATCAACCCGCGTCTTAAAAATATTTAGCGAGGCAGCCTCCACCACTTCAACGGGCAGAGAATTCCAGAGATTCACCACCCTTTGAGTGAAGAAGTTCCTCCTCAACTCCGTTCTAAACCGCCCCCCTTTTATCTTGAGGCTGTGCCCCCTAGTCCTATTGTCTTTTTTGAGCGGGAAGAGTCTTTCCATCTCTATCCTATCCATCCCATTCATCATCTTATACGTCTCAATGAGATCTCCTCTCATTCTTCTAAACTCTAACGAGTACAAGCCCAGTTTATTCAGCCTCTCCTCATAGCTCAACCCCCTCAACTCCGGTATCAGCCTAGTAAACCTCCTCTGCACTCCCTCCAAGGCCAAAATATCTTTGCGCAGGTGCGGCGCCCAAAAATGCACACAGTACTCCAGTTGCGGCCTCACCAATGCCCTATACAGCTGCAGCAAGACCTCCCTACTTTTATATTCAATCCCCCTCGCTATGAAGGCCAGCATCCCATTCGCCTTCCTGACCACCTGCTGCACCTGCAAGCTGGGTTTTTGCGACTCATGCACAAGGACCCCGAGGTCCCTCTGCACCGTCGCCTGCTGCAGTTTTTCGCCTCGTAAGTAATAGTCCTTCCTACCATTTTTCCTACCAAAGTGGACCACCTCACACTTGCCAACATTAAATTCCATTTGCCATTTCCTGGCCCATTCGCCCAGCCTATCTAGATCCTTCTGCAGACTCTCAACACCCTCCGCACAATTTGCCGTTCCCCCAATCTTGGTGTCATCAGCAAATTTCGACACTCTACACTCGGTTCCCTCCTCCAGATCATCTATATAAATGGTAAAAAGCTGAGGCCCCAGCACCGACCCCTGGGGCACTCCACTAGTCACCATCTGCCAATCCGAATAGCACCCGTTGACCCCCACTCTCTGCCTCCTATTTGACAACCAATCCTCTATCCACGCTAACACCCTACCCCCAACTCCATGTCCCTCGACCTTCTGCAATAACCTCTTGTGAGGCACTTTGTCAAACGCCTTCTGAAAATCTAGAAAGACCACATCCACCGGCTCTCCTCTATCCACCGCCCTAGACACATCCTCATAGAACTCCAGTAAATTTGTCAGACACGACTTCCCTTTAATGAAACCGTGCTGCGTCTGCTCTATCAAGCAATTCCCTTCAAGATGGGAAGGGGAGGGTCTAGTTGTCGTGGCGCATGTAGGTACCAGTGACATTGGCAGGATGAGGCAGTAGGTTCTGCACAGTAAGTATGAGGAGCCAGGCACCAAATTAAGAAGCAGGATTTTAGTAGTAATAATTGCTGGATTATTACCTGAACCAAATGCAAATTGACATAGGGCAAATAAGACTAGGGAACTAAATGTGTGGCTTAAAGCCTGATGTGGGAGAAGTGGGCTCTGCTTGATGGGGCCCTGATACCAGTGCTGGGGAAAGTGGGGCTTTATCACTGGGATAACTGAATTGTGATGGTGTTTGAATGAACCACACAACTAGGGAAGTAGAGAGTTTTAGACTGAATTGTGGGGGTGAGGGATCAAATTTGGGACAATGCAATGGCGGGGTGTATGGCATTGAAGAATTCTGGCGTGGGTGATCTGACATGTATAAATCGCAAAAGGTACAAGAAGTAATTTGGAAGGATAATAGAGTGTTATTGTTTATTGTGCGGAGAAATAATACAAAAGTAGGGAGGTTATGCTTCAGTTGGATGGGGTATTGCTGAGACCACATCTGGAGTGTTGTGTACAATATTAGTTTCCTTATTTAAAGAAGGATATAAATGTATTGCAAGCAATTCAGAGAAGGTTTACTGGACTAATACATAGATTGGAGTTGTCTTATGAGCAAAGGTTGGACAGGCTAAACTTTTATCTGCTGAAGTTTAGGAGGTTAAAGGTGAGTCGATTGAAACCTATAAGATCCTAAGGTGTCTTGACTGGGACAATGGGGAAAAGATATTTCCTCTTGCGGGATAATCTAATGCTAGGGTCACTGTTTTACAGTAAGTGATGTTTCAACAGGCTGGTGGTCTTCTGGGCTCGCAGCAAAGCCTCATTATGTATTCTTTGCTGAGAGCCCAGACATTCATTAGAGTACTCAAACACCTGAGCCCCAGAGAAAACATTATTTGATTGACAGTTCTGGCGCTGAGCTTTCAAATTCACAATGTTTATTTATACACAAAAGAAGTTTCAAGTGCTGCAGTTTCTGATGTTGATACTTTAAAATGTCTGGATGATTGACACTTTTATTGTGCTGCTGTAAAAGGGAAGATAATATGGAAAGTTACCTCTGAATGGTTGTTACATATATTCCACTGTCACTATATGATTCATTGCTTCTATAAAAGTCTATAGTGGGTGAATGAGAATGTAAGTGCCTTAGCTTGGCATGGGGCGCATGAGAGGCCACAGGGGTTGTTTGGGGAGGAGGGGGAGGTCATAGTTTGATATGGGGGTGGTATGAGGGATCAAAGGAACTGTTTGCCAGGGGGAGGAAAGATTGGATGGCGGGCATGAGGGGTCATATGGGATACTTCGGGAAGCATAGCTTGTGAGGGTATGGAGATGAAATTTTGAACTCACTTTTCAAAATGTTCCCTCATCAGACTGTGGTTCACAAACCCCCTGAGGTGCTGAAAACCACAATGCTCTGAAAAGCTGGCCCAAGTCCATAAAAATTGTGGAAGACTAGGACATAACTATGGCACAATGGTTAGCATTGCTGTCTCACAGTGCCAGGGAATGGGTTCAATTCCAGCCTCGTGTGTATGTCTGAGTGGAGTTTGCACATTCTCCCCGTGTCTGCATGGGTTTCCTTGGGGTGCTCCAGTTTCCTCCCACAGTCCAAAAATCTGCAGGTTAGATTGATTGGGCACGCTAAATTGCCCCTTCGTGACAGGGGGATTAACAGGCTAAATACATGGGGTTATGGGGATGGGGCCTGGGTGGGATTGTTGTAGTACAGGCTTGTTGGGCTGAATATCCTCCTTCTGCTCTGTAGGGATTCTATGATCTCCGTAATAGAGCTGGCCAGGTCAGGAGAGCAGGGTGTGGGCTCGCGATACAGCCTGCATCTTTAAAGCCACTCCCAGAATTCGGGAACAGCCGAAATGAGGTTGGGAATCCGAGAAGCGGATCCTAGCTGCCACTTTTAAATGGACTATAGTGCAATCCAATGCATTTTGATATCTCTGGAACCCAATGTTGCAGTGGTAGATTTTTGTATTGCAGCTGGAGGCTACAGCAGGGGTAAAGATTAAGTGAAATGTGATTATTAATAATCATGAAAAGCAGTGCAGTATGGCCAATAACACTTGCAATGGGTTGGAGTAGCTGCTGAAGCACCTTTATTTTTTAAATTGGACGGCAAATATTCAGCATCTGCTTAGTCAAGCTGTTTGGTAACCCTGCTGTGATAATAATGCTGTCACTGTGCTGCGTTATTTATAATGCTGTGAGACTCAAATAATCCAAATTAGATCTCTAGTCTTACCCTGACTGATTGGATAAGAGTTGGTAAAACCCACAACAAGTGCACAGCTGCTGTCAGTTTCAGACCTGGTTTAAAACAGAATACAACACACCGCACATTTCAATGATGGTATTATATGGTTCAGTTACTGACTCCAAGTGGTTCTATTTTTGGATAACATTGTCTTCGCGAAAACTGAATAAAGTCTTAGACCTTAAGTCTAATCTTTAGAAAGGCACGGCAGCCGCTTTCACTTTGCTCTTAATTGTCTTCTTTGATTTCACATCCGTCCATTTTTGCTATTCATTTGTTGGTTACTCCAGAGAATCCCTACAGTGCAGAAGGAGGCCATTCGACCCATCGAGTCTGCACTGACAACAATCCCATCCAGGCCTTATCCCTGTAACCCCACGTATTTACCCTGACGACTCAGGGAATTTCACAGTAACTTCATTGCAGTGTTGATGTAAGCCTTACTTGTGATTAATAAATAAACTTCAAACTTTTTGCTAATCCCCCTGACACTAAGAGGCAATTTTGCACGGCCAATCAGCCTGACCCACACATCTTTGTTCCCTCTGATATTTTGTCATTCAGCCGTTTCTGTTGCCTCTCACGTTCTGCCTTTCCTTGAGTCATGTTTTTGTGACAGAATTGGATATCATTGCTCCATTCCTGGCCCCCACCCTCCCCCCAACCAAGTCTTGGGATTCAGTCATCCGTTCTTAAATTTTCATTCCCTTCTTCCCCGCTTCACACACGTTTCGAGTTTCTCTTCCTGCCTCAGATCTCTTCCTGTCCCAAGCCGCATGATTTACCTCGAAACCTAATCTCCTAAAATCTCAATTTCCCCATTGATTGCTGCACCAGATGGTCTTGCTGGCATCAGCTCCGACTGACTCACTCCCTTCCATGGCCAGATCTTGGGCATTTTTTTTTTGCCTGTTCTTTTCATTCCAGCTCCCCTTGTTTGCCTGGTAAACAGTGGTTAATCTGAATTTACCAAGCCTTCCTTTATATATTAGAAACCTTGCAATACACCATTATGTATTGACATACTGTTTAGAGTTCTCCAGATCGCTGCGACTGTTTACCTGTTCAGTGGGTGGGGATTTTCTGGCCACGCTCGCCCTCCAAGATTGGAAAATCCCGCCTGAGGTCAATGACCTTTGCATAGTCCCCCACCACCCCCCTGCTACGATCCCCCTGGTGGATGGGATGGGAAATTCCACCCAGCGTGTTTGGGAAAAGACGGATTGCAAAGGTGAATGTTGTGGATTGGTTTTTTTGCATGTTGTATCTCCCTGCTTGGAAACGTTGACCCCTTGATGGGGTTTGGTTCAATGGGTGTTGGCTCTCTCTGACTGGTTCAAACATAAAAAAATGGCCTGTTGGGTGATTTGTTCACAGGTCATTTGACTGTCAGCAGAGGCTATTTCTATTCTTCGTTAATCTCTGAGTTTGTGCTTTTTTGGGACCCGGGTTCAATTCCTGGCTTGGGTCACTGCTGATGTGGAGTTTGCATGTTCTCCCCATGTTTGCGTGGGTCTCCTGCGAGTGCTCCAGTTTCCACTCACTGTCCAAAAGATGTGTGGGTTAGGTGCATTGGCTGTGCTAAATTGACCATTAGTGTCAGGGAGATTACGGGCATAGGATCCGCGTGGGATTGTTGCCAGTGCAAACTTGATGGGCCAAATGGTCTCCTTCTGCACTGTAGGCTTTCTATTTCTATGATTTATGGCTAAGGACCAATACCTGGTAGATTTTGGGACCTTTTTCTCCCACACAAGAAGCAAACCTTTGGCTTTGCTTCTGTATAGCCAGGATCTGGCTATCTATTGATGCTGGTGCTTTACAGTTCACTGGGGGAGTCTAGGTTGCTGTGGCTGCATGTGTGACGTACTCTGGAGCTATGGATAGCGATGATAAAGGCTTCAATGTTTTTTCCATTACATGGCTGACCAGGAATCTCTCCCACTCTGACCATCCACTAATGCTGTGTATTGGAAGGATTTGCAGGGTGACACTCAATCTATTCGTCCATGTTACGGACACACCTTCCTCGGCTACCAAGTTGTGGAGTGGGATTCGAACCTGGAACATCTGGTTCAGAGGCAGAAATGCATGTTACCCCCTGTGCCATGACCCCTCCCTCTCATTATTAACTAGGTCATTGGAAAGTTGTTTATTCTTTAAGTTTGCAATTACTGCCTGAAGCTCTTTCACAGTCTTTCCAAATTAACAAGAGTAATGTAAGGGAATTTAATAACACAAGTATTTCAGATCCACATGTGGTAAACTGTGCTTTTCCAATGTATAAACTAGGGATCAGATTGAAAACTCTGCAGCCAAATTCAAGAACTCTTGTATTTATTGGACAAACATCAAAGAATAGATTATTTTTTTCTCGGAGGGTTGTGGATCTCTGGGATTTTCTTCTCAAAAGGTGGTGAATTCAGGTCTTTGAATATTTTAAGGCAGAGTTAGATGGATTCTTGATTCGCAAGGGGATGAAAGTTATCGGACGTAGGCAAGAATGTAGAGTTGGGATTACAATCAGATCAGCCAGATTAGACATTCAATTACATTACCATCACTGGATTCCCCCACTACCTACATCCTGGGGGTTACCTTTGACCAGAAACTGAACTGGGCTAGCCATATAAATGCTGTAGCTACAAAACAAGTCAAGGGTTAGGAATCCTGTGGTGAGTAACTCGTCTGACTCTTCAAAGTCTGCCCATCATCTACAAGGTACAAGTCAAGATTGTAATGGAATACTCTCCACTTGCTTGGATGAGTGCAGCTCCAGCAGCACTCAAAAAGCTTGACACCATTCAGAATAAAGCAGCCTGCTTGATTGCTACCCCCAAACATTCACTCCCTCCACCAGTGACAAACTGTGGCAGCTGAACATCACTAAGGTTCCTTAGGCAGCACCTTCCAAACCCACGACTGCCACCATCTGGAAGGACAAGAGAAGCAGATATCTAGGAGCACCACTGCCTGGAGGTTCCCCACCAAGTCACTGGTTCAGTACTGAGGAATGGAGCTTCCACTGTGATTTGAATTCCAAGCACTGGCTTCAGAGTCCAGAGTGTTCACCATGACACTATGGAACCCATACCCACAGGCGTGAAAAAGCAGAGGACAAAGGAAATGACTGGATGGCTGAAAAGAGAGCTCGTCAGAATGAGAAACCATCAGCCTCACCTTGGGCCAACACTATACGCCAGTGCCAGCTACGGAAGGGACTGCCACTCACGTGCTGGCCTGTATAGCCACAACAGACGATGTTTTATACACAAGTCACTACCCCTCAGGAACAGTCCATCATCCCTTAAGACAGACGGACACCCAACATCCTAAGGAATGGGACAGTCTTAAACAGTTACTGGTGTTTAGGAAGAGTGGAAATGTGTTTCTGCAGCTGCAACAATTAACATATGTCTTTTAAAATTGCATCATGTGATGTCATTTCCTTCCTGCTGCTTCAGAATTCTGGTGTGTTAATGTGTCTGCATGGTGGAGATTAATGAAAATGAGATGCAGGAGCTAAATCGAGTAACCTTGAGAGACGTGGCATTTATAGCAACATTCCCATCACCAGAATACAAACCAATTGCATCTTGATGTTGCTACAAGTCGTGTATTCTTTACCTGAATCTGCCTGCATTTTAGATTTCAGATCATTTCGGTTTTGGAGTAACATGTATGAACTAACACTGCAATAGCCTAAGCCTAGGTTAGCTATAGTCTAAAAGAAATAAAATGTCTAGAAAGGTAAGATGTATCACTGAATAATAAATATAGGTACCTGAAAAACCTTAGTTTTGACATTTAAACAACACAGATTGTAAAGTAAGCTGTGCAGACAAACAACTAGACTTTCAGGGCTAAACATCGAAAAGGTTAAAAAGAATGTGTCTTTTGGATGTGTTCAATGTTTGGATTTACAGATAAAAATTAACTGTACTATTTTTGAAGGTAGCCCTTGGAGAATTGGAATGGTGTTTTTATAAATTAATGCTATTTAATTTCTTAAAACCCTGTATTTACCTGGAGAGCTTTCAGGATAAACATACGTGTTCAGAGCTGTTTGATGTTCCCAGATGACAGATGTGTCTAAAGCAAAAGTTGACCCGTACTCAATGGTTAAGGAAATGGTTTTAAACATTGTGAGTTGTAATCGTGCAAGCCATTTCATAGATATTCCCTAAATATAATGGGTGGGATTTATCACACAACCAAATTTGTATTCAAAAGGCGGCTGGGGTGAACGGGATCAAAGATTATGGGGAGAAAGCAGGATTAGGCTATTAAGTTGGACCATCAGCCATGTTCATGATGAATGGCACAGCAGGCTCAAAGGGCCAAATGGACTCCTGCTCCTACCTTCTATGTTTCTATGTTGCTATGTAACCTGCCACGTGTTTCATGGCAGAGAAAGGTGGCCTACCATCTGATGTCGCTGTTCTCAACGGGGTTTCCAGTTGAATGTACTCTTCGCTGCCATGAAACATGTGGTGAGGGCGTGCTATTGGCAGGACTGGAAGATCCCGCCATCGTCAATGGCTGGAAAATTCCTGTCATTAATTGTATTGATTATTGATTAATTGTGGGTAAATTCTTACATTTAACTCAGGTTTCATTAGCCACAATGAACTTTTATTTCTACTGAATGCATCTTTTTCTATTGGTAGAGCAAGAAATGATTTTTGGCAGAAGCCTTCATTAAAGGCCTCACTGTCAAGGAACCAATTTGCACCGACCTGCCCATATTTTCTGATTGACATTAGGATGGGTTATTGTATATTGTGTTGTACACATTGTTATCGTATAACAGAAATACACAAAGGTTTAACAGGCCAGTCAAATGTGATGTTATAGTTTTGAAAGCATGTAAAATACTCCTGGTTGCCAAGGAACTAAAACCCCGGCAGAGTTTTGGTTTACATTGTAAGGGTGTACCAGGCATTTGGCAGTTTAGAAGTGCGAGGTAATGTGGAAAAAAATATTGGCATTTCAGAATTGATTGTCTAAGAATAAAATGTTTTTTTGCTTTTCTGGGCTGCAGTAATATTCTAGTGTAGCCCGGGGGCTCTGTAATCTGGAACGACAGGATTTAGTGCTTCAGATTTTCTTGGAAGGATTTTTTTAATAATTGTCTCACACTTCAGGGTAACTTTTCTTCACAAAACGGTGTCACCATCACTGAATCCCCCCACTGTCTACATCCTTGGGGTTACTGTTGTCCAGAAACTCAGCTGGACTTACCACGTAAACACGGTGGCTACAAGGGCAGGTCAGAGGTTAGGAATACTGCGGTGAGTAACTCACTTCCTGATGCCCCAAAGCCCACCTGCCATCTACAAGACACAAGTTAGGAGTATGATGGAATACTCCCAACTTGCCTGGATGGGTACAACCCCAAGAAGCTTGACACCATCCAGGACAAAGCAGCCTGCTCGACTGGCACCACATCCACTTCCTCCACCACCGATATCAGTAGCAGCAGTGTGTATTATCTACAAGATACATTGCAGCAATTCACCAAAAATCCTTAGAGAGCACCTTCCAAACCCACGACCACTTCCATCTAGAAGGATCAGGGCAGCGGATAGATGGGAACACCACCATCTGCAAACTCCTCTCCAAGCCTCTCACGTCCTGACTTGGAATTATATCGCCATTCCTTCAGTCGCTGGGTCAAAATCCTGGAAGTCCCTCCCTAAGGGCATTGTGGGTCAACCCACAGCACAGCGATTCGAGAAGGCAGCTCACCACCACCTTCTCAAGGGCAACTAGAGATGGACAATAAATGCTGGCCAGCCAGCGACACCCATGTCCCATGAATGAATAAAAGAAGAACATGATTTTCTTTGTGGGATTCTGTTTTTTTTTTAAATGGAAAACCTGCCTTATTTTGGGACTTTTTGAAATTGCACTTTGCTGCTGCTGACCAATTGAGTTGCAGCTTTGGCTTAGCAGGCGATAAGCTGCCGTTGTCTGTGCGATCAGATAGAAAGAACAATCAATAAAGGCAAACGTGTGCTACACTTTGAGAAAATAAACTAAGGGCATATATTTTTCTCCCAAGAGGACCCCTGTTCTCTGAAAATGAAGGAAGTGTGGTGATGAAGGAAGTAAATGAAACATACCAAAATCTTTCTTAACCAGGTTTAAGGGCTATTAACTAGTAACAGATGGAACAAGGAATGAGGACGTGCTGACCAAGGTTTAACTTGAAACACAGAGCGTGACAAATGGGATGGCACGGTGGCACAGTCAGCATTGCTGCCTCACAATGCCAGGGACCCGGGTTCGATTCCTGGCCTGGCTCACTGCCTGTGTAGATTTTGCACATTCTCCCTGTGTCTGCGTGGATTTCCTCCCACAGTCCAAAAGATGTGCTGGTTAGGTGAATTGGCCATACTAAATTCACCCTCAGTGTACCCGAACAGATGCTGGAACGTGGCGACTAGGGGATTTTCATAGTAACTTCATTGCAGCATGAATGTAAGCCTACTTATGTCTAATGAATGAACTTTTAACTATAAATCAATATCAGTGAATTATTCAATTGCAAATCGGCGTCAGGATAAACTGATTTGATTTGATTGATGATTGTCGCATGAATCAGGATACAGGGAAAAATATTGTTTCTTGTGCTATACAGACAAAGCATACCATTCATAGAGGAAAGGAGAGGGTGCAGAATATAATGTTGCAGTTACAGGCAGCTTGAAAAGAAAGATCAATTTAATATATGTTAGGATCATTCAAAAGAGATGAAGAGATTTAAAAGAGCATTATTAGAAAGTTTAAAAGAGTTAGAGTTCAGTTTTAAGAGCATAGAATGAAAGTAAAAGATGGAATTAGATGGTTTTCTAGGGACAGCTTGTGAGAGAGTGCCTCGTTCTGCTGCCATCTTTTTTTTAACTGTTAGAAAGTGGATCAGTGATGGGGGAAACAGAGGTTTTACTTCATGGGCCACTGTTACTAACACCAGAGATAGAGGGAGCTGTTCCATTGGGATGGGCTCCACTTAAACCCACTGAGAAAGGTGAGATTGGCTTGTATGTAATGGCACCCCCAATAACAAAGGAATAAAGACTGTGGAGAAAGAGAGGGCCTTGGCTCAAAAAAATCAGGCTGTAGATTTAATTTGGGCATAGCTAAGAAACAAGGGCAGTAAACGTCAGCGAAGATAGTTAATAGACCCTAACAGTAGTTCTTGTGCTGGGCCATGTATGAATCAGCAAACTAGAGGTTCATGTAACATAGGTACAACAGTGAGGTGGCATGGTCCCAGCCTAATGGGCTACAACATTCTTTCTTCAACCAATTGTGCAAGAAACAAACACCCTGCCCTTCAGGGTGACAAGGTGGTACCGGGGTGTAGCCAGATTCTAAAGTAAGAACATAAGAACATAACATAAGAACATAAGAAATAGGAGCAGGAGTAGGCCAACTAGCCCTTCGGGGGAGCAAGCACATAGAAAAGACGCCACGATGCATCAAAACATAATAAAAACATGTGTATTATTTAATTATTTTACATTTTAAACGTAAAATGAAAACAAAACGAATCAATATGATGAAGGTATGAAGCAGCCTCTTTCATCGCAGTGGCTGCATATTTATGTCCTTCGCGGCTTCTGCAATTATCCTTGTGATTGCATGCCCCTGGGGAGATTGCAGGCCTTCCTCTCTGCCTGAAGTCCCTGCAGCTGGATCGCATCCCATGATTGCAGTAGACGGATTGAGGACTTCAGATCACGGGAAGTGATCTGAGGGACCCGTGAGGAACACCCTGTTGAAAAGGTGCCAGTTTTGAAGAATGTGCTCAGGGGGAGCGGTCGCTCCCTCTGCTCCCCCTCTAGCTATGCCACTGGGTGGTACAGTGGTTAGCACTGCTGCTTCACAGCGCTAGGGACCTGGGTTCGATTCCCAGATTGGGTTTCTGTGCAGAATCTGCACATTCTGTCTGCGTGAGTTTCCTCTGGCTGCTCCAGTTTCCTCCCACAGTCCGAAAGATGTGCAGGTTAGGTGCATTGGCCATGCTGAATTCTCCCTCAGTGTACCCGAACAGATGCAGAGGTGTGTGGTGTCTAGTAACTTCATTGCAGGGTTAATGTAAGCCTACTTGTGACACTATTAAATAAACTTTAACAGTAATCATGGACTTTAATTTTCATGTATATGGGTTCCTAGTAATAGCACGGGGGACAAGTTCATGGAATGTATTCAAGATTCTCCACTAGATCAGTAAGTTGCGGAACCAACTAGGGAACAGGCTATTTTAAATAGCATTGTACAATTCATATTGTAGTGATAAAGGAACCCAAGGGAAGAATGATTATTGTATGATAGAATTTTATGTTGGGTTTTAAAGTGATTTAGTTAAATCTGAAACTAAGGTCTTAAATCTCAACAAATCAAGCAAGTAATGGATTGGGAAATTACTTGACAAAACTTGACGGTAGATAAGCAATGGCAAACATTTCAAAGGAATAATTCCTAATATGGAAACATAAGAATCTAATTGCTTATAAGGATATCATTCAGCCCATTAAGAGAGTGCTATCCAGTCTAATCTCACTTTTCAGCTCTTGGTCCATTGCCCTAGAAGTTACAACACTTGAAATGCACGTCTAAGTTTTTTTAAAATTTGCAACAAAAATACATCCACAAAAGGACGAAAAATCTCAAGGAACAGTGTCCAACTCTGCTTATCAAAAGTGGCACGGTAGCATGGTGGTTAGCACTGCTGCCTCACAACTCCAGCGAACTGGCTTCAATTCCTGGCTTGAGTCACTGTCTGTGTGGAGTTTGCACATTCTCCTCATGTCTGCGTGGGTTTCCTTCGAGTGCTCCAGTTTCCTCCCACAATCCAAAGATGCGCGGGTTAGGTTGATTGGCCGTGCTAAATTGCCCTTTAGTGTCATAAAATGCGTAGGTTAGTGGGGTAAATATGTGAGGTTATGGGGATAGGACCTGAATGGGATTGTTGTTGGTGCAGACTTGATGGGCCAAATGGCCTCCTCTGCATTGTAAGGTTTCTATAGGAAGAAGAAAGAAGTTTATAATGTTGCCAAAAAGGGTGCTATGCCTGACAATTTGGAGAATTTTAAAATTCAGCAAAAAATGACTAAGAAATTGGGAAAGAAAAAGAGAAAATGAGACATAAAAACCAGATTGTAGACATTTCCATAGGTACGCATATGGGAGGGGATTAGCGATAATGTGGCCTCTTTAGGGGCATTACAGGAGAAATTATAATGGCTGTTACAGAAGTGGCGGAAACATTGAATGTACACTTTTATATCCATCTCCATGGTAACAGACATAAAAACATTTCATAATTAGTGGAGAACAAAAAGAATGAGTAACTTAAAGACATCAGTGCCAGTAATGAGATAGTACTGAAATGTTAATGGGGCTAAAGGTCAGCAAATCCCCTGGACCAGATGACTAGAGAAGCTAGTTAGAGAGATAATGGATGCATTAGGTTTGATCTTTCAGAATCCCTCTAATTCTAGAACAGTCTGGCATGGACTGGGAGGTAGCAAATGTAACTCTGCCCTGCAGGAAAGAAAGGACAGAGAAAACTGAGAACAATAGACCAGTCAGCCTGATATCAGTATTAGTGAAAATGCAGGAACCTTTAGATCACAATAGTAGGAGCAGGTGTAGGCCCTTCAGTCCATAGAGACTGCTCTGCCATTCAATAAGATTATGGCTTAGGATCTTAGATCCACTCACCTGCCTGCCATTTATTCCCTTTATGACAAGTCTGTCTAACTCGCGCCTTGAATATATTCAATGACCTGATCCTCCACTGCTGTCCGGTAAAGAGAATTTCATAGCCCTCTAATAAGAAATTTCCCCTCATCCCAGTCTTAAATGATCGTCCCCATATCCTGAGATTGTGCCCCTTTTCTAGATTCCACTAGTTAGCATCTACCCTGTTGTGCCCCTTCAGAATCCTGTATGTTTCAATGAGAACATAGTACAATAAAGGGTTAACATCAGCAGCACCTGATAATGATGTAACTATGTTACATGGTGAAGTAACAGAGATGTGATGGGATCCAGATAGAGTCATAGAGCAATATAGCACGGTAACAGGCCCTTCAGCCCAACTGGTCCATGCCTACCATAATGCCCTCCCAGCTAGTCCCAATTGCCTGGGTTTGCCCCATATCCTCAGTAATCCTTTCCCATCCATGTACTTATCCAATGTTGCTATTGTACCTGCCTCAATCACTTTCCCTGGCGGCTCATTCCAGATACGCACCACTCTCTGTGTGAAGAAGTTGTCCCACAAGTCTTTTTTAAATCTTTCCCCTCTCACCTTAAACCTATGCCCTCTCATTTTCACTGTACAATCTTGAGTAGAGTCCTGAGGTGTATATAGATCTGTAAATAAACAATGTTTTTTACAATTAACAGTGTATGGTAACATTCTAAGGGAAATGATCAAACCCTAAAGAAAACCTGTGTAAAATCCAAACTCAAGATGAAACATTGTAGGTGTGGACAGAGCATGAAATGCTCAGAAAAACTCCAAGACTCAATTACAGACATGTAAGACCCTCAAATCCTTGGAAAAGCAAAAGAAGAAATCCTGAGAACAGGGCACAACAGATGCAAGCTGACAAACAGAGCTGGTGTCCAGACAGTAATGAATACAGATCACAATTGACAGGCCAAATCGCTGAAACAACAACAGATCCAGAGTTCAGGAAAAGCATAGAGTCTGCATTCCCACCCCCAGAACATTTCTAGAGTGCTGAAGGCTTTCAATAGGCTGAACTTTGGTACATTAGAGCAAGAGATTCTCCAAATGCAGAGCAGCTTCAAATTTGCATATGACGGGCCACAGGGATCAGGTGAGTACGTTATTCTATGCAGTAGGGGTTATGACAAACAACATAAGAGCGAGATAGGAAGTCGATGAGGCTTCAAACTCAAATAATGAATTCCTTCAGGTACCCAATCATTGAGTGAGTGAAATTCAAATGGGGAAACAAAAACTGGGTGAGGGCATAGATTCATTCATAAACAACCTGCACCAGCTAGCAAAGAATACAGAATCCTCAATGGTTAATTAATATGTGACTATGTAATAGTTGGGATCTGAGATTAATCCCTATTAGTTCGCTTACAAATGAAGGAAGAGTTAACTCCCAGAAAGGTAGTACAAATATTGCAAGACGCTGAGCTTAGGAAGCTAAATAAAATGATTGTTTGTGAGGATTGTTCGTGGATTGTTTGTTTGTGGGGATTGTTTGTTTTGTCTCTTGGCAAAAAACTGAGTGAAGCCATTTACCATGTCAGACAAAAAAGAGAGACCTTTGAAGAAAAATCCCACAAGATTGTGGAAAAAAATGAGCTGGCCGCCATCTTGAGATGCTCTTCGTGTGGCAGGAAAACGATGCAAAGGTGGGAAGAATGCCCGGCTGGGGCAACTGAGTGCCACAACTGTGAAAATACAGGGTACTTTAAAAATGTCTATCGTTCTGTGTCTGGAGAAAAATGTAAAAGGGAACTGAAGATCCTTGATATAATTGGGACGGAGATGAATGGAATCTTGAACTTATTATCCAGATCTGGTTGGAGACAAGGAACCAGAAGCAGGTAGTCACCACCCAGGTTGAAGATACTCCTTTAAAATGATGAGGGTGTGCAGTGCATCCTCAACCTGAAAATGAAATCAGGACCAGATCAGGGAGATTAGTGAAGCATCTCCAATTCTAACCTCACAAAGTCTGTCATGATGATGTGATGTGTGTGCGTGTGCGTGCGTATTAATGCATGTGTGTACGTAGGTGTGTTTGTGTGTGTGCGTGTGTGTGTGCGTGTGCAGATCATTAATCTTAAATTTTGTTGGCTGGTCAAATATATATTGAAGTTTTTTCACAGGATTTTTTAAAGTAAGCAAAGACACTGATTTAAGATGGCTGCTGCAGGTCACCTGACATGTCTGGTATTACAAATTGGTTAGTTTCTGGGAGTTTCCAATGTGGATCACAATTACAACATGCCAAGACAAACCTGCGAGGAAATTTTAAACCTGCTTTAGTCAGGAATTACTACGAAGGTGAACTGAAATTTGTAACTTGCTCTCATGCTTCAGATCTTTAAAATTAGCATTCAGGCAGAGACAGAAAGTCTATCAGCACAACGTGTTAATATATTCTTCCCAGTACATCACAGGGAAGAATGGTCTATTCAGAAGTGGTGACTGGGACATTAAAGTAATCAATTATCCAGGTCATAAGACAATAGCCAAGGTCAGTCTAGACATGAGCAAATCAATGGGGTGGAGATGGTGGCAGAGTGATAATCTCACCAGACTACCAATCTTTAGCACAATGAAAACAAACCTCTTTGTGTTTAAATTTAATAAAATGACATTTGAAAATGTGTCATTTGCAATTAGCATGTAAATGGTTAACTGCAGACATTGAATTTATACCTTCATCCTTACAAATTACAAAAGCCCTGTTAGCATCAACTGAGGCATGGGAAAGAAAGGCTGAGTTCTGGCCTGTGTCCTCACTGGTTGTACCACTTTGACATTGGGGGAGATATGGGAGGATGTATATAATTGGAGTAAATACTTGAGGAGTGATGTGGAGTAATCTGATGTAGATTCTGATGTAACTATGGGACATGTGTCACATGATTAAGTGACAGCAATCGGGAGAAAGGCAAAGTACAACCTCAGGTAGAGTTACTGAGGTGTTCATAGATCTGTAAATAAATAATCATGGTTTTTATGAACTACAGTCTGTGATAGTTTTCCTAGGGCAACAGGCAAACCCTAAAGAGACCCTGACTAGACCCTGAACCCAAGACTAATCTTTCATTCCTCTAATCCAGAATATATAGGTCCAACTGTTTCAGCTTCTTGTATGGGACACTGCAATCCAGGAACCATTCTAGTGAACCTTGGCAATGTAGCATTAAATTCAAGTATACCCTTCCTTAGGTATGGAAAGCGAACTAACCAAAGTCCTATATAATTGTATACAAAAGTCCTATACAGTGGATTTACTGGATTGATTGAGTCTTATGATAAGAGGATTGTCCACTGAAGAAAGATCAAGTAGACTCAGCTTGTGTTTCAGAGAATTTAGAAAAATGAGAGGTGGTCTCATTGAAACACAAGCCAGGAGTGTGATGGAATATTCCCCACTTGGCTAGGTGGATGCAGTTCCAACAACATTCAAGAAACTTGACGCATCCAGGACAACGCAACCCGTTTAACTGGTACCATATCTGTAGACAACCACTCCCTCCACCTCTGAAGCTCAGTAGCAGCAGTGTGTACTAACTACAAGATGCGCTGCAGCAATTCACCTAAGATCCTTAGACAGCACCTTTCAAACCCAAGACTACTTCCATCTGGAAGGACAAGGGCGGCAGATACATGGGAAAGTCAACCTGTGCAAGTTCCCCTCCAAGCTATTCACCATCCTGATTTGGAAATACATTGCCATTCCTTCACAGTCGCTGGGTCAAAATCTTGGAATTCTCTCCCTAATGACATTGTGGGTCAACTCACAGCGTGTGGATTCAAGAAGGCAGCTCATCACCACCTTCTCAAGGGCAACTAGGGATGGGCAATAAATGCTGGCCAGACAGCGATGACCATGTCCCACGAATGAATAATAATGTGGGTGGGCGATTTTGGAAGGCTGTTTCTCTTGGCTGTGGAGTAGAACTAGAATTAATGGTCCCAATAAGAGATTCTCCATTTAGGACTGAGATGACAAGAAATTTCTTCGCTCAAAGGGTTGTGAATCTTTGTGGAGGTGCAGCTGTTGACAATATTCAAAAGAAATTGAGAAATCTTTGGATACTGAGGGAATGTAGGATGCTGGAGTTTAGATGAAAGATCAGCTATGATAATCTAGGGTTGTTTTCACTGGAAAGATGGAGGCTGATGGGAAACCTGACAGAAGTCTACAAAATTATGAGAGGCGCAGACAGTGTGGATAGTCAGAGGTTTTTTCTCAGGGTGGAAGTGTCATTTACAAGGGGGCACAAGTTAAAGGTGAGAGGGGAAGTGTTTAAGTGAGGTGTGTGGAGTAAATTTTTCACGCAGAGAGTGGTGGGTGCCTGAAACAAATGCCAGGGGAGGTGTTGGAAGCAGGCACATTAGCAACAATTCAGAGGTGTTTGGATGGGTGTGTGAATAGGGAGGGAATAGAGGGATACAGATCGAGTAAGGGCAGAAGATTTTTTAAAATTTAGTTAGAGCACCGTGATAGGTATGGGCTTGGAGGGCTGAAGGGCCTGTTCCTGTGCTGTGTTTTCTTTGTTCTATGTTCTATAATTTTATTGAACAGTGGGCCAGGCTTGAGGAGCTGATGCTTTGCTCCTGCTTTCATTATATTCTTATGTTCTAGCAAAAGAGACTGATCAGTCGTAAATAAGCCTGCATTCACATTTTTCAATATTTAAATTGATACTTGTAAGCATTAAAGTGACAATTATGTTTTATATCCAGCCGCAGAATGTGCAAAGTTCTTTAGTAATTAAGTGTAGCATTTAACTTACAAATGGTTTGTATTGTAGGCTTTGTTTGGACATCTGGGAGTTTGATGTATTAAATTCCAAGAGCTGGCATTTAAAGTTTCACAGAGGGTTTCACAAAGTTAAGAACTGCAATCTAGGATTTGGCATTGGAGAGTTGCAATGAACTGTGACATTTGAATTTGGAATTGACCTCCCTTTGACTCACTTCACTCTTTGGAAGCATGTGGAGTTTTCAATGTGATTAACTCCAGCGAAAAAGTACCTTCCTTTCCAAGTGCGAAATGGAATTGCCAGTAATGATTCTTCCTTGGAGGATTGGGATAGTTTAATTAATCCTTTTCTACGTTAAGCACTTTGCATATTCAAGTTGTGTAACATATTCAGTGAACCGACTTGGTGACGGGAGGCACTTGATGAGGACAACTGAGATTGGGGACGAAATAAAGCTTTCAGGCCTTTTGCTGAGTCACCAGCAAATTTGGAGGAAGCTGGACTGGTGATGTGCAATGACTGATGATCCTGACAAGGAGAGAGATGGAGACATAAATCAAGAACTATGTGTAGGACATGCAAGAGCTTGGCTACAAATAAGAGAGGGCTCTTTTTCACTTCACTCACCAAAAAAGTGCAAATCATTTCAATGAGTTCACTGTTAATTGCAGCACTGTGGTGGTAACATATTGTCAAAGTACAATTCTGCAAATGAGGTGTAAAACTGAGATCTAATCTGTTTGTTTGCACAAGCAAAGGATGCCATGGTAAAGTTCTTCAAGCCCAATGGGCTATAACATTCTTCTTTCAACCAATTGCATAAGAAACAAATACCATGCTCATTGGGGCAGCACGGTAGCACAATGGTTAGCACTGCCACTTCATAGCTCCAGGGACCTGAGTTCCATTCCTACCTTGGGTTACTGTCTGTGCATATTCTGCACATTCTCTCTGTGTCTGCGTGTGTTTCCTCTGGGTGCTCCAGTTTCCTCCCACAGTCCTGGTTAGGTGCATTGGCCATGCTAAATTCTCCCTCAATGTATCTGAACAGTTGCTGAAGTGCAGCAACTAGGGGATTTTACAGTAATTTCATTGCAGTGTTAATGTAAGCCTACTTGTGACACTAATAAGTCAACATGAAACTCAATCCTACTTCTTGTTTGTGCAGTTTGGTTGCTGGAAGATTGCTTTCCACATTCTCCTACTTAGCAGTGACTACAATACATAGAGTTTGTTGTTTCTGGTAACTTTGATACTTCCTGAGGGTGTGGAAACATGCTATTTCAATGCAAATTTGTTGTTTCATCGGCATCAATAGGTAGTCCAGAATCTTTTGGAAAGTCATTCAGTATGAAATAACTGAAGAACTCAAACCCAAATTTGAAAACTACCTTAATGAAACAAAAGCTTGTGTTTTATGTAGCACTTTTAGGGGGCGATTCTCCCAGCCTGCTGTGCTGTTGGGAAACATCAATGGAGGCTGTTTAGCGGGCTTGGGGCTGGCCCTGAGTGACATTGAGACTGGCTCTGAACTGTCCAAGAGGCCAGTGGTGGGGGGATTGTGGGGATGGGGGATTGGCGAGGCAGCGATGGGGGCTTGCTGTGCTGGCCGGCGAACAGGAAGCTGGCATCTCCACACTGACCAAATCAGCGCATGCGCAGTGGCCCGCTCAGTGCCAGCCTCTCCAGCGGGAATAGGCCCTGAGACTTGATTTTCATTGTGTATCTCCTGAGACACTGTGCAGTGCACGGAGAGTGGGAGATCCATTTTGAAAATTTCACTACAAAAACCAACGGGAGTTAATCTACATTTTACGTGAATTTAGAATTTTTTTGGCAGAATCCCAGCCTTCATGTTTTAAAAGAAAAAGTTCCAAGGTGATCCACAAAGAAGATTCACAGAGCAGCAATGGACACCTGAGACGAAAGGGTAGAAATCAAAATCAGTGACTAAAAAGACCAGAAGCTTGGCCTAAGAGGTGAATATAAGAAGGAAAATGGAGAGCTAGTGAAGGTAAAAACAGAGTGTGAAACCTGGTGAGGATCATCATAGTAAGTCTGACAACATCAGGTTTAAGTCCAACTGGTGGACTTAAGTCGCAGACGAAGAGAGAAACCCCGAAAGCTTGTGAGTTTACTATCAAATAAATCGGTTGGACTTAAACCTGGTGTTGTCAGACTTCTTACTGTGTTTACCCCAGTCCAACGCCGGCATCTCCACATCATGAGCATCATCATGCCAAATCTCTGCTTAAGTGGTGATTGGCCTGATGCAGTATAATGAAGTATCATTTATCTGAACTGTTTGAAAAGTGCCCCTGTGAATAACATATGAATTGCGATTCTAAAGTCGTTATGCATTAAGTATTATTTCATCCTGGCTGTTAGTCCACGCAATTAAATGATGTGTGTGAGATGCCCAGCATGTTCGGCTGATTAGTCACGGAAGTGGTGTTTAGGTAAGTGGCCTTTGAGTTTACTTTACCCCATGGGATCAGCATTGGCATAAATATTACATAGAATATTACACAGCCCAGAAACCAGGACATTCAGCCCAACCAGTGCTTGCATTTCATGCTCCACCAAAGCTTCCTCCCATCCTCCCACATCAAATTCTATCAACATTCCTTTTTGAATTCCTTTTTCCTCATCGTGTCCCAAATACTCCTTGTTGTAGCAAGTTCCAGTTTCTCATCACTCTCTGAGTAAGAGATATCCTCTGAATATCCTATTTGATTTCCTGTTGACTTTCTTGTAGTAAGATAAAGGCAAACTGGATTAAAAAGTTGGCTTAACAACAGGAAACAAAGGATTATGATGGATGCCCTTGTGAATGGAAAGATATTTTAAGTGGTGTTCCACAGGGCTCGGTGTTGGGACCCTGGCTATTTGTGTTACATAATAACAATTTGGACATGAACGTGAAGAAATTTGCACATGGCACAATGATTGGCCAAGTATGGGTAGTGTCGAGGATAGCTATAATCTCCAAAACGATATCGATGGGTTGGTGGACTGGGTGGTAAAGTGGCAGAATGGATTTTAACATTGAGAAATGTGAGGTACGAACTTAGAGAGGTCAAACAATTATAGTGAATAGACAATAAATGGGAATATACTAAGAGGGGTAGATGAAGTGAGAGATCCTGATGTATGAGTACACAGGTCCATAAAGGCAGCAGTTCAAGCAGACAAGGTTGTAAAGAAGGCATATGGAATGCTCTCCTTCATTGGCAGAATATAAAAATAAGGATGCAAGCTTGGATTCTCCCGCCCTGTGGTGCTGTTCGAGTAATGCAGCGAGCCGGGAGATACCATCAGGGGGCCGTCGATGAGTCTCCTAAGTGCTTTCTTTTAGTGCAATCAGCTCTACGCCAGAAATTGGCAGGGAGCTGATTACCATATTGAAATTTGAATTTCAGTACGATCAGCGGGTCTGGGACGGTATTCTTCCCCCCCAACTCCCCCAACACCCCCCACGCACCCCCCCCCCCCCCACCCACCCCCCACATTGGGAGTGGTTCCCTCCAGTGGTGTTTACCAGTTCCCCTCTAACAGGGAGTCCTGACCTTCTGGAAGGAACAGAGACCATTAAGGCCCTGCTGGCAGGCCCGGGGCAAGGGGGTGTGCCCCTTGGGTACTGCCGGCCTGCCACTCTGGCACTGCCCAAGGGGAAAACTAGCATTGCCCACTGGGCGCCTTGGCACTGCCCAGCAGGCACTGTGCGGTGCCAAGAGGGTGTGGCCAGAAGGAGGCAGGGCTATTGAGGGCGATCACTGGGGGGAGGGGGAGGGGTTCCTGCTGCCACTCTGCAATTGGGATCACTGGGAAAGGGAGGAGGTGATCAGGGCTGGCCATCAGAGTGAGGAGGGGGGCCGGGGCTGGCCAGGGGGAGTGAGGGGAGGAGAGATAGGAAGATCTGAGCTGGCCGGGAAGGGAGGAGCTGGTAGTGGGTGTGTTGGACATAGGAACTGGCCTGTGGAGGTTTGGTAGGCCAATGGTCGGGGGATGGGGAGGAAGAAGGTCAGCCGTTGGGGGAGCTGCAGGGTTGGTCAGCAATCAGGAGGCCAGCAATGGGGGTGGAGGGGGGCACTGCAAATGCACCAATCGCTGCTCTGACAGATCGGCGCATGCGCAGTGGCTCACATTGCTATGTTGCCGGTCCCTTGGGTGGGAGTATGCCCCATCCCCTGTTTATCAGAGTAAATCAAGCTGAGGCACTCTGCAATTCACAAAATGTCAGCGATTCACTCTGGTAACTATGCCCAAAAACAGGCAGGAAATATTCCCATTTTCCTGCATGTTGGCCACTTAGTTTTCTTTGGGAGAATCCCAGCCTTAACATTGGAATTGCATAAAACACTGGCCACAACTGTAGTATTGTGTGCAGTTCTGGTCACCACATTACAGGAAGGATGTAATTGCTCTGGAGAGAGAGGGCAGAGGAGGTTTACAGGAACATTGCCAGGGCTAGAAAAATGAAGTTATGAGGAAAGATTGGAAAGGTTGAGGTTATTTTCCTTGGAACAAAGAAGGCTGAGGGATGACCTGATAGAAGTGTACAAAATTATGAGGGGAAGAGATAGAGTTTCCCTTGGCACAGAATTCTAGAACCAGGGGACATAGATTCTCAGATAAGTGGCAGTAGGTGTAGCGGGGACATAAAGAAGAACTTTCTTACACAGAGGGTGGTGGGTGTCTGGAAGTCGAGGCCCAAGTTGGTGTTCGAGGCAGAGACCCTAAACTCTTCTACAAAAGTACCTGGATCTGCAACTTGCACACTACAGGGTTATGAGGCGGGTGCAGGAAGGTGGCATTAGAAAGGGCTCTTGGGTGTCCTTGGGATGGCAGTGGGCTCCTTCTGTGCTGCAACTTTTCTATGGTTCTGTAGTTCTAATAGCTTCTAGTTTTGCTTTTCCACCCAAGTGGAAGCGTTCCTCTGTCTTCTCGATAAAAATCTTGTGGACAGTGCCAGAAATGTAAGGTTACGTCAAGGCGTTCACAGATTTCCCGCTTTCTCAGATAATTCAGCCCAGTTGATGATGAATGATTTTCTTTTCCAAAAGCTATATTCCGAGCCTTTAATAATCCCATTCTCTGTCAGGGTGATCACACAGAACATCGCCAATTATCCCTTCTAGCAAGCTGCCAGTAACAGAAATGAAGCTAATGTGACTGTAACTCTCTGCTTTCGACATTGTTCATCTGTTTAGTAGTTGATTAATACAAATGGGACTTAGTATGTGACGTGCTATTTTTCATTCAGGGAATGGATTCCACTCTGATTGCTTTGGCTTGAATTAAATCCAAATCTCCCCATAGTTACATTTTTACCCGAGCCAAAGTTGGACATAGCAAATTATTTAGCTTGTGCTAACAGTGACAACAAAGAAGGAAATAAGTCAACGTGTAATTTTCTTAAATGAGCATGGGAAAGTGGTATTGCTGATTTTGTTTACATTTAAGTTTATTTATTAGTGTCATAAGTAGGCTTACATTAACACTGCAGTGAAGCTGCTTGAAAATCCCCTAGTCGCCACACTTTGGCACCTGTTTGGATACACTGAGGGAGAATTTAGCATGTTTAATGCTCCTAACCAGCATGCCTTTCAGACTGTGGGAGGAAACCAGAGCATCCAGTGGAAACCCACGCAGATAGAGGGACAACGTGCAGACTCTAGACAGACATTGACCCAAGCCAGGAATCGAACCAGGTCCTCGGAGCTGTGAGGCAGCAGTGCTAACCACTGTGCCACTGTGCTGCTCACTTATCCACTTAATGAATTTGAAGCAAGATATTTCTGGCCAGTTGGAGTGATGATCCATTTGCCCTGTTTACAACAATGGAAATGATCAGTTATCCCTCACACTATGACTTCTGGTTTCTACGTTTCTATGGGTTCAGGATATTGAATTCGATGATCAGCCATGATCAAACTGAATGGTGGAGCAGGCTTGAAAGGCCAAACGGCCTATTCCTGCTTCTAGTTTCTATGTTTCTGTTTCCAAAAGAATCTCCCAGTCAAGATCAGACTTTCAATTGGCAGAAATAATTGGTGCAAATAAATGTCCAGCAATATCTAAAATTTAATATTATTGAGTAGAATTGGGAAGACTTACAGCATGTTCTGTACTTTTCACTGACAATTCCTGGAATTTATAAAAAATGCATTGTGATTTGGTGCAAAAATACCACTGCAGCTTTCAAAGATTAATAATATCTTTGGATGAATTTGTAAGTTTAACTTGTCACTGCAATAACTCAAAAGGCATTTAATTGCACTTCATGCTACTTTGATTTGTAACATTATCTCATTAGACTTGGCATTCCACTAAGATAAGGGGCAGATGAAGACTTCCAGAAGGACATTGAGATGTAGAAGAAACAGCAGAAGAGAGTGAAATAGATGTCTTTTTTTGGGTTACAAAGACACACTGTTATGTGATCGATCTCATTAGGGGGCAATAAAACATCAAGATGACATGTTGTTTTGAGCTTTTAAATTTGTGAGGGGGGATTGATTATAATATTGAAAATAAAAATCTCTGAAGTGAGCTTGCCATGCATGGGTTGGTGGGCAGGATTTCAGAAGGAGAAGATCACAAATAAAATGAGGGTGCCAAAGGAGCGTCTTCCATTCAGAATTGCTGGCTTGGAAGATGGTAGTTTTCCAAATCCATGACTCCTAGCTGTTGGCAGTGCATATGGAAAAGTCAAGCACTCATTGTACCGGAATTCCCAGTGTATATCGTCACAGAGTGATGGAAGAGAATTTGGAAAATTTCCCATGTAAACAGTCAACAAACGCTGTGAATGTTATTAGCCAAATTCCTTATTATTTAAGGAGCTGAATAAATATTTGGGAGGTGGCGTATGGGAGTTGAATTAGAGGAGAGAGGGTTAAGGTAAGGGACTTGGGTCTTGCTAGAAGATATAAAGGCGACCCAAATCTTCTGTAGATGTAGAGATATAATGTGATATACCCATTACAATATATTGTAAAATCATTGAATAGTACAGTGTGGAAGAAAGCCATTTGTCTATCGAGTCTCTGCTGGCTTTTTCAAAGAACAATCAAGTTAGACTTGCTTTGTCACTATTTTTTTTCTCCATGTCCCCAATTACTTTCTTTTATTCCTTCAAACATTTATCCAATTCCCTTCTGAAATCTATTACTCTGCCATCCAACAACCCATCAGACAGTACGTTCCAAATCTTTAACATTCACTGCTTAAAAGGGTCTTTCCTTTTGTCATCAGCCAGTTCCTTCACTCATCATGAATGTGAACCTCTTAGTTATCAACCCTCTAGCCATTGGAAGCAGTTCCTCTTTATCTGGTCTATCTAAACCCTTCACGATGTTAGACATTACGAATTTTATGTGATTATTGAATGTTATAATGGCCCAATTGTATTTGTCAACCTAGAAAGCTGACCAAAGGCGACAAGAACTTCAAGGAAACGGGCCTGAAAGTACTACTAAATTAAAAGCAATCCCAAGCATATGTCTCTGAGCTGTAACAATAAGCAATCACACTAAAAGTGCGGTGGAAGGCAGACTTGTATCTTAAGTCATAGGCATAGCCTACATTTCTTCACTCATTGGAAAGCAAAAAATAAGTTAAAGTCTGAAGCAGGACTCTATGGCTGGAATTCTACCGCCCTGCCCACCATGGGAATTGGGATAGGGCGAGGGACGGACAATGGGAAAGTCCATTGACCTTGGAAGTGATTTTACTATTTTGGGATGAGCAAGGCTGTAAAATCCCCACCCTGTGTGTTGAAAGCAAGAGGAGGAATTGTAACCACTATATAGAAAAATCTTGATAGGAGTGGGGGTGGTTATGGTAACAGTAAGGGGTAGTTGTTTTGCTGCCCCCACACTCTTATTATCCTGAAACAAGCAACAGGAAGGGTCCTGGTGAACTTATCAATTTATTTTGGGAAGGGCATAAAGCCCAAACACTCCCCCCCCACCCTTCCCCAGAAATAAACAGCTCAGGATAAAGAATAAATAGCTGCAAGGGATTGACTGGGCATTGGGAGAGACTTAATTCTGCAGGGGTCTAATTTAACTGATGAGATGTATACTGATAATGCCTCTAGGGAAAGTGTGCCATTTTAACTGTGGACCTGACTGAGGTACTTCCACTCAGTGGGAAATGGGATCCATAATCCAGGTCAGAGGAAGTTTTAGTTTTTAAAGGTTTTTTTATGGGTTCACCTTAATACTTTGTGCTCCCACCTGGTTCACATGTTCCTGGTTCGCAGACATTTTATTTTCATAGAAACATAAAATCCCTACAGTGTGGAAGGAGGCCATTTGGCCCATTGAGCCTGCACTGAACCGACAACTATCCCACCCAGGCCCTATCCCCGCAAACCCATGTATTTACCCTGCTAATCCCCTCACACTAAGACTCAGTTTAGCATGACCAATCCACCTAACCAGCAAATCTTTGGAGTGTGGGAGGAAACCAGAGCACCCGCAGTCATTCACCCAAGGCTGGAATTGAACCTGGGTCCCTGGCTGTGAGGCAGCAGTGTTAACTACTGTGCCATCATGCTGCTCACCTGATTCCACAGGTCTCCAAAGGCATGGAGTTAGTGAGTTAATGATGGTCTCGAGGGGATTTACAGAAACCCTGGTATCTTATTGTAGAGACAATCATAGAAATGCTACAGTACAGAAGGAACCCGTCCAGCTCATCGAGTCTGCAACAGAGCATCTTACCCAGGCCTTATTCCCATAAACCCATTTATTTCCCCTGTTAATTCCCATAAAGTACAGTTCTTGGGACACTAAGGGGAAGTTTAGCTTGGCCAATCCACCTAAAACACATCTTTTGAGTGTGGGAGGAAACCGGAGCACCCGGAGGAAACCCACACAGACACAGAGAGAATGTGCAAACTCTTTGCTGATGGTTATCCGAGGCTGGAATCGAACCTGGGTCGTTGACAAGGTGAGGAAGCAGTACTAACCATTCTGCGAGCGTGCCACCCCAATGTTTGCTATGCATTTACTTTCCTGCATTTACTCTCCTGAGCTCTATTGCAAGTTCCTGTTACTTTGTGTCTTTAAAGTCTTCTGCTAGGATTATATGAGAAGAGATGTAATCAGTTATTTGCTGTTTTCTTTTTGTTTATATATCCAATTCAATCCAGTCAAAGTCCAGTTCAGAATCTCAGCAAGTGAGACATTCCTGATCCAAGCTGACAAGACAGGGCTCTCACCTCCTGTCTTGGGCTTGATCTACTTGATCCAAGCTGATTGGAGTAGGCATAGCTCCTCCTCCAAGGCTTGATCTCATTTGTCCAACAGGAACCATGACTAGCAAAACAATGGCTGAGGATAACTGGAATCCAGTTATGTGGTCCAGGAGGGATCAAGTCATGGGCATGTTGCAAGCAACACTTGAACACAAAACAAAGAGATATTGGAAATGTTATATGTTATTCAGAATCAGGAATTCACTCTTCTGAGTTGAAATATCAGTGTTGGCCTCATCCTCATAAAGACACTGGAAGACAATAAACAGACATTCATTGGAGATACCAAATCTGAGCCCCTCACACTGTCGAAATGTTCTGACAATCTGGATTGGGACTTCAGCACTAATTTGTTCCATACTTTGGAGAGCAATAATCCAGTCCATTTCAAGGAAGATGCCCAAGAGACTGAACTCATTCTTATTAAAGTGGTGATGAACTGCTTGGACCAATGAGTGCCTGAGTGTGACCATGATCCTTCACTTGGTGATTCGGCTGAGAAGATGGGAAACAAAACTCAAGTGATCGAATACATTGGAACAGTACCACATTCATCCAACAGTGGTGACCCCCTTGTAAGTGCATCCACATTTATCCATCCGCCAACAGTTATAGTTGAAGAGGCAAGCAATCAAACAAGACCAGAACTAGAAACAGAAATTAATACCCACCTAAAGTTTATTTATTAGTGTCACAAGTAGGCTTACATTAACACTGCAGTGAAATTACTGGGAAAATCCCTTAGTGGCTACATTCCAGAACCTGTTTGAGTACAGGGGGAGAATTTAGCATGACCAATGCATGTCTTTTGGACTGGGAGGAATCTGGGAAACCCATGCAGACATGGGGAGAACGTGCAGACTCCGCACAGACAGTAACTCAAACCGGGAATTGCACCCACATCTCTGGCGCTGTGAGAGAGCAGTGCTAACCACTGTGCCACTGTGCCTCCCAATTACCTCCTCCACATGGGCAGATACTGACTTTAATGCTACAGTAGGAATTTGAGGGAAAACAAGATATTGATCAAATGCCTTTCTCACAGATTTCCATAATATTCAAGAGATTCATCCCCAAGCTAGCAGTTAGAGACCATGAGGAAGGCAGGACAGAGAACAGTCCTACAGAAAACAACCAGCTTCCAATTACAATAAGAGATATTGAACCAGAAACCTGTCCAGATTGAATAAAGAAGACAAGGTATGGATTAGAGACCAAAGCAGAAAAGGCATCGTTGTCCAAAGGGATAATGATCAACAATAGTCTTACTTGATACTTACTCCAGATGACACAATGAGAAGGAATAGGAGAAATCTTATCTCAAGGAGAACCTTCCATTCTACATTTGGAAGAGCCAGAGGTTGACTCACAAACTGACAATGTATCCAATATTGCAGCTTTTGCCAAAATCAACAAGTCAAAGCAAAGAAGCCCAAAGGGAGATTACCGATCTTCCAGGTTTGACAAGAACACGATAAGGGACCAGACCAATTGAATCTATGTAGTCAGAGACTTGGTGACAAGATGGTAAAGTATGTAACTATGCATGTAAAATATCCCAAAGCCTTGGGATGTAGGATTCAGAGTTGAAAGGGTTAATGTGTGGAGAAACGCCCACATGATGATATAAGAGAGACTCACATGACCATGGCACAGTGGTTAGTACTGCTGTCTCACAGTGTCAGGTAACTGGGTTCGATTCCTGGCTTGGGCCACTGACTGTGGAGTTTGCACATTCTCCCCGTGTCTATGTGGGTTTCCCCCGGGTGCTCTGGTTTCCTCCCACACACCAAAGACATGCTGGTTAGGTGCATTGGCCGTGCTAAATTCCTCCTCTATTTACCCGAACAGGCGCTGGAGTGTGGCGACTAGGGGATTTTCACAGTAATTTCATTGCAGTGTGAATGTAAGTCTACATAAGAACATAAGAACGTAAGAAATAGGAGCAGGAGTAGGCCAACTAGCCCTTCGAGCCTGCCCCGCCATTCAATAAGATCATGGCTGATCTGTCTTGGCTCAGTTCCACATTCCCGCCCTCTCCCCATAACCCTTAATCCCCTCTCTCATCAAAAACCCATCAACCCGCGTCTTAAAAATATTTAACGAGGCAGCCTCCACCACTTCAACGGGCAGAGAATTCCAGAGATTAATACTTGTGACTAAAGAGTAGAGAAGGAGAAAGCTCATGTCTTGTACTGGGTAACAGCTGTAGTATTGTATATCTGTAAATGCTTCTGTTCATCGAATGAAGCATTTATTGTTCAGACATATCTGTGTCTCTGCAAATGTTCCTTAGTCAGTCACAACCAACATATGGCATACTCAGTGAGATCCCTGCTGAATTTCCACTCCCATCCTCTCTTCTCCAAATGGATTAGCTGGATGTTAGAGCCTGAGTCACATGGACACTCCGGAACCACGCTGAAATGACGCCCAAACATCCAAAGCTGACCTTGCTGACAGGGTTGAATGGGTTTGGAATCATTCATGGCGCTGTCTACCCAAGTTCATCAAATAACACAATTGTAGCCATTATCTAATAGGTCTCTCACATAGATCATTTTAACAGTATTGCTGCAGAACAGGTTTCAGGAGCAGAACCAATGTCAGATTTTGATCTTGAAAACCCTTGGGTTTTTATTTTAATCACATTTTATATCCCCCAAGAACTCAGTGACCATTTTTTTCCTCTGTTTGCTTCCACAAGTAGCAGGAGGACGGCAGAGACCTCCTGAGGGACAATAAATTCCTCACACATGCATTTAGTACGCAGTCTTTCTTAGTCTTCACCTGCTTGTTATTCATGGCTTATGCTACATTCCGCACTACTGGGTTTCAGTCATTTATCTCTCTGTTGATCATTTTGATGAGGAAGCTTTAAAACTGTCCCTTTAGTCTGGCACAGGCTTCGGTGCTGCAGTTGTCAGGTGAAGAGATGGTTCAAATTAACGCAATGGGCCTCCGCTAAGCTGTTAGAAACATCAATCAATAGGGCTTAACGTAATGCCTTTTCTTAATTAATTCATGAGATGTGAGCATTGTTGGCAAGGCATGCATTTCTTTTCTGTCCCTAATTGCCCTTGAGAAAGCTGTGGTGAGCCGCTGTCTTGACCACACCTGAATGGCTTACGGGACCATTTAAGGAGGCAGTTAAGGGCCAACAATGCTTTTATAGCTCTGGAGTCACACTTAAAGTTTACTTATCAGTCGGCTTACATTAACGCTGCAATAGAAACATAGGAAGTAGAAGCAGGAGTAGGTCATTCAGCCTTCAAGCCTGCTCCACCATTCTGAAGTTACTGTGAAAATCCCACAATCCGGCGCCTGTTTGGGTACACTGAGGGTGAATTTAGCATGGCCAGTGCACCTAACCAGTATGTCTTTTGGACTGTGAGTGGAAACCAGAGCACCCGGAGGAAACCCAGGCAGACACGGGGAAAACTTGCAGACTCTGCACAGACAGTCACCCAAGCTGGGAATTGAACCCAGATCCCTGGCGCTGTGCTAACCACTGTGCCAAGCCAGACAGGGTAAGATTTCCTTTCCTAAAGGAGATTAGTGAGGCAGATGGGTTTTAGTGGCAGTCTGGGACTTTATTGTCTGCATTACTGATACAACTATGATAAAGTCCAGCTGTCCGAAAATCAGAATTGCCTGAACACCGGACACTTTTCTCTCAGGACATCCGGGCATCTTTCCCAGAACAGAGTTAAGCACGGAAATGAGAAGGGCGTTGTTGGACTGATCCCAAAGGATAGAATTGGCGGACGATCTGCACACACAGGACTATGTCGCTAAAACAACTGCAGAAGCCTCACATTGTGTTGGGGTGCCACCTAGACACCGCAGCAAGCACAAGTAAGCAACAGAGATACACCGGATTCATGATAGGTACGAGAACCAGAAAAAGGTTATTTTCTCAAACTTAGGAGTTGTAAACTGTTCTTGCTCCCTGCTGCTAAGGGATGTGGCTACAGCAGTGCTAACATCAGACCAACAAGACATTCAAAAATGTGCCTCACACCCCCAAACGACAACATGCATTTACATTCGGGTGGTAATATCTATACACTAATTTGTTGCCATGAGCCGTACTGTTCAAAATTGAAGCCCATTTAAACTAAGAGAAGCAGTCTGTTCCGTCAGCAAGTAATCCAATAAAGAGGAAAATCCCAAATCTAGCACAGTCTTCGTCCTGTGGGTGCCAGATTTTGGATATCGGACCTGTAATCATTTTTTGAAATTAAAGATTTATTTAGTTTACTTTAAATTTCCCATTTGAACTCAGGCCTTTGGATCAATAGTTCAGCCTCCAATAGGCCAACCATTTAGAATTGAGATGAGAAGGAATTTTTTCACTCAGAGATGCTGTTGGAATTCTCTACCCTAGAAGGCTGTAGAGGTTCAGTCAGTGAGGATAGTCAAAGCAGAGATTGATAGATTACTCAATATCAAAGCTATGAAGGGATGGATTATAGAATCCCTACAGTACGGAAGGAGGCCATTCGGCCCTTTGAGTCTGCACTGACAACAATCCCACCTCGGCCCTATCCCTGTAACCCCATGTATTTAACCCCCTAATCTGCCTGACACTAAGGGGCAATTTAACATGGTCAATGCACCTAATCAGTAAATCTTTGGACTGTGGGAGGAAACCCACGCAGACATGGGGAGAATGTGCAGACTCTGCACAGACAGTGACAGAGTGAATTCTCCATTTCCTCAGGATTCTGTTTCATACCTTCAGGGGAGGGAGGGCCATCAGGGCAGTAAAACATGGATTTTTCCACCATCCTGGCTCAAAGGACTTATTTGAAGGGCTGGCACGGTGGCATAGTGGTTGGCACTGTTGCTTCACAGCACCAGGATCTCAAGTTCGATTCCTGGTTTGGGTCATTGCGTATGTCTGTATGGGTTTCCTCCGGGTGCTCCGGTTTCCTCCTACAGTCTGAAAGATGTGCTGGTTCGGTACATTGATACAAACAGACGTTGGACTATGGCGATGAGGGGAATTTCACAGTAACTTCATTGCAGTGTTAATGTAAGCCTTACTTGTGACTAATGAATAAACTTTATTTCTACAGAAGACTCTATTAAAACCCTGAACCATATCCAGCTAGAGTAGGGAATCTGAGTGATCCATTGACTAGGAATTGTCATTCACTGACCGACCAGTTGTGATCTCAATGCTGTGGGTAGTGCCCTGGAGCACTGCACTGCCATCTTTGATTTCAAGCAGGTTTGTAAAAGCAATGCGACCTGCCAAACCTGGATATTTAGGTGACTCTTATTGGAATAATGCTGTAAAGCTGCTCAGATCCATTCACAGACTAGTTCCTTCTGCTGCTGATAGGCTCACTAGGAAGTGTGACAGAGTGTAGGGAGGAGAGAGAGAGAGAGAGAGAGTGTGTGTGTGTGTGTGTGGGTAAGAGAGAGTGTGAGAGAATGTAAGGGGGGAGAGAGAGTGTGAGAGAGTATAGGGAGGGGAGACAGAGTGTGAGGGGGTGTGGGAAAGAGCGAGTGTGAGAGAATGTAGGGTGGGTAGAGTGTGAGGGCATGTGGGGAAGAGAGAGTGTGAGAAAGTATAGGGAGGGGAGAGAGAGTGTGAGAGAGTATAGGGAGGGAAGACAGAGTATGAGGGGGTGTGGGAAAGAGAGAGTGTGAGAGAATGTAGGGAAGGGAGGAGAGAGATGTGAGGGAGAGAAAGAGAGTGTATGGGAAAGAGACAGTGTAGGGAGGAGGGAGAGAGAGAGAGAAAGTGTGAGGAGGTGTGGGGAAGAGAGAGTGTCAGAGAGTGTAACGGGGAGAGACAGAGAATGTGAGGGAGTGTGGAGAATAGAGATTGTCAGAGAGTGTGGAGGGAGAGAGAGAGAGAAAGAGAGAATGTGAGAGGGTGTGGGGAAGAGAGACTGTGAGAAAGTAGGGGGGAGAGAGAGTGTGAGAGAGTGGGGGGGAGCGGAGAGAGTGTGAGAGAGTGGGTGGAGGAGTGGAGAGAGAGTGTGAGAGAGTGGGTGGGGGAGTGGAGAGAGAGTGTGAGAGAGTGGGTGGGGGAGCGGAGAGAGAGTGTGAGGGGTGTGAGGAAGAGAGAGTGTAGGGAGGGGAAGAGAGAGTGAGAGAGAGAGAGAATGTGAGAGGGTTGTGGGGAAGAGTGAGTGTGAGAGAGTGAATGGGGAGAGAGAGAATGTGAGGGGGGTGGGGAAGACAGAGTGTAGGGAGGGGAAGAGAGAGTGCGAGAGAGAGAGAGAATGTGAGAGGGTTGTGGGGAAGAGTGAGTGTGAGAGAGTGAATGGGGAAAGAGAGAGAGAGAGAATGTGAGGGGGGTGGGGAAGAGAGCGTGTGAGAGAGTTGGGGGAGTGGAGAGAGAAAGAGAGAGATTGTGTGATGGAGTGGAGGCGGGAGAGAGATTATGAAAGAGTGGGGAAAAGATGATTCACATTAATTCCTTGGCTGTGGTGGCTGAGGATGTGAGACATTGTATACTGTTTGTAAACCCTACTGGCAGCTTCACATGAATTTACAACACCGAAAAAGATCATTTGGTCTATCCCATCTTTGTTGGTATTTGTCGTAGAATCGCTATAGAAGGCAGCCACTTGGCCCATCGAATTTACACTGGCGACAATCTCACCCATGCCCTATCCCCGTAACCCCACATATTTACTCCACTAATCCCTCTAACCTACGCATCCTGGGACACTGAGGAGCAACTTTAGCATGGCCAAGCAACCTAACCAGCACATCTTTGGGCTATGGGAGGAAACTGGAACGTCCAGAGGAAACCCACACAGACACAGGGAGAACATGCAGATTGCACACAGACAATGACCCAAGCTGGGAATTGAACCCAGATCCCTGGGGCTATGAGGCAGCAGTGCTAACCACTGAGCTACCAAGCTGCCCAATGCTTCACACAAGCCTCCTCTCATCCTTCTTGGTCACACAATCAGAGTAACCTTCGGCTTCTTTCTCACTCATGTGTTACTCAACTTCCTTGAATATATATATACTAGAATCATAGAATGGTTACAGCGCAGAAGAAGGCAATAGCAACTCAGCTAATCCCACTCCTCGAACCTTTCCGTATTGCCCTGTAATGTCTTTTCCCTTCAGATAATTATCTAATTCCCTTTTGCAAACCCCAGGGGAATCTAGCTCCACCGCACACTCAGACATTGCATTCCAGATCCAAACTACTCATTGCATAAAGAGGTTTCTCCTCATGTTGTCTCTGGTTAATTGTTAATCATCTTTAGGGTTCTTGAGCTTTTGTAGATTGGAACAGCTTTCTCCATTTATTCTGTCCAGACCCCTCGCAATTTTGAGTATGTTTAACAAATCCCCTCTCCACCTTTTCTTCTCCAAGGAGAACAGCCCCTGCCTCGCCACCCTAAGCACAGCATTGAAATCACTCATCTTTGGAACCATTCTTGTAAATCTTCTATGCACAATTTCTAAAACCTTCACATCCTTCCAGCTGAGGCTGAACCAGTGTTTATGAAGGTCCATAACTTACTTGCTTTTGTACTCTGAGTCCCTTTCAGAAAGTGAGATCACTGGGAATTGGGGTTAGAGTACTAGATTGGAATGAGGATTGGCTGACTGACAGAAAACAGAAGGTCGGGATGAATGGGTCCTTCTCTGGCTGGCGAAGTGTAACTAACAGGGTGCCACAGGAGTCAGTCCTTGGACCCCAACTGTTTATAATCTATATAAATGATCTGCAAGCAGGGACAGTGCGTAACATAGCAAAATTTGTGGATGACACTAAAATAGGTGGGAAAGCAGCCAGTGAAGAGGATATAAAGATTTTACAGGTGGATATAGCTAGGCTAGGAGAATGGGCAAAGATTTAGCAGATGGAGTTTAATGTGGAATAAGTATGACGTTATCCATTTTGGCAGAAAAAATAGAAAGGCAAATTAACATCTAAATGGAAAGCAGATTCAAAATGCACCTGAGCAGAGGGATCTGGGTGTCTATGTTCATGAATCACAGAAAGTCAGAATGCAGGTGCAGCATGTAATAAAAAAGGCAAGTGGAATGTTGGCATTTATTGCAAAAGGACTGGAGTATAAAAGTAGAGGTGTTACTGCAATTGTATAGGGTATTGATTTGATTTGATTTATTATTGTCATGTGTATTAACATACAGTGAAAAGTATTGTTTCTTGTGCGCTATACAGACAAAACGTACTGTTCATAGAGAAGGAAACAAGGGAGTGCAAGATATAGTGTTACGGTCATAACTAGGGTGTAGAAAAAGATCAACTTAATGCAAGATAAGCCCAGTCAAATGTCTGATGGCAGCAGGGAAGGTAGGTACGTGACCTCAGACTTTTGTATCTTTTTCCTGATGGAAGAAGGTGAAAGAGAGAATGTGTGGGATGCGTGGTTCCTTAATTGTGCTGACTGCTTTGCTGAAGCAGCGGGAAGTGTAGACAGAGTCATTGGAAGGGAAACCGCTTTGCATGATGAATTGGGCTACATTCACGACCTTTTGTAGTTCCTTGTGGTCTTGGGCAGAATAGGAGCCATACCAATGCTTTCTATGGTGCATTTGTAAAAGTTGATGAGAATTATAGCTGACATGCCAAATTTCCTTAATCTTCTGAAAAAGTAGAGGCGTTGGTGGGCTTTCTTCACTATAGTGTTGGTATAAGGTGACCAGGATAGGTTGTTGGTGATCTGGACACCAAAAAATTTGAAGCTCTCGACTCTTTCTACTTTGTCCCCGTTGATGGAGACAGGGCACATTCTTCTTTAAGCTTCCTGAAATCAATGACAATCTCCTTCGTTTTGCTAACATTGAAGGAGAGATTATTGTTACTGCACCAGTTCACCAGATTCTCTCTATCTCATTCCTGTACTCTGTCTCGCCGTTGTTTAAGACCCTGCCCACTACGGTGGTGTCATCAGCAAACTTGAAAATCGAATTGGAGGGAAATTTGGCCCCACAGTCGTGGGTGTATAAGGAGTATAGTAGGATGCTGAGAACACAGCCTTGTGGGGCACCAGTGTTGAGGATGATGGTGAAGGAAGTGTTGTAGCCTATCCTCACTAATTGAGGCTGTGAGTTAGGAAGTTCAGGATCGAGTTGCAGAGGGAGGTGCCGAGGCCGAGGCCCTCAGAGTTTGGAGATGAGTTTCATGAACTCTAACTTCACTTTGGAATAATGGTGTTGAAGGTTGAACTATAGTCAATATGTAGGAGTCTGACATAGGTATCCTTGTTATCTAGGTGTCCCAGTGTTCGGTGCAGGGCCAGGGAGATGGCATCTGCTGTGGACCTGTTGCGGCGGTAGACAAACTGTAGTGGATCCAGGCAGTGCAGGAGGCTGGAATTGTTTCCTGCCATGACCAGTCTTTCGAAGCACTTCGTAATGATGGATGTCAGACTACCAGCTGATAGGCATTAAGACACACTGGTTGGTTTTTTTTTGTACTGGGATGCTGGTCATCTTCTTGAAGCAGATAGGGACCTCAGATTGTTGTAAAGAGGGGTTGAAGATGTCTGTGAATATTCCCTCTAGCTGATCCACGCAGGATCTGAGGACTCTGAGGTGCTATTCGGATTGGCGGTTGGTGACTAGTGGAGTGCCGCAGGGATCGGTGCTGGGGCCTCAGCTATTTACCATTTATATAGACGATCTGGAGGAGGGGGCTGAGCGTAGGGTGTCGAAATTTGCTGATGACACAAAGATATGTGGAAAAGCAAATTGTGTGGAGGGTGTGGAAAGTCTGCAGAGGGATCTGGATAGGCTGAGCGAGTGGGCGAGGACCTGGCAGATGGAGTACAATGTTAGCAAGTGTGAGGTTATCCACTTTGGCAGAAATAATAGTAGGAGGGATTACTATTTAAAGGGCAAAAAGCTGCAGCATGCTACGGTGCAGAGGGACCTGGGGGTCCTTGTGCATGAGTCGCAAAAACCCAGTCTGCAGGTGCAGCAGGTGATCAAGAAGGTGAATGGGATGCTGGCCTTTATAGCGAGGGGGATAGAATATAAAAGTAGGGAGGTCTTGCTGCAACTGTATAGGGCATTGGTGAGGCCGCAGCTGGAGTACTGTGTGCAGTTTTGGGCGCCGCACCTGCGCAAAAATATTTTGGCCTTGGAGGGAGTGCAGAGGAGGTTTACTAGGCTGATACTGGAGTTGAGGGGGTTGAGCTATGAGGAGAGGCTGAATAAACTAGGCTTGTACTCGTTAGAGTTTAGAAGAATGAGGGGAGATCTCATTGAGACGTATAAGATGATGAATGGGATGGATAGGATAGAGGTGGAGAGACTCTTCCCGCTCAGAAAGGACAGTAGGACTAGGGGGCACAGCCTCAAGATAAAGGGGGGGTGGTTTAGAACGGAGTTGAGGAGGAACTTCTTCACTCAAAGGGTGGTGAATCTCTGGAATTCTCTGCCCATTGAAGTGGTGGAGGCTACCTCGCTAAATATTTTTAAGAAGCGGGTTGATGGGTTTTTGATAAGCGAGGGGATTAAGGGTTATGGGGAGAGGGCGGGAAAGTGGAACTGAGCCACGACAGATCAGCCATGATCTTATTGAATGGCGGGGCAGGCTCGAAGGGCTAGATGGCCTACTCCTGCTCCTATTTCTTATGTTCTTATGAACTTCTTCACTCAAAGGGTGGTGAATCTCTGGAATTCTCTGCCCGTTGAAGTGGTGGAGGCTACCTTGCTAAATGTATTTAAGTCACGGGTAGATAGGTTTTTGACAGACAAGGGAATTAAGGGTTATGGGGAGAAAGTGGGAAAGTGGAACTGATCCACTTCAGATCAGCCATGATCTTATTGAATGGCAGGACAGGCTCGAAGGGCTAGATGGCCTACTCCTGCTCCTGTTTCTTATGTTCTTATATTCTCATCCGGGTTGACCTTCGAGAAAACTGCTCTGACATCTGCAATGGTGACCCCAGATACAGGTTCCTCCAGGGTGGAGGGCATGCTCTTGCTGGCCTCTTGCTCAAAAAAGGCGTAGAGTGCATTAATGAGACCACATCTGGAGCATTGTGTCCAATTTTTAGGCTCCTTATTTGGGGAAGGATGTGGTGGCACTGGAGGCAGTTCAGAGTAGGTTCAACAGATTGATTCCGGGGACGAAAGGATTGATGTATGTGGAGAGATTAAACAGTTTGGGTTTATACTTGCTGGAGTTTAAGAGGATGAGAAAGGATCTGATCAAGGTCTATAAAATTGTAAAAGGAATTGATAGAGTAAACGTAGATCAAATGGTTCCTCTTATGGGGCAATCTAGAACAAGACATCACAGGTATAGGTTTGGAGGTAGTAAACTTAACACTGAGATGAGGAGGAACAACTTCTCGAAGAGGGTGGTGAATTTGTGGAACTCGCTGTCCCATCGCGCAGTGGAGTCTGAATCATTAAATGGTTTCAAGAAGGAGATAGATGGTATTTCTAATATATAAAAAATTAAAGGAATATGGGGAGCAGGTAGGGAGGTGGATTTGAGATGAGGGATTAATTAGCCAGAATCTGATGGAATGGCAAAGCAGTTTGAAGGGCTGAATTTGCCTACTTCTGCTCCTAATTCCTTCCAGTGTTCCTATGTACAAAAGCTGGATTTGCTATAATTTATTTACTGCTTTCTCAACCTGTTATGCTACCTTTAGTGATTTGTGTACATATGCACCCAGATCCCCCTGTCCTTGCGTTCCTTTTAGAATTGTATTCTTTATTTTGTGTCACCTCTTGTTCTTCTGGCTAAATACTTGACTTCGCATTTCTTTACGTTGAATGGGCAGACATGTGGCAGATTAAATTTAATCATCCTGTCTATATCCTCGTGAGATCTATCGCTACTCTGTTCAGTTCACAATACTCCCAAGTCTTGCATCATCTTCATATATTGAAAATGTGCCCTGTACACCCAGGTCTAGGACATAAATATAAATCAAGAAAAGCAGCCACCTCTCCATAAAACATCCCCAGTCAGAGCTAAGTAAAATCTTCTGTAGTTAATGTTTTAATTGGATTTAATTAAATATTTGCACAATTAAATTGCAGTTATGCAAAAGACTAATGTTTCAAATTACTCCATGGTTCGAAATAAAATGCACTATTATTTTTCACTTAAGAAGCATAGTTTCCTTGACATTTGGGGACTAAAATATTTAATACACAGGAAAATAAGGAAATAGTAGATTTAGAAATGGTTTGGTTAGAGCTCTTGCATAATCAAGGACCCCAAGCACTCCGGACGTAATCTCTTTTACCTGCTTCTATCGGGAAAAAGATACAAAACTCTGAGAACATGTACCAACTGACTCAAGAACAGCTTCTTCCCTGCTGTTATCAGGAACTATTATATAGCAAGCTGATCTTTCTCTTCATCCTATCTGTAAATGCAACACTATATTCTGCACCATCTCCTTTCTTCTCCCCTATGTACGATATGAATGGAATACTTTATCTGTATAGCATGCAAGAAACAATACTTTTCACTGTATCGCAATACATGTGTCAATAATAAGTCACAGTGACACAGTGGTTAGCACTGCTGTCTCACAGCTCCAGGGACAGAAGTTCAATTCCTGGCTTGGGTCACTCCTGAGTGGAGTTTGCATTTTCTCCCCAGGTTTGTGTGGGTTTCCTCTGGGTGCGCCTCCCATAGCTCAAAGATGTATGGGTTTGGTGCATTGGCCATGCTGAATTGCCCCTTTGTGTCACGGGATGCGTAGGTTAGAGGGGTTAGCGAGGTAAATGTGTGAGGTTGCGGGGATAAGGCCTAGGGGGGATTGTTGTCGGTGTAGACTCGATGGGCATCCTTCTGCACTGTAGGGATTCTATGAAGTTCCTACGAAATCAAATCAAAGTAAGGTTTCTCACGATACCAATGATTAGCAAAGTAATGAGTCAGATAATTGAAATGTTCAACTTACATTTTTAGTTGCATCACTTTGTAAAGTTGTGAAATTATTTCACGTAGTTTGGTCACTGACCTCGAGTACTGAAGATGGGGCAGCCATTTTAGTTTGACTGCTCTAAAGCTGGCCGAGCAAGTTCCTGTGTGCCACTTAAGTTTGTTTTTGTTTGCTTAATTTCTTGGTTTTCAACCACATTGGCCATGATTCAGGCATTTGGCTAATTCACTTGGGAGTACATAATAATTTGTCATCGGGGAAGGGTTGTGCTCATTGGAGCTTGGAGTAATTTCCTGATTGGATTTTTGCTTCAGTTAGCTTCCTGAAAAACGAACCAAGTAATATTTATCCACAACTGTGTGTGTCTTCCTTATTAAGTCATGGCGTATTAAAAAAAAATGGCACTTCGCCCATCAAGTTCGCGTTGTTGCAGGCTGATTGAAGTTCCCACAATTTATCTGGAAAAAATGAGAAGTCCCGATGGAATGTAAGTGCCAGAGCTACGGAAATGTCATATTAGGAAAAACAACAGCTTAGGATCATTGATCATATAGACCTTTCAAAGCATCGTTTGATTTTTCTGAATGTAGGAAGATTTTTTGCTGAAGATGATGGAAGATGAAAGGAATCAGAGCAGGCAAGGGGCGGACAATGGGAAGTTCCGTTGACCTCAGGTGGGATTTTACGGTTTCGGGACGGGCGAGCCCATAAAATCCCGGCTGATAAGTGGATTAAGTTAGATCTATCAGAGTTGATTGTAAAGTGAGACTTGTGCAAGGAACGCATGATAGGCTGAATGGCTTTTATTTGTTTGATGTTTTCTTCTGTTCTTACCCATCGAGAAATCCTTGAAGCTTCTCCCTGTTTCCCAGCAACTGTTCAGTGAAAATGCCAAGATTAGGATCTGCATTATTCAGCACTGCCCAAATATAGAAAACAGTTGTTCTTCTGTCCTGAGAAGCCAGCTCGATGGTGAATGAGACTATTTAGCAAGTGATTCATAGGGAGAGTTAGCACTTGTATTCTAAGTTAGATGAAGAATAAAATCCCCCTGTTGGGAAGTTATATAAAGGGAATGATATTTAGATGGGTAAACAGTAGAAATAAGGTATAGTTTTCGATAGATTTAATTTAATGTTTCTCTGCATGGAAGAGAGCTGAGTTAGATTTCATGTTGGACAAAAGATATTTGTTTGTGTGGGGGTTAGTTTCAATCCAAGCTGAGACTCTATTGCGATAGAGAGAGCAATGGCTTGAAGAATAAATATTGATGCTTAGCAAGCAGGGGCCCTGTGAGATAAACCAAACAGTTTACATCGTTCTTCAGTTTCAACTGAAAGCTAGAGGCAATTGGAGACAGACCATGAAGCAGTAAACAACTCTCTCAGTTCTGCTGGAGGAAACTAAAGAGGAAGCAGCTCTTTTAGCTTTGCTATAAGAAAAACCCTACGCTGGAGTAATGATTCAGACAGCCAGTGCCAAGATCTAAAGAACAACTAGATAAGAAGCTAGGGAAATGAAGAAAACTTTTCAGAAGGTCTGGAGTTAAAGGGAACAAAGAAGAAAATGGGAACTAGAACAGAATTCTGTTTAGGGATACTAGGCAAAGCTGAGAAGAATTTTATTGATGTGGAGATGCCAGCGTTGGACTGGGGTAAACACAGTAAGAAGTCTCACAACACCAGGTTGAAGTCCAACAAGTTTGTTTGATAGTGAACCCACAAGCTTTCGGGGTTTGCCCTTTCGTCAGGTGAGTGGAGAGTTCTGATCTCAAACAGAGCATATAAAAGGCACACACAGTTTACAGAATACTGATTAGAATGCGAGTCTTTATAGCTAACCTGCTATTCAAGTCTTAAAGATGCAGACAACGTGAGTGGAGATAGCATTAGGCACAGGTTAAAGAGATGTGTATTGTCTCCAGACAGGATGGTAAGTAAGATGTTGCAAGTTCAGACAAGTCATGGGAGTTACAGATAATGCGACATGAACCCAAGATCTCGGTTGAGGCCATCCTCATGTGTGCGGAACTTGGCTATCAGTCTCTGCTCAGTGACTCTGCGCTGTTATGTGTTGTGAAGGTTGCCTTGGAGAACACTTTCCTGAAGATCAGAGGCCAAATGCCCATGACCGCTGAAGTGTTCGCCAACAGGAAGAGAACAGTTTTGCCTGGTGATTGTTGAGCAATGTTCATTCATCCATTGTCGTAACGTCTGCATGGTCTCCCCAGTGTACCATGCTTCGGGACATCCTTTCCTGCAGCATATTAGTTAGACAACGTTGGCCGAGTTGCAAGAGTATGTGCCGTGTACCTGGTGGATGGTGTTCTCACGTGAGATGATGTCATCCATGTCGATGATCCGGCATGTCTTGCAGAGGTTGCTGTGGCAGGGTTGTGTGGTGTTGTGGTCACTGTTCTCCTGAAGGCTGGGTGTTTTGCTGCGAACAGTGGTCTGTTTGAAGTTGTGCAGTTGTTTGAAGGCAAGAAGTGGGGGTGTGGGGATGGCCCTGGCGAGATGTTCGTCTTCATCAATGATATGTTGAAGACTCCGGAGAAGATGTCATGGCTTCTCCGCTCCGGGGAAGTACTGGACGACGAAGGATACTCTGTCCACCGTGTCCCATGTTTGTCTTCTGAGGAGGTCGGTGCGGTTTTTCGCTGTGGCGCGCCGGAACTGTCGATCGATGAGTCGAGCGCCATATCCTGTTCTTATGAGGGCATCTTTCAGGGTCTGGAGGTGTCTGTCACGATCCTCCTTATTGGAGCAGATCCTGTGTATACGGAAGGCTTGTCCATAGGGGATGGCTTCTTTAACGTGTTTAGGGTGAAAGCTGGAGAAGTGGAGCATGGTGAAGTTATCTGTGGGCTTGTGGTATAGTGAGGTGCTGAGGTCACTGTCCTTGATGGAGATGCGTGTCCAAGAATGTAGCCGATTCCGAAGAATAGTCCATGGTGAGTCTGATGGTGGGATGGAACTTGATGATGTCATCATATAGTTGTTTCAGTGATTGTTCACCATGAATCCAAAGGAAGAAAATGTCATCGATGTATCTAGTGTATAGCATCGGTTGAAGGTCCTGTGCGGTGAAGAAGTCTTGTTCGAGCCTGTGCATGAAGATGTTGGCATATTGAGATGTGAATTTGGTCCCCATGGCTGTTCCATTCACATTGTCTGCATCTTTAAGACTTGAATAGCAGGTTAGCGGTAAAGACTCACATTCTAATCAGTATTCTGTAAACTGTGTGTGCCTTTTAAATGCTGTGTTTGAGACCAGAACTCTCCACTCACCTGACGAAGGGGCAAATCCCGAAAGCTTGTGGGTTTACTATCAAATAAACTGTTTGGACTTTAACCCGGTGTTGGGAGACTCCTTACTGTGATCAAGAGTATTATTGGCAGGGATACCAGAGAAAGGTTTTCGAAAAGTAACCCTAAAGGTTTGAAATGCCTTAATATCATCTGTAGACAAATTATAATGTATTTCCTGGATGTCAGAATTGGTGTAACAGTGGAAGCCTGAAAGGGTAAATCCGAACTCTCGTAGCACAGACTTACAGCTAAATGTGGAGCAAAAGCTCTGGTCAAATGGATCCTTTGGAAACTGTGAACTGGATTTTGGATATGGATCGCTAAGTGAATGCATTACCACGAGTGAAGATTTTAAAGTATATTTTGGGAGCGGAGAGTAGAAACTTTCATATGACAATCATCAGGGGGATTCTGAGGAGAAGTCGGCAGCATGATGGCACAGTGGTTAGCACTGCTGCATCTGAGTGCCAGGGGTCCAGATTCAATTCCAACCTTGGGTGACTGTGTGGAGCTTGCATGTTCTCCCCGTGTCTATGTGGATTTCTTCTGAGTGCCCCTGTTTCCTCCTGCAGTCCAGTGATCTGTAGGTTAGGTGGATTGGTCACGCTAAACTGCCCTTAGTGCCACAACATGTGTATTTGGGGGATTAGTGGGGTAAATATATGGAAAGGGCCAGGATGGGAAGCTCTATCGGAGAGTCAGTGCAGACTCAATGGGTTGAATGACCTCCTTCTGCATCTGTGGTTCTAAATCTGTGCACTAATGAGACCATTGTAGCTGGACTTTGTCATTCCTGTTAATCTTAAAAGCTGTGTGTTAAGCTAAAAGAGGAGTAAAGGAGTATTGCATGAGAACCTTTTTTTTATATTTAATAAATGTTTATTTCTTGTCATCAAAACTAATTAGCAGCCCTGTGACTCCGAAATATAAATTACGATCTTTTGAGATGGGGTTCCATTCTGGGATATTCCTACACAGTTATAATATCAACTGGGACAGAATAACCTCTTCCCCCACCCAGGCCTGCCCCAACCGCACTCCTACTTACATCCTCTTCTTCCACACCATTCATTTTGAACTCTCTTTGCGTTACATCTTCTTCCTTACCATCGATTGCCAACTAAATCATTTGCTCTGTGCCTATCCAACCTCTGTTCATAACTTAAATACAGTAAGAAGTCTCACAACACCAGGTTGAAGTCCAACAGGTTTATTTGATAGCACAAGCCACAACCTTTTTACTGGGCTTACCCCAGCTCAACATGGGCATCTCCATGTCATAACTTAAATGGCAGCATCCTGGTGACAGTGTGTCAGATTTTGCCAGAGGTCGGAAGAGAGCGAGTTCTTGTGTGGAACCTTTCAGTGTGTCTTGTCGCTTATCTGAAAAACTGTTCACACACCATCCACCAGGCCTTCAGCAAAGCTATCTCTGGAAAGTGCAATCAGTATTTTAAGCAGGGCCAGTTGCAGGGAAGGGGTTGTTATTACTTCCACTAGTGGAACACACTCTGCTTTGTTCCCATTAAAAGGAAAGGTCACTGATATAATCTAAAAAGGATTTCAAGTGGTGGGTTTGTGAATTCAGGCGTACATTGTAATAACGGGCATCTTGCAAACTGAGCAGCAATGCTTTATTAACGGCGCAGCATCTAACATTCAGGAAATAGGCTACTTGACACGAGCTACGTGAAGGTCATGTGCAGCTCGACAAAAATGAAGCTGTTTTTAAGTCTCTGTTCCCCTTTACACTATCCTCAACCACCAGAGCCATACTGGGTCCGCCCCTTGGCACTTTAGTGTGTACACCACATCTATGGCGGTCACTGTTTTGCGCTTGGCGTGTTCAGTGTAGGTCACCGAGTCCCTGATCACATTCTCCAAAAACACCTTCAACACCCCGTGGACCTCCTCGTAGATCAAGCCAGAGATACCCTTGATGCCTCCGTGATGAACCAGACACCTGATAGCATGCTTGGTAATGCCTTGAATGTTGTCACGGAGCACCTTGCAATGCCGCTTGGTGCCACCTTTACCAAGCACTTTACCACCTTTCCCTCTGTCTGACATGATCAAAATGTCAAAATGAAGCTGTCAAGCGTGGCCGCCTTGCTTTTGCCACAAAACAGGATGACCAGAGATCCTTCTTGCAAGATTATAAACTGCTGTTGCCTCACAGCCACCAGATGGCAATAACCCCACCCAGTCTCACACATCAAGGTAGTGCACATCTCCTGGTGAATATTAACTCATTCATTAGTATCACTTTTGTGGCTTCAAGCTGTTCTGTTTTCTTTTTACACCGAAAGTGGATTTCGCCACTCTTTAATTCTGGACGTTGGCCACTAGATTCTGGAACTGAGGCACCCAAAGCATTTCCTGGAAGGAATGAATACTGCAGCCCCAGAATAACCAGTTTAATCTTGTCCCGGTGAATTTACCACAAACGAGTGCTGCACTTCAATCTCGGAAAAGGGTCTCTTGAATCATTGCCCAGTAATGTGCTGCTTGAAAAATTTTGGAGTGATTGTTTCAGGGAGAAATGTGTTTTAGTGAGGTGGAGAAGTTGCTATATTGGTATAAATCCATTTCTGATCTAGTCAGGAATAGCTGAATGTAATATTACTCTGTTACCTAAAAGGAGAAGAGTGTTTGCCAACTTTCTAGCATGCTATGTATTATTCCTTTGAAGAATAAATTTGCGCAATTATCTACTTATCCATTGCACCTCTCATCTGTTTTACTTTATGTTTATTCCTTTTCTCTGGATTCCACTATGTCGTGAGATGCCTCAATCCTTCCAGCTTGCATTCTTTTGTCTCTCTTTTCAACATTTGCTGCTCTGTTTAACTTTTTTTTATTAGTGTCGCAAGTAGGTTTACATTAAGTAAAGAAGTTATTGTGAAAATCCCCAGGTTGCCACATTCCAGCGCCTGTTTGGGTACACTGAGGAAGAATTTAGCATGGCCAATGTACCTGACCAGCACATCTTTTGGATTGTGGGAGGAAACTGGAGCACCTGGAGGAAACCCATGCAGACATGGGGAGAATGTGCAGACTCCGCACGGACAGTGACCGAAACTGGGAATCGAATGCAGATCCCTGGCGCTATGAGGCAGCAGTGCTAACCACTGTATCACACCATTGCGGACAGATTGCAAAATCCGAAATGCTCAGTTACTCCCCCTCCTGCTACTTTGAATCCCATCACACGTCATTTGAAACTCTTAGTCCATATCAGTTTGTCACATCCTCATTTATTTCTGAGCATTCTGCTTGGCTGATGCTGATTGTTGTTTCCTCCCCATCCCCTCATTCAGTGCATGTGGTGGAAACCATCGCCCAATATTTGCAGCGCAAATTAGTTCCAGTGTAAATCAGGTTTGGGACGGCATCATGCATCAGTTTAAAAAACGATGCTACACTGAAAACCAGCTCAGACCTCACTCACATTGACACCAGTGCAGGTTTCCGCTAATTGCAACAGTTTCCAAGTCTAGAGAAGGCTCCAGAAAGTTCCTTTGGGTGCAGAGATACTAATTAGCACATTTTTTTAAAAAAACCTTGCATTTTCAAAATACAAAGGATTACTTTACACTGATATAACCAGCAAATAGATGTATACTGTTTACAAAAATTACTTTCAGGTATAAAAACCTGGTTACAGACACACGATTAGACATTCTTATTCCAAAACAAGTGACAGCACCCACCTTTAGTTGAAATAATCAAATTGCACCAAGTTAGCAGGTTTCAATGCTTTGAGAGACTTCTAAAAAAGAGAAATCAAGTACATTGTTTTTGCAGAAATGTGCACTAATTGCATTGCTTCAGGACAGATTTTCAATGATATGCAAATAAGTTGGGGGAGGGGGTTGGGAACACTTGTTAAACCAATGCAGTTTGCATCCAGACTAGCCAATGTGGGAACTCTACCCGCAGTCTTCCTAACCTACACTGAATGGTTGCATATACAGATTTAATAACTCAGAGAGACACTGGGGACGGGTGGGGAGGGCTAGTCAACATCTAGGGAGGCCAGAAATCAATTTAGCATAGCAGTTGGTGACTTCTTAACTCAACCAGCTCATTAGCCTTTCACTGCGACCAGTGAGTGTTAGTGGGTGTGATACACACCCCTCAAGTGAGGCTATTTCAATACCAGCATCCTGCTGGGATCCAGGAGTCAGAGAGCTGCTTCCCCAGCAAGGTGAGGAAGCAACCTGCTGCTAACACCATAAAGGCCATGACTGGAGGTGACTCATGAGCTTAGTTGTAGACCTGCTTGAGTGCAGGAAGCACTGTATTGGCGTAACTAGGTCAGGTAAGCGGAGTAAAGTTGTACATTCACCTCGTCACATTGAGTTCATTACCCATCCAAACACTCTGCCTTGCAGACTGGTCATAGAATCCCAACAGTGTAGAAGAGGGCATTCAGCCCATTGAGTCTGCACTGAGTCTCCAACAAAGCATCTTGCACTGGCTCTCTCCCTAACTCTTTCCCTGTAACCCCACACATTTCTTATGGCTCACCCACTTAACCTGCATATCTTGGGACATTAAGGGTTAATTTAGCATGGCCAATCCACCTAACCTGCACATCTCTGGATGGTGGGAGGAAACCAGAGCACCCAGAGGAAACGTGCACAGACAGGGGAGAATGTGCAAACTCCACACAGACAGATGCCCAAGATCAAAAATGAACCCAGGTCCCTGGTGCTGTGAGGCACATGTGCTGCTGTCACATCACTCCTCACACCCTGCATGCTCGCCTTTCCTCACCTCCCATCTCTCCATCCATCACTGACACTTCAGCCATCTTTGTGGCATTTCCTGCTTCTTGGATAGTCATTCTCACCAAATGTACTGCACCTATTGGGTGAACAGATCACTAACACCCATTCAAAGGTCTGTTCTTTCCCTTGTTGCAGAAGAGGAAAGTATAGTCATGAGGAGAGATCCAGTGCTGGGATTCCACAGGTCTTTTGACTTGCAAGTGAAGATAAAAGACTCTGTCTGAGTTCAATAACATTTCGACATCCCTAGCTGCCAGAGTTGGGAATGACAGAATTAATGACACTCCAGTCATGTTGACAAGATTTCAACAGCAAGTGAAATATGATCATCTTCGTAATAAATTGCAACGTTTGTACTTTCACAAAAATCACAGAATTGTTACGGTGCAGCATGAGGCCATTTGGCCCATCATGTCTGTATGGGCTCTCCAACGAGCATTATGACCTAGTGCTATTCCGTTACTTTTTCCTGTACTCTCGTACATTGTTCCATAGATGTGAGATTTGATTTGGTGCAGCGTATATGCAAATCATGCAGTGATGCACTCTCAGGAGGAATGAGATCCACCCACTACCATTGCATGCATGAAAACCCTGCTAAAAGTAGAAGGTATGAATGAGTATAGTTTATTTTATTAGTGTGAAAGTAGGCTTACATCAACACTGTAATGAAGTTAATGTGAAAATCCCTCAGTCGCCACACTCCAGCACCTGTTTGGGTACACCGAGGAAGAATTTAGCATGACCAATGTAGCAAACCAGCATGTCTTTTGGACTGTGGGAGGAAACTGAAGCACCCGGAGGAAACTTTGTAGACAGACAATTGGGTTTTCACCTGGTGACATTTCACAAGTGAGCAAGAGTTGGTGGAGGAGACGTTGACAGAGTCCATGCTGCATGGTGCAGCCCTCTCTGAGCTTTCCTCAGTTGGACACAGATGATGTACCCTCAAGACTGTCAGTGAAAAACAGAATGGTTGAGGAGAAGGATGTAATACGCTGGCAATTCTTCCAAGTATACAGGTCATGATTATTGAGAGAATGAGAGAGTTCGTCTTAAGACGAAGTCAGATGATGTCCTGGGACATTGCGATTATATTCTTCCTTGGATAAAGAGGCCAGCCCTGTAGAATATCAAACTTCACAATCAGAATGAGTCCATGCCCACCTTGGCCATGCAGGTCCAGCTTCTGGATGCCTGCATATCTGCTATCTTAGATAAATTGGCAGCTGCAAGGTTTGGCCTTACAGTGTCTCACTGATTTGAAGAAAGGTCTTCTCTCCACAGTAAAACTTGACTGGGCCATTATAGGGATGTGGAAGTGGGGATGGCATTCAAAGCACTTTAACTTGTCACCCATTCACTGACCCCTCCACCCTTCCCCCCCAACACCTCAGCCCACCCCAACTCTTCAAGTCTGTTTGTAGATCTGAAGATGTCTGGACATTTGGATTGTTCCTGGCAGGGAGATGGTGACATAGTCACCATGGACTGGTAATCCAAAGGCCCAGCCTAATGCTCTGCGGATAAGAGTTCAAATCTCAGCATGCCAGCTGGTGAAAGGTTAAACAAAACCTGGAATTGAAAGCTAGTCTCAGTAATTGTGACCCTGAAACTGTCACTATCATAAAAGCCCATTTAGTTTGCTAATATCCTTTAGGGAAGGAAATCTGCCATCCTCACATGGTCTGGCCTGCATGTGACTCCAAATCAATAGCAATGTGATTGATTCTTAAATGCCCTCTGAAATGGCTGAACAAGCCACTTCAATTCAAGGGCAATTAGAGACGGGCATCAACTGCTGGTTTTGTCAGTGACACCCTGCATCCCATGACGGAACAGATTTTAAAAGAAGGATGAAGGTAGTTCCCTGAGGAACCTTGGACACACCTGCAGTAATATCTCTTAGTGGTTGCACAATAGTTGCACATTAAAGTGGAAGCTCTTACCACTGATGAATCTGGATTGCCACATGTGGGAAAATAACCAGAGATGCAAATCTCATCTAGACATAGGGAGCGATCTTGAGGCTTTGCTTGCTGTCCGTGCGAATGCCAATAGGGGCTCAAGATCCAGAAGTCGCAATTCTTGTTGGCGAGAACACGATTTCAGATCTGGTCACGTCAATTCAGGTCAACTTTGTCATTGTATAGTGCACAAATACAATGGAAAGTGAGCTTGCAGGCTCCCAAGATACATAGAAAAAAGCAATTGCGAGTAGTCATTATAAACAAACTTAGAACTAACATAAAAACAATGAATTTTATTTATTGGTCACAAGTAAGGCTTACATTAACACTGTAATGAAGTTTCTGTGAAATTCCCCTTAGCGCCACAGTTCAGCGCCTGTTCAGGTCAGTGCACTTGGCTAGCACATCTTTCAGCCTATGGGAGGAAACTGGAGCATCTGGAGAAAATCCACACAGACACAGTGAGAGCGTGCAAACTCCACACAGACAGTGATCCAAGCCGGGAATCAAACCCAGGCCCCTGGCGCTGTGACGCAGCAGTGCTAACCACTGTGCCTCCCCAATAAATAGATAGATATCATTCTATAATGGGCATGAACCTGCGTTCTATTGATTTGAATGTATTTAAATATGATTAACCTGCCCTCTCGCCAGATGTTGCACCCCCCCCACCCCCCTCTCCTGGCTGTATATTGATGCCGCACTAGAATTAAACAGAGGACCTGGTGGGTTGAGCTTGCTTCAAATCTATTCTTGCATCTCTGCTAGTTTCAACCCTCATCCGAGTGCTCCTCGAGGTTATAATTCCCCTCACTATTTTTAACAAAGCTATGGAGACAGCGATTGTATCATTCAAGCTACTGAGTTTTTAATCTAACCTAATGTTAATTACATTTCTTTAAATCATTAATCAGCTTCAAGTTAGAACGTTGGGCTAAGTATTCATGAAAATCAAATATTTTCCCAATTAAATGATTCATATTCTTCGTTATTATGTTTAATGACAGCATGACTGACTTGTACAATTTTTGTACAGCACACTAGCATTCATCATTGGAAACCTTTAGATTTAACACATGGCATTGCTTATAATTAGCCCAGGACATGGAATGCAGCTCTAGTACTGAAGCTTATTTTTCCCCAATGCTTTAGTATAACCAATTTACTGAACAATATATCATAATTTGTGATAAAATATGATCCATTTTGCTGATACGGGAAGGTAGCGGCCCTATGTGCTCACATATGCAATGTATGTCCATGTTATTGCTGCTGATCATCAAACCAAACGTTGCTAAGGATGCAAATCATAGAATAGAATCCCTACAGTCCAGAAGGTGGCCATTTGGCCCACCAAGTCTGTGCCAACCACAATCCAGTCCAGGCCCTGTCCCCATAACCTCACACCTGCTAGTTTTCCTGACTCTACAGTCAATATAGCAGGGCCAATCCACCTAACCTGCACGTCTTTCAGACTGTGGGAGGAAACTGGAGCACCCAGAGGAAACCCACGCAGACACAGGGAGAATGTGCAACCTTTAGATTACGGTTACCCGAGGCTGGAATTGGACCTAGGTCCCTGGCGTATGAGGCAGTAGTGCTAACCACTAATTCGAGTTGGGGGGAGTGGGGTCAATATCTGGCGAGAGGGCAGGTTAATAATATTTAAATAAATAAATTCAAATCAATGCGGAGCAGGTTCACGCCCATTATGGGATGATGTCACTCGTGAGGGGCGGGGAAAAAACAGTGGGAAGAATATTACAGGGGGCACGGCTCGTCCCTCCTCACCCCCCTGAAGCAAGGTTGGTGTGGAGCTGAGCTGCTCCATGCTGGCCTGGCTTGCAGCCGAAACACACTGCAGGGGTGGTGCTGGTGAGTTAAACAGGGGCAGTGTGGAACTTCCATCCCTCACTGGGGAGGAAGTTTCCCCCCCCCGCTCAGGTATAATATTAGAAAAGGCGTATTCACGCATTTGAAATAATCTTGACCTTCAAAGCAGAGTGTGATTTACTGTGGATAGAAGGAAAGGCAACCTGTTGCTAATTTCATAAAACGGCTCACTCAACGATATCATATTTCAGACATTGGCCTTCTGGAATCATACAATATTTAACAGCACAAAATAAAATAGTGATGACCCAGGGTTATGGAGAATCTTAGGATGGTTATAGCACAGAAGGAGGCCATTCAGCCCATCATGCCTGTGTTAGCTTTCAGAAAGAGCAACTCAGCTAGTTCTACTTGTCCGCCCTTTTCATAGGAATACAAGAACTAGGAGCAGGAGTAGGCCATCTGGCCCCTCGAGCCTGCTCCACCATTCAATAAGATCATGGCTGATCTTTTAGTGGACTCAGCTCCACTTGCCCACCCACTCACCATAACCCTTAACTCCTTTACTGTTCAAAAATGTATCTGTCCTTGGCTTAAAAACGTTCAATGAAGTAGTCTCAAATTACTTCACTGGGCAGGGAATTCCACAGATTCACAATCCTTTGTGTGAAGAAGTTCCTCCTCAACTCAGTCCTAAATCTGTCCTTATTTTGAGACTATGCCCCCTAGTTCTAGTTTCACCTGCCAGTGGAAACAACTTCCCTGCTTCTATCTTATCTATTCCTTCATAATCTCACATGTTTCTATAAGACCTCCCCTCATTCTTCTGAATTCCAATGACTATAGACCAACCTATTCTGTCTCTCTTCATAAGCCAATCCTCTCAAATCTGGAATCAACCAAGTGAATCTCCTCTGCACCCCGTCCAGTGCCAGTGTATCCTTTCTTAAGTAAAGAGACCAAAACTGTACACACTACTCCAGCTGTGGCCTCACCAGCACCTTATACAGCTTATACACCTTTTCCCATAGCCCTGATTTTTTTTTCCTTAAGGTGCCTATCCTTAATTCCCTTTTGCAAGTCATAATTGAATCTGCCCCTACCAGTCACTCTCACTTATTTATACAATTTAAATTGTTCAATCCTGAATTTATTTCTGTAAATCTTTTCTCAACCTATTTAAAGCCTTCACGGTTTACCTAAAGTGCAGTATCCTGAATTGAATACGATACTTCAGTTGAGAATAAACCAGTAACAAAGGTTCATCATAACTTTGCTGTTTTACATTACTCCCAAAACTCTCTTTGTAATAACTTTCTCAAACAGTCTTGCCACCTTCAATGATTGGTGCTCACATACCCTTAGGTCTCTATTTCTGCGCCTCGTTTAGAACTGAACCTGTTATATTACATTTTGGGAGGAAGGTTAAAGCAAAGTATCACTTTACACTTTTCTGCATTAAATTTCATCAACGAAGGTCCACCCATTTCACCAGTCTGTCAATGTCACCTTGAGCTCTTTCACTAGTCTCCTTGCTGGCTTTCATTTGTTCCAGGAACTTTAATTACGTGCCAGGTTATACTTTCTAAAAGTGTTCCTACTTCCAAGATTAAACTGACTAGCGCATGGTTGCATGGTTACTCTTGCAGCCTGTTTTGAGTAAAATCTGAAGGTATCCAATCCTCTGGTAGCACATCTGTATCTCAGGAGGGTTGCAAGATTATGATCAGTCCCACCAGCACCTCAGCCCTTACTTTCCTCAGCATTGCTGCATGCATCTGATCTTGAAATATCAACTTTATTGGTTAAGGCAGATACAATTTAATAACTCAGCCTCTGTATATATGCATTGTTTTGTGTTTTATGCCCCAGAAATACACAGAGATGGCACCAGTTTTTATGTCTGGACAGGAGTTTATCTAGTGTGCTTTTAATATGTCTGCACTCTCAAGCTCCCAGCTTGCTGCTGTTTGCTTTCAGTTTAATTTCTTTTTCTCTATAATGACACCCAGACCTGACTACCAGCACATGGAGCACAGTTAATAGACACACAATCAAACGGCAAACAACTGAACACGATCTTTTCCCCCTTGCAAAGCTAAGAGACCTTATTTTAAATTAAACCATCCTAAGCAAACATATGTAGAAGAAATTGTTTCTTAGATTTCGGCATATCTGTTTCCTTGAAAACAGAAGTAGTCTTTGAGATTGTAAGGTTGATGACGGTGGTGAGATCTACAAGCTTGAGGTTGTGGTTCTGTGTGATCACCTCAAAGAGGTGGATGAACAGCATCAGAGTCACTCATCAGAAAAGGAAATGTAACTTCCTAATCACTGTCCACAAAATATCCATATTTGCATGCTATCAAGTTCCACATTTCAGTGCTTACCACAGATATGCATTGGTACCAACCACTTGATCTGCTTTGGTCCTGGCAAAGATGATGCAAGTGCGTGGTAGTGATTTGGTCTTTTGATATGAACTCAATTGCCAATGTCAAATCTTGGGGGTGATTTTCCCAATAGTGCTGAATTGGTGGGAAAACTGTTCTAGATCACAACTGTTTTTTCAGTGCAACTTCAGACCTGAATCTCTCCACTCTGTGCACTGCAGAGATCACAATCATGAATATTATAAAAAAACTCGGGAGGGGGTGCAGGGTCTATTTGCAACGGAGTCTGACAGTTCTGGAACTCTGCGCATGTGCAGTGGTCCCGATCTGTCAGATTCCCTATTTGCTGGCCAGCTCGATCTCTGGGCAGCCTGGGACTCCCGCAGTGCTGCCCCTCCAACACCATCCCCCACCCCCACAGCCTGATTGTGGCCCCCACAACTATTCCTGGGCCAGCCCTGAAAGCTCCCCCCCCCCCACCAGCCAGAACACCCCAATGTCCAGCCCACTCACTCTTAGCAGTGGCGATCTCCCCACCCCCTTATCCCTACCCGCTGATCCACACCCACTGCCACCGCCCCCCGCCCGCCCCCCGGAAAGCTGGCCCCCTGGCACACCACCCTCCCCCAGCCCACCCCCTTTGCTGGCCTGCCTCCAGCCCAGATTGATCTCAGCGTAGAGTGGCAATGGGACCCCCCCAACCCCACCAATTGCCCCTAGGCCCCATCCACAATAGACCCTGCCTTTTTGGCACTGCCTGATGCCTGATGGGCAGTGCCAAGGTGCCCTCTGGGCATGGGCACTTTGCCCCTTGGACAGTGTTGGGGACATAGGCTGGCACTGCCAAGGAGCCCATGCCCAGGGGGCACCACCCAATCCTCTGGGGGGCCCTGATTTCCCCCCTTCGTTCCAGTTTCCCACTAGTTCCCCGAACGTGGGGAGCAACTCTAAACCCTGCTGGAATGAAATATCCTTGTGGAGTGGGAGATTCTATTGGGCCCAATAATCACATTTAAAATATATTTAAAATATGTGTAAAACATAACTTACCTCACTTCCTGCTGGTTTTCTGCGTGTTCCCAGCGGCGCCATTTTCTTTCGGTTGGGAGATGCGCACGGGTCAAAAACACTCACGATGAACCCGCGAAATGGCCAACACGTGCATCTCCCGACCCCAACCTGACCTGCCAGAAAAGGTGCGGGTCGCAGTGGGAGAATTGGGCCCCTTATTTCCATTGTGAACGTTCGTGTGTCGATGAATGCTTTTGTTACCTTGTTGCTTTGTGACTTTCTTCTGTCTTTGCTCTGACATTTCATTAAGTAGTGGTGACGGCTTACGAATGATCAGCGACATGCACAACTTACCAGTCATAAATTTGTCAGCGTCTTTCCAGTCAGGGAGCGTAGGGGGAGAGCAGGATGTGCAAAGGAGAATATGCATGGATTGTTCAAACACTTTTCCCCCTGACATACTAGCTCACAGACTGACCTGTTGAATCATTCGGTGCCACTATTTTATTGCAGGTTGTATCCCGATGTCAGATGGTGGTGAATTTCATAGCGTTCGAGGAACTCAGTGAATTGATTGGAAATATTCCATTGTCTGCAGTGATCGTCTCTGGCAAAGACCACTTTGTAAAGGACGTGGCTAAAATGTTAATGAGCAAAGTGGTTGTTATGGAATAGGTTGCAGAAATTTTTGGCCATTTGCTATGCAGATCACGAACAAGCAGAAAACATTGATTCCCAGGGGCTGCTTGCACTAGTCCAAAAATACCTACTAGGACTTGTTGTAATGGTTTTGTTAACTTTGGGGCTGGCTGTAACAGCGCAGGACACGCTTTATCTGATGTGCAGTTTCTAATGAACTCTTTTTGCGGAGATCTATTGCTGCTGACCGGGCTGCTTCCAGGGATTATTGCTTCATCTTAATCACATCCAGATTTCCATCATGGACAAGATACAATTCACGCTGTTATAGTGCTTTTGGAATAACTGCTCATGTTCTTCACGCAACCATGGTGACATCAAACAATGCAATTTCATTGTGTACTCTATATGAAGGCATGAGTTCTTTCTCTGTTTTGTGAGGCCATAGATTTTAGATACTGGCATACTTTCTGCATTTAGGCTGTTTGCCACTGATGTTGCCTTCGACTCCTGTTGCATAACATAACTGAAGGTCGTGTGTGAAATCAGAGCCATCATTTATGGCAGGGTTTTCTGGCCACATGCACCCTAAGACCGGAAATTCCTGCCTGAGGTCAACAGATCTTTAAATAGTCTGCCATGTTTTCTGTTTTGCCAGTTAAGATTAACATAACAGGCGAGGCCAGAAAATCTCATCCATAGCCTTCGAGTCATGAACCATTCCACTATTATTGTTTGTGATGGCGGCACAGCTAAGCAAGTCACTGCTTGATTGAACGAAGCTGCGAGATACTCAACCTTGAGGTTGTACTGATGAAGATGGTCTGACCATTGAGGTCAATAACCAGGTCCTTGTGATACTTCATGGTCAGTGCAGAGAGTGAACTTTCTGCTATTGAGATACATGTGCCAATGTTCAGGAGCATAGATAGGCCAGTGATTCCTTCTCTACAGCAGAGTATTTGTTTCCATTTCCCAACAATGAGCATGAATTTTGATTGTTTGTTTAGTACTTTCAGAGTACCATCAGAGCGCAGGTCCAATTGTATCTGTTGTGCTATTTATTTCTGCATTGGAGTTGAAATGCATGATGAATGCCAGAGATGCTGTCTTTCTCTTTAATGTGTCAAATGTTTGCTCTGCGACTGTGTCCCCATTATGTATCTTTGCACAGTAGCTTCCGAAGAGGCCCTGTGATCTCTATATATCAGGGATGTAGTACTGAGGAACAATGCCAAATCCTACATGTGAGAAGGGGTCAGAAGTACTTTCCTCCAGTTGCTGCCACTCTGTAGCCAAGACAGTCAATCTCAGTAAGTCCTTTTGTCCATTTTGAGCATCAGATTATGTTGTGTGAGTTGGGTGAGCGGTCCTTATCATGGCTGATCATGTTCTGCTTTGTCCTTTTCCGTGGGCAAGTATGCTGAGAGTCCCCTCAGCATGTGGCAGGACTGAAGAAACAATCTTCTGGGATGTGCTAGGTGCTGAACTTAGTCCTTCGGGCATTCAGCCGCATTGAAACACAACTTCATGAGGAACAAAAGGAAATGTATGCTCTTAGCTGTAAGATATTGCCTTTGTTCTGCTAGTGGTATCTGTAGATAACTCAGTTGCATGTAGAGCATTGTGAAAACTGTGGTGTTATGAAATGGTTCTTGGATCATAGGAAGTGGATTTTTGTCAGGAATGATTGCTTTGTTAACTGCCATAAGATCGATACATGATCTATATCCACTATTTTTGCATTGCACAGTGACGAGGTTTGATATCGATGACAATGAGCCAGTTTGCTCAATGATATTGTTTGCTTTAAACAGTTTCAGCTCCTGTGACACTTCAGTGCTGATCGCAAATGGCAACCATCTCAAATTTTGCAAAACAGGCTGAGTTTATATTTGCATTAATGAAGTCCTCATTACCATTACTCTGTAGTTGTAGTAAGGATTGTGTGTTGCAATGGGTAACATCGCTCCATCTGAGCCAGAAGTCCAGGTTCGAGTCCCACCCCAGGACCTGATGACCAAGGGGAGTGCATTCATAACAACCTGCTTAAACAGGTTGAGTGCCAACCCGCAAATCCTTCCAAACATGCCAATGGCTGGCGGTAAGAACGGGAGAGACTGCTGGTCGGCCATGCCATGTGGAGTGCTGTCCCTCAAGCTATAAGCCTCTGGTGAGAGACTAATGACTTGTTCTGGGAATTACTAGCTATGGAAAAGGACAAAAGTCTTCCTTAGGGAAGAGATTTGGAATAGTCATTGCACCTCTCTGTAATTTCTTCTGCACCTCCAATTTGCCCGTGTCTTTCCACACTTTCCACTGTGCTCACCCCAAACTAGGAAATCGCGCTCAAGGCCAATGGATATTTACATGGTCTCCCTGCTATGATTCCCGTGGCTGGCGAGACAGGTCAGTTTCCCCTTTGGTATCCTTAGATCCCTCAAGGGCATCCTTTTCCTTCAGCCCTTAATCAATATTACCATCCCTCCTCCTCTCTTTCTTTCCCTATCTCTCATAAACACCTGAGATCCAGGCTTGTACTCGTTAGAGTTTAGAAGAATGAGGGGAGATCTCATTGAGACGTATAAGATGATGAATGGGATGGATAGGATAGAGGTGGAGAGACTCTTCCTGCTCAAAAAAGACAGTAGGACTAGGGGGCACAGCCTCAAGATAAAGGGGAGGCGGTTTAGAATGGAGTTGAGGAGGAACTTCTTCACTCAAAGGGTGGTGAATCTCTGGAATTCTCTGCCCGTTGAAGTGGTGGAGGCTGCCTCGCTAAATATTTTTAAGAAGCGGGTTGATGGGTTCTTGATAAGAGAGGGGATTAAGGGTTATGGGGAGAGGGCGGGAAAGTGGAACTGAGCCACGACAGATCAGCCATGATCTTATTGAATGGCGGGGCAGGCTCGAAGGGCTAGATGGCCTACTCCTGCTCCTATTTCTTATGTTCTTATGTAATATTTAGTACCCTCCCCAAGGTCTTTAGCATTACCTCACATTCTGAACTTACTCAAAAACCTTGTTATTTCTTACTCATAGAAGCCCTACAGTACAGAAGGAGACCATTCAGCCCATCGAATCTGTACCGACCACATCCCACCTATTCCCCTAACCCCAAACATTTACTCTGCTAACCCCCCTGACACTAACCCACATATCTACGGAGTGTGGGAGAAAATTGGAGCACCCAGAGGAAGCCCACACAGACATGGGAAGAAGATGCAAATTCCATACAGATAGTGACCCAAGGCTGGAATTGAACCTGGGTCCCTGGCACTGTGAGACAGCAGTGCTAACACTGTGCCACTGTGCCTCCAGTAGTACTGTTGTACTATCTGTCTAGGCAGCGGGCCTTATTGACTATTGCCCAGTGGCTCTGACATCCATCATTATGAAGTTCTTCGAAGGGTTAGTCATGGCACGCATCTGTTCTGGCTCTCAGTTCACCTATCGCCACCAGTCCACCTAGGCCTACACACCTGAATAACATGGACACCTATGTCAGACCATATTTATGGACTACCGCTCAGCCTTCAACATCATTATCCTCATCTGTAAACTACATAGTCTGGGCTCGGCTCCTTCCCCTGCAATTGGATCCTGGACTTCCTAATCCACAGACCGCAATCAGTAAGGATAGGCAACAACACCTCCTCCATGAGTATCCTCAACACTGGTGCCCCACAAGGCTGTGTCCTCAGCTCCTTACTATGCTCCTTATACACTTATGACTGTGTGGCCAAATTTCACTCCAACTCCATTTTCAGGTTTGCTGATGATACCACTGTAGTGGGTCAGATCTCAAACAATGATCAGATGAAGTACAGAAAAGAGATAGAGAATCTGGTGAAGTTATGCAGTGTCAACAAAGTGAAGGAGATGGTCATTGACTTCAGGAAGCATAGTGGAGGACATGTCCCTATCCACATAAAGGACAAAGTGGAAATGGTCGAGAGCTTCAAGTAATCAGCAGTCTGTCTCTGGGCTGTCACAGGAACTGACACACCCAGTTAAGTGCAAGGCAAAAACTTCCTGATTGGCCCATCAATTGGATCCTTAATCAGGGAGTTCATACCCCAGTAGGCCAACGCTAATGGCCTGATTGAAGTTATTAAAACACCTTATTTGAAGGGTCAGTCACAAGGGGACATGAGTTCAAGTTGAGGGGCAGAAGGTTTAGTGAGGATGGGAGGAAAAACCTTTTTACCCAGAGGGTGGTGACGACCTGGAATGTGCCGTCTGGAAAGGTGGTAGAGGCGGGTTGCCTCACATCCTTTAAAAAGCACCAGATCATCACTCAGCCCGAGGTGACATGGGTAAGTGGTGGCAAATGGGATTAGGTGGAAGGTCAGGTTTCTTGCGAGTCACTGCAGACTCAATGGGCCGAAGGGTCTTTTCTGCACTGTATGATTCTATGATTTTCATCCATCATTCTTCACCACACTCCCCAAACCCCACCCAGGTTTATTGGCTATAAAACAAAACTAAAATTGGGAACAAAGAACAAAGAAAATTACAGCACAGAAACAGCCCTCCAACCCTGCACCAACCAAGCTACCCGATTGAACTAAAACCCCTACCCTTCCCTGGATCATATTCCTCTATTGTCATCCTATTCATGTATTTGTCAAGATGCCCTTTAAAAGTTACTCCTGCATCTGCTTCCGCTGCCTCCCCTGGCAGTGAGTTCCAGGCACCCACCACCCTCTATGTAAAAAAACTTGCCTCGTACACCTCCTTTAAACCTTAGCCCCTCGCACCTTAAACCTATGCCCCCTAGTAATTGAATCTTCCACTCTGGGAAAAGCTTCTGACTATTTGTTCCGTCCAAGGCCTTCACAATCCTGTAGACTTCCATCAGTCCGTCCCTCAACCTCCGTCACTCCAGTGAGTATAAACCAAGCTTCTCCAATCTCTCCTCACAGCCAACGCCCTCGACACCAGGCAACATCCTGGCAAATCTCCTCCGCACCCTCTCCAAAGCCTCCCCATCCCCCTGGCAGTGAGGCGACTGGAATCGAACATCACACTCCAAGTGTGGCCCGCAGAGCTGCAACATGCCCTGCCAACTTTTAAACTCAATGCCCCAGCTGATGAAGGCAAGCATGCCACATGCTCCCCCGACCACCCCCTCCACCTGCGCTGCCACTTTCAGTAATCTGTGCACCCGAATATTAAGCGTCACATACCTAACTGTAAAACACAGATAATTCATTCCTAAAATAGCCTTTGAGTATTTTCATCATATTTTTCTGCTTGAAGGCCTCAGCCTCTTTCTGATTCAGCTGGCAATGGTTATTTTTCCCAGAATTAGCATTCTGTACCTGCAATACCCTGTATCCTACAGTCTAATTAGGTATAGTATTTCAGAGCTTCCATCAGAATGATTCTTTCACTGCCACAGAGAAATGAATTTTAATCAAGTAGACCTTGCTCTCATATCATAATCTTTCAGGTCCTCAGGACAAAGCACAGCTAGATAATCAAAGTGTATTCATTGATTGCAACTGGGGAAACACAGCAGCCCAATTTGTGCACAGCAAGATCCCACAGACAAGTCGGGAGATAAACGATGATGACATAATTAGCAATGCTGGTAGAGTGTTGCATGTTACATTGGATATGAGAACAACTCCCCTGTTCTCTAAATGGAACCATATTCTGAAGTAAAAATAGGAAATATGCTGCAGTTCTTTCCGGATGTATCACAGCTTGGTATGGCTCCTGATCTGATGCAAGAAACTACACAGGGTTGTGCACAATCCATCACGCAAAGCAGCCTCCCATCCATCGACTCCGTCTACACTTCCTGCTGCCTTGGAACAGCAGCCAGCATAATCAGGAACCCCACGCCTCCCCGACATTCTCCCTTCCACCTTCTTCCATCAGGAAAAAGTCTGAGATCATGTACCAACCAACTCAAGAACAACTTCTTCCCTGCTGCCATCAGATTTTTGAACAGTCTATTACGCATTAAACTGATCTTTCTCTTCACCCTTTTGGCAACTGCAACACCATATTCTGCACCCTATCCTTTCCTTCTCGTCTCTGTACTCTATGAATGGTATGTTTTGTCCGTATAGCATGCAAGAAACAATACTTTTCACTGTATACATGTGACAATAATTCAGTTTATTTCAATTTAATTCAGGTCTGCCAGATGAGAAACAGAGTTAGCATTTTGGTGATCTTTCATCAAACCTTTCTTGACACCTGTATTGCGTGGCATAGCCAAATGCCACACTTTATATAATGGGTATTTTGAAAGATCTGAATGTTGTTTTTTTACAAATGAAACCACTCTGTGCTAAGGTGAGTATTGTGAGGATGTTTGTTTTAACCACATTGATGTTATGCAGGAATTCACAATCACCAAACTTGTACCAAAGACATTTTGGTGCTCTAAATGAATCACAGATCGGCTGCAAGTGAAATTCCTTCTGAGTGATGGACCCTCTGGAAGCAACACTACCCAAATAAAACTGTCAATACAGAAGAGAAATATCACAGATGTTGGAAACCTGAAAGAAAATCTGAAATACTCAGTAGGTCAGTGGAGAGGATCCAAGTTAGCGGGCAGGGATTTTGTGATGTGCTTTGCGGTAGGGGAGGAAATCAGTTGGATTTTCTGGTTCTGTCGCTGTCAACAGTTTTCCTGCTGTTCACACCCTCCACCGCTAGGGAAACTGTGGTGGGAGGGCTGTCTTCGGTGGAACTGGAAGGTCCCACCGGTGAGAATGGGTGGAAAATCACACCTGACGTTTCAGATCGATGACCCTCCATCAGAAATTTTGCACCTTAACTTAGTAAGTGGCCAAGCAAGCCAAAAAACCTTCCAGTAAAATGAGCATTCAGGAAGGTCAGCAAGCAATAATAAACCTTTAGATTGAGAAATAAATTTAAAATTATTCACCATAGATTTCTGTTAAAAATACAAGTATTGTATGCAGAAGAAATTCCCAAAAGGAATGTTTTGATTTACGGAAAAAATGTTCGCTAAGGTTTGTATTGTGACCTGGTGGGTTCTGTGCTCAGATGGTTGATCTCAAAGTTATCAAAATATCAACGTTATTAACATGCTTGGCATTTGCTTCATTCTATAATTATGTTGAGTTTCATAATCAAGTAAAAACTTGCAGAATGTTTTTCTTTGACTTTATTAAAATGCATGCAGCACAAATTTTGCTTATAATGTAAAACGACAATCAGACTTCACCTTAAATTTGATGAATTGCGATCTCTTTGTCATTACACCATTTGAGATACATGTTCTGAACGAGTGATATTGCAGATGTCCATGTCCGGACCAGAACCTCAAGCTATGAAGTCAGACTAGACCCCAACAATTATTTGCTTTTATTTTGGCATAAATATGAGGAAAGAGTACTTCACTCCAGGAATGATTCTATTGACAAATTAAGGATCTTTTATAGTAAAAAAAACTTTATCTAATAACACAGTTTAAATATATCTCTAACAAATGAAGCAACTTAGCTATTAACAGTTGAACAATATTTAAAAATGAAAGGAGACAACTTTAATTTTTAACTTATCACTGTTCCATTCCAAATAAGCAACATTCCTCTTATAGATTTAAATGCTGCTTTAAATACAGTTAAGTCCCATAAATATACTTGTAGTGAATGTGAATAATTTTGAAGCTTTCAGAGAGAGGTAGAGTTCCAGAAGCCTGTAAAATCCTTCTAACGTCAACCTGGCCTCAGCTGCAAAACGGCAAAAGCTTTTTCTCTCTGCCCATAAACTACAACATCACATGACCCTGTTGATCACTCTAATCTGAAATCACATAGGAATTAAAGTAAACAAAAGTCCATTAGCTCCACTTTACATAATTGCTTGCAAGGTTGAAATCAGTCATTTTCCTGCTGTCTCCAAATCTAAGACAGGCTTTAGCATAAAGCTGAATTTTTAAACATTCCCTTAAACTCAAAAGAAAATGTACATCCAAATTAGCTGCACTACTGCCATTACACAGTCTTGACCCACATCAGGCACCTACCTGGTGCTGGTGCTAAGTGAGACACTGTTGGGGGACTCCTGATTGATTCTCAGACTCCCCATACCTGCAGATAAATTCTTTGCAGCAGCAGACAGATTATTCTTTCCAACAGAGTCTGCAAGCTCAGTCATTCAAATCGACAGCTGCGCTCTTTCTTAGTTCACAACGTGCTGAAAGTAAGTAATTTAAATAAATCAACAGTGCTGTTCAACTAGAAGTGGACCCCGTCCACTCAATCCAAGGCCCTGAAATTTACACCACCTACTGGTGGGTTTTTAGACAGAGAGCCTAAATTGCTAGTTTCCAGATTTCCAGCTGCTTTTACCACACAGCAATTTTACAGTTGGACGGGCAAGGCCTCAAGTGGGAAACCTGCCCTTGCCCCAGTTGAGGCTCTCTAATTTATGGCAATGTAAGGGCCATTAACTACTCAGCCTCAATACTTAGGCAGGTAGGAACATTCAACATCTGTGGGGGAAGGTTGGAAAGAATTAAATGTAGATCTCATGGCAGGAAAGGAGTTTGGGTCCCTCATTCAGTAGCCCTTTCTGACTTGGACTTCCTTCTCTTAAGGCCCAGTGTCCTACTGACGTCCCTCTACCTCCCCACCCTGGCTTCTCCTTTCATACCTCAACTCCCCCCTTCACCCTGCCCTGGGAGCCCTTACACACTGACCTTCTCCTCCAGCTCCAGCATGTCGACTCAGGTAGCTTGGTGGTTAGCACTGCTGCATCACAGCCCCAGGGAGCCGGGTTCGATTCTGGCCTTGGGTAACTGTCTGCGTAGAGTTTGCACGTTCTCTCCGTGTCTGCATGGGTTTCCTTCAGGTGCTCCAGTTCCTCCCACAGAGCAAAGTTGGGCGATTAGTCAGGTAAATGTGTACAGTTACAGGGATAATCTAATGGAGGGTGCAGTCTCGATCGGCCGGATTACCTCATTCTGCACTGTAGGTGTTCTGTGATTCTGGACAGCCAAGTCTATTCACAGCTAAAAAAAAATCTTACTTATTTTGGATATAAATTTAATAGATGAGTGGTCAAGATTACATTGTATAGGGTCTGTGCAAGAAGCAGAGTGTTTGCTTTCTTGTGTCTTTCAGTGAGGGAATCTGGGATCAGTGCCGAATTATTAGGCTATAAGATCAGTTAACAGCGCAAACCAGAAATTAAATCTGCAATGTTCTGGCCGGTGTAGCTTTAAACTTCTTACCATCTAAAGACTTAATCCTTGAGTCAAGTCCATTTAAATGCAGGATCATTTTTCAAATTCCACTCAGGAAAATCTAATCCCATTTTAGCCACCTGGACACTTTGAAATATGAAATAATCATCAACAACTCAAATATGATCCACAGCTTTGGCACATATGGTTTAATTTGATTGATTTAATTTATTATTGTCACATGCATTGGGATACAGTGAGAACTATTGTTTCTTGTGTGCTATACAGACAAAGCATTTTGTCCATTGAGTACACAGTGGAGAAGGAAAGGAAAGGGTGCAGAATGTAGTGTTACAGTCATTGCTAGAGTGTAGAGAAAGATCAATTTAATATATGGTAGGTCCATTCAGAAGTCTGATGGCAGCAGTGAAGAAGCTGTTCTTGAGTCAGTTGGTGTGTGACCTCAGACTTTTGATATCATCTTCCCGATGGAAGTATTTGGAAGTACGAAAATCTGAGATCAAGTACCAACCGACTCAAGAACAGTTTCTTCCCTGCAGCCATCAGGCTTTTGAATGGATCTACCATATATTAAGCTGATCTTTCTCTACACCCTAGCTATGAGTATGTCTGGGATGCATGGGATGCTCGATTGTGCTGGCTGCTTTTCCAAGGCAGCGGGAAGTGTAGACAGAGTCAATGGATGGGAGGCTGGTTTGAGTGATGGACTGGGCAACGTACACAATCCTTTGTAGTTTTTTGCAGTCTTGGGCAGAGCAGGAGCCACCAGAAAGAATGATCTCTATGGTACATCTGTAAAATTTGGTGAGAGTCATAGCGGACATGCTGAATTTGTGTAATAATTTCACTCTTATCAATCCATTGTCCTGAGTTGAACCTTGGGTGTGTCATCATTACGTTGTTGCAGAGGGGGTGGGGGGAAACAGTAGTACATCCTAGAATGTTCTTGCCAAATTCCATCTGAGATTAAATCAATCTTTCTAATATATGCAGCTTCTTCCCTACCTCCAATCTGTTTTCAAACAAGTTTGCCTTTGGCATATTCTTTCAGTTGTGAAAGATGAATTTTCTCAAGGCAGTTTTCTTTAAGGGAAAAGAAGTACAAAACATGAACCAAAATTAAAAATTATATATGCAACCAGGAAAGCATCAACTGTAAATGGAAGTCTAAGGAGAGAAACAGCGATTATTTAGAAGGGATGTCACTCGGGGATATAAGGCTGCCTGAATTCCAATTCATTCCCCTTCAGTTTTTAAATCATCTATGGTTAATGTGTGCTTAGAAATGAGTAAATAATAGACAAGAAAATGAACAAGCTTCTCAGCTCTCTGTTCATACAGGCTTTTGCTGTCCAATGTGGCCACATAAGTGTACCCAGATCTCTGTCCTAATTGATTGTACTCTGATAAGCTGATTTGTTGAGAAAGATTCAGATTAATGCTAGCATTTAATTGGATATAATTGCACTTGGACTCTTAATGAGTCTCCATGTGGTGTTGAATAATTTGGCATTATACAGTGCATTGCACAGTGTACTGGGGAAAATTAATTGACAAATATTCCAATCTGAATCCCCCTCCACCCCAACAAAAGCAGAGGCTTTTGCTGAAAGTGCTTTAACTGGCATTATTTTACCTATCTTATTCCTGGCCAAACATATTTGAGCATAGACAGGCTACTGTTTATTTATCTTCTTTATTTATTAGTCACAAGTAGGCTTACATTAACACTGCAATGAAGTTACTGTGAAAATCCTCTAGCCGCCACACTTCAGCGCCTGCTTGGATACACTGAGGGAGAATTTAGCACGGCCTTCGCACCTAACCAGCATGTCTCTCAAACTGTGGGAGGAAACCAGAGCATCCGGAGGAAACCCACGCTGACACGGGGAGAAGGTGCAAAATCTGCACAGGCAGTGAATGAAGCTGGGAATCGAACCTGGGTTCCTGGTGCTGTGAGACAGCAGTGTGCCACTGGGCCACCCCGGTGCAGAGGGAATCACAGCTGAACCCAACGCTGCTTTAACCTACAGTCTCCGTAAAATTACCTCCGGGTAAGCTTTAGGGTTGGAACAGATGACTGATATTTCCTCTTCCGATCTTGGGGTGCTGAGGCAGACAATAGAGTCTAATCGCTGCCCTCACTGCTCATCACAGCTTAGCACAAACCAGGAATTCCAGTTGTATCACTCTGGGATGTGTGACATTATACTGTATTGGGGAGATCTTTTGGTCATTTGGTAAGAGATGGAGCTTTTCGCAATGAATGGACATCAGAAGGAATGAGGCTAGAAATGTGTTTTGTGAACTTGAGCCAGTCAATGATTTTAATGATTACATAACCAGGTAGATTTTGTTGAGCATCTTTAAGAATTCTTCCAAGGGCTGTGGGTTTCTCTGGCTGGGCCAGTATTTATTGCCCACTCCTAATTGCCCTTGAGCTCACCCGTGTTCATAGAAGATGGTGTTAAGTTGCCTTCTTGAACTATTGAACTATTGCAGTCCATGGGTGAAATATTACCAAAATGGCAGTGTGTTAGTTCTGGTGTGGGAAACAGTGATTCCCACTGATGGCACCGGCGTGTTTTCGGACCGAATCTTATGCCTTATAAGTAACAATTTTTATGCCCATAAGTATCACGCCTCACTTCCTGCGTGTTTGATCTGGTTTGCTCACCCCTGCAATGACGTAACTTCTGCAAGCACTGGGGGAGCTCCATATCAACAGCTTCCACAATGACTGCAGGGGATGAGAGCTCAGAAGGCAGCACCATACTTTTCTGACGGAGCCCTCACCAAGATGCTGGATGGAGTGGAGCAGAGGAGGGACACATTCTGTCCCTACTCCAGCATACGGCTTTCCAGCAGAGTCATCATCCCTGCCTGGGATGCAGTAACGACAGTGTCGGAAGAAAATGAATGACTTTCTTCACTCAGCCAGGGTAAGTGAACTACTCCCAGTCTCCCCCTTGTGGACGCCTTGCACTCCCAACCTTTCTCTCAAGGTGTTAGCCTTTGCCAACACCAGACACCACGTCCCACCCTCCCTCCCACAATCCCAATGTTCCCCCAGTAGCTGCTATGTTCTTCATGCTCCAGCTCCCACCCAAACCCCATGCCTGCCACACCTCATCAGCATCCTAAATGTCAACACTTCTGCCTACTCTCCATCTCTGTGCCACTGCAGAACAAACTCAACCACAACAAGTATGAGTGGGCACAGCCAACTGGAGTCATGCCCGGACTGAGAATCATAGAATCCCTACAGTGCAGAAGGAGGCTATTCAGCCCATCGAATCTTCTCCGACCACAATCCCACCCAGGCCATATACCCGCAACCCTACATATTTATCCTGCCAATCCCCCGAACTAGAATCAATTTAAGGTGGCCAATCAACCTAACCCGCATATCTTTGGACTATGGGAGGAAACTGAAGCATCTGGAGGAAACCCAGGCAGATACAGGGAGAATGTGCAAACTCCACACAGACAGTGACCCAAGGCTGGAATTGAACCCGGGTCTCTAGCACTGTGAGGCAGCAGTGCTAATCATTGTGCCTCCTTCTAACCCATAACCACTGTGCCACTCATAACCACCGTGCCACCCATCCTCATGCATTTTGAGGAGAGAGCCCTTGAACTGACCAGGGAGTAGGAAGACTTCCAAGTCCTGGCCAAGATAATCTAGGGCAACAATTTGGAATTCAACAGCCTGCCTCAACTTCAGCTGTGGATCCAGGGGATGGACCTAGACATAGCGTGAGGGTGAGGAAGATTAAGAAACCATAGGCATTTGATGGACACCGGTGAATAGAGACATTAGAGTAGATAGGTCACTGTTGTATTGAATGATAAGTACTAACTGTCACTTCATTCACCCACAGAGCCTCCATTTGGAAATGGATTGTGTTTTCCAAGACTCTGTATATTTTTAAGCTCACGCTGCATTTCCTGTGGATGGACTGCACGGGCTCAAAATCACCAACGCATATAGAGACGGAGTTGCAATATTTTGACCCAGTGACAGTGAAGGATCGGCGATGCAGTTCCAGGTCAGGAATGGTGCATTACTTGACAGTGACTTGCGGGTGGTGGTGCTCCCATGCCTCCACTGTCCATCTCGCTGGTAGAAGCTGAGGGTTTGGAAGGTGCTGTTGAATGCATCTTGTCGATGGCGCGGTAGTAGAGGGAGTGAACATTAAAGGAGTTGGATGCAACCTATAAAGCAGACTGCTTTGCCCTGTATTTTGTTGAGTTTCTTTATTGTTGGAGTTGCACTTATTCAGGCAAGTGGAGAGTATTCCATCATACTCCTGTGCCTGGCGGACAGGCCCTGGGGAGTCAGTGAGTCACTTGCTGCAGAATTCCCAGCTTCTCACCTGCTTTTGTAACAACAGTATTTATACGGCTGGTTCAGTTTAGTTTCTGGTCAATAGTAACCCTTGGGATGCAGATATTGTAAGGAATATGTTAAAGATCTGCATAGTCCGAATTGTCAAACAGTGGTACCTGCTGTTTTAATCTATCGATACAATTAAGTTCATGCCCGATGAAATCTGTCAGCATAGGAAAGTATCTGACTTGTTCACAGCTGAAAGCTAGGTTGCAAATGGATTATACGTTCAGTAAAATACATCCATAATCAAGTGCTTTTAAACACATAATGAGTTTTTGCTGTCTCTGAAAATCTAATTCCCAAAATCATGCATGTTAACAAACATGTGAGAATCTTGCCCATTTCCTCCTGGGCGGCATTGTGGCAAAGTAGTTAGCATTATTCCCTCACAGCGCCAGGGACTTGGGTTCAGTTCCAGCCTTGGGTCACTGTCTGTGTGGAGTTTGCACATTCCCCCCATGTCTGTGTGGGTTTCCCCTGGTTTCCTCCCACAGTCCAAAATGTGCAGGTTAGGTTGATTAGTCATACTAAATTGCTCCTTAGTGTTAGAGGGCTTAACGTCAGGGGACTTAACAGGGTAAATATATGGGTTTACGGGAATAGGGCCTGGGCGGGACTGTTGTTGGTACAGGCTTGATGGGCCGAATAGCTCCCTACTGCACTAGGGTTTCTATGATTAGGGTCAACAGGGTGGCCAAGTTGGACCCTCAACTTCTACCAGCGAAATGGACAGCAGAGACACCACCACCTACAAGTCACCCTCCAAGTAATGCACCATCCCTGACCTGCAACAGTAATGCTGTTCCTTCATGGCCACTGGGTCAAAATATTGCAACTCTCTCCCTGTATGTTTTGGTGATTTTGAGCCCGTGCAGTCCATCCGCAGGAAATGCAGCATGCGCTTAAAAATACACAGAGACTTGGGAAACACAGTTCGTTTCAAGTGGAGACTCTGTGGGTGAATGAAGTGACATTTAATGCTTATCATTCAATACAACAGTGACCTATCTACACGAATGCCTATATTCACCGGTGCCAAGACTGTAGTGACCTAGCTACACTAATGCCTATATTCATCCATGTCCATTAAATGCCTATGGTTTTTTAATCTTCCTCACCCTCACGCTATGTCTAGATGCATCCCCAAGACCCACAGCTGAAGTTGAGGCAGCCTATTGACTTCCAATTGACTTACAGCATGGAAACAGGCCCTTTGGCCCAACTTGTCTATGCCGCCCCTTTTTTTAACCCCTTAGCTAGTTCAATTGCTCACATTTAGCCCATATCCCTCTATACTCATCGTACCCAAGTAACTTTTTAAAAGACAAAATTGTACCTGCCTCTACTGCTGCCTCTGGCAGCTTGTTCCAGACACTCACCACCCCCTGTGTGAAAAAATTGCCCTTCTGGACCCTTTTGTATCTAAACCTATGCCCTCTAGTTTTAGACTCCTCTACCCTTGAAAAAAGACATTGACTACTTAGCTGATCTATGCTCCTCATTATTTTATAGACCTCTATAAGATCACCCTTCAACCTCTTATGCTCCAGAGGAAAAAGTCCCAGTCTATCCAGCCTCTGCTTATAACTCAAACCATCAAGTCCTGGTTGCGTCCTAGTAAATCTTTTCCGCACTTTTTCTGGTTTAATAGTATTCTTTCTATAATAGGGTGACCAGAACTGTACGTATTATTCCAAGAGTGACCTTACCAATGTCTTGTACAACTTCAACAAGACAGGTTGGAGTTTTATCTATGAAGAACCTCCTGTGAAGGTTTCTTCCTCCTATAATGCAGACATTGAACAATGATACTGACTGCATCATCTTCATATTGCTCTGTTTTCTGGCAGGTACGTTGATAACGCTATGGTTTGTGAATTGAATTGGATTGAGTCAATGGGCTGTCACTAGGAAGGCTCCCTATGGATGAACAGCCTGATCCACTTCCAAAGTTCAGCCTGTCTGACTAATTGTACAGCCTTGGACAAAGTGAGATCTTCCCTACGCTATCAGAAGTCTGACAATGTTTTGTTGATCATCTCAACAATGATGAGGTCTCAGATGAGCTCCTCTCTCAATGCCTCACATTCACAGTTATCTGCTATAAATAACTCCACACAGTTAGCGAAACAAGCTGGGAATTGAACCCGGATCCCTCCACTGTGAGGCAGCAGTACTAACCACCGTGCCACTGTGCCACAGTGATGTGTGTAATGACTAGAAATAGATAGAGTTGCATCATATTTAGCCAGTGGAAGATTTATGCTGCCAAGCAATGTGGATTCGCAGGCATTTCCAACCATGGATTGTCATGATTTTATCTTTATTTGCTAGGGAAGGTCACTACTGCAACTTGAATGCAACAATGGGAGCTGTCACTCCAAGCAAAATGTTGGCCTAATGTGCTTCTGCTACGATTGTCACTTCAGATCTAATTAGCAGTTGCCACAAGCTCTCACTGCATGTCAAAATGCATTGCAGTTGTAAGGCATACGAAGCCATGCAGTTTTTTACTGAGTAATCTACTTCTATTAGCAATTGATACATCATCAACACAGAGGTTACTGGATTCTGACCAAAACATTGACTTTATCATTGCTTCGTATGTTAAAATGAATGAAAAAAAAACACATGTTAAATATCTTCTCAGTTGACTTTCATTGAAGAGCCAAAGCAAACAAGTCTTAAATTGGGAGCAAATGACCTAAATGTAACCAAGTGAAAAGTGAACTGTTGGAAATCTGAAATAAAAAGGCAGATCTGTCACTGTCTGTCAAGGGAGGACGGTTAATGTGACCTTTCATCAGCACCATATGTGAATAAAAGGTTAGGTTTCTGCTCATTCAGATTGTAGTGACACACGTTGGATGTGATCAGAGTTCCTCTGCCCAAACAGTAAAAAAAACCTTTGCAAGACTATTTTTTGTCTTCTCAAAATGCTGATTAAAGCTAAAGCAGTGTGAGGATGAATGGTATCAGAGAGCAAACACAATAACCTGGACATTCGCCTGTTCCATATTATCCAACCAGTAAGTTAATAAAAACTCCGTAATTCCATTTTGACATTTTTCCTTTCATGTTTGTGTTTGTGTGAGTTTTGGAACTAATGACTGATGTGTTGATTTTATACTGGTTTTTTACATGAACTTTCACTGTTGGGGAAATGTGCAGAGTCATCAACATCTTGTGACTGATGGATGACTGGACTTTAGCATAAAACCTTTCATGTTCCATTATGTAACATTTAGGAGCTAGACTGTATTATGGAACTCATATTGACATGCTGGAATATTGGACATTTGATGTAAGTAAAAGACACCATTCAAGTCTCCCATTCAATTATTTAATGGTGCTTCCCCCTCCCCCCCAATGGAAAAATTGTACTACCTTATAGTTTATTCCTTATTACTTGCATCCTATTACCTTACCCTACCTTGTCAGTGTCTGTTTTGTGGAAGTCAGTGTTTCACATGGGATATTCACACTGGGCAGCATGATGACACTGCTACCTCACATCGCCAGGGATACGGGTTCGATTCCTGGCTTGAGTAACTTTCTGTGTGAAATCTGCACATTCTCCCTGAGTCTGCGCGGGTTTCTCCAGGTGCCCTGGTTTTCTCCCACAGTCTAAAATATGTGCTGGTTAGGTGCATTGGTCATGCTAAATTCTCTCTCAGTGTATCCGAACAGGCACTGGAGTGTGGTGACTCAGGGATTTTCACAATAACTTTATTGTGTTGTTAATGTAAGCCTATTTGTGACACTAATAAATAAACTTAAACTGTTACTTCACCTGAGTCAGATTGGTAATTAATAATAAAATTGAGTAATTTTACTGAAAAACTATAAAGGCTGGAATTTTACTGGCCCACCCACTGTGGGAATTGGAGCAGGTGAGGGACAGAGCATAGGAAGGTCCGTTTGTCTTGAGTGGGATTTAACGGTTTTAGGATGAGGGAGGCTGTAAAATCCCGTCCATATACATCCATAACTATATGTATGAACTGGAAAATGAGCAAAATAACCAATACTTGTAGCTAATTTTTGCTGTAACTGGAGTAAGTTTATATGATGTGTTCATATTTTGGGAGAATTATGAAGTATATTCAACATGATTGTTACAATCTGAATGACTGCAAGAAATGCAGTTGACATCAGATAAAAGAATGCTAGGCCGTGCACTACATGTTATATATATTTGCTTCTATTTGTATATACAGGAGGAGGATGGTGTCGAACTTCAAAAGGACAAAAGGACAAGTTGGTTAACTAACAATCTGACTCAAGTGAAGTAATAGTTTAAGTTTAAGCTTATTTATTAGTGTCACAAGTAGGCTTACGTTAACAATGCAATGAAGTTACTGTGAAAATCCCCTAGTCACCACACTCTGGCGCCTGTTCGGGTACTCTGAGGGAGAATTTAGCGTGGCCAGTGCACCGAATCTACACAAGACATATTTTGGCAGGAATAACATGGAGAGACAATATAAAATAAGCAGTAAAATTCTAAAAGGAATGCGAAGGCGTATATGTACATAGATCAGAGAAGATAGCAGGACAGGTGGTGAGAGCATATAGTACTCTGGGCTTTATTAATAGGGTAATAGAGTACAAGAACAGGGAGGTTACACAAGACATTAGACCACAGCTGGAGTATTGTGTACATGTTCTGGGTGCCTCACCAGAGAAAGGATGTGAATTCATTGGAGAAAGTACAGACGAGGTTTACAAGAATGGTTCCAGGGATGAGAAACTTCAGTTATGAGGGTATTTTGGAGAGGTTGGGACTGTTCTGCTTGGAGAGATGAAGGCGGAGAGGAAATTTAATAGAGATGTTTTAGATCATAAGTGGACTAGACAGAGTGGACAGGGAGATGTTGTTCCCTCTGGTAAAAGGATCAAGAATGAGAGAGCACAGATTTAAAGTGATTTATAAAAGAAGCAAATGTGATGTGAGAAAAAAAATTCACACAGCAAGTGATCTGGGTCTGAAATGTTCTGCCTGGAAGTGTGGTGGAAGCAGGTTCAATTGAGGCATTCAAGAGAGCATTAGATGATTATTTGAATAGAAACAATATGCCGGGGTATGGGGAAAAGGCAGGGGAATGGCACTATGTCATGAAGCTCATTTGGAGAGCTGGTGCAGACATGATGGGCCAAATGGCCTCCTCCGGTGCTGTAACAATTCTGTGATTTACTGAGGAACAGTTTGTTATATATGTAAGTAATATAAAAGTTAACAAGAACCTACATGTAGAATAGGCATGGGAAAGGCATTGAATAATTGAGAATAAAAGATTTGAGTGGGAAAGGCTGCTCATGTTGAACTTGTTAAAAAATGTCCCTCTTTTAGTGTATTAGTAACCTTTCTGACTAAATAATGTGGCGTTTAGCTGTTTCTCTTTTGTGTGGAAGTAGCAATGATAAATACAGAACATTGTGCATATTTTCATTTTGTAATAAATTAAGTGTAGGAGGCACATTTCTGAAAGAAAAATTGGCACGAATCTTCCCTCTGTGAATTGTGTGGGGACCTTTACACTTCTTGATGCCCATAAGCAACCTTCCCAACAAGTTTGAAAAAACAAGGTTACGCTATTTGTTTTAGTCATTGGTGGGTCACGGGTGTCGCTGGCTGGCCAGCATTTATTGCCTATCCCTAGTTGCCTGTGGAGGGCATTTAAGAACCAACCACATTGCTGTGGCTCTGGAGTCACATGTAGGCAAGACCAATAAATTATGGCAGATTTCCCTCCCTAAAGGACTCAAATAAACCAGATGGATTTTTACGATAATCGACAATGGTTTCATGGTCATCAGCGGTGGGATTCAAACCTGGATTTCCGGAAATTCAGCTGAGCTTCTGGATTAGCAGTTTGGTGATAATACCACTAGGCCATCGCCTCCCTGTGACTACATGGTTTACACATCAGGGAAATCATATCAATTCATTGCAAGTTGGCCTTCTGGAATTGAAGAATTGGAAGGGCCAGGGGAGATGGCATCTAATGCCAAAAGATGCCACATAATGGGCGGGATTTTCTGGCCGCAGTTGTCCCAAAGCTGGAAAATCCTGTCCGAGGACAACATACTTTTGCCCGGTCCATGTCCTGCCTACTACGATTCCTGTGGCAGGTGAGATGGGAAAATTCCACCCCACTTCTAAAACCAACAAAAAGGATCCACCAACATGTAGCTTCAAATTCTCTAACATGTAGAAGATACACAACCGTACCTGGATTCCACATGCAGCAGATAACATCCAAAGCAAACAAGCTTCTCAACATTTCTGAGGAGGAATCTTTGGTCTCAGAGTTGTAGCTGACCAAATATTTGTCTTTCCAATCCTGGAATATGCAAGTGTGGGATCCTTTTATGGTGAGGGACATAAATAAGACTGACCTGAACCAAAGACAACTCTGCATGAACAAGTATGGAAAAAGCACCACTATCACAATCTTGACCAAAGATTTGGAATGGGAATCATTATAGTGAAGGAAGGGATAAAAGTAGACTGATCATGTTCTGTCAAATATGGAATGGACTGGTGGGAACTGACAGAATAAGGACTCTAATGCCCTCAGGCAATGACGAAAACATGTTGCCGTCATCCACACAAATTACAAATTCAGTTTGTTTTCAAGACAGTATATCAACAATCTTTCTTCTTGAGGACAATTGGAACAAGCTGCCTAAGGAAATAGCCATAGCCCTGTCTTGAAATCTTCAAGAGCTCATCTGTAAGTAATTTCCATTTAGAAATTGTTCGTTATCGGAAATCATCTTAGCAGGTCATGTTTGGTTTAGCCAGCGCCAATCATGCAAATGTTGGTGGAATGCAGATGTTAGTTTGTGATGCCGACACAACTAAAACAGAAGAGAAGAAATCTCAGACTACTTTGTAACCTATAACTTCAGCATAAATTAATCAGTGTGGCTGGGTGCTATAGATCCCCGAGGACCAACAAGTGAAAAATCTTTTGCATTTTCTGTCCTTCACACACGAGGTGTGAGGTCCAAAACAGTAGTTTACATATTCAGCAGTTTATGCTTCCCATAAATGACACCGAGATTTATTAAAAGGTTGCATTCATGCCATCTTTCATATGTACTGATGTCGGACGTTTTTCAATGATTCTGCTGCTGGTCCAATTGGAGGCACAGTGGTGAGTGCTGCTGCCTCACAGTGCCAGGGACCTGGGTTTGATTCCTGGGTTGAGTCACTCTTTGTGCAGAGTCTGCACATTCTCCCGGGAGTTGGAATTTACGTAATGTGGAGCACACGAGGCTAGGAGGGAATGCAATAGTGTGAATATGACAAAGATATAAAGGAAGATTACAGTATTATTAGGAATATGATGAGATTAGCATAGTGGAGGATATACCCCTGTATACATAAATGGGGATAAAGTGGAAATAGTCAAGACCTTCAAGTTTCTAGGTGGCTAGATCACCAACAACCTGTCCAGGTCCCTCCATGCTGACGCTATAGTTAATAAAGCCCAGCAATGCTTCTACTTTCTCAGGAGGCTCAGGAAATTTGGCATGTCCACTATGACTCTCACCAGCTTTTATAGATGAACCATAGAAAGCATTCTTTCTGGTTGTAACACAGCTTGGTATGGCTCCTGCTCGGTCCAACACTGCAAAAAGACTACAGCAGATTGTGAACAAAGCTCACTTCATCGTGCAAACCAGCCTCCCATCCACTGATTCTGTCTACACTTACCGCTGCCTCAGAAAAGCAGCTTCCATAATCAAGGATCCCACATAGCCCAGACACATGCTCTTCCACTGAGAAAATGTAAAAGTTTGAGATCATATACCAACTCAAGAACAGTTTCTTCTCTGCTGCCATCAGACTTTTGGATGAACCTGCCTTATATTAAACTGACCTATCTCTACACATTAACTATGGCTATAATACTACATTCTACACCCTGTCCTTTTCTTCTCTATGAACAGTATGCTGTATAGCACGCAAAAACAATACTTTTCACTGTGTACAAATACATGTGACAATAATAAGTCAAATCAAATCAGAGGTGGGAGAGAAGAGTTGAGATATAGATCAACCATAATGGGAGAACAAGCCAAGAGGCTGCATGGCCCACTCTTGTGTGTATGTTCCTATCTGGATATCATTGAAAGAGGCTTGGCACATGTGTGAAAGCATTTATATATCAAGCCCTCTCTCCAGTCAATTCATACTAATCCAGTTTTTAAAGAACTATCAGTCAACTAAACTAATGACTCACATAGTACCTCTCTGATTTTCTCCAGCATTCAAGATTAAACATTGTCAGGTCCATCAGCCTGATCAACCTTGGGTGCCTCAAACCAAGCTGAGGCCATTTGTGCATTTACATTCAAGGAGTAAATATCTAAGGCATTCATATCCACCATTGTATCATCTTTAACAGTCAAAACGAATACAAAACAAATATATTTATATTTCAGCCATATCTTACCCCTCAATCCTCACCACCACACTAAATCTTACAAAAGGACACATGGGGCTTTTCTGGTCACTAACAGAACTTATAAAATTTTACCGCGGGAATGTTGCTTGATTTTGTTTCTTTTTTTATAATGCATTTTGGCATTCAGTTGTGGTTTTAGTTAACTTGAGCTATATCTGACACCTGTAGAAGCCATCTTGCCAATGTTCTATACTTTGTGAAATGTTTATTTTTAACTCGGGAACTTTTTTTTTCCTACTCTGTAACTTATTTCCATCAACCAGCACGCCCCAATCTCTATTTTTGAAACCTTTCCTTATGCCGGAAAATTGAATCCATTTTTACAGAGGCAACAATAGCTTCTCCGCTAATGAAATATGATGATATATTGACTATTGATATGAATTGAGGAGTGGATAGGACATGAATGTTCCCACCAGAAACAACAGCAGGAATAGAATCCATCAAATGTTTTATATGATTCTATGATCTGAAATTTAAAAATAGAGAAGGATGGGAAATAGGATGATGTGGATCGCTCTGTCAGGGAATGGTGCAGTTAGAATGATAGGCCAAGAAGCTTCCTGCTGTGCTGTGAAGGAATGAAGAAGACGGGATGGAGGTGAAGGAGGGGGATGGAGGTGAAGGAGGGGGATGGGATGAAAAAAGGGGGCAGGGGGTGAAGGAGGGTGATGGGGAGTGAAGTCGGGGAATGGGGGTGAAAGAGGAGGAATAAAGTGGCTGGAGTTAAATGCCTCTGCTCCTGGTTCTCACTGCAATAGGCTGGGATTTATAGGTGTGCACCTCAAATTCCAGCTCCTATCCCCCACATGATATCTGTTCCTGCTTGCATGCTCTCTGATTCAAACTCCCATCATGGACTGTGGGCTGGCTCTCCTCTGACTCTCCTCACTGAACAAAAGAACAAAGAAAATTTCAGCCCTCCAAGCCTGCACCCACCATGCTGCCTGACTTAACTAAAACGCCCTACCTTCCAGGGACCGTATCCTTCTATTCCCATCCTATTCATGTATTTGTCAAGACGCCCTTAAAACGCACTACCTCCCTCCTACTGCAGTGAGTTCCAGGCACCCACCACCCTCTGTGTAAAAAATCTGCCTTGTACATCTCCTTTAAACCTTTCCCCTTGCACCTTAAACCTGTGTGTCTTAGTAATTGACTCTTCCATTCTGGGAAAGAGCTTTTGAGTATCCACTGTGTCCATGCCTCTCATAATCATGTAGACTTCTATCAGGTCGCCCCCCTCAATCTCCGCATTCCAGTGAGAACAAACCAACTTTCTCCAACCTCTCTTCATAGCTAATGCCCTCCTTAGGTAACATCCTGGTAAATCCTGGTAAATCTTGGTAAATCAGACACATGGCCACATGCAGCATGGGTAATGTTATTCTGAATGTGTGAATGTCACCATAGTGCCTGCACAAAATCGATAGCTGCAACACATCTGAAAAGTCCAGGGCTCTCATCTGTGTGCTTGGCTGGGAATAGTGATTGACATTCCTGCTGTGGGTAAGCTTAAAATATACACCTGTACCCTGTTTGCCTGTAAGCCACTATGAGAGGACTTGCATTTTGGGGGTCTCCTGGCTTTAGGGTTCCTGTGCTCAGGCGCTGTGTGTTTCATTGTAAATCCACCCCTGCTAAAGACACAAGAAAGAGAGACTCATGCTTTTGGATTTTGCTGTTAGCGCGAGTGGGCGGACACGACCACTACAGACTCAGAGTCAGGTTCAACAGCTTTATTTTAACGTCGACGGAGGTGCAGTCAGGACATACAACAGAACTGTCCCGAAATCACTCTAAAGGCCCGCCGCAATGGGCTACAGTTATACTCGAACTTTGATACATTATATGATTCAAATGTTAATGTTTTGTTTACAGTAATTGACTCTGACCATTCTGTTTCAATGTTTTCAAGTTTCGTAACAATATTTTGAAGTGTGTGTTAATCGTTTCTGTCTGGGTTTATCAATGGTCTAGAATCTCTGGGGTTTGAGCAATGGGTATTTGGCTGATTTTAGGAAGTCTGTGAGGCCAGGGAGGCTTCCTAGAGGTTTACTTGATTAGATTAGAGGTGCTGATTTGATTAGATGGGGGTGTGCTTTTAATTTAGTTTCTGTAGGTGCCATCCTGTCCAGTTCCCTTTGTGTGCTAGCCCTTGTTTGCATTTTAAAAACATGTCTTTTGCCTGCTTGTCTGGATCTGTTCCCTTGTGATCTTTAGTGGGGAGGTTCTGAGTGCAGCTTTAATCTGCTTCCATATTGTGCCCCCAATTTCAGAAATTTGTTGTCCGATAACAATGCCACAGGGGAGCAACGTATAGGTAAGGATTCAAGTAGCCTCAAGATGGGTGCATTAGGGGCAAAGTCATTGTAGAAATGGCTACGTTAATTTGGGTATGAATATAATATATTGAATGCATTTGGCTGGGGATAGAGGGTAGAAAAGTCAATTGGATTAAAGGCTGCCTTGGAGGTTAAGGGTGAAGAGAAGGAAAGTCTCTGTATGGAATATTGTTGATGACATTGACCAAGGCAGTTTTGGTTCTGTGAGAGTGACTGAATGAGGACTGAAGGGAATGAGAGAGCTTGGCCTACAGCTAGATAATGGTGACATCTCATAAAAACCTCAGTAAGAAAGGACAATTTGTGCTGGATTGTGAAGTGGGATGAATATGGTAGGTTCGCATACTTTTGTGGTTTGTATATTCTTTTTGTGAACAGTGAATGAAATATTTAGATGAACACCTGAACATACGAAATAGGGCAGAAGGAGGCCGTTCACCCCCTCTAGCCAACAAGATCATGGCTGATCTTTTTGTGCTTCAAATTCCACAATTCCATCTACCTCCGCTATTCCTTGATTCTCTTAGCTAATGAGAACCTATCTACTTCTGCTTAAGAATATTCAGTGACCCCACCTCTACCACCTTCTGAGGCAGAAGAGGCAGGCTTACCAAAAAATCTCTTAAGTGCCAAACGAGTGTGAAAATGGGAGAGCATCACACTTTTTTTGGGTTAGATAAAAATGGAATCTTACCTGACTCTTCAAAAAAATGAAGCCAAACCTGCTTCTCGCAGGAGGAGGAGTGGGGCCTTGCTTGCCAAAAGCCGGCAGATAACAGTAGAGGATGCCATTGTGCATGTGCAGATCTCTATGTTCCCCCCACCCCTCACTGAGGGAGACCATACATTATCCTCGCTGAGAGAACCTTCACCAATGAAGCCACAAAGTATTCTGTCCATTTTACAATGAACTTAAATATTACAATCAGGACGTGAGACTGATCTCGCCGGATATCCGGTGCTGGTAAGGTTGTGAGAGGTGTGAAATTGGGTGGGAACCTAATTTCTCGGCTCCCTTGCAACCTTACAGACACACTGCGCTCATCGCGGCCGGAGAGTTTTATAACTGCATGATCCTCTGAGAGAGAAAAATTCTCCTCATCTCTGTCCTGTTGTGAGTACTTTGTTCATGATTTGTAATTTATTGTACAATGCGTGGTCTTGTAATTGTCAGCAGTTTATTCAAAAGCAGCAGGATACAAAATTAAATTTGTCCATTGAAAATATACACGATCTTACCACATATGAGGAGAAGTAGGATATAATTTGCACAAAATAATTTCTCAATAACATCCTTGCAGTGAAAAGTGTCTGTAGAGAGCAATCCTGAAGATGTTATTGCATTAATGGTGTCTTAGACCAAAGGTCAAATGGGTTATTTGTACTTCAAATGGGATAATTGTCTTTAAACCATTCCTATCTATTTACATTTTTATAATTTGCAATTGGTTTAATTCTATTTCACACAGTTTCCAGATATCAGTAGGAATTAGTCAGAAAATCTCCAGCAGTTTTTGTGTCGTGATTTTTAACAGAAGAATTAACAGTTATAATATAATTTTGTTGTATCTCACACCCACACTTTTTTTTTCCCCTTTGGGAAATAATGGGAGTAGTGTTTGAAGGATTTCTGAGCTGATTATCAGCCCATTGAACTGAACTGAACGCTCTTTCCATGGCCAACAAGTCCTGGTGTTAGACTTGAACCCAGAGGTTGGGGTCCAGTGGTATGGGCACTGCCACTGCATCACGATAATCTCCACACTGTTAGTAATAACCTGCAGAGAATAACTGTGCACATCATGACGCATTCATTTTGTGTATTAAGTTAAGTTAAAGTTTATTTATTAGTGTCACAAGTAGATTTACATTAACACTCGATGAAGTTACTGTATAATTCCCCTGGTCGCCACATTCATGCGCCTGTTCAGGTACACTGAGGGAGAATTTAGCATGGCCAATGCACCTAACCAGCATGTCTTTTGGATTGTGGGAGGAAACCAAAGCACCCGGAGGAAACCCACGCAGACAGGGGAGAATGTGCAGACTCCGCACAGACAGTGATCCAAACTGGGAATTGAACCGGGGTCCCTGGCCCTGTGAGGCAGAAGTGCTAACCACTGTGCCACCATGTGGTAAATTGTGATTACAGTAAAATTTTAAAATGTCTCAATTCTCAGGAGAGTTCTGGTTATGCAGGCAGCATGAATTGCTTTTTGTGAAGCTTTTGAGATTGTATTTTCACTGAATATTTCAAGTTATTACTTTTCGAGACGAGCAGCAATGTCTATGTGCGGGTTCAGGATTCGCTGCATCACATGATTAAAAATGATGTCTATTTGGGAAGTGTGCCAGACATACATTTTAGCTTGTATCTGTTCACCTAATTATGAACCGTGCAAACAGGTCAATCAATGCATTAATCAGTATGTTACCAGTTTGAACTCTGTGCTGCAGCCTATGCAGCACCATCCCCATCCTGCCTTTCCCTTTCCAGGCTCGCAGTTTTTAAAGGGATCATGAACTACATACATGTTGAGTGCTGGATTATTTATTCTGGCTGTGGGTGGCATACTGGCACAGTGGTTCGCACTGCTGCCTCACAGCACCAGGGACCTGGGTTCAAGTCTTGGTTTTGCTGGTTCAGTGCATTGGCCATGCTGAATTCTCCCTCAGTGTACCCGAACAAGCACCAGAGTGTGGCAACTAGGGGATTTTCACAGTAACTTCATTGCAATGTTAATGTATGCCTACTTGTGACACTAACAAATAAATTTTGGTGCTACTCTATGTGTTTGGGCTTCTTATCCATATTTTGATTGGTGTTTAATACTGTACAGGAAATAGAAGAACTGTGTGAGAGCTAGTTCGCCACTAGAGAATAACCAGCCAAGTTATTCCCCCTCACCCTGACCCCTGTCCTGTTGTCCCATGATGTGCAGGTCACTTCTCTCTTGTCTCTTCCAAAATACACAAGGTGTTAGCATCTGAATTGTGTTCTCTGGTGTCGGTGAGGTTGAGTGAAGGTGAATTTTCATCTTCATTTTCTTCATTCTCCTCCTCCACTGACTGAGCAGGTTCCAGTTCTTGGGTATCTGAAATGAAAATGAAATGAAAAGACAGGACAAAGTGAACAGTATATGCTTATATCAGTGCTGGCTCCTCAATCAGGAAACATTCAGGGGTATGGGGCAAGTGGATGAGAGATAGAGGATTAGATATGATGATACCTTTACCATCGATTGCTTGCTTCAACCTGTTGTTACCAAAGGCCTCAATGATGGCACTTCTCATTTTGGCCAGCACTGTCTCTTCCGGGGGGGGGGGGGCGTTAAATGTACTGCCTCCCCTCCAGTTCTTTATTGCTGCCTCCTGTTATGTACTACCCTCTCCTGCAAAAAAAAGAAAATGTAAGACCATAATAAATGGGGAGAGCAGTAGGCCATTCAGCTCTTAGAGCCTGCTCCACCATTTAAATATGGTCATGGCTGATCAAACACTCACCAAGTCCACTTTCTTGCCTTCTCTCCGTAACCCTCAATTCCCCATTAAAACCTGTCGATCACAGCCTTGGGAATGTTCAAGGACCCGATCTCCACAACTTCCTGCTAAAGAATCTACAGATTCACCACTCTTTGAGAGAAGAAACTCTTTCTCCAATCCATCATAAATAAGCATCCCTTTATTCTGTGACTCTGTCCTCTGCTTCCACACTCTCCCTTGAGTGGAAAACTCCTCCTAACATTTACCCTGTCTAACCCCCTAAGAATCTTATATGTTTCAATTGTATCACATCTCATTCTTCTGAATTCCAAGGAATGCAGACACAAACTGTTTAATCTTTCCTCACATGGCAGTCCCTCCATACCCGGGATCAGCCTAGTAAACCTCCTCTGTACTGTCTCCAGTGATAATATATCTATCTTTAAATACGGGGACCAAAACCGTACAGAGTTCTAAATGTGTACTTTGTACGGTTGCAGTAATGCCTTTTTGTCAGTGAGGGTCGTGCCCTGTTTATGTTTGGGTATCATAATTAAATAGGTGGGAGTGTGCACAAGCTGTAAAATCAAGTGCACAATAAAGGCTAATTACAAAGAGTGTGAGAATCAGGTAAAGCATACAAGTTGCAGTGTTAATTCCTGATGGAAAGAGATTGTTGGTAGATTGATGGGATTGTGGTGAATTGAGCAGTGGTTGACGGAACAGTGCAATTGGCAGGATATAACATTTGAAATTAAATGCACTGAACTTGACAATTTGTGAGAGATCGATAAAATTCCTCCTGCATGGCTGTTATATATTGAAGTGGTTGCATGTTTGCTTTAAGAGCTGATTTGATGGTGATGTTGTTGGGGTGTTTCACAGGCTCCTGCTTAGTTTCATTTTGTACTCTGTATGGGCAACAGCTCCTTCGTAATTCTGTTATTAGTTGAATTGATGTGTCCACACTACAGTGGCGATTCTCCTGGCCCACTGTGCTGCTTGAGTAGCGCAGCGGGCTGGGAGACATCAGCAGGGGACCTGTAGCGGGACTCGCGACTGATGCCCAGCCAATCGCGAGCCTGGCAGGCCATGTTTTTTGATGTAATCAACCCCGTGCCGGAAATCAGCGCGAGGCTGATTACAATCTGGAAATTCATTTTTCCAGACGGTTAGTGAGCCCGGGACAGTATTCTCCGAGCTCGCTACTGTCTCCCCCAACTCCGCTGGGAGAGGTTACCAACAGCACTGGTCCCCATCAATCACCCACCCCAGTGGGGGCAGAGGTCATTGAGGCCCCCCTCCCAGTGACGCACTGAGTCCTGGAGATTCATTAAGCTAAGCTCGCCCAAAAAACCCGTGGGAAAATCTCCTACGTTCCTGCCCGTTGGGTTGACTTAGTTTTTTTGGGGAGAATCACCCTGCAGACCTTTTCCCTTTTGTGTAAGACCCACAATCCCTAACATAGTTGGGACACGACAAGCCCCAGGTTCTTGCAGCTATATTCCTGTCATTGACCGCCTTTCTCTTCCCACTGCCTCCTGAACGTAAGTCTACAGGACCTCCTGCCCCGTTCCCCCCCTTCCCCCCATCACCCACCCCCCTTGCCTCACTTGCTAAGGAGGTCCCTTCTCCATTCCACCTCTTTCACCCACGCCTCCAGTACATTGTCTGAAAACCGTGATTTGGATTTCCTACCAAGACCAGACGTTGCTGAATCCTCCACAACCCACTCTTTTGAAAATACTGTCACCGCCTCAAGCAGCCATAATTCAACACCCCCTGAACAGGTGAAAGCTGCCTTTACAATAGACACTACATTATTTAAGGGAGAACGATGGCCTGGTGGTATTATCGCTAAACTACTAATCCAGAAACTCGACTAATGTTCTGAGGATCCGGGTTCGAACCCTGCCACGGCAGATGGTGGAATTTGAATTCAATAAAAAAAAACCTGGAATTAAGAATCTTACTGATGACCATGAAACCATTGTCAAAAAATCCCACCTGGTTCAATAACATTCACAAATCTGGTCCTTACCTGGTCTGGCCTACATGTGATTCCAGAGCCACAGCAATGTGGTTGACTCTCAACTGCACTCGGGCAACTGGCAATGGGCAATGAATGCTAGCCATCCAGCAACGCCCATGACCCACAAATCAATAAAAAAAAATCAGGGCCCTCTGCTGACGTGTGCAGCTAATGAACAGCATGGCTATTATACAACAGTCAGGAGACAGCATTGATTTGACATTGTCTGCATTGTAGTCAAAGGGTGCAGGTTAATCAAGTTTCTCGATGCTGCTTGATTCGCTACTTGTCTTACCTAATTTACCCCACTTTTGCCTTTGCTTCTATCTGTAAATTATGATAACTTTGATTAAAATCTGTTTGATTATTGGAGCCGTTCCATTTACGTCTGCGTGTAAAGTTTTAGATAAAGGCATGGACATTTATTTTAATCGTATGCAGATTGTCCAAATGTGCCTCATTTAATCCTAAACTTCTCAGTCATTCCTAAACTTATCCTGAAGGTTCTGGCAATTTACTTGAACAAATTGCACATAGACTCATAGAATCCTACAATGCAGAAGGAGGCCATTTGGCCCATTGAGCCTGCACTGACCACAGTCACGTCCAAGCCCCATCCCCATAACCTAATGCATTCACCCTAGCTAGTCCCCCTACACTAAGGGGCAATTTAGCCTGCCCAATCCATCTAACCAGCTCAACTTTCGGACTGCAGGAGGAAACTGGAGTAGCTGGAGGAAACCTACGCAGACACAGGCAGAATGTGCAAACTCCACACAGACAGTGACCCAAACTGGAAATCGAACCCGGGTCCCTGCCACTGTGAGACAATGGTGCTAACCACTGTGCCACCCAGACGCGATTCATATTGCTGCAGATTAGCCTAATCTCTGGAAGGTGCAGCAATATCTGTTGATTGCTGAGCAGATTTGGCCTGGTGCTATTGACTTGTCTGGATGTGGTAATGCTCGAATACCAAGTAGGCTGGTTTCAGTTAGTAGGTAAGACTGCGATCTGAGGGAACAGCCTCGGAGTAAAGAGACGGCTCTTTAGAACCACGATGAGGAGAAATTGTTTCAGCTAGAGGGTGGTGAATCTATAGAATTCATTGCCACAGAAGACTGTGGAGGCCAGGTCATTGCGTGTATTTAAGACAGATAGATAGGTTCTTGATGGTAAGGGGATCAAAGCTTACAGAGAAATGGCAGGAGAATGGGGTTGAGAAACCTATCAGCCATGATTGACTGGTGGAACTCGATGGGCTGAATGGCCTAATTCTGCTCCGATATCTTATAGTCTTATGCCTTATTGATTCCATTCGAGGCATGGGCACCTTACTGCCTAAATGTTTTATATTTTCTGTACCTGGGTGATGTAATAGCCGCAAATCTGCCTCATTGTTTACAGGGCACAGCACATCTTTCCTGTCCTGTTCCTTTGATGGTGAAACATATGTTGATATGGTGAATTAAGTTTTCTTTGGAGAGTATTTGGAGAGTATCAGAGATCTATTCGGCTTGTGCAGGGATAAGGCAGTCACAAATAGTCCTCACTGTGTGAGTGCCGTTCATTGTATTTCACAACAGAGTTACCTTTGATTTTCCCTTGAAGCATCAAGCCAAGGTTACCTGAATATTCGTGAAGATCATACAGCACAGAAAATGGATGGAGGAACTGCTGAACGTTGAACATGGAAGCAGACCATATAACATGAAGTTGCTTATTGCTTCCAAGCCCATACTTATACTTTGGAACTTCATGTTTTTGGTGTGCTAGTTTAAAGTAACTAAAGTTTATTGATTAGTGTCACAAGTAGGTTTACATTAATGCTGCAATGAAGTTACTGTGAAAATCCCCGAGTTGCTACACTTCGGCGCCTGTTTGCGTTTGCTGAGGATGAATTCAACATGGCCAATGCACCCAACCAACGTTTTTGGACTGTGGGAGGAAACTGGAGCACCCAGAGGAAACCCGGAGAACATGCAGACTCCACACAGACAGTGACCCAAGCTGGGAATCGAAGCCGGGTCCCTGGGCTGTGAGGCAGCCCCTCGCCGGCTCTGATTCCCATGGTGGGCAGGGCGATAAAATTCTGGCCATGGAATCTCGAAAGAGATTTAAATAGGTTGAATGAGTAGGAAAAAAGTAGTATAATGTGGGAAAATATGAACTATTCAACATTGGCAGGAAGAATCAAATGGCAGAATATTACTTAAACGAAGAAAGATTGCAGAACCCTTAGGCACAGAAGGATCTAGTACATGAAAAACATAGTTAATATGCAGCTACAACAAGTGATTAGGAATGCAGATGGAGTGTTTATTACAAGGTGTGCAGGGGGGAGGTGAGATTTTCTGGTTTTGGGGTGAGTGCGACTGGAAAATCCTGCCCATGGAATTTTTCCCACCGCGGAGGCTTCATTAGTTACGCAGCCAGATGTTTTGCACTGTATTCCATGGCGGGAAAGACCTGAGGCGCATAGTCAACTGTAATATCTGGGTGCCATATTGGTCAGAATTTTGAATGGACCATCTCACACCAAGTTGATCTTTCTCTACACCCTAGTTATGGCTGTAAGACTGCATTCTTCACTCTCTCCTTTCCTTCTTCATGAACGGTATGTTTTGTCCGTATAGCGCGCAAGAAACAATACTTTTCACTGTATGTTAAAGTGTGACAATAATAAAACAAATCAATGCTCAGAACAGACCAGGCAAACCCAAATCAATTTCTTGCTTGCTCCAAAAACCACATTCATGTTTAAATTCAATCAATTCTAGGTCCCCACAAGGGAGACAAACAAGATCCAAGCTGACCAGATAAGGTATTGTGCCCCCACCTTGGGCTTGATCCGACCTGACACTTGATCTTAGCTAAAAGGCTGGGAAATGATCTCGAAAACCTGTGTACAGCTTTAGTTATACAAAGCCCTGGTTACACTGCACCAATGATACTGTGAAAAGCTCTGGATATTACATCTAGGAAGGTGTCCTCAGAGAGAGCACAATGTGGATTTACTGGAATGATATCTGGATTCCAAGGATTAAATTATGAGGAGAGTTGTCATCCCTGGACTTTGCAAGGTTAAGATGGGAACTAAACAAAGTTTTCAAGATATTAAGAGGGACATATAGGACAAATAGAGAGAAACCTTTCCCACTGGTTAGGGAGTCTAGGATGGGGCCTAGTTTAAAAATTACAGGCAGAACTTTCAGAGTGAAAGTAAGGAACCCTTTTGTCTCCAAGGTGGTACTAGTTTGGAAGAATCTTTTGCAAATGTCAATCAAAGCTGGATTAATTGTTATTTTTAAAATTGAGATTGATAGATTTTTATTAACAAAGGTTATTTAGGGATATGGGGCAAAAGCCTATTTGGAGTTGAGTCACAGATCTACCATGATCTCATTTAATGGCAGAACGGATAACAGGGCTTAAAAAGGCCTAACTCCTATCCTATCTTCTATATCCTATGTTCCTAACACTGGAGAGAAGTGATTGGATAAGGAGCAGCGACCTGTGTATATTTTCCAGCTGATTATGACTATGCATCAGTAAAATGCTGAGATTTATTGGATGGAATTTGTTAAATGGACACTCTGCTAAGTGTCATGTTCTCGGCTCTAAGGAAAAGTTAGAATCACAGAACCTTGCAGCACAGACGGAGGCCATTCGGTCCACCATGCTTGTTCCAGCTTTTGAAAGAATCATAGAGTCATAGAATTCGTACAGTGCAGAAAGAGGCCATTTGGTCCATCGTGTCTGCACCAATAACAATCCCTTCCTGGCCCTATTCCCACAACCTCACATATTTATCCTGACACTAAGGTGCAATTTAGCCTAACCTGCACGTGTTGGACTGTGGGAGGCAACCGGAGCACCCGGAGGAAACCCATGCAGACACAGGGAGAACATGCAAACTCCACACAGACAGTGAACCAAGGCTGGAATTGAACCCAGGTCCCTGGCGCTGTGAGGCAGCAATGCTAACCACTGTGCTGCCCCAATTCCAATAACCAGTTCGTCTGATCCTCCAGCTTTTTCCCCCTTAGCCCTGCCATCTTTTTCCTTCTTAAATATATATCCTTTTCCCTTCTGAGTGTCACAATTGACTCTCCTTCCTTCTAATAAATCTTATGAACCCTCTCTTTAGCCAGTTATCTTGTTGGATGTGCACTGATTGCTTGGGACTGTCTAAAGTCATCTGAGGCTTGATTCTATTCTTGTTGTATTGCGTATCTGTGGTCCAGCCAGATATATTCCATTCAATCTGGCTCATTTTATTCCCTTTTTATGCTATTGACAGAGTTGAGAGCTGAATTCTGCTGATTTTTTTTGCATGCGATTTGTTACATTTTATAGTTTGTACCAGTAAGCTCAAACTGCGTGCTTTGATGTTCCTCTCTATGGCTGCTGTCACTGCTAGGAATTGTTGAAGCATAATTATTTTCCTTTCCCTGTTCCGATTTTTTTGGTTCAAGTTTTAATATTTTGACTTGTTAAAAGAAAACTGAAATCTATTTTAAAAACGTCTTTAGGAATAATAAGAGTTGTGGTTCAAACAGTTCTGTTACTGAAAGTGGGTTGGGTGCAAAAAGAAACGGATGGATCTCAGAGATGGTTATTAAGAGTAGAAGTAGCATGTTCCAAATGAAATGATCTCGGCTAATCTTTGCAGTCCTATTACAATATATGAAGCAATGTTAAGGGTAATTTTTATGTATGTTCTTTCATTAATCTATAATGTTATGCATTGGAGAGGTATATTCAGCAAGTAATACTGTTGACTTCAACTGCGACTGCACTTTCACGTTTCTGCATTTATGTGTTTGATAGATTCCTTGGGTAATATCTGCTTCACCAGTCCATTACTAAAGACGCTGATTATACACATTAACCATCCAGATCTTATCTTATTATCACAGTCATTTCCAAGCTTTTGCTGCTGTTATGTTTCAGTGTGTCGTGACTGCAAAGATTTTATTGTCTCAGATAAATCCAGGATGTGGTTAACCCTATCATTGCTACAGCAACACCGTCATTGTAGAAATGGAACAGTAACTACGGTGCGGCGAGAAGTGCCATTAATCAGAGGAACAGCAGCAACAATCTAGTGAATGCCGCCAAAAGTGAGGAAGATAAAGTACTGAGTAAGGCCAAAAGTGGCTTCCAGAAAGACACTTGCGTAGGTGTGATAAGCCAAACATCCATTTGTTATGACTCAGTGAGTTATCCTCTTGAGAGACAGGTTGATTGGTGGAAAGCACTGTCATTGAAACTGTCCATCTCCGACTGGATTCTTCCCACGTTGACTTTGTTTTTGGCAGGTTTGGGTAAGAAGAGCTTTGTTGATTAAATGGAGCTAGCTGACAGCGGTAACACTGTTGCTCAGAGGTTTGCCATCATTGGAAGGCTCACTAAGCTGAGTTCTGCTGCTGTGTTTGAAATGCCGTAGTTAGTTAAAGGGGGCACCTGCTCACTTGTGCATCTCTTTGCACTGTAACTTTTAACATAAGCCCATAAAATATAGGAGCAGCATTAGACCATTCGGCCCATCGAGTCTGCTCTGCCATTCGATCATGGCTGATATGTTTCTCAACCCCAGTCTCCTGCTTTTTCCCCGTAATCTTTGATCCCTTTACCAATCAAGAACCTGTCTACCTCTGTCTTAAATGCAGTCAATGACCTGGCCTCCACAGCCTTCTGTGCCAATGAATTCCATAGATTCACTACCCTCTGTCTGAAGAAATTCCTCCTCATCTCAGTTCTAAAGGGTCATCCCTTTACTCTGAGGCTGTGCCCTCAGATCCTAGTCTCGCCTACTAATGGAAACTTCTTCCCCATGTCTAGTCTAGACCCAGACTCCTCAGACTCTGACAATAATGTGGAAAGACCCTACACTGGGTGAGGAGAGCAGAAAGCAAATGGTTTTGTTAACGTTACTGACAAAAGTAAGGGCCAGAGGATCAGACTTTGGGAGACTGAATACGGCAAGTTGCATTATCGTCTTGTGGAAACATTGAACGAGGAACGTTCTGAACAGTGAAATCTCCAATCAGCCAAGAGTTATTTCACATTATAGGAGAGGGAGGTGGAGAGACAGAAGAGATTTGGGTAGGAAATTCCACAGCATAGGACCTAAGCAGTTGGAGGTATGGCCATTGGCTGGCAATCTGTACAGGTGGCTGTGAACTGGGGGGTGGTGGTGGTGGTGGTGGTGGTGGTGGGGGGTGGATGCAGGGATGGGTGGTGACTTGCTGGGGGGAGCAGCATTGGGGGTTTGGGGGTTAGAAGTGCAAGTGAGGCTCCAGAGGAATCTTCTCAGTTAGTCATCGCCCAATCTTGCATCACTTAGGGTACACTTCATAGAAGTAATAGATTGGAAGCTGGACCAAATATTAGTTTGCTTAAAGGCTAGATGTGGTACTAAGAAATAGTTTCAGTTAGAATGTGTGAAATTATTGGGAGCTTCAGTGAATTTGTTAAAAAAATTGACCATTATGATTTTAGAATTCATTTCGCTAGCCATTTGCACCCTAGTGCATTTAGCTGATGACATTAGGAGGTGAATTTTGTGTTGTAGAGGCAAAGTACAATAACACAAAAGTAAACATCAAGTTTTGCTTGATCATTTAATGGTTAATTTATAATTTCACTGATATGGATGAATGACAATGCCAGGGACAGGTGACTGTCTGTGTGGAGTTTACATATTCTCTCCGTGTCTGCGTTGGTTCCTCCGGGTGCTCCGGTTTCCTCCCACAGTCCTAAAATGTGCGGGTTAGGTTGATTGACCATGATAAATTGCCCCTTAGTATCAGGGGGACTAGCTAGGGTAAATAGGTGGGATTATGGGGATTGGAGCTGGGTGGGATTGTGGTTGGCGCAGACTTAATGGCTGAATGACCTTGTTCTGCACTGTAGGGATTCTATGGTTCTATGATAAAGGGTGACGCACTTTGAAACACTTGTAATGATATCAAAGCTGGATTAGTGTACTTAATCTAAGGTATCTTGACTAGAATAGAATCTATAGACATTTTGGGTTAGCTCTTTATTGCCCATTAAAGTAGACTGATATTGGGAACCAATCTCTTGCATGCTAGGATGCTCTGTGGTGACACAGTGGTAAGCATAGCTGCCTCACAGCGCCAGAGACCCGGATTCAATTTCTGACTTGGGTCACTCTGTGTGGAGTCTGCATGTTCTCTCCGTGTCTGTGTGGGTTTCTTCTGGGTTTCCCAGTTTCATCCCAAAGCCCAAAAGATGTGTTAGTTACATGCATTGGCCATGCTAAGTTCTCCCTCAGTGTACCCAAACAGGCACCGTAGTGTGGCGACTAGGGGATTTTCACAGTAACTTCATTGCAGTGTTAATGTAAGCCTACTTGCAACAGTAAACAGAAGTAGCAACCTGGCACTCTGCCACTGCCCAAGGGGCAAACTGGCACTGCCCACTGGGCACTGGGCAGTGTCAATGGGTTAGGGCCATCAGGGGCAAGACATACTGAGAGACGGGGTCTTTGTGGTAATGGGGGGCGGGGGTGACCCACTGCACTCTGCACTGGGATCGTGAGAGAGGGAGGGAGGAGGGTGATAAGGGTTGGCCATTGGGGAGAGGTTGGGGCTGGCCATGGGGAGACGTAGCAGGGCCAGTGTGATCATTGGGGTGGGGGTCAGGGCTGGCCCCTGAGAAGATTAAAGTGGTGCTGGCCTGGGGAGGAGATTGGGGCTGGCCTGGGGGTGGGGCATAGCGGGTGTCAGGAGGCCAGTGATTGGGGGGATCTGGGGACATTGGAAGGCCAGCGATTGGGTGGCTGGCAATGGGGGGGGGGGGGGGGGGCGTGCACATGCACTGATCTCCACACTGCCAGATTGGCACATGCTCAGTGGCCCGCTCAGCACTATGCTGCCAGCTCTCGGGCGTCAGTAGGCTCCGCCCTCCACTTTTCAGAGTAAATCATGCTAGGTCATTCTGTATTGCTCAGAGTGTCGGAAATTCATTCAGGTAAATATGCCCAAAGAGCGGGCAGGAAATACTCTCGTCTGTTGGAAAGTTCGTTTCGTTTTGGGAGAATCCCGGCGTTCCTTCTTTAACTTGTCAAGGTTGTTCATAATTTTGAACACCTCAACAAAGTCACCTTTTAATCTTCTCTGCTCCAAAGAGAATAAGCCCAAGTTCTCTAATCTTTCCTTTCATCTAGAATTCCTCATTCCTGGTATTATTCCAGTAAATCTCCTTTGCATTCTCTCTCTGGGGCTTCTTCCTTAAGTAAGATGCCCAGAGCTGAACACAATACTCCAAACGTGGCATGTCCAATGGTTTTAGAGGTGTAGCATCACTTCTTTGGTTTGAAACTCTGCCTGTTTTTGTAGATCCAAGGATCCTATAAATCTTCTTAACCATTTCAGCTTGTCTGGCCAGCTTCAGAGGATTATGCACTTGAATCCTGAGGTCCCTCTGCCCCTGTCCTCACCTCAAAGTTGTACTGTTGAGCCTGTACCGTCTCCTCATGTTTCTTCCACCAAAATGCATTACCTCAGATTTTGCTCTGTTGAAATGGTGCAGGGTCTGTTTTTGTCTGATTATGTGATGCGATGTGCCGTGGGACGTTTTTCCACATGAAAGGTGCTGTATAAATGCAGGTTACTGCTTTGATGCAGTTGCCCAGAAGGAGGTTGAAGGCATAGTGGGAAAAGCTGCCAAATCTCTCACTGTTTGAGCAAAGAGCTATCAAGCAATCCTTACCCTTCAGAGTAACTTATGGGACTTCCCCTTGGTTAACTAACTTCAACAAAGTCAAGAACCTGATCTTCACCTAAACTCCGGGAGAGCTGACTTCACAGAAATATCTCTTCAAAGGGCTGCTACAATGAGTAAACTACCTTTCAAGCAACTCTCCAGTGTGAATGTGGGCATTGCCTTAATCTAAGTTATGATACCAATTGTAAGCTTTAAACATCAAGGTGGTGCTGGTGGGTGGCAACTTCTTGCAAGCTATGCTCAGCATACTTTCTAATCCTATCTTTTACTCTTGTTCTCTCTCTTTTCCTTCTCTATGAACAGTATGCTTTGCCTGTATGGCGCGGAAGAAACAATACTTTTCACTGCGTGCTAATACATGTGACAATAATAAATCAAATCATATCAGATAAACTTCACTTGTGGGGGAAAGAACGAAACATGCACAAAAGGAATATGATGTTGAAGAAATTATCACTACAGTAGGCACAATGGTTCTTGTATGTATGACCTGCCTCCACGGCCAACACGTTTTATTTTACAGCACTATCCCTTTAAGTGTGTAAGAGGCAATTACTGTAGGATCATTAATATGCATGAAAGGTTAATTGGATGATTTAAAACAATAATACCTGGTTTATAGCAACATGTTCATGATGCATTTGATTAATACCTTTTGATCTGAATTTTTTATTGAAGATATTAGGACTATGACACGTTTCTGGTCCTGCCATATGGTTAATTAACAGAGGGCTTAATTGTTCGAACGTTACTTGCTTGACATGTTAATTTTGCTGTACCTGACGGGATAAATCATAATCATTATTTTAGAATATATTTCTGTTCATCCTTCCAGAGGCATAATTATATAGGAATTTGAATTGGCGTGTGATTTGCGATGTGTTCTGGCTCCATGTTAAGCATTTTATTAATTTTCTTTAACAAAAAAAAGAGCTAATCTGATGCAATTATCCCGATGAGGTACAAGTTAACACAGTTAAGATTAAATTAATTAACTGAGATAGTAAATGGTTTCCTCTGAATTACGGATGCACATGCCATTTGCTATTGAGTTGTTCCATCCTTTCACAGCTGCTTCCAACACACATGAGAATTGTTTACCACTCAAGGTATCAGATTAACATCTTTTAGTGATGGGGCTAATTCGGGTCATTAGAACATAATATTTACGGATTGTACCTATTACAGACAGACGTGACAGAACAATTCAATGGAAGTTATTTTTCCTTCTTCTCATGGTCTGGTGTGGAATTGGTTTTTGGTTTGTAAACTTATTTATAAAGCCTACAGTGAAAGTGAATTGCTGGAACAGAAGCTTGAGTGATGCAGTCAACTTGTGATGCATAATAGGCAGCAATTCATGTCTCTTTTCTCTAAGCATTTCAATATTTTGACGCCCTCGTGGGAATGCTCTGGATGTTTCAGTGTCTTCCTCTTGTTCTTGTCCAAAAAGCCCACAACTGTATGCTCCAAAAGGGGGTGCTGCTCAGTGATTTAGGAGCAGCACACAGCTCAGTTACCCTTTCCCGGGCCCCCAAGGCACTGAGGCCAATAAAATAAAAACCACTGCGCGTGCTGGAAATCCACCATCAAAAGAACAAATGTTGGAAATACTCAGCAGGTCTGACAGCAGCTATGGAGAGTGACAGAGTTGATGTTTCGGGTTGGGACCTTTTCATTAGGAACTTGTTTTTTAATTTGTTCATTGGAGTCGCTGGCTAGGCTGGCATTTTTTATTGACCACCCCTGAGGGCATCTAAGAGTCAACCATGTTGCTGTGGGTTTGGAGTCACATGTAGAGCAGGCCAGATAAGGACGGCAAATTTTCTTCCCTAAAAAGCTTCAGTCAACTGAATGGGTTCTTCCTGACAATTGTTTCACTGTCATAATTAGAGTTTTAATTCCAGATTTATTTTACCGAATTCAAATTTCACCATCTGCCATGGTGGGATTTGAACCCAGGTCACCAGAGTATTACACTGGTTCTCCGAATTAGTTGTTCAGAGACAATACCACTACACCATTGCCTAGCATAACACCACACTTCCTGGGTTGGGATCAGCTAAACACAGACTATTGGATCCATTCTGGGCCTTTTTTGAGCTGTGGGGCTGGATGAGTCCCCAAATTAACTTTTAAGTGAATAATAAATGCCTCGGATGCTGTAGGCTGCTGGCTTTGTGAGTCATTTACCATTCCCCTACTAATCACGAAGAAACAACAAGTCACTAGGAACGCTTTGAAAGTCTTGGCTTGCCAACATTGAAAATATGTTTTGGAAATGCTGAATTGAAAAGAAAAACAAGGAGAGTGATTAGCATTATGGCCTCACAGCTCTGGGGACACGGGTTCCTTTGCAGCCTTGAGTGAATGTCTGTGTGAAGTCTGCACGTTCTCCCTCTGTCGGCATGGGTTTCCTCTGCGTGTCCTGGTTTCCTCCTACGGTCCAAAGATGTTTAGGCCAAATTGTCCATTGGTGTCCAAAGGTGTGTAGGTTAGGAGGATTAGTCATGGTAAATGCGCAGGGTTACTGGGATAGGGCAAGGGAAAGGCCCTGGTTAAGATACACTATCAGAGAGTCGGTACAGAATCAATGGGCAGAGTGGCCTCTACTGGACTGTAGCGATTCTATGAAAACAAGTCATTTTAAAACATAGTGAAGAACAGCAAGAACAGTTTTGGACATAGCTGTGAAGCAGGAATAGCTTTTGGAATGGATCCGTGCTTACTCACGTCCCCCGCTGGTTAACTTTATTTATTTTGGTGCTGTCACTCCAGTGACAGGATCTTACTGTTGCACAAATTCCCGCAACTGAGGGAAGTAGGTTCCGCACAGAGTTCTGCACAAGATGTCAAACTACAGTAAGAATCTGCATTTGGCTCAGCTTATATTGCACTCGTGGCTGAGGCATTGCTTCATTTGGTGTGACATATGAATCACAACCAACTGTATGATTATTTTGTTAAAGCCATGAACCCTGATATCATTACAGCATTGTGAAAAGCCATTGACCATTTTTAATTAAGCATTAGAAAATGATATGACAGTTGTGGTAAAATTGGGAAATTCAGATATTTTAAGGCAAGGACTGGCAGAGTCTGAATAACAATCGTTCCTATTCTCCAGCTGTGCTTTATATCATTGTTACTAACATCCTAGACAGCTTCTCAATTCCAGTTTATTAGAATTAAGCAGTCAGCCACCTCATAAGCTAACATTATTTCCCATACCAACATTAATACTTTCTGCCATATTGTTGACTTCAGTGCTCACCTTCAAACTAACCCAATGTTATCCCTTCTACCTCCAGACTCCGCCCCACAAAGTTTGTGTAGTAAAACCTTTTAAAAAGGGAGAAAGGAATAAATCAATTAACTGTAGTCTGCCGAACATTGGTAGTGAATAAATATCCCAAGGCTTTAATACAGGAAAGAATTAACACTTCTGTAGAAAGGCAATATTTGTGATGCAGTGAGTAGCTTTCATGCCTCTGAGCTAGAATCTCCGGGTTCGAGTCCCACTCCAAGACTTGATGGTCAAGGAAGGTGTGTTCATAACGCGGTCAAACAGGTTCAGTGTGTCAACCTGCAAATCCTTCCAAATGCAATTGGCAGTAAAAGTGGGAGAGTCACTTGGTCAGCCATGCTTGATGTGGGGTGGCGTCTCTCAAGCCGTAAGCCCCCTGGCAACACACTAGTGACTTACTACATCAATTAGCAGTTATGGAAATAGACTACTCTGCATTAGTGCACCACTAGGTGCGACAAGAGAATTGGAAATGGAGAAAGACAAAAAGAACAACAAATCGATTTGTCAAAGGGAAGTTGTTTCCAACAAGTATAATAGATCTCATTGAAGAATTGATAAAGAAAATGTCAAGTACGCAGATTGTTCAAAAGACATTTTGTAAAGTGTTAGCCAGGAACCGTGTTGTTGAAATGAAATCACATTTCACAACTTCATGATAGCTCTAAGTGCTTCATTCTCAATGAAGAAGTATAGTCACTGCTGCAAGAAAATGTGGCGACCAGTTTGCACACAGTAAGGTCCCACAAACAGCAATGAGATAATGCATTTTAATAATGTTAGTTGAAGAATAAATATTGGCCAGGACATAGGAAACCTCCCTAGCTCTTAATGCAATCTTTTTCATTCTAAGAGGGCCTTGGTTTGATATCTCATGTGAAAAAGGGGCACCTCCGACAGTGCGGTAACCCCCCCAGTACCAAAGTGAAGTGTCAGCCAGCCTGGACTACATGCTCAAGTTCTTGGAGTGGGATTTATAACCTTCTGATTCAGGAGAAAATGAGCCAAAACTGCCACTTGAATAGAGGGTGGAAAATCAGAATTTACAGACAGCACAAGAGTAAGCATAGTTTACTGCAAAGAGACAAATTGAGCAGTGCATAGGACATAAGGAAAGATCGAGTGGGTGCAGCCTAGTTAAAACTTAGGGTGACAATTATTTGAGGGACTTGCTGCTGACCTTGTCTGATAAGTTATTTAAGTTGATTTATTATTGTCACAGGTATTGGGATACAGTGAAAAGTATTGGCTCTCGTGCATTGTACAGACAAAGCATACTGTTTATAGCTAGGGTGTAGAGAAAGATCAACTAAATGTGAGATAGGTCCATTCAAAAGTCTGATGGCAGCAGGGAAGAAGCTGTTCTTGAGTCAGTTGGTATGTGACCTTTTGTATCGTTTTTCCGATGGAAGAAGGTGGAAGAGAGTATGTCTGGGGTGCGTGGGATCCTTGATTATGCTGGCTGCTTTTCTGAGACAGCAGGAAGTATAGGTCCCTGGCAGTCTAATCACTGTACCACTTGTTCTCAACATTATAGATGGGTGGGCGAATGGGAGGTATTGGTGCAATGGGGGCTTTATTAAGATAAATAATGATGAACCATTTCCACTGATTGGAAAAGAAGTAACCAGAAGGCATAAATTAACATCACCAAAAGAATGAAGGCGGAGGTTAGGATCAACTTTTCGACAGATTGTTGCTAGGATCTGTAATTTCCTACCAGAAACTACAGTGGAAGCAGCAGCGTAGTTTTATCATTAAAGGTGGGAGAAGGATAGCTTGAAATGATGTGGAAGGATGTGGAGGCATTGGAGAGGGTGCAGAGGAGGTTTACCAGGATGTTGCCTGGTATGGAGGGGAGGTCCTATGAGGAGAGACTGAGGGATTTGGGGTTGTTTTCATTAGAAAGAAGGCGGCTGCGAGGGGACCTTATTGAAACATATAAGATGATTAGAGGTTTAGATAGGGTGGAGAAAGCTAGCATGAGGGGGCATAGCTTTAAATTAAGGGGTGGTAGTTATAAGACGGATGTCAGAGGTAGGTTCTTTACCCAGAGGGTGGTGAGGGATTGGAATGCTCTGCCTGCTGCAGTTGTAAATGCGCCTAGTTTGGGGGCGTTTAAAAGATCCGTGGATAGGTTTATGGATGGAAAGGGATTGGTTTAGGTTGGAGGGTCATTGCTTTTTAATTGGTTGGCGCAACATCGTGGGCCGAAGGGCCTGTTCTGCGCTGTAATGTTCTATGTTCTATGTTCTAAATAAGTTGATTCTTCACACCCATTGGAAAATTAACTTCAATGATCTAGTGCAGGTCTGACGGACTGTATAGCCTTTATCTATGTTGGGAAAATCTATAAAAGAACTTAACCCATCTGCTGCCAACTGATTGCAGTAGCAGTTGGAGCAATCCAATTCCCATAAATGAAGAAGTTTCAAAGCTCTGGACAATAAATACCCTGGTACATTTTCATGTTAATAAGGAGTACTCCTTCAGTCAATTAGAGCAAAGGTAAATTGACTTGAGAAATGCCCTTCCAGCTCTGAACTCCAGAAATTGTTAATACCATGTACACTGGCTTGTAATATTCAAGCTGCATTTTCTGTCTTTTCGCTCTGATTGGTGCTAGAAGCCACTTATTGGCCTGAATCTCCCAATATGAGGAAAGGTGAATGACTCAACTTCAGTCCCTGCTGCATGTTGGGTGCTCTGATCACAGTACTTACGCAGGAAGTTTAAACTTCCACACCTCGGACTGCCGCATAATTCCCTATGACAATGGGATGAGAGGATCGGAACCATACAGACTTGAGCTGCTTGCCCTATACTTACACTGGGTTTTACGTGGATTTACTTAGAGCTTTTCTGAGCAGGTATGAAGTGCAGCTTGAAATAAATCGACTGGCGTGTCAAAGCCACCTACACTCATGATAAGCCTGACACAGACTGACACCTTCCCTCCACTCCCCCATCCCTGACACAGGGGAAGGGAGATTTGCGGATAAGTGTTCAAATTCCACCAGGGGAGATAGTGACATTTAAAATGAATATTTAAAAAATTAGGAATTAGAAGTCCTACGACTAATGAAATCATTATTGTCTGTCATAAAAACCCATCTGGTTCACTCATGTCCTCTAGGGAAAGAAATCTGTTATCTTTACCTGGAGTGGTCAATGTGTGTGACTCCAGGACCACAGCAATGTGGTTGACTCTTAAATGCCCTGTGAAATGAAGGGATGGGCAATAAATGCTGGCCTGGCCAACGACTGTGAATATCCTGTGAATTACTGAAACAAAAACTCAACGCCAGTTCCCACCCCTAACACAGGTCAACATCCTCCCCCACCTTTGGCCCCTCTTTCACACAACCCCCAACTCTAACTGATTCACTCTCTCCCAATATTTGAACTGTATCCTTTCATCTGGAGACTGGTAAGTGGAGAGATAGATTGTGCTGGGAAGCCATGGAATGGTGAGTCCACCACATTGATCAGAGAACTGCATTGTCTATGATGTTCTACATGGAGGAAGACAGCTGAAACACTAATTTTCTCCACAGATGCTGCCAGATTTTCTGAATATTTCCAGCATTTTCTCTCTTGATATTAATTTTGTTTTGAATTGATTTATTATTGTTACAGGTATCAAGATACAGTGAAAAGTATTATTTCTTGCGCAATATACAATCAAAACTTACTGTTCATAGAGTACATAAAATCCCTAGAAGGAGGCCACTTGGCCCATCGAGCCTGCACCAACAACTATCCCATTCAGTTTCAATCCCCTCAACCCCATTATATTTATTCTCCTAATTCCCCTTGACACTAAGGGGCAATTTAGTAGGGTCAATGAACCTAACTTGTACATCTATGGACTGTGGGAAGAAACCAGAGCACCAGCACACAGACACAGGGAGAACGTGCAAACTCCATACATTCACTCGAGGCCGGAATTGAACCCAGGCCCCTGGCGCTGTGAGGCAGCAATGCTAACCACTGTGCCCACCATACAGAGGAGAAGGAAAGGAGAGGGTGCAGTTTATAGTATTGCAGTCACAGGTAAGGTAAAGAGAAAGCTCAGCTTCACATACAATAGAACTGTCCAAAAGCCTGATAACAGCAGGGAAGAAGCTGCTCTTGAATCTGTTGGTATGTGCTTTCAGGCTCTTGTATCTTTTTCCCATTGGAAGAAGGTGGCAGAGAGTGTGTCTTTGAATATGCTGGCTACTTTTCTCATCCAATTTACAGCAGGAAGTGTAGATGGGTGGGGGGGGGTCGTTGGTGAGTTTGTGTGAAGGACTGAGCTATGTTCGCAGCCCTTTGTAATTTCCTGTGGTCTTGGACAGAGCAGGCATCATACCAAGCTGTTGTATATCTGGATAGGATGCTATCTATGGTGCCTGATAATATTGTTTAACAACCGGGTACCAGCTGGAGCTTGGTATCCAGCTTTACCAAGGATAGTACATTAACCTTTTTTACCTTGTGTAAAGGCACAAGACTCTTGCATCCCTATAATGGGGAAGTGGGATTAGATTGCACAGGAATCATAATGTGGGCCATAAGTGCCACTATTGAAATGTTTCAGTCATTGAGGTGATGCAAGGTATTTGGCCAAGTGCCAGCAGCCATATCATAGAATAATGTACCACATTGCCAGCCTTAAAATATCACTGAAAGGAGTTGATCCCTGTTGGGTATTTATCAAGCTTCAGGATAATTTGAGCAATTTAACTAGGAGGCGATACTAGTTAATTTGCAGTGATTGTTGAAAGTTCTCTAAAAATGCAAAACTCACCCAAAAAACTTCTTATTTTCTAATCACTAAATAAAGCTCAACAAGTTACCTTTTAACAATTGATACTCCGGAGAGGATCCATAAGGACCATTGAAGAATATCACGAAGGAGGTGGTTTAGTTCATGCTACCCATCCCAATTCTTTGCTTGAGTAACACAAAACAAATATCACTACACTGCTCTGTCTCCATACTCCTGTATTTTCCTATTCTTTAAAGCACGTTTTAGTTATGTTGCTGCGACACTTTGCCTTCCCTCTCAACCTCTCGCCCCAGGGTCTTCTCATGTGGCTGGGTCAATGATGGCTGAAGCAACGGAAAATAAAACTTCTCTCATTAACCCAGCTTTTATCTGGAACTTTCATCTAATTCAGAGAATCAATTTCTATTTACTATTCTTGTCAAGTTCTTTGAGCGGAAGTCATTTATTTTAAATTTTATGTTTTATTATTGTCACAAGTAGGCTTGCATTAACACTGCATTGAGGTTAATGTGAAAATCCCCTCGTCACCACACTCAGGCGCCAGTTCGGGAACACTGAAATAGAATTTAGCATGGTGAATGAACCTAACCAGCACGTCTTTTGGACTGTGGGAGGAAACCCACACAGACACCGGGGAGAACTTGCAAACGTTGCATGGACAGTCACCCAAGCTGGGAATGGAACCTGGGACCCTGGTGCTGTGAGGCAGCAATGCTAACCACTGTGCTGTCTCTATACCTGCATTCTCTCTTTGGATTTTGGTCTCTTTCTCTATTCATGCATGGGATGTGGGCATTCCTGGCAAGGCCAGCATTTGTTGCCCATCCCCAATTGCCCTCGAACCGAGAGGCAGTTGAGAATCAACCCCATTGCTGTGAGTCTGGAGTCACATGTAGGCCAGACCAGGTGAGGACACCAGATTTCCTTCCCTAAAGGGCATTAGTGAAATGGTTTTTACAACCCTCAACAATGGATTCATGGTCATCCGTAGATTTTTGTTTCCAGTTTTTTTTACTGAATTCAAATTTCACCATCGGCCGTGGCGGGATTCGAACCCGGGTCCCCAGAACGTTACCTTAGGTTTTTGGATTACTAATCGAGTGACAACACCACGATGCCACTGCCTCCCCTACTCTGCATGTCATTATCCAGTCGTGCTGAGCTCTCCTTGAGAGTACCGAAATATGACTCAGTAAATAATAACATGTTTCATTTCATGTGAAGTACTGTGACACAGCTGGCATTCATTTTTATTTCGTGATGTTGCAATGTACATCTTACCATTTGCACATTCCATTTGCATCTGAGTGCACAGAGTGGAACAGATAAATTTAACGATTGTTTTTAAATGACTTGATGAAAACAACATAATGCAATGGATTGACACTGGGAAGAATTAAATATATAAATTTGTAGACTACTGATATTACATTTATTTTGTTTTTATTTAATAACTTTTATCATCCCATTCTTCTTTCTATCATCCCTTCTTGATTTGATCTGATTTGATTTGATTTATGATTGTCACATGTATGCGGATATAACAATCTCTTGTGAGCTTTTACAGCAGCAGCACAGGCCAACATTGGGCAAGTCTGGGATCTCAGCTTATTTCACAGGCTTTTTGCCACAGTCCTGTGTGACTTAGAGGAGGAGTATGCTGAAAGGCCTGCGGAGATTATGGGCTGATCTCACAATAAGTACATGATCTAAAGAAATATGGGTGAAAATAAAACTGAACTCACCAATGGAGAAACAAATAACTACTCATATATTGAATCCTTCGTGTCAGCAACATCGTCAAGAAGATGATTTTGGAGGGAGAGACCTCACATCACAGCTATGGGTTGAGAGGCGGTAGATTTAACACTGAGATAAGGAGGAACTACTTCTCGCAGAGGATGGTGAATTTGCGGAACTTGCTGCCTCATAGCGCAGTGGAGTCTGAATCATTGAATGGTTTCAGGAAGGAGATAGATATATTTTTGATAAAAATGGGTTAAAGGATATGGGGAATAGATAAGGAGATGGAGTTGAGACCAGGGAAAGATCAGATATGATCTAATTGAATGGCGGACCAGGCTCAAGGCCGAACAGCCGACTTCTCCGAATTCCTAAGTTCCTAGATTGGTTATTATTGGTACCCCTAGTTAGTAATTGCCGTAGTGCCTTCTTGGTCCTGGAATAGTGTAAAGATGGGGAGCTAACGGGGGAGTAGAGACAAATTATTGAAAAGAAAACAGCTAACAATGAACTATTCAATTGGCAGTGTCTAAAATTACTCAATTGAATTGATAAATATGGTCTCCCATTGGCATTACAAAAATTCAACATTTGAATGGACCAGACTGTGCTGCTGTTTCACCGATGTACCCTTTTCTTCTGTAAGCAGGAGTCTATTTGATTAGCTGAGAATGCCAGAATCAGATCTTACACCTTTCAGGTTTCAGAAAATAAGTTATTTTTTAACAAAGGATGTGCTGTTGTACAGTAGGCTGTAAATATTTTGCAGTCAGCTTACACAGCTGACATTGGACTGAAGGGCGTTATGGTGGCTCAGTGATTAGTACTGCTGCCTCACAGTGCCAGGGACCCGGGTTCGATTCCCACCTTGGGTCACTGCCTGTGCAGAGTCTGCACATTCTCCCTGTGTCTGCGTGGGTTTCCTCCGGGTGCTCTGGTTTTCTCCCACAATTTGAAAGACTGCTGGTTAGGTGCATTGGCCATGCTAAATTCTCCCTCAGAGTACCCAAACAGGCGCTGGAGTGTGGCGACTAGGGGATTTTCACAGTAACTTCATTGCAGTGTTAATGTAAGCCTACTTGTGAATTAATAAATAAATTTTAAAAATTCTTTATGTGCACTAATGCATAACCTGCAATAAGCGATTGAGATTTAATTATACTAGTCATAAGAACGGGGAAGCATGGTAGCACAGTGGTTAGTACTGCTGCTTCAAAGCACTAGGGACCAAGTTCGATCCCTGGCTTGGGTCACTGTCAGTGTGGCGTTTGCACATTCTCCTTGTGTCAGTGTGGGTTTCCACTGGCTGCTCTGGTTTCCTCTCACTTTCTGAAAGATGTGCTGGTTAGGTGCATTGACCCAAACAGGCGTAGCAACTAGGGGAATTTCACGGTAACTTCACTGCAGTGTTACTGTAAGCCTTACTTGCAACTAATAAATAAACTTAAACCATTTTGCAGTATTCCTCGTCCTCCTTGATTTGATTCATTATTGTCACGTGTATGGGGACACAGTGAAAAATGTTGTTTCTTGCACGCTCTACAGACAAAACATACTATTCATAAAGAACATAGGGGAGAAAGAAAGGAGAGGGTGCAGAAGGCGGTATTGCAGTTATAGGTTGGGGGAAGAGAAAGATCAGCTTGATATATGGTAGGTTCTGGTTTGTGTGATAGACTGGGCTACGTTCATAACCCTGTGTCGTTTCTTGCCGCTGGGATTGAATGGTGTTTGAGGCAGCAGTGGCAAATGGAAATTTCTAACCTTATTACAGATATGATTCCAGTCAAGGGACTGTCTTAACTTCAACAAAACCAGAAATAAAGCAGAAAGTGCTGAAAATGTTCAGCAGGTCAGGCAGCATTCGCAAACAGAAGCAACCGGTCATATTAAAACTTTAATTCAGTCTGACCAGCAGCATAAATAAGATGTACTATTTGATGTAGCTACCTTCGTACAGTTTCAAACGTCACTGAATGCAGACACATCATGTGGGTGTCATATAAGGAGCTCATTCTGCGCCCATCTATTGTAAAGTGGGTCAGCTATATTATGCATGTGTTTATTGCACATTTTCTTCAATCACTTGCCTTGCCTCATCCACTCCCCTCTAACTACGTTAAGCATCTTGTTGACTGCATCTTTCACAAAACCAGCTCAGTCCTGCGTCACGGGGATTTCCTCAGTTGACTCAGTTGTCTCTGCTCTTGCTTACAAACAAGAAGAAATACTAAACAATCACTGAAAGAAAAGTGAACACAAATAACGCAGTCGTTTTTTTTAAAAAGAGGTTTTGCAATCAGGAATGTGATGAAAATGGCAACTTGCATTTAAGATCATTAAGATGTTTGGGATTGTGATGTGGTGGCCATTACGGAGACTTGGATGTCTCAGGGACAGGACTGGGTACTTCAGGTGCCAGGCTTCAGGTGCTTCAGGAAGGACAGGGAGGGTGGCAGAAGGGGTGGTGGCGTGGCACTGTTGATCAGGGATAGTGTCATGGCTACAGAGAAAGAGGATGTCGTGGAGGGATTGTCTACAGAATCTCTGTGGGTGGAAGTTAGGAACAGCAAAGGGTCAAAAACTTTGCTGGGTGTAATCTATAGGCCGCCCAATAGTGACAGGGAAGTTGAAGTGCAAATAGGGAAACAGATTCTGGAGAGATGTTTTAATAACAGAGTTGTCGTGATGGGAGACTTCAATTTCCCAAACATCGACTGGAATATACCTAGGGTAAGGGGTATAGATGGGGAGGAGTTTGTTAGGTGTGTTCAGGAGGGTTTCCTGACGCAGTATGTGGACAAGCCTACGAGGGGAGAGGCTGTACTTGACCTGGTACTGGCGAATGAACCAGGGCAGGTGATGGATCTTTCGGTAGGAGAGCATCTTGGATATGGTGACCATAATTCTATCTCCTTCACAATTGCGTTGGAACGAGATAGGATCAGGCAGGCTAGGAAGGTGTTTGTCTGGGGTAAGGGGAGATACGAAGAAGTCAGGAAGTTACTTGGACAAATAAACTGGAAGGAGGCGTTATTAGGGAAAAGTACCGAAGGAAGGTGGCAGATATTCAAGGAATGTGTGTCTGGAGCTCTGAATGACAACGTTCCGATGAGACGAGGGGGTTTTGGTGGGTCGAGGGAACCGTGGTGCACAAAGGATGTGTTGAACCTAGTCAGGAAGAAAAGGAAGGTGTACAAGAGGTTCAGGGAATTAGGAGATGTTAAAGATCTTGAGGAGTATAAGGACTGTAGGAGGGAACTTAAAAGGGAAATTAGGAGAGCCAGAAGGGGTCATGAGAAGACCTTGGCGAGTAAGATTAAGGAGAATCCCAAGGCCTTCTATAAATATGTGAAAGGTAAAAGGATAAGAAGAGAAGGGATAGGACCGATAAAAGGTGAGAGGGGAAAGGTTTGTGTGGAACCAGAAGAAATGGCGGAGGTGCTTAACGAGTACTTCGCCTCAGTATTCACGGTGGAAGCCGATCTGGGAGATTTTGTTATGGATTTGCAGCAGATGGAAAGGATTGAGTACGTGAATATTAAGGAGGAGGATGTGTTGGAACTTTTGAATTCTATCAAGGTAGATAAGTCGCCGGGACCAGATGGGATGTACCCCAGGATACTGTGGGAGGCGAGGGAAGAGATTGCAGAGCCCCTGGCGATGATCTTTGCATCGTCAATGGAGACGGGAGAGGTTCCAGAGGATTGGAGGATTGCGGATGTAGTTCCTATTTTTAAGAAAGGGAACAGAGATAGCCCGGGAAATTACCGACCGGTGAGTCTGACCTCAGTGGTTGGTAAGTTGATGGAGAGGCTTCTGAGGGACAAGATTTACGAACATTTGGAGAGGTTTGACATGATCAGGAATAGTCAGCATGGATTTGTCAAGGGCAGGTCGTGCCTTACAAGCCTAGTTGAGTTCTTCGATAATGTGACTGAACACATTGACGAAGGAAGTGCCGTGGACGTAGTGTACATGGACTTCAGCAAGGCGTTTGATAAGGTCCCCCATGCAAGACTTCTTGAGAAGGTGAGAGGGCATGGGATCCAAGGGCCTTTGGCCTTGTGGATCCAGAACTGGCTTGCCTGCAGAAGGCAGAGAGTGGTTGTGGATGGGGCTTTTTCTGAATGGAGGTCAGTCACCAGCGGAGTGCCTCAAGGATCTGTTCTGGGACCCTTGTTGTTTGTCATTTTCATAAATGACCTGGATGAGGAAGTGGAGGGATGGGTAAGTAAGTTCGCTGATGACACGAAGGTCGGTGGTGTTGTGGATGATCTGGAAGGATGGCAAAAGTTGCAGCAGGACATAGATAGGATGCAGGACTGGGCGGAGAAGTGGCAGATGGACTTCAACGCGGATAAATGTGTTGTCGTCCATTTTGGCAGAACCAACGGGATGAACGAGTACACTATTAAGGGCAGAAGTCTGAGTAGTGTTGAGGAGCAGAAGGATCTTGGGGTCCGGGTCCACAGGACTCTTAAATCGGCCTCGCAGGTGGAGGAGGTGGTCAAGAAGGCGTATGGTGTACTGGCCTTCATTAATCGAGGGATTGAGTTTAGGAGTCGGGAGGTAATGCTGGAACTTTATAAGACCCTTGTCAGGCCTCATTTGGAGTATTGTGCGCAGTTCTGGTCGCCTCACTATAGGAAAGATGTAGAAGCTATTGAAAGGGTGCAGAGGAGATTTACAAGGATGTTGCCTGGACTGGGAGGCATGCCTTATGAAGTTAGGTTGAGGGAGCTGGGACTCTTTTCCCTGGAGAGACGAAGGTTGAGAGGCGACCTGATAGAAGTTTACAAAATGTTGAGAGGAATAGATAGGGTGGACTCTCAGAGGCTATTTCCCCGGTTTGAAATGGTCGCTACGAGAGGACACAGATTTAAGGTGCGGGGAGGGAGGTTCAGAAGTGATGTTAGGGGTAAGTTTTTCACTCAGAGGGTGGTGAGTGAATGGAATCGGCTGCCGTCAGTGGTGGTGGAGGCGAACTCGCTGGGGTCTTTTAAAAGACTTCTGGATGAGTATATGGGGTTTAATGAGATTGAGGGTTATAGATAGGTCTGTAGGTTGGTAGGTGATGTGGTCGGCGCAACTTGTGGGCCGAAGGGCCTGTTTGTGCTGTAGTGTTCTATGTTCTATGTTCTATCACCCACGAATTAACCACGCTTCATTTTGGCAATGTACGAGATAATCTTTGATCACATCTGCTGCAAGGCATAGGGTGTCATTTGGTAAATGTTGGCCGCGATTTGCCTGACTCGGGATTAAGGGCGGAATTTCCCCATCCCGCCTGCCAGGGGAATCGTAGCGAGAGGGACACGGACCATGCAAAGGTCTGTTGACCTCAGGCAGAATTTTCTGGTCTTGGAGGGAGTGCGGCTGGAAAATTTCAGCCTAACCAGAGTGTTTCCTGCTGGTGCTGGCAGCGTCTGTCAGGTGGGATTCACTATCCCGAGAAACCTGCCAGCAAGACCCACTGTCCAGGGATTGGGGCCATTTTTAAAGGGCCAGGGGAACACCACCATTCCCTCAGCAAAGAGGGGCCTCCTCCCCCCAACCATTAAAATAATGGGTCATCTTGTGCCCCCCCCCCCCCCACCTCCCTTCCCGTTACACCATGCAGGCATGAGGGTGACTTGATCAACCCCCCCTCAGACCCTCCTGCCCCCTCAGAATATCACAATCCTCCGCACCCCCCCAGTCACCTCACTCAGCCCCCCCTCCCCCCTCAGGCCCCCCATTCAGCTTGCATATCAGGATACATGCCTTGGCAGTGCCAATGGTGCACTTCCCTCTAGCATCCTGGCACTGATACCCTGGCCTGGTGCCTTTGGCCCTGGGTCGTGTGGGGGGTTGGTCAAGGAGGTAGATCCTGTGCCCACTTTCTCCTCTACTGCTACTAGGCTGCAGAGGAAGGGTCCATCAAGGTTCCTGGGGGCCACTTTAATCTCCATGATCCTTAGATAGCTAGCAGGGTTTTAAATCACAGTAGCACTCCATTCTGAAAGAGATTTCCCTTTCAGAAGCTGCAGGTGTGAGGAGACCCCTTTGAAGTCTTCCGACAGAGAGGAGATGTCAGTTTCATGGTGGGGAGCATTCCTTCTCTGCAGCTGTGCACTCAGCTCCAATGTATTCACACAGCTTTTATTTGAAATCTCTGAGCCTTCCTAGCAAGCTGAAATCTTTGAAACCCTTTCAATTCCATTGGAAAACATTGATCTCTGTCAAATTCATGGTGCAGTGCTTTAAAATAGGCTTCCATTGATAGCTTCATAGATTTCTGCCCAGCCTCCTCGCAGCTGTATTTACTTATATTTCGTCTATGCTTGAATGCATCTCAATTGCCCCCATTGTTCCTAACTGCAATGTATGCAAATAGTCTAAGCCTGATTGACAGCTGTGGTTTCTTCAAAGGGATTAAAATGGTTTCACTTCCTCTTTTGCAGCCCGACGCCAGATCCGTTTCTTGCTGACCGCCCAATTCTCCGGCCCATAGCAATTTTCGTCAGGAGCTAGTGGGCCCGGAGGATACCCCTCATTATTAAGGTATTTTTAATCTTAGGCAGTTCAAGAGCAAATATTTATTAACTGCTGGAAATTACATACATTGGTACAATAAAGTTCCAAGCTCTCTCCATGCTTGCTTCTACACACACCTCTGTCCAACCCCACACTGGCCTCTTAGTGCAGGTCATGTGTTCTCTTACATCACTTTGTGGGTGGTAGCGTACTCAGTCCCATGTTAACTCTATGTTGTAGACCCATACATTACAATATCAATAAAAGTAAATGGAATAAACAACAAGAGCAATGCTTCATTTAAAGCCCCAAACACCCCAGTGTATTTTACAATGGCAGTAGGATCAGGTATTAAATGACAATTTGAAGAAGATTTGGGGCAGCAGGAGACCTACAGCACCAGTGATAGGATTTGAATTGGCTTTTGCATGCAGGAGGAGATGCAGTGAAGAGTGGGTTCGGATGACTAGCACAGACATGATGGGCCAAAGGGCCTCTTATTGTGCTGTAAACCTCTGTGGGTGGGATTTTCCAGCTGTGCTCACCCCAATGCTGGAAAATCCCGTCCTAGGTCAATGGACCTTTGCATGGCCCGTCTTCTGCCTGCTACGATTCCTGTAGCGGGCAGGATGAGAAATTCCACCCTAGGATTCCCTATGGATGATAATGCAAGACTGCACAGCTATAATGACAGTTCCTACCAACAGTGATGAAACAGGAGAAGGGAAGGATGATGTTCAGTCGGTCGGATTTAGAAAAGCAGTGAATGTAAGCAGAGGCAAAGCTTGGAACAAGGCTTTGTGTAGGTTTTAAAGTCAATGTCTGGAGGGCAGTGGTGTGGGTGAGGGCAGCAGTGACAGTACGAAGTGATGGGACGTTTGGAGTGAATCCCTATAGGGTAGTATATTGTGTAGGGTGTTATTTGGAATCATGAGGACAGGTTCAACTTTGCAGTAACACACAAACGGAGGAGGATTTCAGCAATGGTTGGCTTTGAGTAGAAGCAACGTGGCTGTTATTTTGAAGATGGAAATTCTGACTTTTGGGATCATGGGTTCTCCCATCACTTGAATGGATGAATATTTGGGAATGAAAAAAAGAATTGTTCACATTCTGGTGAGTTGAAGTAATCTCTTTGGTGACGTTCGTCCATTTTTACTGTTCACTCTATAATAATGACTTGGATTGTGGGATCAAAAGCATGGTTGCTAAGTTTGCTGATGTTACGGAGATAGAGCGCTTAGTTGTGAAGAAGACATGAGTCCATGAAGGGATACAGATGGGTTAAGTGAGTGGGCAAAAATTTGGCAGATGGAATATAATGTGGGAAAACATGAACTTGTTCACTTTGGCAGGGAGAATAAAGAAGCAGCATATTATTTAAATGGGGAAAGATTGCAGAATTCTTGAAGTACAGAGGGACCTGGGTGTCCTGGTACATGAATCATGAAAAGTTAGTACGCAAGTACAGCAAGTGATTTGGAAGGCAAATGAAATGTTGCCATTTATTGCAAGGGGAATGGAATATGAAAATTGTAATGTTTTGCCTTTATCTTAATGTTTTGCTACAGTTGTTGAGGACATTGGTGAAACCAGATCTGGAATGCTATGCATCCTTTTGGCCTCTTGACCTGAGAAATAATATAATAGCATTAGAAGCAGTTGGGAGGAGATTCGCTTGGCTGATTCCTGGAATGAGGGTGTTATCCTATGAGGAAAAGTTAAACAAGTTGGGCCTGTATCCATGGGACTTCAGAAGAATGAGAGGTGATCTTATTGAAACATTTAAAATCCTGGGGGGAGTTGGGTGCCGAAAAGATGTTTCCCCTTGTGGGAGAGACTAGAACTAGAGGGCACAGTTTAAAAATAAGTGGCCTCCCATCTAAGACGGAGAAGAAGAGAATTTTTTTCTCTCGGGGGTTTGTGAATCTGTGGAATTCTGTACCTCAGAGAGCAGTGGAGGCAGGGTCATTGAATATTTTTAAGGCTGAGTTTGATAGATTCTTGGTTGATAAGTGAGTTGAAGGTTATAGGAGTATGATGGAAAATGGAATTGAGGCCACAATAGAATCAGCTATGATCTTGTTGAATGGCGGAGCAGGTTTAAGGGGCTGAATGTCCGACTTCTGCTTCTAGTTTGTATGTTTGGAGGTGATATTGCGCAATGATTGTCACAGATGTCATAGATGGACTTGTTACCTTTCTGTTTGTTCTTAGTATTGATTGTTATAGTAGACATCCATCAACACTGCAATAAAGTTACTATGAAAATCCTCTAGTTGCCACACTCCGGTGTCTGTTTTGGGGTACCATGAGGGAGAATTTAGCATGGTCAGTGCATCTAACCAGCATGACTTTTGGACTGTGGGACGAAACCAGAGCACCTGGAGGAAACCCACGCAGACATGAGGAGAACGTGCAGACTCCACACAGACAATGATCTAAGCTGGGAATCGAACCTGGGTCCCTGGTGCTGTGAGGCAGCAGTGCTAACCACTGTGCCATCATGCTGCCCTTAGATGGGAGTTATGGAGGCATCCTTGTAGTTTTGGAGCACAGCACCCTGGTTCCAGATTAGGCTACTGAGTTCCCTAATCATGAATCACTCCCTACTTGAATACATCAGGCGGAATGCCATCAGGTACCAGTGACTTGCCCATGGAAATTTATGGCCTTTTTGATGTCTGCTTGGGAAGGGATAGAGAGCAAGTTCTTCCAGAGTGTGGTGTTATGGAAGAGAGTCAATGGTATCATTGCAGAGTATGCATTGTGGGTTTTGGATATTGTTGAAATGCCCTGAATATTATGCCTGTTTATTAGGAACTGATTGCCATCTCCTGAGAGGATGGATATTGCATCATAGGCTTTAGTCTGATTGGAGACCTTCATGTAGAGCCGTCAGATTGTTTTTATCAACAGCAGCTTGATGTTTGTCATCCATGTTGACCCACAATGAGACATCTTTCTTAGTTTGGTTTGCAGCATGTGTTTTACCTGATGGAATCTGGAGTTCCATGCTGGCGATTTCTTATCAGATAATGAGTTTTGTGTGGCAGGGCTCAACCCTGATTCCTGTAGGTAGCGAGACAGCCTGAATGCCAGTTAAGATTGAATGGTAAAGCCTGTGCCTGACTGCCGAGACTGGGTCCTTGGACTTGCCAACCTGCAGAGTGTGAGGCCTGCACAAACCCCTCTCAAGTTAAGGCTCCTCAGCCAGCCTTATTTCACTGAGAGCCTCTTTGCTGATGTCCCTGCCCAGCATTCTGGCTCTGAGGACTGTTTTGTGCTCTAGTATACTATTGTGTAGATGTGTTTTGAGATTCCATGAACCAGCTTCATACGGCTACTGGTCACCTTGTTCTTGACATTTTGATTGTGTGAGTGGATAATCAGCCAGGCACAGTAACCTGGCTAGGCTGTGTTTAGGGTTCCCTTTCTTCCCCTTCCCTGACTTGGGAAGAGCTGCTCTGCCACCTCAGAGGGATACAAACCCCATACCTCCCCCGGTTTGTGAAGAGCGACTGCCCTAATGAGACCTCTTGTGTTCAAGGTTCTGCCTGAAGATCAGCAGTCCATCCTCCACTTGTCCCTGTTGCCATTTTTCCATCACCACAGGGTTCAGTATGGCTGAAGTTTTGGTTGACACTGACTTGCTGAACACCCTACATGTTGAGTACATTCAAATGGGTGGGATTTCATAGAATCATAGAATCCCTACAGTACAGAAGGAGGCTATTCGGCCCATTGAGTCTGTACCAACCACAATCCCACCCAAGACCTATCCCTGCAGACCCACACATTCACCCTGCTAATTCCCCAACACCAGGGTCAATTCAGTGTGGCCAATCAACCTAACCCGCATACCTTTTGAACTATGGGAGGAAAGCAGAGCACCTGAAGGAAACCCACAGAAACATGAGGAGAATGTGCAAACTCCACACACTTCGACAGTCACCCAAGGCTGGAATTGAACCTGGGCCCCTGGCGCTGTGAGGCAGCAATGTTAACCACTGTGCCACCATGCCGTCCATTTGTGCAGATTCCGAGCTGAAGGCAGAAATGAAGAATTCCTTTATGATGATGGCACCCTGTGAGAGGAGATTGATATTCAGAGTCTTGTTTTGCTTGTTGGGTGGTGGTGGTGAGTGACCTGCAGATAAACAGGATTCCAGGAAGGTCCGTTGTGGATTTTTTTGGTTTGTCTGGAATCCTGCTGTTGGACGTTGGCAGATTGGAGGAAAATCAGCAGACTTGCGCGCTTCTGAGTTCTCAACTGAATACAGAGATTTCAAAATGGTCACTTGAGACATGTGACCTCCTTCCTCCACAATGATTTCACAAAGGAATGTTTATCTCGTGTCTGGATCTATGGCTTATAAAATCCCAGTCATTAGCCTCAAAAACGTATCATTATTCCTATTAATAACCCTGTTCTGGATAGTTATTGTCTTGGCACACTCTTGGACTCTGTTAGAGGAGTAAGCTTATAACAGTGCAAGTGACACCCATTTCCTTTTGCTAACAGTGCAAGTGATACCCATTTGCTTTTGCTAGTTCCTTTTTGAAATGGACTTTGCCAGGCCAAGGTGTGAGATTTTATGAGCAACATGTCAGGGCATGCTTCCAGTGAAATCCATATAATGCCTTAGAGGTCACTTTACAATTCCAGATATCAGTTGATTTGTGGTAGCCATCTTTTCATTCAGCAAAGTTCACTTTTAAATGACTTTAAAAAAGAATAAAGTTTGATTTACACAATGCATTATTTCTTTCATGTTTTGCTGACACGTCAGCAGCATCTGAAAAGATATAGATTTTAATTTTGGAGTTGTCCTTCTAGATGAGCTGCTGGGCAGGCTGGTGAACCTCATCTATCCTAGACATTGCTGTCTGTGACCTTCCACACCATCAGCTGACCTATATCTTAATAATGAATTCATTGCTGGGGATATTGAAATCAGAGTTACACTCTCCTGGGTGAACTACCAATAAGGCTGGTGAGTCACACTACCTGGAGCAGTCTGGCTTAGAGATGTCAAATACTTGCCTTCATATCTCTGCCCGTCGTTCTAAACAGGGATTAGCTCATGAAACTGGGCAGTAGGAGTGATTAGGCGAGGCTATTTATTCACTGGAGTTTAGAAGAGTGAGAGGGAAATCTCATAAAAACTTATAAAATTCTAACAGGGTTAGACAGGGTATTTAGAAAGAATGTTCCTGATGGTGGACAAGTCCAGAACTAGGGGTCATAGTTTGAGGATAAGGGATAAACCTTTTTAGGATTGAGGTGAGGAGAAATCTCTTCACCCAGGGAGTGATGGATGTATGGGATTCATTACCACAAAAAACAGTGGAATCCAAAACGTGTTATTTCAAGAAGAAATTACATTTCATTCTTGGGGCTAAAGGGATCAAGGGAAGGCGGGTTCAGGATATTAACTTTGATGACCGGCCTGGCAGAGCAGGCTCAAAGGGCAGAATGGTCTACTCCTGCTTCTGGTTTCTATTTGAGACGCTGGGTATGTGGGACTTATTGTAGATGAAGAATAACAACCAGCTTCACCACCCTGATCTTTCCTAACTCTTTGACCCCCTTTGGTGATGCTATGTATGCCAATAAAGAAGTCAACTCAGGGTGAAGCAGGAGCCTGCAGTTGTGCATTGTCAGGTTAAGTCTGGGCGAAAGTGATTGGGGATGTAGAGTTTCCGGTGAAAATCGGACAGGGATTGGCTGTTTTGTTGATGTTTAAAGGACTGAAATTCCAGATGAATCGATACTGAATCAGCAGCCAGGGAAAACAGATGAATAATAGGTGAAAGCTGCAAATCTGCAATAGAGCCTGTTGGAAATAGTATTTACAAAGTGAAACTGTTATTGATATTTTGGTGTGTAACCATTCATCAGGACTGACAAACAGGTATTTTAGCAAAGTTGAGAAAAGCGGGTGGCACAGTGGTTAGCACTGCTGCCTCACAGCACCAGGGACCTGGGTTCGGTTCTGTCCTCGGACTGCCTGTGCCAAGTTTGCACATTCTCCCCGTGTCTGCGTGGGTTTCTTCTGGGTACTCCGGTTTCCTCCTACAGTCCAAAGATGTGTGGATTAGGTTGATTGGCAGTGCTAAATTGCCCCTCGGTGCCAGAGGGACTAGCAGGGTAAATATGTGGGGTTATGGGGATTGGGCCTGAAGAATTGTTGCTGGTGCAGACTTGATGGGCTGAATAGCCTCTTTTTGCACTGTAGGCATTCTATGATTCTAGCAAGGAGGGAGAAAGGGAGAGAATTAGCCAGTTATAGAGGAGTTAAAATGTTTAGAATATTTGAAAACTTCTTAATAGAAAGCTGTTGGATGATATAAATGTACGTTAGTGAATGGAAGCGGACAAGTGGAAATAGTGTAAGAAAAGAGGGTGAATAGACATGGGGGAGGACAGACAAAGTGGAAGATAAGAGAATAGACAAACTGAAGACAATTTGAGAATGGAGCCTATTTGGTTAAAATGTAAGGGAAACACAGTTGCTTTTTTTTTGTGTGGTTTCTGCTGATCTACAGCAGAACTATTGGAGAGTCAGCATAAATGGCTGTTTGCTGATCTTCCAGTGAAGTCATGGCAGGAGTTAGAGGGGATCCCCACACATCTCTCCCATCACCTTCCTCATCATGTCATCCGCTGGAAGCAAGAGGAAATGCAGAAGCAAGAAGTACAGAAAAATATCAGCAGTGCAGGTTGAGATCTTCATCAGTGTTGTCTTCTGATGCCAGCATCTTCCCCCAAGCAGCAGCAAGGAGCTCAGACAGGACACAATACTCGGAAGGCCGAGTGCAGATTAATGAGTGCTTTGCAGAACACCTCTGTTTCATCTAAAGTGCAACTAGATACATTAGAGGGTGAAGGCTTCCCTACAAGACTGTGGACATATGGAAAATGTCTGACTGAAAACTAAAATCTTGGTAGTTGGCAGGAAAAAGACTCCATTCTTAAGTATGCAAGGGGAAGCAGGTGTATGAGAAAGATGATGGAACCCTGTGGCATGTCAAAGGGATGCATTCATTGACTTTGTTGGAACAAGCACGATTGGAATTGGCTAAAGACAGTAGACTACAAATAACAGTATTACTGCCTCACAACGCCAGGGACTTGGATTCAATTCCTGCCTCAGATGACTTCTTGTGTAGAGTTTGCATGTTCTCCCTGTGTCTGTGTGGGTTTCCTCTGGGTGCTCCGGTTTCGTCCTACAGTCCAAAGATGTGTGGGTTAGGTGGATTGGCCATGCTAAATTGATCCTAATGTCAGGGGGATTAGCAAAGTAAATGCATGTGGTTACGGAGTTAGAGCTTGGTATTTCATGAAGTCCGCCTGGATCATAAGTTTTGCACTTTGAATTTGGCTAGGGTGAGCATGAGGTGTTTCACTTCAGATTCAAATGACCCAGGAGGGGGCTTTTATCAAATAAAGTTTACTTAAGAATGTTAACATGTATAAAGAAAATTAACAGTAACTTTTACCAATACAAACAAGACAAAAATAAACCATGGTATTTTATAAACCTTAATAGTTAAATGAAATGTTCCAACCAAATAAGCCTCCTTATAAACATATCCCTGCAACTGGTTTAACACAGAAACAAGGATGCTCATGTGATGCTGTTGGATTCTACAGCTTTCTTGATACACACACATGTACACAGGTTTGAAATCAGAACAGCTTCCCAAAACACCAGGTAGAGAGAGCCAGAACACTGCATCCGGCCTGAAGTAAAACATTTTTGAACTAGAACAGCAGCCTGAACTGAAAGTAAAACTTAAAAACTGTCCAAAGACACCTGGCCTACCATCATTCTTTCTCCAACAATTCAGGGTCGTAAAAATCCCAGATACCGCATTTGACTTAGAATGAAAATAAACAAAACTCTATTTAAACCATTTAAGCAGCAACAAAAGGAATCTAAGCAGTCAGCCGGCGTCACAACAACATCCAAAGGCTGGCTTACAAACTGCAGAGAACATCTTTACAAAAATTACATTTCTTAAAGATACAATAGCATATCGGCAGCTGCAGAGAGAGATCTGAAAGAAATATTGGGCTGTGATTGAGATTGCATAGGTACATTGTTGAAGTCAATAATTCTGCTCAGTAAATGAACAACTAAAGGGCAACCTTACTGCAGAATTGTTTCACACCTTCATAGCTTGTTGTAGCAATTCACCAAAGATCCTTAGGCAGCATCTCCCAAATCTGTGACCACGTCCATCTTAGAAGGACAAGGGCAGCAGATACATGGGAACACCACCTCCAAGCCACTCACCATCCTAACTTGGAAATATATCGCCGTTCCTTCACAGTTGCTGGGTCAAGATCCTGGAATTCCCTCCCTAATGGCATTGTGGGCCAAGCGATTCAAGAAGGCAGCTCACCACCACCTTCTCAAAGGCAACTAGAGATGGGCAATAAATGCTGACCAGCCAATGATGCCCTTGTCCCATGAATGAATAAAAAGAAACGTTTTGTTCCATCAATTCATCCTTTTCTCAAATGGCTCTGGAAGTATTGACATCCAACACTGCAGAAGCAATATTGAAATAGTGGTGACTTCACTGAGAAAATTATAGCCCTTGCTTGCTGTTTGAGGGAGGATGCTGTAATTGGGATTATAGCTCATACATTAATTAACAAGCCTTCAATCCACAGGCTAGAGATGAGCAATGAAGGGTTAATTTTCACACTGCTTTTTTAGAATGATAAAATACATACACTAGTAATTTGAATTTAGGGTATGGCCCCAATACTGTGTGGATTAAATTTGTTGGCAGTCTATGACCTTTTAAAATGACTGCTGAAGTATTCTAACTGGATTTTCAAGGTTGATTTTCTGTCAAAATTGGAATCGATTTCACATTCAGCGTTGAATATTTTTATTGGGGTTTTGAAAATCAAACTGCAAGGAACTTCAGGCGAACCTCCGGCATTCCAAATCTCGTAACGACTGAATAAAACTCCCACCTCGCAGATATTGTCAGGACGTTTGAAGAGCTGTATTGACAGTTTTCAGGGAAAAATCTGTGACACAGACAAGATGAAAAGAGAAAAATGTCAAGGTGAGGTGGCGGGGTTGGGGGGAGGGGTTGGTGAGAGATTTGAAAAAGTAAAGACAGAGAGGGTGTGAAGGTGACTGAACCAAATACACATGGAGTTTCTTGTTTCGTAGCATAGGAGGCTGATTTCCGTCAATAGCTCATTTGTCTTGTGTGATTTATAAAGTCCGGTAATATTACATGAACATTGAGTATGTAAGCGAAGAAAAGTAGGGTAATTAAAAGAACGCAAACCTCATTGCAGTTTCTCTACATCCTGAAATCAGAGATTGGCTTGTTGTTCCCATCAACACACACCCCCCGCCCCCCCACCCACCCCTACCCTCCCTGCACCACTCCCAAAAAGTTGCCGTTGTGAAATGCAAGGTACGGTACGGTTATAACACTCAATAATCACTGACTGCTATTTGGGCGATAGGGTGGCACAGTGGTTCACACTGCTGCCTCACAGCGCCAGGGACCTGGGTTCAATTCTGACCTCGGGTGACTGCTTGTTTGGAATGTGCACATGCTTCCCATGTCTGCATGGGTTTTCTCCGGGTGCTCTGGTTTCCTCCCATAGTCTGAAAGACATGCTGGGTGAGTGCATTGACCATGTTAAATTCTCCCTCAGTGTACCTGAACAGACACCGGAGTGTGGCAACTAGGGGATTTTCAGAGTAACTTCATTGCAGTGTTAATGTAAGCCTACTTGTGACACTAACAAAAGAGTAAAGTTTGTTTAGATTTTGTCAATTGGAGCAAAAATCTTCTTCATTCAGTATTAATTTCAGTTGGGCAGTCGGTCAGGATGATGTATGATTAAGGATAGTAAAGATATTCTAAAATGAATAGAATGGCCTGGGACTTTACAGCAGTAATGACAATGAAATTGTCAGTGTTGATCTTCACAAATCCTCTGAAACTGACAGCAGCTTCCAGGGTTTGAATGTGCACATTTAAATGCAGAAATCCAGAAGTTCCTGTCAGTGAATTTATGCTTCTCTGGAGGGAGGTTTGTTGAGGAAACCCAGACAGTAACCAATTGGAAATCAGTGAACTCGTGAGCATTTGTCCATTTTTCATTTGAGAAAAAAAATCTACCTTTTCAAAATAATTTTTCAAAGCTTGTTTATGATATTTTAGTTTCTGCCATAATCTCATGTTTATGTCCTGAGCATTTACTTTGCTATTCTTTAAATTTAAAATTAGATTTCTAGTTTGGACTTGCTGGTTTGCTGCCTGTGGGAATGCTTCATTGTAATTGGCTGCTTTTCCTACTCGATGATATCACTGCAGCTGAACACTTGGAGATCTCCTTGACTTGACATTCAAACATGCACAGCACGGAGATTGTTAAATTTTGTGGGCAGCTTTCTCTGAGGCCGACACTGCTATATCACCATGTCAAAGATTGCAGCGCCTTCAGAGAGGTTTTCGGTTTGCACTTTACAGCTCGATGTATTTACATAAGTCTCTCAGAAGCAGTTGGTATAAACCAGGAACTGTAAGATAGGAAATCTCAAAGTATGTTTAATGACATTATTACCAGCTCGAGAATCAATAAAAATGCAGCCAATAACTCTACCGTAGCCACAGTGTTGTCTCCAGCAGACTCTGTCCTGAAATGTCACTCTCTTGTTCCTTATGCAGGAATGAAAAAAACAGCAGGAGACTATAGTAGAGCAATTAGTAGACAAATCACTTCTGTCAACACAGCCAATTTAAAACAAAATGTTATTCATTGAATGCAAGGCCCCACTGGGAATTATTGCCCATAGCCAGCCAATCAAAACTTGTAAAAAGCACAATCAACTTATTTGGTAGATGTTATATAAACAGAATTGATTAGCTGTTACCTACCCTCTCCTTGTGGTTGTTTTTCTTGTCTCTGCCTGTTTGATTTTCTTCTGTTTCTGCCCATTTTCCCCCCTATTATTTTCATTGATTCAGATTGTGTTCAGGCTGGTCATCTGGCCCACTTTTACTCAGATGCATTCAGACACATTTAAGCTTTTAGCTTTAGACTCCCTGCAGTGCAAAAGGAGGCCATTCAGCCCATCAACCCTGCACTGTCAACAATCCTACCCAGACCCTTTCCTCGTAACTGCACATATTTAACCTGACACTAAAGGGCAACTTAGCATGTTCAATCCCCCTATCTCACACATCTTTGGATTGTGAGAGGAAACGGGAGTACCCGGAGGAAACCTACACAGACATAGGGAGAAAAGTACAAACTCTACACAGTCACCCGAGGCTGGAATTGAACCCAGGTCCCTGGCACTATGAGGCAGCAGTAATAACCAGCAAGCCGCTGTGTCTGTTGCTCCAAGTGAAGTCTAAAATAATGGTGCAGCAAGGATAACGGGGCACCTGGGACTGTGGCAAACAATGCAGTCAGCACACACCTCCTTAACGTTAAAATTAACCTCCTTAAGATTTAAGGACTAGGATTAAAAATTGGAAAATAAACAAGAGATTGAGAAGGAAGATGATTAGGAATGTGTGAGATCAACCGGCAAATCCGATACAGGAAGTGAAATCAAGAGAGTGAAAGTATGTTTGGATTAAGAGGGAGAGAGAGAGAAAAAAAGCCCAAAGAAAAAGTAAGAACAAAAATTTAAGTTTCTTAACTGGTCTTGAAATATTCACAGACTGGAGGAAAAAGGCTTCACACTTTTAATTGTTCATTTTGTGTGTGAAAGAGGTTGATTAGTAGTCTTCAACAGTCATCACACTGCTAAAAAGTGCTGCACTATTAATTACTGAACTTCTCTGGCAGCTTTAACAGGCAATTACTGTGCAAATGCAGCAACTTGATGAAACTCGCGGGGAAGTTAAGGGCAAAGTGCTGTTTTACCAAAGCTAATGCGGAGTGGCAACATGTGGGATTGGCTATTCACTGGGCGTTCCCCCCCCGCCTCGCCACAGGGCTGTTTCATGCCTTGACCAATGGCAGGCAACACTCAAATATCTTTAATTTTCAACAAAATCAGGATGGTTAAGGTACTGTGTCCTTACCTGCCTGTGTCAGTTTTCTCTGCCCTTCTACATTTTGCTATTTTGAAGCGTCATAGAATCCTACAGTGCAGAAAGAGGCCCTTCGGCCCATCAAATCTGCACCGAACACAATCCCACCCAGGCCCTACCCCCATATCCCTACATATTATACCCACTAACCCCTCTAACCTACGCATCCCTCGACACGAAGGGGCAATTTCTTAGCATGGCCAATCAACCTAACTCGCACGTCTTTGGACTGTGAGAGGAAACTGGAGGAAACCCACACAGACACAAGGAGAATGTGCAAACAGTGACCCAAACCGGGAATCGAACCCAGGACCCTGGAGCTGTGAAGCAGCAGTGCTAACCACTGTGCTACTGTACTGTGTCGAGGTGACGGTCTCTTTTGCCAAGATACAAAAACATCCCAATTGAAATCCGCACTTTCCAATTTAGACTATGATCACATTGCAATTAACTTGGAAGTGCACCATGACTGAAAACAAATGCTTCAGTATAAATGATAAATTATCGGATGATTTATTGAAATAAACTCCAGCCTTAGGCAGCTACCTCAGTTTCCCTCAGTTGGGAATTTAAGTGCCTTATTCTTAGGCATATGGTAACTGATTTTTAAGAATATAAACTGCTCCATTAGGCTTAGCATTGATCCACTCTCTCAGATGATCATAGAATCCAAATTATAGAATCCTTACAGTACAGAATGAGGCCACTTAGCCCATTGAATCTGTACTGACCATATCCCATCCCGGCCCTATTCCTGTAGGAATTTACCCATTTATCCTACTAATCCCCCGACACTAAGGGGCTATTTAGCATGGCCAATCAACCTAACCCCCATATCTTTGGACTGTGGGGGGAATCTGGAGCGCCTGGAGGAAACCCATCCAGACATGGGAAGAATGTGCAAACTCCACACAGACAGTGACACAAGCCGGGAATGGAACACGGGTCCCTGGTGCTGTGATGCAGCAGTGCTAACCACTGTGCCACTGTGCTGCCCCCACTGTACACTGATATAACCAGCAGATAGATATGCACAGTTCACAAAGAAGTTATTTTCAGCTATTAAAATTCTGGCTACATGCACATGATTAGACATTCTTTTTCCAAAAAAAGTGATGGAACTCACCTTTAGCTCATGGCAGTCGATGGGATTTTCCACCCACACCTTCCCCCGCCCACGGTGATGGAGATAGCTCACCATTAGTTGGTAGTAGGATCTTCTGGTGCCATTGTTGTCAATGGGCTTTCCTGTTGTTTGGACGCTCCACTGCTGGGGTACCCTTGGTGGGTGGGGTGGGGGGGCTGTTCACTATCAGCGGGCGCAGAAGATCCCTCTAGCCAGAATGGCCGGGAAATCCTGTTGACTATTTTGAAGAAGTGCAGGGGCGGTCTCCTTAGTTTCCGGCCAGTATTCAATTTAACCCTCAATGAATATCAAAAAAGTAGATTATCTGATCATTTAAGAAGGGGGGAGTTTTCTCGTCCTGCCTGCCACAGGAATCTTAGTGGGTTTGGGGATGGTGGGGGGACCATACAAAGGTCCTTTGACCTCAGGTGGGATTATCCGGTTTTGAGGTGAGCGTATCCAGAAAATCCCACCCAAGAAGTCAGAGCAGGAGTAGACCATGTGGCGCCTCCCTGAGTCTATTCTGCCATTTAGTAAGGTGACCATTGACACCAATCTACTTTCCCACTCCATCCCTCCAGCTCATTGCTACACGTGGGATTTTGTTGTGTGCAAACTGGCTGCTATGTTTGCAACTGTGACGACCCTTCAAGATGTACCTTGTCGACTATAAAGCACTTCATCAGATACGAAAGGTGCTATAGAAATGCAAGTTCTTCCTTTACTGGGACACTCAATTAATTAGAGCTAGTTATGTGATTAATGTAGAACTACTGAAAAAAAATCAATTTTCTATCTTTGTGAAGCATCGTGCTTCATTCTGTATTTGCTGTTTTTTAAGTTTCAATGAACTTTGCAGACATTGTTGTGGCCAATTTTAGTAATATCTTTTATTCTATGGAATTTAATATTAGTTGAATTGATAATGTGAATCTGATTGTGGAAATGATGTGAAGCTTTTCCCTTTCTTCTTCTTGTCAAAGGGAACATTTTTCAGGCATCCTCGGTCACTCACAAAGTTGGAATGATTAGAAGTGTTGATAATACTGAGTCTCCAACTGTAAAGACAGACTTATGACTTTGAAGGGCGGAAATCATACTTAATGAATCCATTGGAATTTTTTTGTGAATGTAACTAACAGAATTGACTGAGGAGGACTGGTGGATGTGGTTTCTTTTAGACTTTCAGAGGGCTTTCCACAAGGTCCAGAGTGCTATGTAAAGTTAAAGTGCATGGGATTGCAGGTAATGTCTTGAGATGGATAGAAAGCTGGTTAGCAGATAGGAGTTGGCATAATTTTGAGTATAGGGATAGGGATGCTTTGCTGCAATGGTATAGGGCGTTGGTGAGGCCACGCCTGGAGTAATGTGTGCGGTTTTGGTGCTGTTATCTGAGGAAGGATGTCTTTGTTATAGAGGGAGTACAGCAAAGGTTTCTCAGGCTGATTCCTGGGGTGGCAGGTCTGTCACATGACGAGAAACTAAGTCAATTAGGGTGATATTCACTGGAATTTAGAAGACTGAGAGGGGATCTCATAGAAACTTATAAAATTCTGACAGGGATTTTAGATTCAGAAAGAATGTTCCTGATGGTGGGGGAGTTCAGAACTAGGGGTCATAGTTTGAGGACAAGTTTAGAACTGAGGTGAGGAGAAATTTCTTCAGCCAGAGAGTGTGAATGTGTGGAATTCACTACCACACAAAGTAGTTGAAGCCAAATTGTGTGATTTCAAGAAGAAATTAGATATAGCACCTGGGACGAAAGGGAACAGGATATATGAGGGGAAGGGGGGGATCAGGGTATTGACTTTGATGCTCAGACATAACCATAATGAATGGTGGAGCAGGTTCAAAGGGCCAAATGGCCTGCTCCTGTTTCTAGTCTATGTTTGTATTGGGTTTGAAACGTTTGCTCTAGTTCTTTCTCTGCAGATGCTGCCAGACCTGTTGAGTTTTCCAAGCACTTTGTTTTTTATTTCTTACAACCTTCCTTTGGTTCTTGGAGATTTTGTTTTACTTGCCAACCGCTCCTGATAGAGCCGAACAAAATCGAGATGACCTTGTTCATAAGAAACCCCACCACGAGCCTTTGTGAATGACAAACTGGGAAATGTAGGCGTAGCTTGGAAACACAGTTATTAGCGACAAAATTTGATTGTGTCTAGTTACTTCGAACTATCTTCACTTGATTCATATGATGCAAATAATAAGTTTTTTTATGCTTTAACCGTTTATGTTAAGCTGGAAAAGTACCAAAAGCTGGCCAACTACTTCAAAAATGCTGTCAAAGCCCAAAAAGGTCATCATTGTCTCTTAAAATTAACCTCAGCAGTAACTGTGCAATCCCTCGACACCAGTTATAAAGATACACTGCTCCTCCCAGTTCTAGCTCATGGAGACACTTTACATCACCTTCCATTCTGTATCCTTTCATGGAGGCTTTCTCTCCTCCGAAACTTCCAATTCTAAATCCTTCTTGTTAACTGACTTCAAACTGTTACTCATTCAAGCAAATGCTCTTCTGTCCTCCAGTTCAGCTTGGCACCCTCCTCTCCACCCCTGCCTTCGCCCATGCTGGTACAATGCTTCCTCACTTTACCTCAGTCCTAATGCTGCCTCTACACAGTCTCTTTCATTTCCCTATTCCTCTTCTTCTTCATTGCCATCCGTCTAGCTCTCTCCTTCACTGTCTCTACTGTTCTCCTTAATATGCTCTAATTCCCTCAATTCATCAGATATGAACAACCTTGGCAAGGCCAACATTTATTGCCCATCCTAGATTGCCCTTGAGAAAAGATGGCGGCTTTCTTAAACCGTGTGTTCTCTAGGTGCACCCACAGTGCTGCTAGAGAGGGAGCCCCAGAATTTTGACCCAGCAACGATGAAGGAATGGAGATATACTTCCAAGTCAGGGTGAAATGTGGCTTGGAGAGGAACTTACAGGTAATGCTTTCTCCTGCGCCACCTCCCTTGTTCTTTTCTAGGCGGTAGAGGTTGAGGGTTTGGAAGGTGCTGTTGAAGAAATCTTAGCAGGTTACTGCCGTGCATCTTGTGAATTGTACATACTGCTGCCAGTGTGCGCCAGTGGTGGCGTGAATGAATGTTAAAGTGCTGGATTGGTTGGTAAACAAGCAGGCTGCTTTCTTCAGAGAGGATGGTCAGCTTTTTTGACAGTTCTGGAGATACACTGACCCAGATAGGTACAAAATATTCCATCACACTCATGACTTGCACCTTGTAGTTGGGAGTAAGACTTTGAGGAGTCAGGAAGTGGAATGCTCCCTGTAGAATTCCCAACCTCTGACCTACTCTTGTAGCCACAGTGTTAAAATAGTTGGTCCAGTAAAGTTTCTGGTCAATGGTAATGCCCAGGATATTGCTGGTGGAAGATTCAGCAATGATGGTGCCGTTGATTGCCAAGGGGAGGCAGTTAGATTCTTTAGCATTGGAGAAAATCATTGTCTGGTGTGTGTATGTGTTGTGATATGAATGTTGCTTTCCACTTATCAGCTCAAGCCTGAATGTTGTCCTGGCCTTGCTGATTGAGGACTGCTTCAGTATCTGAAGAGCATTGAATTGAACATTTTGTAATCATTAGTGAACATCCTCATTCCTGACTTTATGACAGAGGGAAGGTCATTGATGAAGCAACTGAAGATGGTTGGAATCATTGAATATGTTCCACTTCCCTGGAGCATGGGTGGGACTGGGTCATCTAACCTACACATCTTGGGAAACCAAGGCAATTTAGCAGGGCCTAACTTGCACATCTTTGGATGAGTCAGCTGGAACAAGAAACTGCCAGAGCAGGGGAACTGCAGAGGACAAATCCCAAGTTAAAGAACAGAATGACCTTTAGAAGGAATGGAAAAGAAAGAGAGTTACAAGAAGATGGTGGAGTCAAAGGGACAAAGAACAGGCATCCGAAAATGGTCCCCTTCAGTGAAGTTAAAACGAGGAGCAGAGAGAGGCTCCTAGTTAAAGGCAGGCCTACAAGGGACAGACCTGAGGACTTGGTCCTGTGAGAAACCAGACATCTGAGATAATCAGAAGATTGATTATCCTTATTGCCAGCCTGAAATAATCACTGAAGTGTAATCAAGAAAATAAATGCTGAACCAAAGAGCAGATACAATGAGAATAATTGAAAAAACTTGCTCAGAAAAGTTAGTTTTAAGGTGGTTCTTAAAGGAGATGAGAATTGAGAGGGGTTTAAGAAAGGAATTGGAGAGTAGGGCCCAGGTGACTGAGAGCACAGCCGTGAAGGCAGGGGTGGATATCTGAATGCCGGAGGAGTTTAGAGAAGAGGGTTGTAGAGATGGGAGAAGAGAGGGTGCAGCTAGGACTTCTTTAAAGAAATCTCCTGATGGAATGTCAGCATCACCAGCAAGACCGACATTTGCTGCCCATCCCTGGTTACCCTGGAGCCTCATATCTTCTTGAGCTGCTGCAGTATTTAAATGGAGAGGAAGGGAATAAAGATGGATCCCTCAGAGAGTGTGGCGGTAACGGTGCTGCAGTGGGAGGAGAGGCCATTGCTGGGGAACAACTGCCCACGATCAGACAGGTGAGAGAAACCACAGGAGGGAACGATGCTGAGCTGGACAGTGGAGGAGAGGTGTTGAAGGAGGTGGATGATTAAAGCTACTCACCATCCTGACTTGGAAATATATCACCTTTCCTTCGCAGTCAGGTCAATATCCTAGAATTCCCTCCCTAACTGCATTGTGGGTCAACCCACAGCACATGGACTGCAGCGATTCAAGCTCTCCACCACCTTCTCAAGGGCAACTAGGAATGGGTGATAAATTCTGGCCAGCCAGTAACACCCATGTCCCATGGATGAATAAAACAAAATTATTTCAAAGGTTGTAGAAATGATAGATCTGTCACATTCTGTGCTAAACAGAACCAGAAATATTTAACTGGAATTTAAAATCGTAAGAATTGGTTATATGCCGTGGACCAGTTCTTGTAAGTACATTTTGAATGGGTAGCAGCAAGATACATGGCAGTAATTGAATAAAGTGGTTCTGGTGCGCAAAGCACAGGAGATGAATTTCAGTGGAAAGAGAAGATAATGTATGTCTTTAAAATGCTAAAAAGCCACGTGTAATCTCAAGACAAGCAAGTTATTTAGATTAAACTGCGGCCACAGGGCTGCAGGATAGGGTTGCAAAATTAGCAAACCTCCGGTGACACCAGAGATTGATGAAAATGTCCGTCTCGCACAGGGTGGATGTGTACATTAGAGTCTCATCAAAATTATTCTACTGTATCAACCAAAGGAGCTGTTATTTGGAAAGAAGAAACTCTTCCCTCTCCTAAAAATTAAAAAATCCCTAATGCCAAGAAAGGAAACTTAATTAGAATTCTTCTTGAGAGATGCTGTAATGAGTAGTTTGCTACATGACACCGTAAGATGTCAGAGCAAAGGTAGACCATTCAGCCCATCAAATTTGCTCTACTACTCAATGCGATCATGTCTAATCCTCAAGCCCACTTTCCTGTGTTATCTCTATAATCCTTGGTTCTCTTACTGATTACAAATGTACCCATCTTAACCTTGAACATACTTAATGACCCAGTCGCTCCAGCTCTCTGCAGTAAAGAATTCCACAGTTTCACTTTCCCTCTGAGAGATGAAATTCGTTTCCGTCTGTTTTAAATGTGTGACCCCTTATTCTGAGCTTATGCCCTCTGGTTCTAGACTCTCCCACAAGGGAAAACACCTCTACCCTGTCAAGCCCCCTGGGAATCCTACATGTCTCAATCAGGTCATCTCTCATTCTTCTAAACTTCAATGAGTATAGGCTCAATCTATTCAGTCATAAGAACATGACATAAGAACAGTCTCTCTTCAAAAGAAAATTGGCAGGTCATATTCCAATTGTACAAAACCTTTGTTAGGCCTCAATTAGAATATGGCGTACAATTCTGGTCACCACACTACCAGAAGGATGTGGATGCTTTGGAGAGGGCACAGAAAAGGTTTGCCAGGATGTTGCCTGGTCTGGAGGGTATTAGCTATAAGGAGAGGTTGGATAAATTTGGTTTGTTCTCACTGGAATGACGGAGGTAGAGGGGTGACCTGATGGAGGTTTACAAGATTATGAGTGGCAGGGACAGAGTGGATGGTCAGATGCTCTTTCCTGGGGTAGAAAAATCAAGTGCTAGAAGACATAGGTTTAAGGTGCATAGTGAAAAGTTTAGAGGTGATGTGTGAGGCATGTTTTTTTACACAGAGTGTGGTGAATGTCTGGAACGCGCTGCCCAGAAAGGTGGAGGGAGCAGGTAAGATAGCGACATTTAAGGGCATCGAGATGAATACATGAATAGGATGGGAATGGAATGATCATGATGGCAGGCATCATGATTGGTGCAGGCTTGGAGAGCTGAAAGGCCTGTTCCTGTGCTGTACTGTTCTTTGTTCTTATTCTTTGAAAATCCCTCCATCTCCAGGATTAACCTAGTGAACCTTCTCTGGACTGCCTCCAATGCCAGTATAGCTTTCCTTAGACCAAAACTGTCCTCAGTATTCAAGGTGTGGTCTAACTAGTGCCTTGTATAGTTCTAGCAAGACTTCCCCATTCACATATTCACCATTTTGGATTTTCAGGCATGTAGCCTGAGAGAAATCTTTGGAGCCAAAGGCACCAACAACATCAGTGTACTTCACATCATTGATGATGATTACATTTCATGAAAGCTGCAGCAACAAAGTATCAAAGATCTTGATATAAATAGTTCATTGTGAATGGTGCATCCCTCAGTTTATATTACACGAGTGGGAGTTGAAGCAGCTTATGTTTTATATCTATTGTAAAACAGCGTTTCATTGCCTTTGAACAACTGTGTAAAGCTGTAAGAAGAGCTCTTGGACTGTTGTATGTAGTGGGATCAGTATCTGCAGGAGTGACTTGGTTATTCTAATACATGGCTGCCTGGTCTCCCAGATTCTATCCTCCACACTTGAGGTCACCCTAATCTCTGCTTACTGCAACGGAGTCATCGTGCTGATCTACATCAACTCCTCGTTCAGCAGCCCTCCATTTAAAAATTCTCAACCTTGCTTTCAAATCCTTTTACCACCTCAGCCTTTCCTTATCTCTGTTATCTCTTCCAGCCCCATTACCATCCAAGATCTCTTCATTCACCTAGTCCTGGCCTGTTGACCACCCACAATTTGAATTGCTCCATCGTTGGTGGCCATGCCTTCAATTGTCTAAGCCCTATGCTGTTAAAATCCCATCCGAATCCCCTCTGCTTCTCTACCTCCCTTTCTTTCGAGACACCTATTAAAATGTCTCATTTTCATCAGACTTTTGCTCATCTGCCCTGACATCTCCTTATATGGTTCAGTGTTAAGTTTCATTATGCTATGGAAATGCTAATTGTCTGGTGACCTGATGGATAAACGCAATGCTTGGTGTGCAACTGAGTCATGTAGACCAGGGTGAAGGCAAAATACTGAGGATGCTGAAAGCACCCGCTCTGATGAAGAGTCACCCTGACTCAAAACGTTAGCTCTGCTCACTCTCCACAGTTGCTGTCAGACCTGCTGAGATTTTCCAGCATTTTCTGTTTCTGTGCCGTATGGAATGAGGATGATCTTGCATTCAATTCTACGGGTGGAATTCCCCGTCTGCGCTCTTCCCAAAGCTGGATATTTCTGCTCCAGACAGCCCCCAGATTTGCATTGTCCGCCCCCACCCGTGATGATTCCCGTGGCAGGTGGGACAGGAAAATTCAGCCCCTGGAATTGACTCCACACTTCAGCCCAGATGTAAGTTCTGCAAAATTGATTTCATAAGGGGTGTGTCTCATCAAAGCCTGATGAGATTTATACTTGATTTTTCACATGTTCCTTTGCGTATGCGTCACTAGATCAATGACAGGAATATTAACTTGCTCAAATCCATTTGATCATAGACTCTTACTTGTTTGTGTTTGTGCTTCAGAAAGGAAGTTGAGATCTACAAATAAATTAATTTCTTCCTGAGGTTTAAGCGTGTAAAGGGAATACTTTGCACTCTACATATGATGGTCCCCTTTCCTTTCTCTGTATTAGCTCAGATGTATCTAGCGCAAATTGTAAAAGGCCCACAGCTGCCTCAGCTGTGATCAGCTAACTCAACAGAGGTCAAAGATTGAGGGTGGTTTTATTTTCCAGTCCTGCCGGCTGTGGGGATCACAGCAAGCGGGAAGGAAAATTTGACGGACCAACAAAAAGTCTGATAACTTAGGATGGGAATTCCACAGGATTGTGCTTTCCTTCCTGTTCTGTCTGACACTACAACATGTAAAACAGTTCACTTCTTGCTAATCTTCTAGGGAGAAGGGTATCTTGCTGTTGATGTTGTGTCAGCATTGGTTCAGTTAGTTGTCTGTGAGTCACAAGGCTGTGGGGTCCAGTGCTTGTACTCCAGCGTCTTTATCACATAATCCAGGCCAACATTCACTCGCACTGCAATACTGAAGGGAGTGCTACATAGTTAGAGGTATAGATTTTCAAATGAGATGTTAAACAGAAATCTCATTTTTCTACTGGGATGGACCTAAAAGATCCCACGTCACTATTTGAAGAGGCTGGTGGGAGTTTTCCTTGCCTGCTCTGGCTGAAACCTGTCGCTGGCTAAACATCAGTGGAACAGATTATCCATGCCATGGTTGTTTGTGGGCATAGTGGTTGTTGTGTCTCATTGCAATTCCGGCCTTGGATGACTGTCTTTGTGGTGTTTGCATGTTCTCCCCCTGTCTGCGTGGGCTTCCCCCCACAATCCAAGGATGTGCAGGTTAGGTGTATTGGCCAGACTAAATTGCCCCTTAGTGTCCCTAGATGTGTACATTAGGTTGATCAATCATGGTAAATGCACAGAGTTAAGGGGATAGGCTGGTGGAGAGCACCTGGATAAGGTACCCTGTCAGAGAGTCGGTGCAAACCCGTCTCTTCTGCACTATAGAGATTCTATGGTTCTGTGCTGTCCTTTATTGCAAAGAAATTGGATTACAAACATTAGGAATTCTTGCTACAATTAGGTGGGGCTTTGCTCAGACCACATCCGGAGTACTACCCACAATATTTTGTCTCTATATTTAACAAAGGATATACCTGCCATGGAGGAAGTGCAACAGAGATCTACAAATTTGGTTTCCTGGAAGGAGAGGGCTGTCCTATGATGAGAGGTTGAGGAAATTGATATTCTTTGCAGTTTAGAAGAATGTGAGGTAATCTCATTGAAACATACAAGATTCTGAAGAGGTTTAAATGATTAGGGTAATCATTGAGAAGTTGTTTTTCCAGGCTGTGGAATCTAGAAGATGGAGGCACAGTCTCAGGCTAAGGGATTGATCATTCAGGGCTGAGATGAGGAGAAACTTCTTCACTCAAAGGGTAGTGAATCTTTGACATTGTCATTGTGGATCCTCCATGAGGGAATATATTCAAGGCAGAGATTGATGGATTTTCAATTTCTTGGGTAATCAAGGGATATGGGATAGTGAAGCTGAGGTAGAAAATCAACCATGATAATTTTGAATGATAGATCAGAGTTGAGGGCCCAAATGGTCTACTCCTGCTTCTGTATCTTATGTTTTTACAATGATAAATATGATTGAAAAATACTGCATTGATTGTAAAGTGTTTGGGTGCCGTGTAAATGTAAATGTTTCTTCATGTAACTGCTACTTAATGCCTTTGGGTACAGTGTTTTTATATGGCAGAATACAACAACCTTTCTCTGGTATAGTATTTCATAGTAGGTCATAAGTAACTGCTTGAATCCCCAGTCCCACTTGTGTAATATAAATGAGGAATCATCATTTGTGCTGAAGTCTATGAGTCATGGCCATTAATGAGCTCAGTATTTTGCTGTTGCAGCTTTTAGCATCGAGATGTAATAATGAGCCTTTGTTAATCAATCTCCCTCCTCGCTACATCCTGCCAGTTTCATTAATTCAAAATCGGTCATCTTGTGTAATTGAGCAGGTTGAGAAGCAGAATAATTAGCAAAGAGGTGAAATTTTTATTTAAAATAAGATTGGGTGGCGTAGTCAAACAGTGGTTAGCACTGCTGTCTCGCAGCGCCAGGGACCTGGGTTTGATTCCTGGCTATCCCCTGTGGAGTTTGCATGTTCTCCCCGTGTCTGTGTGGCTTTCCTCCAGGAGCTCTGGTTTCTTCTCACAATCAAAAGATGTGCAGATTAGGTGGATTGGCCATGGTAAATTGCCCCTTGGTGTCAAGGGGACTAGCTAGGGTAAATGCATGGGATTATGGGGATAGGGCCTGGGTGGAATTATGATCAGGATAGACTCGATGGGCCAAATGGCCTCCTTCTGCACAGTAGGGATTCTATGCAACTGCTGTGATGTATCGCAACCTTTATTAGTATTTGAAGTTTACTCAAGGTCCAATGCACCTTCTGTTTAATTTCCATCAACTTCACCCAGAGGGAGCTAGACCCAAGGACACAATACTGGGTTAGTAGCCAAACTGGAACTTCTGAATGAAGCATTGAAATCAACCACAAATACCTTCTCTTTGATAGACATTTTAACAACAATTTCTTCAATAGATCATAGTTTCCTGGATATTATCAAGGTCTGGACGAATCTCTTCAGTAAATGTTCTCACACTGTGCAAGAACTAGTCTCAGGGTTCATGGATACTGAAGTCTAAATGAGATGATTCAAGTTTTAAGCATGCACAAACGTATGATAGTTCTTGGAAAAGCAGCCAGCATAATCAAGGACCCCACACACCCCAGACATACTCTCTTCTACCTTTTTCCATTAGGAAAAAGATACAAAAGTCTGAGGTCACATACCAATCAACTCAAGAACAGCTTCTTCCCTGCTGCCATCAGACTTCTGAATGGACCTACCTCGCACTAAGTTGATCTTTCCTAGCTATGACTGTAACGTTACATTCTGCATCCTGTCCTTTCCTTCTCTAGGTACAGTAGACTTTGTGTGTATAATGCAAGAAACAATACTTTTCTCTCTTTACCAATGCATGTGACAATAATAAATTAAATCAAACAAAATTATGCTTATACAAAAAGTATAATCTCAAGATAGACCAGTCTTTAAAGAAAAGAAAGCTAGTTCTTACTTCTGGAAGAGAATCCCAAAATTAAACTTTACTTGTTACAGATATAGCATTTCAAGATATTTTGATTTTGATTTGATTTGTTATTGTCACATGAATTAGTGTATAATGAAAAGTATTGTTTTTTGCATGCTATACAGACAAAGCACACCTTTCATAGAGAAGGAAAGGAGAGAGTGCAGAATGTAGTGTCACAGTCATAGGTAAGGTGTAGAGAAAGATCAAGTTAGTGCGAAGTAGGTCCACTCAAAAGTCTGATGGGAGCAGGGAAGAAGCTGTTCTTGAGTCAGTTGGTAGCTGACCTCAGGTTGATGACGTTTGATGGACCTCAGAGCTTTGACGGCTCTCCACTAAAAATCAAATTATTATGACTTTAATCCCAGAGTATGTGAGATTTGCTTGGTTCAGAGCAAATCTGAAGTTAACCTACAAGAATCTAACAAATCTGAAAGTTTGAGTTTGAGCTGAACTATTTATAATGAATTTTGGGGTTGTATAATTAATGGTTATATAGATGTTCCTTTCATCAAACTGGTAGATCCAAATGAATGAGACCATGAGGAACATTTCAGGGGCAATCTGACCAACAAACACAAATTGGCTACCTGTGTCCTGCAACATTGCACCATCATAAATCTGTCATGTAGCTGGCACAGCATAATCACTAGAAAGAGTGCGCAAAAATCCGGATCTGCCTCTGGTAGAAGACATCATCCACCTGTCCAGTAAATGCCTCATCTCAAGGTGGCCAACCTGACCGAGACAGGCCATTCTGCTGTGGCTCTGTGGAAGAAGCTGCGGCACAACACCGACAACACAGCCCAGAATCGGCATCCGGCCGATGATCCCACGCTGGAGATCCAAGGCTTCGATCTCCCATGCGGTGGGTGAATGGATCAAACTGAACAGGTGTTACACTGGAGTTGAACCCAGCCGTAGCAACCTCTTATGCTGGGGATACCGTGACTCACTCCTGTGCAACCATGGTGCATACAGTCAATGGGTGCCCTGACCTGTGCTCCAGTGGCGATCCCATATCCCTCCACCAGGCTGGTGAGGAGGCTGCTAACTAGCTGGAGAACTTCAAATTTGATATCTAGCTGTTCATCAGTTGTTGGAGGCTGGAATCTTATCGTCGTTCAAGCTGGTGGGATTTTCCCATCCTGCCACATTGAATGGAGATTTGGCTGGCTGCCTAATTCTCCAAACTTGCTGTAGGAGGAGCATGGCATGAACAGCAGGTAAGATTGTGCCCATTGTATTTGATCAATATTAGACCACCTCTAAGTAGTATCCTATATTTAGTGAAAGTACCACTGATTAGAATAAGGGCGCCTGTTCAATTTCTGGGAAATGTTACCTTGAATTTATATCGGAAATTTGACTTTACGTAACAGTCAAGTTGGTCAATGCCACTTAGCCAGGTTTAGTGTCCAGCAAAATAATAAGGCTGGAGGCTAGCATCAAGTTGTCTGATTGCAGTTTTAATTATTGGGGGTAGCATTATATGCTTGTGTGTGATGGCAAGGACCATCGAATACCATTGTTTAGGTATGTGTATTTCTTATCAATGAGTTCACACTGTTGTTCCTGCAATCTCGCTGTTCCTGCAAACTAATTTTAATTCCTGTTAAGATTTGATTTACTGTGAGTTTTTCCAAAGTAACTCTTAACTTAATATTCCTGTATTCATTCCATTTAAATGGCCCTTCCTCCTTCATAGTACCAGTAATACACAGCAGGTTTTTCAGCATCTATAAGGATTGAGATACTAGCCCTTCCAGTCACAATCTTTACCTTTATCACTAGAACGTAGAACAGTACAGCTCAGGAACAGGCCCTTTGGCCCATGATGTTGTGCCTTGCTCCATTTCCTTGAACTTTTTCCTTAACGTACCAAATCTCCCTTTATGCATTTTCTTCCCCCACCTACCCCCCAGTAATTAGCTCAAAGCACTCTCTACAGCTGAAGTTATACGATTTGCCACGAGATTGGTCCTAATGTTGTTTGGGTGAAGACCATTTGAATAGTAGAGTTCATTCTTTCCCCATTCCTCTGCCCGTGCCCATGAATCAAAACCCATTTCCCCCACACCAATCTTAGAGCCGGTATTCAACTCTAATTTTATTGACCCAGTGCCAATTTGCTCTTTGTTCAGGTAGTAATCCAGAGACTATAACCTGTGTGGTTCTGCATTTTAATTTAACCCTAACCTCTTTCTTCATCTGACCTACATCATTGGTACCCATTGTTTCTTCAGAAGGAACTCTTCAAAATGCAGCAAATGAAAATACAACAAAACTTACTCCATCTTATAAATCAAAGAAAGGGTTTAATAAAGAAACATCATTACTCCAAACTTGGGGCCATGCCAAGCTCCCCACAATTCCACATTGTTCCTTATTTATAGTGAATTGTCTGGTCAGCTGACTATTACGTCATTCTGTAATTCATAGAAATAGAAATCATAGAATTCCTACAGTGCAGAAGGAGGCCATTTGGCCCATCGAGTCTGCATCGACCACAATCCCACCCAGGCCCTACTTCCATATCTCTACATATTTACCAACTAATCCCTATAACCTACGCATCTCAGGACTCTAAGGGGCAATTTATAGCATGGCCAATCAACCTAACCCGCACATCTTTGGACTGTGGGATGAAACCGGAGCACTTGGAGGAAACCCACGCAAACACGAGGAGAATGTGCAAACTCCACACAGACAGTGACCCAAGGCGGGAATCGAACCCAGCTCCCTGGAGCCGTGAAGCAGCAGTGCTAACCACTGTGCTACCATGCCGCCCCCACTGTGCTACCGTGCCGCCCATAATTGGTTCCATGTTTTTCTGAGTCAGCTGACCCTTACATTTTGTTCCCAATGGTCACATTACATCCAAAGTTGTCACTGGTTACGTCCTAACACCCATGTGGACCATGACTACTGGATCTTTCTCATCTCATTCCAAGTTCCTCTCCAACCTTGAGAGGTTGCAAGTATCCGGTGCTCCCAGCTACAGAGAAAGCATCTAACCCCCTAAACTGTACTGTTCCCAACTACAACTACATCCCTGTGTTAGGAATGAAATAAGGATATACTTGGAACTGTAGCAAACGTATCTGCAGAACCTATAACAGCGCAAAGTTTCAACTTCTGAGCCTTTCAGACTCAGGTTTTCCGGTCCCATTGATGGCACATCCCTGCTGTGAGTTTCCCGGCAGCAAGGGGTGGGTGCATTGAAAGGGAAATCCCATTGACAACAGGGGGGAACCAGAAAATCCTGCCATTGGCTAATGTCAGGTCACCTCTGCAACCATGAAATACACGGTGGTTACACAGAATATCCCATCCTATAACCCTGCACATTGTTTCAAATAATTATCTACTGCCCTCTTGAATGCCTCAATTGAACCCACCTCCACCCCACTTCCAGGCAGTGCATTCCAGGCCCAAACCACTTGTGTGAAGAAGTTTTTTTCTCACATCGTATTTGCTTCTTCTACAAATTCTGTGCCTTCTTGTTCTTTATTCTTTTATGACTGAGAACAGTTTCTTTCTATCTATTCTGTCCAGCTCTCTCATGGTTTTGAACATCTCTATCAAATCTCCTCATAGCCTTCTTCTCTGGAAGGAGAACAGCCTATAAGACCATAAGACATAGGAGTAGAATTAGGCCACTTGGCCCTTCGAGTTTGCTCCGCCATTCAAACTTGGCTGATATTTTTCTCATCCCCATTCTCCTGCCTTTTCTCCATACCCCCTGATCCCCTTATTAATCGGGAACCTATCTATCTTTGTCTCAAAGACATTCAATGATCTGGCCTCCACAGCCTTCTGTGGCAAAGAGTTCCAAAGATTCACTACTCTCGGGCTGAAGAAATTCCTCCTCATCTCTGTTTTAAAGGATCGTCCTTTTAGCCTGAGGTTGTGCCCTCTGGTTCTCATTTTCCCTACTAGTGGAAACATCCTCTCCATGTCCACTCTATCCAGGCCTCCCAGTATCCTGTGAGTTTCAGTAAGATCCCCCCTCATCCTTCTAAACTCCAACAAGTACAAACTCAGACCCCTCAACCGTTCCTCATACAATAACTCTCCATTCCAGGGAACATTCTTGTGAACCTCCTCTAGACTCTTTCCAAGGCCAGCATATCTTTCCTTAGATACGGGCCCAAAACTGCTCACAATACTCCAGATAAGGTCTGACCAGAGCCGTGTGCAGCCTCAGAAGCTCATCCATGTCTTGTATTCTAGCCCTCTCGATATGAATGTTAACATTGCATTTGCTTTCCTAACTGCCCACTGAACCTGCCAGTTAACCTTAAGAGAATCTTGAACAATAACTCCCAAGTCCCTTTGTGTTTCTGATTTCGTAAGCATTTTCACATTTAAGAAATAGTCTATGCCTCCATTTCTCCTTCCAAAGTGCAAAACCTCACACTTTTTCACATTGTATTCCATCTGCCACTTCGTTGCCCACTCTCCTAACCTGTCCAAATCCTTCTGCAGCCCCCTGCTTCCTCAATACTACTTGTCCCTCCACATGTTTTTGTATCATCTGCAAACTTAGCAACTGTGCCTTCAGTTCTTTCTTCCAAATGGTAAATGTATATTGAGAAAAGTTGTGATCCCAGCACTGACCGCTGGGGCACACCACTAGTCACCACCTGCCATCCTGAGAAAGACCCCTTTATCTCCACTCTCTGCCTTCTGCCTGTCAGCCAATCCTCTATCTATGCCAGGCTGTTACCCTTATTTATCAGTCTTCTCTGTGGCACCTTGTCAAAGGCCTTCTGAAAATCTAAATCGATCATATCCACTGATTCCCCTTTATTTAACTTCCTTGTTACCTCCTCAAAGAACTGTAACAGATTTGAAGACATGACCTCCCCTTGACGAAGCCAGGCGGACTCGGTCCTATTTTTTCGTGCACTTCCAAGTACTCTGCGATCTCATCTTTAATAATGGACTCTAAAATCTTGCCAAAGATCGAAATCAGGCTATTATTTCCCATCTGCTCCTCCCTCCCTTCTTAAACAGTGGTGTTACATTAGCTATTTTCCAGTCCTCTGGTACCCTCCCTGCCTCCAGTGATTCCTGAAAGATCACCACCAATGCTTCCATAATTTCCTAAGCTATCTCTTTTAGAACCCCTGGGGTGTAGTCCATACGGTCCAGCTGACTTATCCACCTTCAGATCTTTTAGTTTCCCCAGAACCTTCTCCTTAGCCTCTCCAATCTGTCCTCATAATTGAAGTTAGTTATCCCTGGAACCATTCTTCTGCACGCTCTCTAATATGTTCACATCCTATAGTGTGGCACCCAGAACTGTGCGCTATATTCCAGTGGGGGTCTAACTAATATAAATGCAACATAACTTCTTTGCTCTTGTACTCTCTGCCCCTAATAATATATGCCTAGAATATTATATGCTATGTGAACTGCTCTTTCCACCTGTCCTATCACCTTCAATGATCTATGCGCATATACATCCAGGTTTCTTTCTCTGCTCCTACATCCCAGGCTGCACGGTGGCACAGTGGTTAACACTGCTAATCCACAGCTCCAGGGACCTGGGTTCAATTCTGGCCTTGGGTCACTGTCTGTGTGGAGTTTGCATGTTCTCCCTGTGTCTGCATGGGTTTCCTCTGGGTGCTCCGCTTTCCTTCCACACTCCAAAGGTGTGCAGGTTAGATTGATTGGCCATGCTAAATTGCTCCTTAGTGTTAAGGGGATTAGCTAGCGTAAATATGTGGGGTTATGGGGATAGAGTATGGATGGGATTATTGTCAGTGCAGGCTCAATGGGCCAAATGGCTGCCTCCTGCACTGTAGGGATTCTATGATCCCCTCAAGGATTTTACCTGTCATTTTATATTGTCTCCTCATGTTCTTCCCACCAAAATTCATCACTTCACATTTCTCTGCATTGAACTTCACCTGAACCTATCTGCCCCTTCCACCAATTTGTCTATGTTTTTTTGAAGTTCTGCACTGCCCTATTCACAGTTTATAATACTTCCAAGTTTTGTATCATCTACAAACCTTGAAATTGTTCCCTGCCCACCAAGATCTAGATTGTTCCTATATATCAGGAGAAGCACAGCTCCCAGTGCTGACCCATGTGGAACGTCCCTACAAAGCGTCCTCCAACCTGAAAAATATCAATTGATCATCACTCTCGGCTTCTTACTACTTAGCCAGTTTTGTATCCACATTGCTACTGTTCTTTTATCCCATGAATTGTAACTTCTCTCACAAGTCTGGTGTGTGACACTCTATCGAATGCCTTTTGAAAATCCAAGTACAGTACGTCAACTGCATTATCCTCAGCAACCCTCCGTGTTACCTCTTCAAGTAAAAAGTCTGACAACACCAGGTTTAAGTCCAACCGATTTATTTGACAGTAGACTCACTAGCTTTCAGGGTTAGTCCCTTCTTCAGGTGAATGGAGAGTTCATGGTCAGACTTTTTACTGTGTTTACCCCAGTCCAACGCTGGCATATCCACATCATTACCTCTTCAAAACATTACAGCAAGTTAGTGAAACACAATTTCCTTTTTAAGTATGTGGGAACTTTCCCTGTGTACAACTGAGAAGTCCTTGAGTAGATTCTCAACTTGGATCAACCCATGTTTGATGGACATGAGGAGGGACTGGTAATAGACAGAAACAAAGTGGTGTTGGGTAAAATAACTAGATAACCTGACTTCAGTTTGAGGTTTCCACTTGGACCAAGGAGCAGGTGGGGGTTTAGACAGTGTTTCTGTTGTATGCACAACTTTGGTCTCACAACCACCCTTTTTGTCAGCCCAAATTGGCGTGGTAACAAGATGAAAACCATCCTCTTCATGGGCGGGATTTTCCAGCCACATTTGCCCCAAGACCGGAATATCCTGTTTGAGGTCAATGGACCTTTGCGTGGTGCTGTCCTGCCGGCCATGATTCCCATGGTGGGTAGGATGGGAAAATACTGCCCCATGCCTTTCAATTCCTTTTACATTTTCTGTTTATATATTTCAGATAGCAGTTCAATATTAAACACAGTTGCTTTCAGTCTCCTGGCGATGAAATACTTTAATTCAAGGAACCTTGCTTTTCCAATTATCTTTAACCTCTCACTTTTCTATTACTATCACCTTTCGATGTTAATATGACTTGCAGTATCTTGAATGGATATTAGTTAAAAGGGTTTGTGTGGACCAGACACGTGAACTTAATGCTTCAGCCATTAAGGCATTAAGGTGAGTCCAATATTCTGAAGAGGGTAACATCATATCGCATTACTTTCAATCTCCAACATCGCCCTAGGTGTCTATGACGGTAATAAAGACAACTCAATCTGCTGTTCTTTAACAGGCTGGGGATAAAACTAATATAGAATTACATAGAATTTGCAACATCAAAATAGGACATTTGGCTCAAGATCTTTATGCCATTGTTAATGCTGCACACAATTCTCCTCCCATCTCACCCTACCACTATAATCATCTGTTACTTTTCCCCTCATGTGCTTATCCAGCATTCCCTTAAATGCATGTCTTGCTATTTAGTTCAGACACTCCATGCAACAGCAAGTGTCACCACTCTAAGCAAAGCAGTTGTTTTTTTGAATTCATTGTTGGATTCACTAATGATTATCTTATTTCCATGATCAATTTTTGGACTCCCTTGCAAGTAAATGTAGTGCTCTCTTCACATTGTTGACATACCCAGTCTAATCCATGTTTTCCAGTTTTGTCGTACTAATCACGGAGTTTTAAAAGTGCATGTCTGATAGATACATCGTCAAGATTCGTTTTTGGGATGCAGATTTTTCCGACTGACTATCCTTCGAAAGAGAGCATTGGACCTTCTTCAGCCACCACTGTGTTGTGAAGCTTTATTCCCCAATCTTTTGCAATTTATGGATAAATAGTGACTAGTGACCAGTCAAGTAAAAGAAAAGAGTAATTTGAAACTGGAAAATAAACATGAGGATCATTGGCTAGGATTTTCCAGTCCTGCCCTCCACCAGGATTTTCGAGTCCTGACGAAAATCAATGGACTTTTAGCTGGTCAGCGACTTTCTGTGTGGCAAGTCCTGCCATAGAGGGATTTCCCTCCATGGCAGGATTTGCCACATAGGAAGTGGTTGACCAGCTAAAAGTGCATTGATTTTTGTCAGGACTGGAAAATCCCAGTGGAGGGCAGGTCTGGAAAATCCCAGCCAATGTAATACAGAGAAACAGAACAATTATGAGTATAAAAGGGAAGTTACTGAACCTGAAAGTTATATAGGTGGAATGAGAAGGCTTTGCAACAGTAATGCAGAGTGTTTCAAATTGCAGTTCACAAGAAAATCCTAGGAAATCTGTCAGGTCATCAGATATCACTGCCTCTGAAACCAGGTAGAAGTAGCATTGAGTTCATCAATCTCAAGGACTATTTTTCTCTATGTAAAGAACAATACAGCACAGAAACAGGCCCTTCAGCCCACCAAATTACACTAATATATGATGCCTTACTAAACTAACAACCTTTTGCCTCTACGCAGCCCATATCCCTCTATTCCCTGCCTATTCGTGTAACTGTCAAGATGCCCCTGAAGCATTGCTAATATATCTGCTTCTACCACCTCTCTGCTAAGTGGAAACTCATACATAAAATGGAAGTTAATCCATGAAGTGAATGGGCGGCACGGTGGCACAGTGGGTTAGCGCTGCTGCCTCACAGCGCCAGGACCCAGGTTCGATTCCCGGCTTGGGTCACCGTCTGTGTGGAGTTAGCACATTCTCCCCGTGTCTGCACGGGTTTCATCCACATGCTCCGGTTTCCTCCCCCAGTCCAAAGGTGTGTGGGTTAGGTGGATTGGCTACACTTAATGTCAGGGGGACTAACTAGGGTAAATGCATGGGGCTATGGGGAAGGGGGCTGGGTGGGATTGTGGTCGGTGCAGATTTGAGGGGCTGAATGGCCTCCTTCTGCATTGTAGGGATTCTATGATTCTGTGAATGTTGATGAGCATTACAGCAGCATTTCCAGAACTGTTCACAGGTCTAGGGAATCTAAACACTGAGTACCATATCACCCAACAGGCAAATCCTAAACTAATTTGCCTCTTCACACCGCGGGAAGCCCCTCACCCACACTTGCACAAAGTCGAAGGTGAAATTGAAAAGACGCAACAGCAAGAGCTTGCCTCACCGGTCACTATGCCAACAGTGATGTTCAGGAATGGTCACAGTCCCAAAGCCAAGCAGCTCTAAGAATCCAGTGAATTTAACCAATATCTGATTGACACTTCTACTTTTCCCGGGGAAAGGGTTTAAGGTGAAATGGGGAAAGTTTAAAAGAGATGTGAGAGACAGGTTTTTTTACACAGAGGGTAGTAAGTGCCTGGAATGCGCTACCAGAGGAGGTGATAGAAGCAGATATAATAGCATCAGGGGCATCTTGACGGGTTCATGAATAGGCAAAAAATAGAGGGATACAGACTACATAGAAATGTAAAAGATAAGAGGAGGACATTAGCCCTACAGGCAAAATGTCTTTCATTTAGAAAGGCTTCATGTGTTGGCGCAGGTTTGGAAAGCCAAGAGCCTGTTCCTGTGCTGTACTGTTCCTTGTAAACAAATCAATGGAGTATGAGATCCACCCTACAGCCTCACTGGTTGACAGTCTTGGCAAACGAGCCAAGAGAACTCTTTTCACCAAAATGGGTGTAAACAGCACATGTTGGGCCGTTCCTCTGGAACAAAGAATCCAGACTGCTGATCACATTTATAATGCTGTCCAATCATTATTGTTTCAGTAGACTACCATTTGGAATTGCATCCATTCTGGAAACCTTTCAGAGCACTAATATCTCAAGCCCTGGAAGGCGTGGAAGGAGTAATATTCCAGATGGACAACAAGTTTATACATGGACCTGTGAGAGAAGAGCATGGCCACAGGGTTAGAGCAGTCTTTAGAGTCTTACAGGATGCAGGTCCAATGTTGAATGAAAAGTGTGAATTTGCCAAACCTATCATCAAATTTCTAGATCTCATATTACCAGCAACTGGGATCCCAGTTGATACACAAAAAAAAATGAAAGTATGCAGAGGAATTGCACATCCCAGGAACGTAACTGAACTTCAAAGATTCCATGGGATTGTCAACCAAGAAGATAAGCTTCTACCGCATTTAGCAGAGGTTGGCGAGCTTTTGAGGCAGCTGTTGAGACCAGGTCAGCCATGATAGTTGAACACAATGCTACAAAATGCTTTTGAAAAGATTATTAGCCTCCTCTTAAATTTTGTCCCATTACGGCCCTGGACTACCAACAATAGTAGCAGCAGATGCATCGCCAGCAAGTTTGCAGGCAGTATTTATTTCATGTGCAGAGAGATGGCAAACATAAACCCGTTTACTGTGTCTCAAGGTCATCATCAGGAACAGAACAAAAATAGGCCGCAATCGAAGAAGAAATGTTGGCACCAACACTGATGTGCGTGAATTCTCAGATTACACAATGGGATTGTGATTCATAGTTAAACCACTAATCACTCCTCTGGACATGAAATTGGGAAGATGCCAGTGAAAATGAATGAGAAATGATTCCTTAACAGTGTGTTCAAAGAAAGCATCAAATGGCAGTAGGAACATTGTTGCAGGTACAATGAGATGTTTAAGTTTATTTATTTGTGTCACAGGCAGGCTTATATTAATACTGCAATGGAGTTACTGCAAAAATCCCCTAATTGCCACACTCCAGTACCTGTTCTGGTACAAATGGAGAATTTAGCATGGCCAATGCACCTAACCAGAATGTCTTTCAGACTGTGGGAGGAAACCGGAGCACCCAGAGGAAACCCACGCAGGGAATGTGCAAACTCCACACAGACAGTGACCCAAGCCAGGAATTGAACCCAGGTCTTTGGCATTGTGAGGCAGCAGTGCTAACCACTGTGCCACCACGTGGCCCGAGAAGGAAGCAAACAAGAGGATTTACACTTCATTGAAGAGGTGGAAGCTTATACATGCCTAATTACTCAACATTACCAGCTAATGCAAAAACGTAGGGGAAAAAAAAACACAAGCACTGCAGCAAGATGACAAGCTCCTGTAGATTCGAGAATATTGTTTGGAAGGATGGCCAGACTATATCCCCAATAATTCAGTACCTTGCCAATACTTTGCAAGCATCTCACAGTCATTGATGATTTACGAGCCTTCAATGAGATTGAAGTTATACACAGAATACTTGGACTTGATATTTGTCAAAGACTTCACCAAGGTCACCCAGTGATTGCAAACTGTTGTGTGAGAGCTGAACAATCAGTCTGGTGGCCAGGCATTCTGTAGAAGAAATGAGTTCTAATTATCTTATGTGTGCAATGAAAGCAGCCAAGAGCAAAAAAGAACCACTGCCACCTTCTACATTTCCATCAAGGCTGTGCGAACATCTGGGAATGGACCTAATTGTTCTTAAGGAGAAAACATTCCTTATTGTCATTGATTATCCTGAAAATGGATTGAAGTAAACAGATTATAGCATCATGGCAGCAACAGTCATTCAAACACTGAAGAGAATTTGTGCGACACATAACATTCTTGACGTTGTAGTTTCAGACAATGGACCACTATTTGTCAATGACATATTCTGAAATTTTACAAAGGAGTATTGCACTTTGGAAGGACAAACCAAGGTAGAACATACAAGATAAATGGTAGGACACTGAAGAGTGCAGAAGAACAAAGGGTTCTGGAAATACGGATACATAATTCCCTAAAGTGGCGTCACAGGTAAAAAAGTTCGTTAAGAGTGCTTTTGTAATATTGGCCTTTATAAATCAAAGTATTGAGTATAAGAGTTGGAATGTTTTGGTGAGGTTATATAATACATTAGTGAGGCCAAATTTGGAGGATTGTGTGCCGTTTTGGTCACCTAATTACAGGAAGGATATTAATAAGGTTGAAAAAGTGCACAGAAGGTTTACAAGGACGTTGCTGGGACTTGAGAAACTGAGTTACAGAGAAAGGTTGAATAGGTTAGGACTTTATTCCCTGGAGCGTAGAAGAATGAGGGGAAATTGAATGGAGGTGTATAAAATTATGATGGGTATAGATAGAGTGAATGCAAGCAGGTTTTTTCCATTGAGGCTAGGGGAGAAAAAAACTAGAGGACATGGGTTAAGGGTGAAGGGGGAAAAATTTAAAGGGAATATTAGGGGGGGCTTCTTCACACAGAGAGTGGTGGGAGTGTGGAATGAGCTGCCAGATGAAGTGGTAAGTGTGGGCTCACTTCAACATTTAAGAAAAACTTGGACAGGTACATGGAGAGGGGTGTGGAGGGATATGGTCCGGGTGCAGGTCAGTGGGACTAGGCAGAAAAATGATTCGGTACAGCCAAGAAGGGCCAAAAGGCCTGTTTCTTGTGCTGTAGTGTTCTATGGTTCTAATATGGCTGCATTCATGAAACCAGTTCACCTTGTTATCCTCAAGTAATTGGAGAAGCTGAGAGAGGTGGATGAGTCATCGAAGGTTTGTTGAAGAAGAATGAAAACCTTAATCTTCATTCTCCAGTTCTCCTGAGCTACTGAACATTCCCACTCCTCAGTGGTTTCTCATCATCTGAAGTATCGATGGGAAGGATGTGAGAACACCATCCCTGACACGCAGACTTAATCCATGAATGACCGCAAAAGAGTGAAGCAGCATGAGAAAGAACAGAGAAACAAGCAGGCTCGTAACACAGGGTCAGAAGATGTCAATCACCAATGCTGGAGCCCTGGAAGAGAGGACAGGCTGAATTTTATGACCCTGTGGTGGGGGGTGAGGGGGGGAGGGCTGGAAAATATGGTGAGCCATTCAAAAGTCCATTGACTTCGGCAGGAGCGGAAAATCCCGCTGGTGGAAAATTCCCCTGTATGGGTATGAGACCAGCAGAAAGAAAGAACAATCATCGAAAGAGCTCCACAACCAAGGTCATACAAGATTGAGACAGACCAGGACACCATAAGGAGAAAACCACAGCACTTTAATGTCCTTGGAAAGAATCATAGATCATAGAACCCTACAGTGCAGAAAGAGGCCCTTTGGCCCATCGAGTCTGCACCGAACACAATCCCACCCAGGCCCTACCCCCATATCCCTACATATTATATCCAATAATCCCTCTAACCTCCGCTCCGCTGGACACTAAGGGGCAATTTATTAGCATGGCCAATCAACCTAACCCGCACATCTTTGGACTGTAGGAGGAAACCAGAGTACCCAGAGAAAACCCACACAGACACGAGGAGAGTGTGCAGACTCCACACAGACAGTGACCCGAGCGGAGAATCAAACCCAGGACCCTGGAGCTGTGAAGCAGCAGCGCTAACCACTGTGCTACCGTGCCGCCCCAATAATTTTTGCTTCACAGTAAGCAACAGTGCGTGGTGTCATGAACAAGAAAGATCCCATTAGTAATGTGGGGAATTAAATTAAAAAGGCCACTTTTGCTAAGGCACTGCTGAGATTTGAACTCAGGATCTTCTGTTTATTAGACAGGCGCTTTAACCAACTAAGCCACCGCGCCAACAAAGAATACTAATAGAATGGTTGCACAGTGGATAGCACTGCTGTCTCACACCCAGGGACCCAGATTTAATTCCTGCCTATGTGACTGTCTGCGTGGAGTTTGCATGTTCTCCCTGTGTTTGCGTGGGTTTCCTTCGGGTGCTCCGGTTTCCTCCCACAGTCCAAAGATGTGCGGGTTAGGTTAATTGGCCATGCTAAATTACCCCTTAGTGTCCTGGGTTATGTAGGTTAGAGGGATTAGTTGGTAATATATGGGGATAGGGCCTGGGTGGGATTGTGGTGGGTGCAGACTTGATGGGCCGAATGGCCTCTTTCTGCACTGTAGGGTTTCTATGATGATTTCTAGGATTTCCAAAGATGCGCGGGTTAGGTTAATTGGCCATGCTAAATTACCCCTTAGTGTCCTGGGTTATGTAGGTTAGAGGGATTAGTTGGTAATATATGGGGATAGGGCCTGGGTGGGATTGTGGTGGGTGCAGACTTGATGGGCCGAGTGGCCTCTTTCTGCACTGTAGGGTTTCTATGATGATTTCTAGGATTTCCAAAGATGCGCAGGTTAGGTGGATTGGCTATGATAAAACTGCATCTTAGTTTCAGGTGGACTCACAGGGTAAATACATGGGGTTATGGGGATAGGGCCTGGGTGAGATTGTTGACAGTGCAGACTCAATGGGCCAAATGGTCTCCTTCTGTACTGCAGGGATTCTATGAAACTTGGGCTTATTACACAGATCCTGAAGAGAAAGTAGTGGAAGTCAGACAGAGCTCTATCACCCAATGCCCAGGAGAAGAATACACCCACAGACCAGAAGGAAGAATAACACATCATTGCCCTCAAAAGAGACCTGAAGAAGATCAGATAAATTGGCCAATGCGCTGCAGAGACTAACCCTGTAGTGTCTGAAACTTTGTGGGCAGAGATAAATATGATAGGGATAAAGACTTGGGAGAGTAAAGGGTTAACATTAGAAGCAACTGCTGCTGATGTAACATCACATGACTGAATAACAGGGCTCTGGAGGGAGAAGTTGTATCCTCTTGCAGAGCTCTCAATATGTGTGAAGTATCTGTAAATAACAACTAATGGTTTTGGCAAACTACATTTTTGAAGAGCTTACTATGGGAGAATGAGTAAGTCCAAAAGAACCCCACCCAGACCCTGAACACATGACATAAAAAACTGTGTGGATTTGGAAGTTACAAAGATGTAGACCAATTTGGTAATTTATATGTCAATTATGTCTCATGTTTTACAATTTATGAACATTCAAAGTCACTAATGTGAGTTTTGTGCTTTATAGTTTTCTGTTTATTTCTCTGCATGTGTTTCACAAACTGTCCCATTTGAAAGGATTTCAGCATTTAGTATGTTGTACACATTCCAGACAGACTGTTCTCTGGTGACTGTGTAATTCTTTGATGTTGAAGCTTATCACTTTCTTCAGCCTTGACCTTTCAATGGTTTGCCTGAGGTCTGAGTTTTCAGTCTTGTTTAAAGGAGATTTGTTCTTTTTTAAAATCAAGAGGAGGCAAGGAATTTTAAAAAACAGAAGCCTAAAAATTCAGTGAGACAAATGCTGAAGCCTTCAACATGGTTGGGTCGTTATGAGCCAGAGTAGCTATTCTAATCTGGGTAATAAATTGAGTGGCCACAGTTTGTTCCTGAAACAGACATTTAACACTATTTGCAAATGCAAGTTAAGAGCCTCACATCTGTTAAGGGCTTGCTAAACAACCCCCTTAACAACCCCCTTTACTAAATGGGGTTGCTCTGATCAGAGTCTCTACTTGGGGTGATTGGGAGGCCTTTAAAAGCAAGCAGAAGACTAATAAGAAGCATTGGGGGTGGGATGAAATGAAATATGAGTGTAAGCTAGCATGTAATATAAAAGAAGATAGAGCTTTTTTCAAAATATAAGAGGTAAGAGAGAGGCAGAAATAGACATTGGACCACTGGAAAATGAGGCTGGAGAAGGATTAATAGGAAACAAAGAAATGGCTGAGGAACTGAGTAGTTACTTTGCATCAGTCTTCACGGTGGCTGACACCAGTGGGATGGCAGAGCTCCAGGAGAATCGGGGCACAGGTGAGTGTAGTGGCTGTCACCAAGGAGAAGGTTCTGGGGAAACTGAAAGGTCTGAAGGTGGATAAATCACCTGGACTGGATGAACTACACCCCAATGTTCTAAAAGATAGCTGCGGAAATTGCGGAGGCATTGGTGGTGATCTTTCAGGAATCACTGGAGGCAGGGAGGGTACAGAGGACTGGAAAGTAACTAACGGAACACCACTGTTTCAGAAGGGACAGAGGCAGCAGGGGGGAAATTATAGGCCGGTTAGCCTGACTTTGGTCATTGGCAAGATCTTAGAGTCCATTATTAAAGATGAGATTGCAGAGTCCTTAGAAGTGCATGACAAAGTAGGACTGAGTCAGCACGGCTTCGTCAAGGGGAGGTCATGCCTGACAAATCTGTTAGAGTTCTTTGAGGACGTAACAAGGAAGTTAGAGGAGAACTGGTGGATGTGATCTTTTTAGATTTCCAGAAGTCCTTTAACAAGATGCTGCATAGGAGACTGTTAAATAAATTAAGTGCCGATGGTGTTAAGGATAGGATCCTGATATGGATAGAGGATTGGCTGACTGGCAGAAATGGGTCTTTTTCAGGATGGCAGCCAGTGACCAGTGCCTCGGGTTGGTGCTGGGACCACAACTTTTCACTATATTAACGATTTGGAAGAAGGAACTGAAGGCACAGTTGCTAAGTTTGCAGATGATACAAAAACATGTGGAGGGACAGGTAGTATTGAGGAAGCAGGGGACTGCAGAAGGATTTGGACAGGTTAGGAGAGTGAGCAAAGAAGTGGTAGATGGAATACAATGTGGAAAAGTGTGAGGTTATGCACTTTGGAAGGAGGAATGGAGGCATAGACTATTTCCTAAACGGGGAAATGCTTAGGAAATCAGAAACACAAAGGGACTTGGGAGTCATTGTTCAAGATTCTGTTAAGGTTAACTGGCAGGTTCAGTCGGCAGTTAGGAAGGCAAATGCAAATGTTAGCATTCATGTCAGGAGGGCTAGAATACAAGAGCAGGGATGTACTTCTGAGGCTGTATAAGGCTCTGGTCAGACCCCATTTGGAATATTGTGAGTAGTTTTGGACCCCATATCTAAGGAAGGATGTGCTGGCCTTGGAAGGGGTCCAGAGGGGGATCACAAGAATGATCCCTGGAATGAAGAGCTTATCGTATGAGGAACTGTTGAGGGGTCTGGGTTAATACTTGTTGGAGTTTAGAAGGATGGGTGGGATCTTGTTGAAAGTTACAGAATATTGTGAGGCCTGGATAGAGTGGACATGGACAGGATGTTTCCACTAGTAGGAAAAACTGGAACTCGAGGGCACAACTTCAGACTAAAGGGACGATCCATTAAATCAGAGATGAGGAGGAATTTCTTCAACCAGAGAGTGGTGAATCTGTGGAACTCTGCCACAGAAGGCTGTGGAGATTAGGTCATTGAGTATCTTTAAGACAGAGATAGGTTCTTGATTAATAAGGGGATCAGGAGTTATGAGGGAAGGCAGGAAAATGGGGATGAGAAAAATATCACCCATAATTGAATGGCAGAGTAGACTCAATGGACTGAGTGGCCTAATTCTGTCTTATGGTCTTATGGGTGATGGGCTTGGGGAAAAGGTAGGTCTACAATTGTGAAGTGCTTGGAGAGCACCTAGCAGGAGTCTGCTGTATAGCAGAATGATTTAAATGAGGACAAAGGGTGAGTATTGGGTCTGCCTGAGGCCTGTGCTTTCAAGTTTGCAGTTTGTACATTTGTCTGGTTTGTGGTAGCCTTGCAGTGCAATTGAGTTTCTAGACTGATGCTGTTGCAAGGTTAAAGTGTCTTGAAATTGTACTAAAGCAGCGTTTAGTGATTGATTAGCTCGAAACTTGTAGCAGTATTTTGAAGACTACACAGCTTTCTCACTTCTGTGCGTTTATGACAAAAAAACAGTTTCATGGGGCTTCATGTTGTGATAAGATGCATTGAAAGCTGTCTTGATGAAAGCAGGAATACTTTCTCTCAAAGTACAGGTTTGTAATCGAAATAGCACAGATCTAGCAATCATTGCTATCGTAGCCATGGTCACTGCTGTTAATGATGGTTGGCTGAAAATGTGCAAGCAATTCGAACAGACTATTGGATTAAACAGATAGACGACATGATAGTTAAGGTGGCTGTTTGAAACCGTGTTTATGATTAGCCTCAGGTTCAATATTCCAATTATTTTCTCTTCCAGTTTGGTTTATTGAGAGAAATCATCTACTTCCCACAAGCCGTGTGAAAGATCCACCGTTTTTAGTATCCATTTGCTCTTGCCCATCTGCTCCCTTCTTCCCAAACTTGGTTTCTGTCCATTTGATTGTCAAAATATGTGCCCTTCCTGTGTCAGTTGTACAGAGCAGAACCTCTCCCTCACCAGCATGGAGAGCCCAATCCTCCATGTTAACATGTTGATCCTTTGGATGATCCTGCTCAGTGATTGCAGCAGAAATATGTTGGGTTGCACTGGCCCTTTCAGAGAAAATAAAATCTTTGAACTGGGAAGATGATGGGGCAAAGATCCTTTGCTTCAACTTCACAATATAGATACTCAGTCATGTTTTCAGTCTCTACCTCATTTTTCTTGCACTACCATTGTTCATGAGGTATAATCTTTGAGCCATTGTATTTCTCTATTAATCTTAATCTCAAGGTGAATGATTACTGTAAATAATTTCAGTTGATTCTATGTACTTCATATCTCTCGCTTGGAGTATTGTGTTCAGTTTTGGTCACCCTGTTATACGAAAAACATTGATAGACTGGAAAGAGTGAAAACAAGATTTACAAGGATGTTGCTAAGACTAGTGGGCCTGAGTTATAGGGAGAGGTTGGCCAGGACTTCATTCCTTGGAACAAAGGAGAATGAGGGATGACTTTATTGAAGTGTATAAAATCATCAGGCGCATAGAAGGATGACCGCACAATGAGCGGCATTTTATTGCCTCGCTCAAGCAAGACCAGAAATTCCCATCCGAGGTCAACGGACATTTCCATTGCTTGCTCCTCACACGCTCTGTGGCAGGCAAGGCGGTAGAATTCTGGTGATAGTCTTATTCCCAGGGAAGTGGAATTGAAAACTAGAGGCTTGAAGTGAGGAGGGGGGGGTGGGTATGGGGAGAGAGATTCAAAAGGGACCTAAGAGGCAACTTCACATGGTGTGGTGTGTATATGAAATGAGCTTCCAGAGAAAGTGGTTCAGGCAGGTTCAATAGCAACATTTAATTGCTATTGAGTAGCAACGTAGGCAGCACGATAGCACAGTGGTTAGCATTGCTGCTTCACAGCTCCAGGGACGTGGGTTCAATTCCCGCCTTGGGCCACTGTCTGTGTGGAGTTTGCACATTCTCCTCATGCCTGCATGGGTTTCCTCCCACAGTCCAAAGATGTGCGGGTCAGGTTGATTAGCCATGCTAGAATTGCCCCTTAGTGTCCTGAGATGATTAGGTTAGAGGGATTAGCGGGTAAATGTGTAGGGATATGTGTCTAAGGCCTGGGTGGGATTGTGGTTGGTGCAGATTTGATGGGCCAGATGGCCTGTTTCTGCACTGTAGGGTTTCTATGAAATTCTAATTTCTATGAAATTTAAAAAGCATTTGGGCAAGTACATGGATGGGAAAAGATTAGGGAGATATGGGCCAAATGCAGGCAATTGGGGCGAGCTAGGAGGGTGCCGTGGGTGGCATGGACTTGTTGAATTGGAGGGCCTGTTTCTGTGCTATGTGACTCTATATTCTTCCATTTCTTCTCTGTCCCTGTTCCTTAGGAAAATTCTGGAAGCAATCAAACTATTGATTCCGAGCCATTTAGAGCACAGAAGGAGTTCATTCAGTCTATCATTGCCTGCTGGCTGTGTAATAGAATAATTAAACACTGATCCCACTGCCCTGTTCACTCCCCTCACCTGGAATCATTACCAGCTGCAAATGTTTTTTGTTTGACTCTTCCCTTAAACAATATTGCCTGCTTTAGCTCTTCCCTGTAACAGAGTTAGAGTAAAGCCCACGGGATGTGCCATAGAAAGAAACACTGAGCTCCGCAATTAGTGCCATGTAACAGGGTTAAAGTCCAGTGAGAGGAGTGATGCACACGTCAAAACATTTTCCTTCGAATGTCTCGGACTGCAGTTTCAATGCAGCTTAACCAGGCAGTGCCAGTTACTGATCTCCAGATGGCTTTGTATGAAGAATACATTATGTCTGCAGCCCGTGACGTTGCCAGTTTTAGCATCAAGCTGCGATATTTTTAAATGCAAGGCGTGAATGAAATGCTTAATGCCCATTGTCGCACCAAAGAGATGCCTGTCCTTTTATTTGAACGGCATTGAACAGATGGAGAGCACACCTGGGCTCAGTCCAGACCTGGAACATGGCAACTGAATGATTAGAGGATAATAGAGCGTGTGCTTTCCCCCTCTTTCAGCATGATTAATGACCACTACAGGATGATGGATGAATTTCATTCAACCGCCAGTGCATCATTTTGAACACAGTCCGGGGTCAGCTTAAAGCACCGCTGAGTGACAGCTGTACAACTGTTTGTGTGCAACTCCACGTTTTGCCCTCTTTATCAATCTATAACTTTTACAACAAGATTCCAGTGACTGTTAACTCCACGGGAGGTCATTTCGAATTTGCAACTGAATCTTGATGAATGCGATCAGTTTGTGGTGAAATGTTACACTCGTGTCGAGATTGGCTGTGTTTAACTGCAACCCAAATTCAAGTCAAGGCTCCATTGATAAATCTTTACATCATTTAATCATTCATGCCATGCTTCAATCTAACCAGGAGGAATGTTGAATCAGAAATATATAAGGCAGTGTTTTCTGATTCCTGCACTTCTGGCAGAGGGAATGCTTTTCAGAAATTCTACACATGATTTCCTGATTATTTAAATAGATTGAATTGAAGCTTGCAGGCAGCCGGAGGCCTGCATTCCTATTATATGCTTCCAGTCACTGAGGCTCCCTGTCAGTGAGCGCAGAATCAAAAGGTTACCGCTAAGGTTTACATACAAATGTTCAAACTGTCAAAATGGATTGGTCAGGCGGCACAGTAAAGATCTGGTGCCCATCTGCCAGTCCCCCATCCCTCAGAATGAACACATCTTCCTCCTTCTGACCTTACGCATGAGCAGTGCATGATGAAGCTCTGCTTCTCTGGAAGTTAACCGTTTGTTCTGGCACGTGCTACAAACTGAGCAGAACAACATCTGGAGTTCACCCCCTGCCCTGTTGATGGCAGCAAAGGTTACCACCCCACCAAACTATTTCATAGAATACCTACGGTGCAGAAGGAGGCCATTCAGCCCAGAAAGTCAGCACCCACCACAATCCCACCCAGGCCCATTCCTTTAACTCGATGTATTTACCCTGCTAGTCCCCCCCAGCATGAAGGGACAATTTAGCATGGCCAATCCACCTAACCCGCACAGCTTTAGACTGTGGGAGGAAACCGGAGGAAACCCATGCAGATCCAGGGAGAACGTGCAAACTCCACACACGTAGTGACCTAAGGCCGGAATCGAACCCAGGTCCCTAGCGCTGAGAGACAGCAATGCTTGGTGCTGTGAGGCAGCAGTGTGCCGCCCTAATGGATTTCTTGCTATAGTCTCATCTCCAGCTGCTTCAGGAGCTATTTCTAACATTTTTCAGTAAGCTGTCCAGGGTACTGAAGCATGCTTTAGATGCCTGCATTTGTCTGGTAAGGAATTGTAGAAGAGTCTGGAGAGAGACTTTAGGGTAGTGGTGACCATCATTATAACCAGATCTGTCTCATTTAGTATGACAACAATTTTAGGTGACCCTTTTTAATGACTGCGCTGACTCTTTCGGTAAAAAGCTTTGTGTGTGTGTGTGTCTTCAAGTTCCTCTCCAAAGTTGTAGCATCGAATTGCAACATTTGACCCATTATTCCTGTGCAGGCTCTTTGAAAGAGCTGCCAATTAGCCCCATAACACTGGAAATGGTTCCATTTCAAGTACATAAGAATACATCATTAAGACCGAAGGAGGAAGATGATCAATGGCATGGTGTACATAAAGTTCTGCCTTATAAACTACAAGAGGAAAATGAATTCAAAGGTGACTTCTCCTACTTTGCTGTTCCTCCTTGTGGTAAAATAGCCCCTTTTAAGAGATCCTTTGTGAGTCTTCCATTATCATGCAGAGGTATAAATTCCACTCTGCTGTTAAAGATCCAGAAGAGACGGTTTTTAGCTTAGAAGCCGGACTTCAACAGTTATTGAACGCTACGAATTTGGACCTTCATTAGGAGACGTGTTGAGGGATCAACAACCTGAACATGCAAAATTTCACTGGGAAAAAGCAGTAGAAATGGCCCAAGTGACTGAATGCACTGAGCCAGGCATGTGTGAGTTGCAAAGCACAGAGTGAGGTGAACCAGTTGTGGCAGGAAATAGCTAATACTAGTCTAGCAGTCATCTACACTGAAGCAATTTCACCAGTACCTCTATGGGTGCCACTTGGCCATTGTGTTGGACCATAAGCCATTGTTGAGGCTGTTCCAGGAGGATGGACCAGTGGCAAATGTTGCCTTGGCCAGAATTTAAAGATGGACCTTGCTGTTGGCAGCATACAGCTGTACTTTCTAATATAGACTGGGAACACAGATCTCAAATAAAGATCCGCTTAGCCACCACTGACTGTCACAGAGCATATCGCCACTGCCTGTTCCAGAGGAGATAATCTTGGCACTTCCTGCCTCTCTCAGCAGCTCATTAAGTTGTGGACAGGTAGGGACCTATTATCGAAGGTCAAGAAAATGGCGCGGACAGGTTGACACGTCGACAAGGCAAAGCAAGTGAAGCCATGTTTGCAACTCAGGGTCAGGATAACCTGCAAAGATTTTTTTTTTGTGGGGGACCTGTGTCATCGTATCACCCCCATAGCGATGGTCACTGTTCTAAGAGTTACATGATGCCCATCCTGGTCAGACCAAAATGAAAATGTTAGCCAGAAATTGCATCTGGTGGCCTGGTATTGACCAAGAAATTGAACAAATGGTTGGATAGTCTGAAAGTTGTCAGCAAACATTATCGTCAATAGCGACCTGCACTCCTGGGAGTGGCCAGGCTGTCCATGCTCACAGTGTAGATTTTGCTTGTCCTGATCCTATTTGATGCCCATTCCAAGTGGCTGGATGTTGAGCTCATGCGATTCACCGCCACAATATCTACTGTAGATAAACTGAGGCAGGTCTTTGCAATCCATGGTCCTTCCTGAAGTGTTGGCATCAGCCAATGGAACAGCATTCATGACAGATGAATTTTAGGCTTTCATCAAGTCTAATGGCATTTGTCATATCAGGACCGTCTCCATCCTGTCCCAAATGGGTTGGTAGAGTGAGCCGTGCAAACGTTCAAGACTTCCATGCAAAAGCAAGCTCATAAGATGTGGCCATTGGCAAGTGTTTTTGCTGTCTTACAACACTTCACTAGGGTCATGCCTGCAGAATTGTTGATGGGTCAGTGCCTGTTTACTCCTTTAGGCTTCCATAATGTGTTGGGGAAGGTGGAGGTTAGACAAGCCTGTCAAAAAGATCATGAGGGGAGATTTGATAGAGGTGTATAAGATTTTGATGGGTATAGATAGTGAATGCAAGCAGGCTTTTTCCACTGAGGCTAGGGGAGGAAAAAAAACCAGAGGGCATGGGTTAAGGGTGAAAGGAGAAAAGTTTAAATGGAATATTAGGGGGGAGGGGGGGCTTCTTCACGCAGAGAGTAGTGGGAGTGTGGAATGAGCTGCCGGATAAAGTGGTAAATGCAGAGTCACTTTTAATATTTAAGAAAAACTTGGACGGGTTCATGGATGAGAGGGGTGTGGAGGGGGATATGGTTCAAGTGCAGGTCAGTGGGACTAGGCAAAAAATGGTTCAGCACAGACAAGAAGGGCCAAAAGGCCTGTTTCTGAGCTGTAATTTCCTATGGTTCTATGACTCTCCAGAAAGGGACAGGTTGTTTCATATTGACAACCTCGTTTTGGCAAGGAATTTTGGTAGTGGGTGCCAGGGGAGATTGTGGAGAAGGTGGGGCTGGTCTTGTTTGTGGTGGAGGCAGAGGGCAGTTGAGTGGAGACAGTGTGTTAATCAGTTGTGTAAGAGGGTGGAGGCAGCTCCGGGAGATGAGCAAGTGGGTCCTATATCAGTTTCGTCTGTACCAGCTCCTGAGCTTGAGACTTGAAGCCCAGGGTTGGACAAAGGGAGCCGTTGGCATCGGTGACCGAAGAAGGGAGTGGCAGTGGCCTGGCATCAGAGTGGCTAATCCATCCCTTGCTTCTGTGGACCCTGTGACTGCTGATGGGCTCCTGGCAGAGTTGTGGGGTAGCACCAGGACCCAGAAGCCTCTGGACAGAGTGACACTATGAACTGAGCTGTACTGTAATCTTGCTGCTTGGACACTTATGTGTGCGACTGTTCTTCTCAATTGTTTTATCACAGATACAGCTGAAGGAGTTGGGGTTTGGGGGGGCTGCTGGAACAGGAGTGTGGCAGTGCGACCCCCTTTAAGAGGTGGTCCTCTTCACGGGCACATGAATCTCAGCCATTCTGGAGCTCAGGTGCGCATCCCCGGGGCTGGAAGTTGGCAGCACGAGTTGGGGAGTCATTGGAAACAGATTCGTGTTGTTGTATTTGTAAATCCTTTAGTCGTAAATAGTTTCTTCTCCTTGAATAAATCTGATTTTATACCTGACATACCAAGTTGCCTTGAGTCATCACATTCCTAGATAATAAATACTTGCTCCTCACGTCCTCTAGACCTAGAAGTCTTCATTTGTTCTCTCTCCAAATGGCATCTGAGCTGCTTTGATTTGACGCTATGCTGGCCTTTCCGTTAAATCAGGCACAATGATCGGATGCGGAACTTTTCCCATATTTCTCCTTTTTTTATAATTACCAGGAGGACATTCTTCACTGAGGGTGGTGAATTAAGGGAATTCATTGCCGCAGAAGGCTGTGGAAGCCAAGTCATTGAGTGTATTTAAAACAGAGGTAGGTTTTTAATTGGTAAGGGAATCAAAGGTTACAGGGAAAAGGCAGTAGAATGGGGTTGAGAAGCTTATCAGCCATGATTGAATGGTAGAGCAGACTTAATGGGCCGAATGGTCTAATTCTGCTCCTATATCTTATGAGAAGGATTTGTTCAATTAATCAAAATGATCAACAGCAGCTCACTAACATGCAAAAATCTACTGGAGTCTGGGCACAGGAGAGACAGGCAGATCTGAACATCTAACCGCAGAGTATAGTTCTACAAAATACCTAAAATTGTAACAATACTGCTGGAAACAGCTCTAAAATAAAAAGCCTTAATTTTGATGATATTTTACAGTGTAAGTCTTGTTAGAACCAGAGGTAACAGAATGAAAAGGGAACTGAGCATAGTCCCAGACAGGTGCTGAAAAAATTGATGGATGATAGGTTGCTGATGTTAAATTTCATAGGAAGGCCTGGCGATTTGGGTTGGCCTTTGGGAGGAAAGGGCGAGCGGGGGAGAGGTCGGGCTGGCCTGGCCTTGGAGCGCAGTGGAAGGGAGGGGGGTGTTGGGACTGATGATTTGGGCTGGCCTGGGGATGGGGTGGGGAGCAGGCAGGAAGCCAGTGAATGTGGGGGAAGAGTCGGGGAGGTGAGCGGGATTGGGAAGTCAGCAGTCAGGAGGGGCCAGGGCCTGGGACAGGCCAGTGAGCATGCACTGATCTCCCCAAGGACAGATCGACACGCACACTGGCCCGCTCACTGTGCTGATGCCAAACCTCGGGCGGAATTAGGCACCCCCCCCATCCCCCACCCTTAACTATGTGAACACCCCGGCCGTCTCTGTGAAACACAAGCGCTGGAGATTCATTCCCCTCAGTTCATCCAAAAAAAGAGTGGAAAAATTCCTGTTTTCCCAACCATTGAGCACTTAGTTTTTTTTTGGGGGGCGGGGGTGAATCGCCCCTTATATATCTGTTCAGGTATTAGCCTACTTTTGTCTTTTCGGATAGTTTTACAAACTTTGCCCAGGTCCCAATCTGAAATAAAGATGATCAGCACCAATTTCAATTAACATTCAACTTGCAAGCTTACTTAATTTCCCCTCCCTACCTTTTGCTACTGGTGTGTCGGTCATTTTGCTTCATTAAGTTGTCCTTTCCATTCATTCATGCAGTATTTTGTGAAGACCAATTTTTTTTTATTCATTCGTGGGACGTGGGCCTCACTGGCCGGGACAGCATTTGTTGCCTGTCCCTGGTTGCCTGGGGGTAGTTGGGAGTCAACCACATTGCTGTGGATCTGGAGTCACATGTAGGCCAGATCAGGTAAAGACAGCAGAGATTCCTTCCCTAAAGGGACGTTAGATGAGTTTTTCTGACAATCAACAATGGTTTCATGAACATCAGCAGATTCTTAATTTCAGATTTTTTTTTAAACTGAATTCAAATTCCACCATCTGCCGTGGCGGGATTGGAGCCTGGGCTGCAGAATGTGAGCTGAGTTTCTGGATTAACAATCTTGTGATAATAACATTAGGCCATCGCCTCCCCAAATGCCCCAGTACACAACACCAAAAGATTGGAAACAGTCGGATAATTGAAGTTTTTGTGGGAGGTCCCCGAGATTTGCTTTGAAAGGCCTGATAGATTTCGGATTGCGGGCAAGGGTTGTAAGAGCATTCTACTGCTTTGATATCATGAGTATCCATCAATAATCTCCTTATGATTGAACTCTGATATGATGAGAGGATTGGGTGAAGATTTGCCAGGGATCCTGACTCAGTTACGCATTCAAAAGAAGAATCGGATTGACTACTGATCTATAGAATGGAGAACTTTGGTTCTAGCCACTGAAAATATGAAAAATAATCAAACCTAAGCTGAATAATAATGGAATGAATGTAGGACTAGATTACTTGCTGTTTGCAATGAGGGGGAGGGAAGCTGCCTCTGAATCTTGTAAGATGTGTTCTGCTTTCTATTTTCTTGTATTCCCGTACAGCCTGAACTAATTACAATGTGTCCAAGTAGAATAATTTGCCGGAAGTCTGACACAAATTCTCTACTCGGCTTTCTGAGAAACAGGGATGGTTTAATATGATTACATGTGATAGCAACAGAAGGGAACAGCTGCCAATGCCATAACTGACAGAAAAGAGCTCTGGCAGGCCATAAGAATGAAAAGAGAAGACGTTAACAGATAATATCATTGAGCCAGCTTCTGGCCTCTGCGCTTCGCTAATGTCAGTGTTGCCTGGGAGGCATTGACTAAGGAAGATTGACTGATGTGAAAGGATAACTCCAGACTTTCTGGAAAAATCCAAGTATGTCAACACACTGCAATTAGCTGCGCTTCTTGACAACAGGTCCTTGGCTGCATTTGATTCCATCTGAGGTTGCTCCAGTTCAAGGTTGCTACCAATTAAACTGTGCAGTGCTCCCTCTAAAATACAATACAGTTATGCTATGTGCCAATTTTAAGTTTCTTCTTTTCAAATCCCTCCATAGCCTCAAGCTTTCCTATTTTTGTATTCTCCTCCAGTCCTTGGATATCTGTGCTTTCTCCACTTCTGGCCTGTTGAACATCCCCCAATTTTACACACACTATCATTGGCAGTGCTTTAAAGAATCAAGCCCCTAGAAACTCCACCAGTGGACTTCTCCATCTAATTCTTGTTTCTCTTTTTAAGACACTACTACATGGTGGCATGATGGCACAATGGTTAGCACTGCTGCCTCACAGTGCAGGGTTCAATTCTGGACTCAGGCCATTGTCCATGTGGAGTTTGCATATTCTCCCTGTGACTGCATGGTTTTTCTCTGGGTGCTGCGGTTTCCTCCCACATTCCAAAGATGTGCTGGTTAGGTTGATTGACCATGCTAAATTGCCTGTTAATGTCAGACCAATTAGCAGGGCAAATATGTGGGGTTACAGGGATAGGGCCTGGGTAGGATTGTTGTAGGTGCAGACTCAAGGGGCGGGATTTTATGGCCTCACTCATCCCAAAACCGTAATATCCCGCCCAAGGTCAGCGGACCTTCCCATGGTCCACTTCTGGCTGGTTCCGATTCCCATGGTGGGTGGGATAGTAAAATTCTGGCCAGTGGGCTGAATGCCCTCCTTCTGCACTGTAAGGATTCTATGATTCAATGGCTGCTCAACATCTAACTCTTTGATCAAGCTCAATTAATATCTTCAAATACAGTTTGATGTCAAATTTTGCTTGATAAGGTTCCTGTGAAGGGCCTTGGGATATCTCAACTTACCCAGGCAATGTGACTACAAAATGTTATTGATTTACAAAAAAAAAGTCAACTGACCTGATTTACTATTTCCTTGGATAATATTGCAGCATTATCTGGGATACTTGATTACTTGAAGGAAATGCGATTTGGGCTGCAAAAAAAAACCAGGCGAACTGTAGAACTGAAACGATTTCAAACTTTGAAGAAAGCGAATTATATTTTTTGATGCATGAGTCGAAGGTTCCCAATGATTACTGCTCAATATTTGGTAGGGGATGAGCAAGGAAGCTGTTAAAGAATTTCCATCCACTTTCAGCCCACCTAATCTTCTGCCATTATTACTGGAGGAGACTGATAATAATTTGCCAATAACATAGGAACATAAGTCACCTGAATTTCCATTATTTTTGCTTCATTGCTATGCAAAATATTCATGTCTGTAAAAAATTGGTGCTTGGCTTGTCCAGCTTAGTAAGAGAGACATGAATTAAAAGAGATAAACAGAGAAAGGATTTGTAAAACCCTTAGTTTGTCACTGGTATTTTAGCTTCTTGTTCTGCTGCTTTATTTTTGCCCCTGTCCAGTGATTTCCCATTCAGATTCCCCCCTCTGGGCAGCAAGGTGAACACTCCTGCCTCACAGCATCAGGACCTGAGTTCAATTCCTGTATGGCATTTGCACGTTCACCCCAGCTCTGCGTGGGTTTCCTCCGGGTGCTCCGATTTCCTTCACACTCCGAAAATGCGCGGGATAGGTTGGTTGGCTGTGCTAAATTGGCCCTTTGTATCAAGGAGGATTAGCAGGGCAAACATTGGGATTAGAGGGATGAGGCCTGGGTGGGATTGTTGTTGGTGCAGACTCGATGGGTCAAATGCCCTCCTTCTGCACTGTTGGGATTCAGTGATTCCATGCAGGCTTCTGGGAAATGATGGAGGAAGGCCAAGCCTGAGAGGTCTCCGTGATGGTCTCTGTGGCACCCATGTGTCTGTACTCCCAATCCTGTGGGTACAGAGGGCTCAAGGAGTAGGTGTATCACTTCAGATGGATGAAGAGAATGGATGAACCACTAAACTGAGGCCCTGCCTACTTGGTGGATGTAGAAAATCCCATGACATTACTAGAAGGAGGGACATTATCCCATGTGTCCCAGCCAATATTTATCCCTTAATTTATGTCACTAAAAAAAACCTGTTGGTCATTGCTTTTTTGTTTTGGGAACTTTGTATGCAAATTGCCTGCTACATTTCACCACCAGTGATAACACTTCATAATTGGCTTTAAACTCCAGAGTTTGTGAAAGGCATTATAGGAAGGCAAGACTTTCTTTTCTTCCTGTTTAGACTAGTATAATGTCCACTCATCCTCATTAATTTTTTAAATTCATTTGTGCAATTTTGGTATTGCTGGCCAGGCCAGCATTTATTGCCCATCCCTAATTGCTCTTGAGAAGGTGGTGGGGTGAGCTGCTTACTTGAATCGCTACGGTCCCCACCCACAAATACACCCACAGTGCTATTAGAGTTGCAGTTCCAAAATTTTGACCCAGTGACAATGAAGGAATGGCGATACTTTTCCAGATGTAGAATCCTACAGTGCAGAAAGAGGCCCTTCGGCCCATCGAGTCTGCACCGACCACAATCCCACCCAGGCCCTACCCCCATATCCCTACAAATCATACCCACTAATCCCTCTAACCTACGCTTCCCTGGACACTAAGGGGTGATTTCTTAGCATGGCCAATCAACATGACCCGCACATCTTTGGACTGGGAGGAAACCAGAGTACCCGGAGGAAACCCACGCAGACATGAGGAGAATGTGCAAACTCCACACAGACAGTGACCCGAGCCAGGAATTGAGCCCAGGACCCTGGAGCTGTAAAGCAGCAGTGCTAACCACTGTGCCACCGTGCCGCATGTGGAGGTGCCAGCATTGGACTGGGGTAAAACAGAAAGAAATCTCAACAACATGTTCCGAAAGCTTGGGGCGTTTGCTACAAATAAATTTGTTGGACTTTAAGCTGGTGTTGTGAGATTTCTTTCTGTGATACATTTCCAGGTCAGGATGGGTGAGTGACTTGGAAGGAAGTTTGAGGTGGCGGTGTCCCCATGTGACTGCTGCCTTTGTCTTCTAGATGGTAGCAGTCATGGGTTTGGAAGGTACTGCCTAAGGAGCTATGGTGATTGTTTCCTGATTACCATATTTCTAGCTAGCCAGTCCTGTCCCTAATGCCAGATTCAAAGGCGCACAGATGCTAGGCCCCACTCGGTTCTCTCTCTCTCTCTTTCTCTCTCTCTGTCTTATATAATTAGATTCTCAAGTGCTTGAGTGGGTCTTTAGAGGGTGCAAGCATAGATGATGCAGCCAAAAAATGTCAGCTGATGACTGATCTATTATATACGATGTCTCAAGTACCATCATGACCTTTAGGTTATCAGAGATGAGTGGCCATTGCAACATCTATTCAGCAAAGTATTAAAGATACCCTTTTCTACTCAATAAATTTCACCTTAATATGTCTGGACCCACATGTATGTTAAGGACCGCATTGTTATTGGTCACCACAATCCAGCTATTTTAACATCATCAGTCTCTCTATTGTTCTGTTTAAATAAAAAATGGAATTGCTTTTTTCCCTAAAGCAGAAATTCCCGTCTGACACCGAGCAAGTCTGATAATGAAAAATAACATATAACTGTCACTCAAGTCTATTTGTTCCACAATCTTGGTTAAGGTACAATGTGCTGAATGAAAAAAAAACCTGAAGGAAATGAGAGTTAAGCATGATGAATACCATTTCTAACACATCACGTACTGAGATGATAAAACACAGAAAACTATTTTCTTCCCTGTGGCCTTGACTGGAATCTCATGGGTAAATAGTTGATGAATTGATTAAGCCACCTTCTAAAAATAGAAGCCTTTTTTTTGCTGTCCAAATGTTCACATTTTTGAGTTCTGCATCAACGCTTCCCCGAATCATTATTATCATGATTTTTGATTGTTAAATACTGGAAATGGGACTTGAAATTTATTGCGGAAATAATGGCTTCACATCCACTTGATGAGCTGTCCCTCCTGAAGTATGTTTACTATAGTCAGGGCTTTAGAACCAACTGTGAAACTTGTCTGGCAAAACAAAATCATGTAGCCAATCTCATATAATATTTTTATCACCTTTTTTTAGTTTGTTTATTGGTGTCACAAGTAGGCCTACATTCACACTGTGATGAAGCTATTGTGAAAATCCCCTAGTCACCACACTCTGATGCCTGTTTGGGTACACTGAGGGAGAATTTCACATGGCCAGCGCACCTAATCAGCATGTTTTTCGGATTGTGGGAGGAAACCAGAACACTCGGAGGAAACCCACGCAGACGTGGGGAAAAGGTGGAAACTCCGCACAGGCAGTGACCAAAGCCGGGAATTGAACCCAGGTTTCTGGTGCTGTGAGGCAGCAGTGCTCACCACTTTGCCACTGGAATATATACACGATGTACCCATTAAATAATCTTGCATATAGCTGACACTTCTGCAATATAACATACTGCCTGCACCACTTTGATACAACTTCCGTCTTACAGCTATCTACAGTTTTTTTCCTTTATGTCCCATCCCTGTCTGCAATGGTTTGTCAACAAGCCTACTTCATGGCTTATAGAATTCCTATAGCCATTTGGCCCATCGAGTCTGCATTGACTATCTCACCCAGGCCCTCTCCTCCACCCTATCCCCGCAACCCCAATACATCTTGGGACACTAAGGGGCAAAATTGTATGGCCAGTCCATCTAATCTGCATATCTTTAGACTCTGGGAGGAAACTGGAGCACCTGAAGGAAATCCACGAGGAGAATGTGCAAACTTCACACAGTCATTTAAGGCCAGAATCAAACCCAGTCCCTGGCGCTACGTGGCAGCAGTGCTAGCCACCCTGCCACACTGTAACACTTTTCCTCTTGCACTTTTAGTTATTGCTAACATCCTTCTTTCATGCCTTTTCTGCCATTGCTGCCTGTAATGCTTTACTCTTATTTAAGATTGTTATTTTTAATCTTATGTTTTATGTCTACTTTGACTCATTCTTCCGATATGACTCACTCTAGATCTGGCCGCTGCTGATTTATGCCTCAAGTTAAGTGGCACTGTCCTCAATCCATCTGAAGCCTTATTATGAGAGGCAGTGGCGTAGTGGTATTGTTGCTGGACCAGTAATCCCAGATTAATGCTCTGGGGACCTGGGTTCAAATCCCACCATGGCAGTTGGTGGAATTTAAATTCAATAAAATAGCTGGAATTAAAAGTGTAATAATGACCTTGAAGCCATTGTTGATTGTTGTAAAACCCTTCTGGTTCGATAAAGACCTTTTAGGGAAGGAAGTCTGCCATCCTTACCTGGTCTGACCTACATGTGACTCCAGATCCACAGCAATATAGTTGACCATTAACTGCACCCTGAAAGGCAATTAGAGATGGGCAATAAACGCTGGCCTGGTCAGTGACACCCACATCCCATCGATGAATATAAAAAAAGTTTAAGTCCTTGATATGACTTTCAAGATTTAAAATAGTTAAAGCTAAAGAGGAAATTTGGCCCAGATCCATCCCATTCGCCACATGATTTTGGTGGTTTCACCCTCTCTCCTGTGATGTTTTAATAGTTTTGGTAAATTCAGCATCAAGAAAAGCTTGTCTTCATATATTTGGTTTGATTTATTATTGTCATGTGTATTAAAGTACAGTGAAAAGGATTATTTCTTGTGCGCTATACAGACATTCATAGAGAAGGAAACGAGAGAGTGTGGAGTGTAGTGTCATAGTCATAGCTAGGGTGTAGAGAAAGATCAACTTAATGTATGGTAGGTCCATTCAAAAATCTGATGGCAGCAGGGAAGAAGCTGTTTTTGAGTCGGTTGGTATGATTTGTATCTTTTTCCCAACAGAAGAAAGTGGAAGAGAGAATGTCTGGGATGCGTGGGGTCCTTAATTATGCTGTTGTTTTGCCAAGGCAGCAGGAAGTGTAGACAGAGTCAATGGATGAGAGGCTGGTTTGTGTGATGGATTGGGCTACATTCATGACCTTTTGTCATTTCTTCTGTCTTGGGCAGAGCAGGAGCCATGCCTAGCTGTGATGCAACCAGAAAGAATGTTTTCTATGCTGCATCTGTAAAGGTTGGTTAGAGTCATAGCTGACATAAAAGTTTACAGCCTCGAAACAGGTCCTTTGGCCGCCTTTTTTTTTAAAACCCCAAAGCTAATCCCAATTGCCCACATTTGGCTCATATCCCTCGAACCCATGTAACTGTCTAAATACTTTTTAAAAGACAAAATTGTACCTGCCTCTATTACTACCTCTGGCAGCTTGTTCCAGACACTCACCACCCTCTGTGTGAAAAAATTGCCCTTCTGGACACTTTTGTGTCTCTCCCCTCTCACCTTAAACCTATGCCCTCTAGTTTTAGACTCCCCTACCTTTGGGAAAAGATATTGATTATCTAGCTGATCTGTGCCTCTCATTATTTTGTCGACCTTTATAAGACCACCCCTGGGCCTCCTATGCTCCAGAGGAAAGAAGTCCCAATCTATCCGACCTCTCCTTATAACTTAATCCACCAAGTCTAATGGATTTTGTTTTTGTACCGTTGATTGAGAAATTTTACAAATCTGGATGTAAAATAGTTGATGGCATTGGTCACTTTGTGGGTATGCCGGCGTTGGACTGGCGTAAACACAGTAAAAAGTCTGACAACACCAGGTTTTAGTCCAACCTATTTATTTGATAATATACTCGCAAGCTTTCGGGTTAGCCCCTTCGTCAGGTGAATGGAGAGTTCTGGCCAGAACTCTCCATTCACCTGACGAAGGGGCTAACCCGAAAGCTTGCGAGTATATTATCAAATAAATAGGTTGGACTAAAACCTGGTGTTGTCAGACTTTTAATTGGTCACTTTGACAGCAGCTGCTGTAAAGCATGGCCAACAGGTCTAGTTAGCAGTAACCAGTCAATGTGTGCCACCACCTGACATGAAAACCCAAGCCTCCTGAGACATTTTGAGGAAACCATCCTCTCCTCTGACTGAACACCCTGGGTATGGCCTCCTGTGAGTTGCAACTCTGTGCTACCCTCCTCCCTCCTGGAGTTAAAGGCCTCTGCGCAATAGCTTGCTGCTGGTGCTAGCCTTGCTTCTTTTGGTCATCTTGATCCTCATCCAGTGTTTAATGTAACACAATGTAAATAGCCCCTGTTGTGATCCAGCTGACCAGATAGCACCCCAAAGAGTCTAACTTCACTTAGTTTACCAAAGTCATATCCTACAAGCAAGTAGGAAAATAGCTGAGAGTACTGAGTGCCCATTGATGTATTTCCAAGCATAAAAATCATTAATCCCGCAAGAAATGTGCAGAATGTGATCCAAATACCCTTCTGTCCAGAATATATTCGAATATTCTCTACATTATAGTTAACAGAGTGGTTAGCGCTACTGCTTCACAGGGAAGGTACCTCACAAGAGGTTATTGCAGAAGGTCAGGGGACATGGAGTTGGGGGTAGGGTGTTAGCGTGGATAGAGGATTGGTTGTCAAATAGGAGGCAGAGAGTGGGGGTCAATGGGTGCTATTCGGATTGGCAGTTGGTGACTAGTGGGGAGCCCCAGGGGTCGGTGCTGGGACCTCAGCTATTTACCATTTATATAGATGATCTGGAGGAGGGAACCGAGTGCAGGGTGTCGAAATTTGCTGATGACACCAAGATTGGGGGAAAGGCAAATTGTGCGGAGGGTGTGGAGAGTCTGCCGAAGGATCTAGATAGGCTGGGCGAATGGGCCAGGAAATGGCAAATGGAATTTAATGTTGGCAAGTGTGAGGTGGTCCACTTTGGTAGGAAGAATGGTAGGAAGGACTATTACTTACGAGGCGAAAAACTGCAGCAGGTGACGGTGCAGAGGGACCTCGGGGTCCTTGTGCATGAGTCGCAAAAACCCAGCTTGCAGGTGCAGCAGGTGGTCAGGAAGGCGAATGGGATGCTGGCCTTCATAGCGAGGGGGATTGAATATAAAAGTAGGGAGGTCTTGCTGCAGCTGTATAGGGCATTGGTGAGGCCGCAGCTGGAGTACTGTGTGCAGTTTTGGGCGCCGCATCTGCGCAAGGATATTTTGGCCCTGGAGGGAGTGCAGAGGAGGTTTACTAGGCTGATACTGGAGTTGAGGGGATTGAGCTATGAGGAGAGGCTGAATAAACTAGGCTTGTACTCGTTAGAGTTTAGAAGAATGAGGGGAGATCTCATTGAGACGTATAAGATGATGAATGGGATGGATAGGATAGAGGTGGAGAGACTCTTCCCGCTCAAAAAAGACAGTAGGACTAGGGGGCACAGCCTCAAGATAAAGGGGAGGCGGTTTAGAATGGAGTTGAGGAGGAACTTCTTCACTCAAAGGGTGGTGAATCTCTGGAATTCTCTGCCCGTTGAAGTGGTGGAGGCTGCCTCGCTAAATATTTTTAAGAAGCGGGTTGATGGGTTCTTGATAAGAGAGGGGATTAAGGGTTATGGGGAGAGGGCGGGAAAGTGGAACTGAGCCACGACAGATCAGCCATGATCTTACTGAATGGCGGGGGAGGCTCGAAGGGCTAGATGGCCTACTCCTGCTCCTATTTCTTATGTTCTTATGTTCTTATGTTCTTATGACCTGGGTTCAATTCCAGCCTCAGGTCATTGTCTGTGTGGACTTTGCACATTCTCCCTATGTAAGTGTAGGTTTCCTCCCACAGCCCAAAGATGTGTGGGTTAGGTTGATTGGCCATGCTAAATTGACCGTCATGTCAGGAGATTAGCAGGGTAAATATGTGGGTTGGGGAATAGGCCCTGGGTGGGATTATGATCAGTGAAGACTCAGTGGGCTGAATGGCCTCATGCTGCACTGTAGGGATTCTATGATTCCAGCTCAGGGTGCAGCTGGATATGCTGCCACCCTGTTGCCATCTGCCAATGATCCTTAGTGTAGACTTTCTCAAAGCACGTGGCAAACAAATCAAATCGATATCAAACGGAAACATGTTTATGAAGCAATCTCTCAACTGCTTCTACCAAACAAGATAGCCTTGAATGTGTTGTTTCAGATTTCTATCTTCTGCCTGTGCTTTTATTGTATGCTGTGATGTGTATGCAATAAATTGTCCAGCGAGAGAACTGCAGGTTTTGTGCAACTTTTTTTTTGCATATAAATACTTTATTCCTAAAATATCTGAAAGAACATTACAAGGCATTTCAAAATGGTCATTACAGAAAGTGTAATGACATTCAAGTTTTTTCTACATAGACCAAGTTGCATCCTGAGATGCTTCAATACAATCAAAGGAACATTGCAGACATTTCAAAGTGGTCATTACAGAAAATATAATGGTATTTAAGTTGTCTACATAGATCATGTTGCACCCTGCAGTGCTTCAATATAGTTGTATTACGTGTAATGTTCACTGTATGCATTCAGTGTCAGACACACAGCTTGAAGAAGCCTATACAATTCCCAGTACTTCAATGAACAATGGTTGAAAGTCTTTAGAATCATACAGTGCAGAAGAGGCCTTTCAACCCATCGAATCTGCACCAACATGCGAGAAACAACCGGCCTCCCAGCTGATCCCATTTACCAGCACTTGGCCCATAGCCTTGAATGTTAATCTGTGCCATGTGTTCATCCAGGTACTTTTTAAAGGATGTGCAGCAACTTGCTTCTACCACCCTCCCAGGCATCACATCCTGGATAAAAAAGTGTTTCCTCACATCCGCTCCCTAAATCTCCTGTCCCTCACCTTGAACCAATATCCCTTCTTGACTGACCCCTCAATAAGGGGAACAGCTGCTCCTTATCCACTCTGTCCATGTCCCTCATAATCTTGTACACCTCAATGAGGTTACCCCTCAGTCTTCTCTGCTCCAATGAAAACAACCCAGACCTATCCAACCTCTCTTCATAACTCAAATGTTCCACCCCAAGCAGCATCCTGATGCATCTCCACTGCACCCTCTCGAGTGTAATCGCACCTTCCTACATTTGGTGACCATAACTGCACACAACACCTATGGCCTCACCAAAGTTCTATATAACTTGAACATGACTTCCCTGCTTTTGCAGTCTATGCCTCGATTGATACAGGCAAGTGTCCCATGTCTTTTTTCACCACTCTACTAACATGTCCTTCCATTTTCAAAGATATATAGACAAACACACCAAGGTCCCTTTGTTCCACAGAAATTTCTAGTATCATGCCATTCATTGAATACTTCCTTGTGAAGTTACTCCTTCCAAAGTGTATCACCTCACACTTTCCAGGGCTAAATTCTCTCTGCCATGCGCCTGCCCATTTGACCATCGTGTCTACCTTCTAGCAGCCCAAGACACTCCGCCTCGCTGTTAACCACCTGGCCAATCTTTGTGTCATCTGCAACTTACTAATCCTGACCCCCACATAGTCATCTTTCCCAAGTTACTATTCCCTATCCTGTGAGATATCCCAAATATTTTGGATTAGTTAGTGTTTGTTGAGGTTAAAATTTAGTTCCATTAAAGTTCATGTTGCGATTCGCTTGGTTCTTTAATTTGCTCGTACATCATTAGAGATCATCTACTGATATTCCATTAAATACAAACTGAACATTCTGCCCACGTAAATCCTCATTCGTTCCTAACAGGGTTCTTAACAAATCATTGAACAAGTGAATTTAAATTTTTTTTCATGAAAAGTTACCTAATTATTGGCATGCATTTTGTCAATCAACCAAATTAAACCCCAGGGGATAAAAACCAAAAATAAACAAAAATGCTCAGATTAAAACATAGAAACATAGAACAATACAGCACAGTATAGGCCCTTTGGCCCTCAGTGTTGTGTTGAGCTATGTCCATACCCAAGATCAAGCTATCCCACTCCCTATCATTCTGGTGTGTTCCATGTGCCTATCCAATAACCGCTTGAAAGTTCCTAAAGTGTCCGACTCTGCTATCGCAACAAACACCTCATTATCCAGAATCAATTACTCTCCTGCATTCACAGCATGGAGCTGCCTGTATTGCAGACAGATTGGCACCAGGTAAAGCAGAACTGAACTTTAAACATACCCCTCATGAGGAACATGCCATAAGTGCATTTCTAGAAGGCACAGTTTCATCACCAGTGTGAAAGACTCCAGAAAGACAGGTGAATGAGATGGGAAGGCTGGTGGTAGATGCAATTTAATTTAGATAATGCCTACTGCATTTTAAGGCCTTATTACCAGGCTTTGGCATTTTATTGGCATATTTTTCAGAACAGTGCAAATCTCTTACCCAAGTCTACTTCTCAGTTTCATTCAGTTGAAAACATTGATGTTCCATTATTTTTAATTCCTTTCACACAAACTTGAACGATAACATCATTTCTACTCTTATTACTTGTACAGGCACCTGCAAATGGATAGCCAAAAACTGTACACACTCCTTTAATAACGATCAAACTTTATTGTGAGTTATTTACTCTAGTGTTCCTTGCTCCTATTTTTAGAACCCAAGATGTTGTTGAACATTTTGGTTACATACTGGTAATCAATGAGTTACGATTTGAAATGCTAAGTGACTTTTAATATATGAGACATTGCATTTATATGATATCCTCCATGCAATAAAATGTCCCAAAGCAATTAATGGGAATCCTATCAAACAAAGCTTGCTTTCATTTTTTGAATAAGTGTATACTACACCTCCCTCAGAAAAGTGCATTATTTCACATTTATCCATATAAATTGCATCTACCACCAGTTTACCCATTTCATTTGAGATTGTGCATATTCCACACAGACTGTGACCCGAGGCTGGAATTGGAACCGGGTCCCTGGCGCTGTGAGGTAGCAATGCCAACCACTGTGCCTCCGTGTCGCTCCCATATGGAGATAAACAAATGAACTACCCAACAGAATTGTCTTCTTGCTGTATATCTTCACTGTTACCCTTCCTTCCCGAAAGGCCCAGTAAGGTTGTGAAATTGTAGGCTGTGAACTGTTTAGCTGGTTTCAGGCAGAATTATTTAGTTCAGTAACGTAGGGTTTTTGACTTTATTAGATGAGAGTAGGTGTTTGTGAAATCACTTCACTTTTACTTGACTGTTCATTCCAATTCAGGGTTGTGGGGAGGTGCAGCCTATCTTGACTGACGCTGGGCATTAGGTATGGTACACCCAGGATGGGACGGCAGTTTATTGCAGTGCATTCGGGCATGCACGTGCACACACACAATTTACTGTGGCTGATCCACCAAACCTGCGTGTCTTTCCTCTTGAGCACCCAGAGGAAACCCATGCAGACATGGGGAGAATGTGCAAACTCCACACTGACAGTCGAGACTGGAATCGAGCCAGGGCCCCTGGAGCTGTGAGGCAGCAGTACTAACCACTGCGCCGCCCAGTGTTTGTAGAATGACCCTAAAACTCCTTTGCGTTGTAACGAATGGAACCCAAGTACCCGGGGCTGAAAGATTATTAATTCTGAATGATGCAAAAAACATCAGCTGCTCTGAGCAATAGATTAAATAGGGAACAAGAGGGACAGCTCACAGGTATACGAGCATAAATTTTGCTTTTACATTTTTTTTAAATAATAAAACAATAATCTAAAAGCCAACTACATCTTGCTCCCTACATGTTTGTGCAGGATGCGGATGGTGTAATTCCAGTGTTTTTGCTGCTAACTTGGATGACCATTTGGGATTAATTGCTGGAGTTCGCTCACTTGCTTCATGTAATCGTATCCAGCTCCAGGACTGCTACGCGATGAGCTGATACCACAGCAGCCTTGTTGGCAGGAAATGCATGGGTTTCTTTGTTGAGCTCAGCAATTAATCATAAGCAGCTTTCTGGGATCCCAGCAGGCAATTTAACCAATATTCCTTGAAAAGGTTATAATAATAAACAGCGGACTCTGTGGAGAAACAAGAAACGACAAGTTAGCCAGAATTCTTTGGCAAGCAGTGCAAGATGATGCTAGTGACCTTCCAACATCCTTCAGAAAGCCAAATGCCTAATAAAAGTGCCTTTGCTTATGTTACAAGAGTGCAATAAAATTTCCATATTGTGCAAATTACCATAAACGTTTACAGGATGGCATATTGCTTAAAAGCCATGGGAGAGAGTCAAAAAAGCAGTAATGGACTCTGAGTGCGTGGAAAATAAGTAAGTTGCTTCAAAGGTGCTATTTTGGCCCATGATGTCATATAAGGCCTTTTACTTTGTATCATTGACTTTAAACTCCACCCGCCGACCTACTGTCCTCCCCCACCTGTGCGCCCACCTCCCCCTCCCCCTCCCATAGGAAGCTACACTGAAAATCTTAAGCCTCTCTTAATTGCGAGTTAGTCTTCAAAATGATAACATCACTGCCTTGTTTAAAGATATATTTTCAGTGCAACTACAGCTCATCAGTTACTGTACAGCTAATTTATTTAAAAGCCCGATTTTACATCTCTTTAAGTTTGTCTTGTCTTTCTCATCCAATGTTTGCCTGTCGTGCCGTTACGTAATCTGCCTATCAACATTGATAATATCCGTTACTTTGTAAAGACTAAAATCGTTAAGATTCGACACTCCGTCTCAAAGAACAGAAAAGAAAAATTAGGTTGAGAGGCACTGATGGTATATCCAGAGGTGTGCAGGTTAGATGGATTGACCATGCTAAAATTGCCCCTTGGTGTCCCAAGGTGTGTAGGTTAGGGGGATTAGTGGTGTAAATACTTGGGGTTACAGGGAACGGGTCTGGGTGGGATTGCCCCTTTGTGGCAAGAGGATTACGAGGGGTTTCAAGGATAGGGCCTGGATGGAATTGTTGTCGGTGCAGATTTAATGGGCCGAATGGCCTCCTTCTGCACTGAAGGGATTCTATGATACAGCTGTGGACAGCACTGGAGTTTATAGAATTAAATATTTGTGCAGTGCAAGGTGATATTGCTTTCCATTAGTCAAAATAATGTCAGGTTAGAAATTTGACATCCATTGATTCACTGCTCTGCAGATCATTATCCCAGGTACTGTGTTGGCAGTTATTAACCGGGTAAATACGTGGGGTTACGGGAATGGGTCCCAAGTGAGATTGTTTGTCAGTGCAGACTCAATGGGCCAAATGGCCGCCTCCTGCATTGTAGAGTTTCTATGATTTATAACTGGGACCAGGTGAGCAGAGGTCCTGCCCAGCGAGAGCTGTTGGCCAATCAGAGGCAGCATCCCTGGGGAATTTGTTTGCTGCTGGCATAACACCCGCCTAGGCCGTGTATCATTGCTGGAGGTCAGTGATGGCAGGAAGTGAGTTGGAGGGAGGTGGAGTGAAGAGAATGGGTAGCAAAGGGCAGGAGGGAATCTCTGTGAGTACCCCCCTACCCAATGCTGGGTCCTTTAATGTCTTTGAATGAGAGACCCTCTCCCCAACAGCCTGCCAGCAGTCATGCATGGAGTTGCTTGTCATGCTGCAGCATGGTGAGCTCCCCCTGCCACCCTCTGTGTTAGTACCAGTGGCGGTGGCATTAGGCCCTTAAGTGAGCATTAATTGCCCAACTTAAGGGCAACTGGCACAGTGGCAGAAAGGTCACCCATGGTTCATCTTGCTATGGGCTTAGGGTGGAAGCTGGAAGACAGAAGGGCACCCCAAAAATGTGCTGGAGAACCACTGCCATCATCCCTCTCTACCACCCATTTGATTAAGTGATATAAATCTCAAACTTCGGATGGCTCTGATTGTTGTACCAATAGATATCCAGAAAAAGTTAAAAGAATTAAAACCACTTCTACCTTCTGGGTAACAATAGCAATGACCCACGCTCACTATACTCACACCAGCTCCTCCCCTGATTCTCCAGAGGCCATGGAACTTCCCACCCCTCCACGTCCCCCAAGACCCCCAAGTAACACCATGTATTTACATGCACACCACAAAGTCCCATAGGGCATCCAACCCACCATGGAACTTCCTGACTGCTCTCCTCAACTTCCATTACATCTCTATCCCCAACTATCTCCCACCCCACCACTGGCCTCAAACACTCTGACTACATGCCCACACCCTGCCTGCTTTCTCCACTCCCTGTAATCATTGACCACTCTCCTAATGAACCCCCAAAGGACCACTTCCCCATTGAGCACCCCTCACTGATCAACTGACGCCCTGCCCACTGTTAATCCCCTCTCTGACCACCTACTACTAACCATCCAACTGAGCACCTCCACAGCCCCAGTCAACCCAACCAATTTCAGAGATAACGTGAGACAGCAAGGCCACATTTGATTAAGGAGCCCAAGTAAACCAGGAGTCAATGGGAATCGGGGGAGAACTCTCCGCTGGTTGGAGCCATATCTAGCAAAGAGGAAGATGGTGTGGTGATTGGAGGTCAATCACCTCAGTACCAGGACATCACTGCAGGAATTCCCTAGGGTAGGGTCCTAGGCCCAACCATCAGCTATTTCTTCGATGACCTTTCATCACAAGGTGAGAAGGTTCTATGTTCCTTGATGATGGCACAGTGCTCGGTACCATTCACGACTCAGATACTAAAGCAGTCCATGTCCAAATGCAGCAAGAACTGGGCAATATCCAGGTTTTGCCTGACCAGTGGTAAATAACGTTCGTGCCATTGAACTGACAGGCAATGACCATCTCCAACAAGAGGGAATCTAACCATCGCCCTCTGACATTCAATGGCATTACCATTGCTGAATCCCCCACAATCAACATCTTGGGGGTTACCATTTACAAGAAACTGAACTGGACTAGTCAGAGAAATACTGTGGCTACAAGAGCAGGTCAGAGACTCAGAATCCTGCGGTGAGTAACTCACCTTCTGCCTTCCCAAAACCTGTCCTCCATTCACAAGGCACAAGTCAGGAATGTGATGAAATACTCTCCACTTGCCTGGATGAGTATGCCTCCAAAAATACTCAAGAAACCTGACACTATCCAGGGCAATGTCCTTAGGCATTTACTTGGTGCCTCATCCACAAGCGTTCAATTCGTTCACCACAGGCAAACTCCAACAGTATGTACTTATATGGTGCACTGCAGGAACTCACCAAGGTTTATTAGGCAGCACCTTCCAAACCCACGACCACTATCATCTAGGACAAGGGCAGCAGGTGCTTAGAAGTAGTACCATTTGGAAGTACCCCTCCAAGTCACTCGTTATCTTGACTTGGAAAGATATTGCTGTTCCTTCATTGTCACTTGGTCAAAATCCTGAAACACTCTTCCTAACAACACTGTGGATCTATTCACACCCATGGACTGCAGTGACTCAAGAAGGCAGCTGCCCATCACCTTCTCAAGGGAAATCCTGGATAGACAATAAATGTTGGCCTAGTCAGTGACCCCATATCTTGTAAATCAATTTTAAAAAAAATTACAGTAAGGTACTATGAGGGGAGTTGATTCTGACTCAACTGTAGCCCCACCAGAAGTTATGGCCCAATGTGTTTCTGATCTGAATATCATACACCATTTGTTAGAAATCTATTTTTATTGATGCCAATCCCCTTTAAAATCAAGCCGTGCTTTGAAATGTACAGTCAAGAGAGGCAGTGTTATAGCAGCAGGGTGGCCAACTCCAGGTGACAAAAGTAAGAAACACTTTCCCACTGGAGATGCTAGGGAAATGTTGGAAGGGGGAGCAAGTGCCTGGGGGTGTGGGGGGGGATGTGGGAGGGATAGTGTTGCTGGCGATCGTGGTGGTGTGTAGAGGAGGATGGGTGGGGGTGAGCCTACCCGTTGGAGAAGACGCACCACCAGCTCACTGTGGCTGACACCTGTGCAAAAACAAAGTCACCTGAGGCAGAAGCAGTCTGGGACAAAACATGTCCCGGGAAGACCTGAAATAAAAAGCTGCATTACGGGATGGTCGCAGAAAATCCGGGACGATTGGTCACCCTGTACGGAATAGATCAATATTTTAAAAATAGTCAACTGATACACAGGGACTATATGAAAAGATAAATGACCTATCCAGCATTCAGTTACATTTACTATAAATAACTTCAGGTAATTCAGGTAATAAGAACAATGGAATATGTTTTAACCACTGTTTGTCTGAATTGGGCAGCAATGGTCCTTGAAAGAGGAAGAATACTAAGGAGAAATTCTTCACCTTGGACACAGCAAAATAAGGCTTGTGTATACCTTGTGTTGTGTTATATTAAATAACGATTTGTGAATTTACTAGCTGGAAACCCTAACTGGGTTTGTTTTTAAATACTGAAGCCACAGTCCAGCACTTTCTGCTCTCAGACAAAAATGGCTGCACATTTGCATCACTGTGTTTTCTCCATTCTTTCAAAACGATAGAAATGGAAACAACCACCTGCAAAGCCTGACCAGGAACAACTCCCTTGCAAGAGATGGACATGGGGAGGGCATCTTGTATCTCACTGGCAAAGTGTCCAAACAATCATTGGGGTGCTTAAGTGGATGGAGATATACCATTAGAGATGGCGTCTTGGGCAAGGGGCTCTGTCTCAGGGAGGAATTCCCAGCCATGATTGAATCAAGGTAACTGGAATACACTGGCCATGACCATATTTGGGTCACTGAGCAGTTGGAGAGAGAAGAGCAGGAGATAATAATAGAATCTCTACGATGCAGAAGCAGGCTATTCGGCTTATTGAGCCTGCACTGACACCAATCTCATCCAGGCCCTGTCTTCGTAACTCTACATAAATACCCTGCTAATCCTCCTGACACTAAGAGGCAATTTGGCATGGCCAGTCAATCTAATCCACACATCTTTAGACTACGTGAGGAAACTCATGCACACACGGGGAGAATGTGCAAGCTCCACACTGTCACCGAAAGCCAGGATTAAACACGGGACCTGTGAGGCAGCGGTGCTAACTATTGTGCCACCATACTGCCCATTGTGTGTTTAAGTACCTGCTTTCTCTGCAGGACAGCAAAAACAACTGATTTCTGGAAGAATTAAGACCATGAGTGGGTTCCTCCCTTCCCCCTCTCTCCATACAATTTGCAAGTTGAACCCTGTAAAATGATTTTGATCATCCAGGCACCACAGACAGAGATCTTAAAAAGAACTCAACCTGGCAATGCTGACTCCAGAAGAACGGATAAATGATCCGTCTACAGTGTTAAATGTTAAAGGCGTTGATGTTAAAGGCAGTGAAGCACTGAGTGAAAGCAGCAGTACCACTGAGTTCAGTGTGAAACCAGTCACGTCACCAACCTTTGAAAGCCATATATCCTTCTAATTCTTTCTAAATTACTTAATCTATCCTCTCCACTCTCTAATCTAATTAGACCAGGTTAACCATTATATAAACTATCCACATCCTGTCTTTATGGCCTCAGTTCCTAAATATTTTTAGATTTGATTTATTATTGTCACATGTATTAGCATACAGTGAAAAGTATTGTTTCTTATTCGCTATACAGACAAAGCATATCATACATAGAGAAGGAAATGGCAGAATGTAGCGTTACAGCCATAGCTAGGGTGTGGAGAAAGATCAACTTAATGCAAGGTAGGTCCATTCAAAAGGCTGATGGCAGTAGGGAAGAAGCTTTTCGTGAGTCGGTTGGTATGTGACCTCAGACTTTTGTATCTTTTTCCCAACGGAAGAAGGTGAAAGAGAGAATGTCTGAGGTGCGTGGGGTCCTTAATTATGCTGTGTAGACAGAGTCAATGGATGGGAGGCTGGTTTGCATGATGGATTGGGCTACATTCACGACGTTTTGTAATTTCTTGTGGTCTTGGGCAAAGCAGGAGCCATACCAAGCTGCGACACAGCCAGAAAGAAATATCCCTTTAAAAAAAACCTGTTATGGTTTTGAGGGCATGGAAAAGAGGAAACTCCTTTGACACTTCTTCACCTAATAATACTTTAATTTGTTTTAGTGCTCGCTGAGTGCAACCGTTATGTTAAAGCTAATATATGCAAAGGTTTCAGTGTCGTTTAAACTTCCTTAACATTTGACCATAGGCTGTATAAATTTCATATGAATTGATAAGTCAGTGCGCTTTATGTTTCAATTGGAATTTGAGCTTGTGGCAAATTCCATGAAATGACTGTTCCTATCTGGGAAAATCAGATGATGGGTAACATGCACATTTCTTCAGTTTTGCAGCAGAGCTCTGATTATTTCAGCTGTAGCCTGGTTATACACTGAGAGGAGAAACTGTTGATAACATCCAACAAATGCCATATCTGGTGTGAGAATGTTTAGTGCAGGCACTGGGTGCACAGTGTACCGAACTGACAGTGTTGTGCTGTTGCTGAGCTGAAAGATTGAGCTCTAATTTACGATCACAGTTTCCCTCTGGCTCCGCTGAGTTTATGATCACACCCCCATAATACACTGTGTACTTCACATAGTGGTTGCTGTTTGTATTGGAGTGTTCACAGATACAAAGCATGATCTAAGGAAGCACAGTACAACTTTATTCTGTTAATTCATAATTATGCTCTCATTGGCAAATGAACCTCCCATCCCTGGCCTTTATTGGTTTGGGCAATGAGTACAAGAGTCAGGATGTCATGTTGCAGCTTTATAAAACTTTAGTTAAGCCACACTCAAGAGTATTGCATTCAATTCTGATCTGTGAAGGCTTTGGAGAGGGTGCAGGAGAGTTTACCAGGATGCTGCCTGGATTACAAGGTATGAGCTATAAAGGGTGGCTGAACAAACTAGGGTTGTTTTCTCTGGAGTGGCAGAGGCTGAGGGGAGGCATGATAGAAGTCTTTAAAATTATGAGAGGCACAGATTGGGTCGACAGTCAGAATCTTTTTCCCCTGAGTTGAAGGATGGAATTTTTCCATCTTGTATCGAGCGGGGACAGTCCGTGCAAAGGTCTCTTGATCACAGGTGGAATTTTCTGGTCTTGGGGCAAGCGCGGCCAGCAAATCCCATCCTAAATGTCTAATGCTAAGGGACATGCACTTCAGGTGAGGTGGGGGAAGCTCAAAGGAGATGTGAGGGGCAAGTTTTTACAGAGTGGTAGGTGTTTGGAACATGCTGCCAGGGATGGTGGTGGAGGCAGATATGATGGGGCATTTAAGGGGCACATGAATATGCAAGGAATGGAGGGATATGGACCAAGGGCAGGCAGAAAGGATGAGTTTAATTTGATGTCATGTTTGGCACAACATTGTGGGCCAAAGGGCCAATTCCTGCACAGTACAGTTCTATGATTGAGATGGATGCATCAGTAGTGGTGGAGTTGAAGTTTGTATGATGTGAATGGTAGTTTGTAAAAACTTAGCAATGTCGACTATTGTTCACAGTTGCTGATTCTGAATTGCTTAACTCTGCTGCTCAGTTGTTGGTATGAATTTAGTTAAGACCAGATAGATTACATAGGTGGAGCAAACTTTAGGTGGAATTTTTGACTTTTTTTTCAAAGCGTTATCACCAGGTTTTGTCGCCATGTTTAGTTAAATAAAAGTTAAGAGTCGGATCCCGTGATGTCACGGTGGAGCAGATTCTGAATGAACCCACCCCGCCAGCAACCTCAGTTCCCAGTAGATCAGAGCACCCTTTTTAAGAGCTAATAAATACAAAATATTACTCAGATTAGAGGTAAAATGGTGACACAATGGTTAGCACTGCTGCTGCACAACGCCAGGGGACCCAGGTTCAATTCTGACCTCGGGTGATTGTGTATGTGGTAAATATGTAGGATTATGGAGATAGGGCTGCCCAGATTGTTGTTGGTGCAGGCCCGATGGGCCAGATGGCCTCTTTCTGCTCTGTAGAATTTCTGTGGCTGTTAACCAGGCCTTGGGTATCTGGGATTACATGGCACCAATGGCACTCAACTTGCCCTTCAGCAATCCAGCTTTTCCAGCTGTTGAACATCTGGACCACCTCCAACGCGTTCAGTCCCAATGAATACACCCGGCACTATTCTGGATCAGGTTATTTTTGTAGGAAATCTTGGATATTAGTAATTTCAGAATGGTCGTCAATATTGTAGATCGGTAGGCAGTCTTGTTCAAAATCATTGCTGTTAAGCACATCTTGCCCTGATGTGCAGTGTACATAATCTCCCCACTGCATCTTATCTCTGAGAACAGAGTAACTGATGTTTTGTACAATACAGTTTGTTCTTTAAGCTGTAAGAATTTAGAGTTGGTCATACACTGTTGAACAATAAAGAACTTTCTTTCTAAATCTAAAAAACTGTGACCTTTCCCAGTAGAATCAGTAAAATATAACATCACAGCCTGTGAAATGCTTTTCATTGTCACCAATTATCAAATCGGGTGAGTTGAACTCCGGGTTCTTTTTAGTCTGCACCAGCCTTGCCAGTCAAGGAAAACAAAGTCAGTCGGAAATTACTAAACCTTCTGAGATCTATTTACAGACATTACTTCCAGTGAGCTGTTCGAACTGTCTAACCGTTTTGCTACAAATAATGAACAGAAGAATCTGACACGAGCATATTGACCAGTAACGCACACAATCAATTGACTGTCAGAGATATTACACATGTTTGTATCACTTTGTTCTGAATTTAGATTGGATTACGACTATTGGCTCCTGGTGTAACTTAGTGCAAAGATATCTTCAATCTACATTTAAACTCCTGGTTTTAATGTCACCTTCCAAATCGTTACCATCTATGTTTTCTAATTATTTGCTTTGAATACGGGAGATTCTGTGGTTAGCACAGTGGCTAGCACTGCTGCCTCACAGCGCCAAGGACCCAGGTTCCATTCCCAGTTTGGGTCACTGTCTGTGTGGAGTCTGCACATTCTCCCCGTGTCTGCTTGGGTGCTCTGGTTTCCTCCCATAGTCCAAAAAACATGCTGGTTAGGCACATTGGCCACACTAAATTCTCCCTCAGTATACCCGAACAGGTGAGTGACTAGTGTGGCGACTAGGGGATTTTCACAGTAACTTCATTGCAGCGTTAATGTAAGCCTACTTTTGACACTAGTAAATAAAACTTTAAAAATTGGTAACTGATTTAAGGGATATGTTCTTTATTTTCAAAGAGGCTTCTGCTGACTTGGAGTGCATCTTATTGCTGTCCACAATTTAAAATTGCATTGGCTACACTGGGCGTGAAAGGTGCATATAATTTCCCTGCTGCGTTTTAATTGTTCCCTCTTTGGCTTATGCTGTGTGGGTCGATTGAAGGTGGGGTTAAAATCAAGGCCGACATCTCTTGATTTGTTATCATAAATGCTGGAATAAGCCAATTTGCCCTTCCAGCCTTTTCTGCAATTTTGTTCTTGTGCCTGTTCTGCCATTCAGTCAGCTTTGTGTGTAATCTGTCCTTGTCCTCATCATAGCTTTCGTGATTAGAACTGTCTTGAAAGAATCTCTATTAAATCCTCCAGCCTGAGGTGTTGAATTGAATGAAGTTGACCTTTACGGCTTTCACAAATAAAAGGCAATTCAATATAATTGTGTACAGTAGGGTTGTCGGATTTAAAATCCAAGTTCGTTCAAATTGTGCAAATGGATTTCATTAAATTCAATCACCAGATTGCAACTAAATTAGCAGAAATGCATCTAAAGGTTGGGAATATATTGATGAGATTTAATTACAAAATCTAAAAGGTTGTGCTTTAGTATTTCCTTTCTTTAAAAAAAAAAGTTATTTTCTTAATTTGGACCTCTCTTTTCTGTTTCTTTAAAAGCCTAGGATCATTTTAACGTCTACTTTCCTTACACCATTAGGGCATTGTTACTCTGAACTAAAGGATAAAAACATAGGAATAAGTGGCCCATATTTTGCAGGCAGTGGTGAAGAAATGGTATTCATCAGTCATCTTGTTGACAGTTGCTCTCAACGTATACAAGGACTTCTGAGTGCAGACTTCTTCCAATGCAGCATGTGATCCAATGTGACACTTTTTACAGGAGATCTTTGATATCAGTTTTTTTTCAAGTATTTATTAGTGTCACAAAGTCGACGTACATTAACAGTGAAGTTATTGTGAAAACCCCTAGTCACCACACTCCGGTGCCTGTTCGGATACACTGAGGGAGAATTTAGCATGGCTAATGCACCTGACCAACACGTCTTTCGGATTGTGGGAGGAAACCGGAGCACCCGGAGGAAACCCACACAGACACGGGGAATGTGCGCAGAGAGTGACCCAAGCCAGGAATTGAACCCAGGTCCCTGGCACTATGAGACAGCAGTGCTAACCACTGTGCCACTGTGTCAGCTGTGGAGGGGACGCGGGGATTAGGATATTAAAGATGTTTATCAGCCATGATCATAATGAATGGTGGAGCAGGCTCAAAGGGTTGAATGGCCTTCTCCTTTTTCTATGTTTAGTACCTTGCAACTGTTGCATCTTCTAACTGAGGAACTTTACAACCATCTATATTTGTGCAAAACTAATAGAATTTAATATATCCATTATAAACAATCTGCTAACAAAAATCCTTTATAACACTACAAAGCCTTATGCATATCTGATTAATATTTTATAATCTGTTGTTCGAGATGCACCTTTTGTTCTAGTTAGATTAAGTAACCTCCAGAGTGGCTGAGTTTATTGCACTGTAAAAGTGCCAACTGGTTGGAATTTCTCATCTGTGTCTAACCTGTGGTGTGACTAATTGTTTTTCTGTGGTACAAAGCGCATAGGGGAACAAGAGTATCTGATGCGGCAGAAAATTGTGGCTTGAGAAATGGAATGCCTTCAAGTGAGGATCTGATATACGAGAGATTAGCAAGTCGTCTATGTCCCTATTGATACATCTGCGTCACGGTGGCACAGTGGTTAGCACTGCTGCTTCACAGTGCCAGGGACCTGGGTTCGATTCCTGGCTTGGGTCACTGTCTGTGCGGAGTCTGCATGTTCTCCCCGTGTCTGTGTGGGTTTCCTCTGGGTGCTCTGGTTTCCTCCCACAGTCTGAAAGATGTGCTAGGTTGGTTAGGTGCATTGGCCATGCTAAATTCTCCTCTAAAGAACCTGAACAGACGCTGGAGTGTGGCGACTAGGGGATTTTCACAGTAACTTCATTGCAGTGTTAATGTTAGCCTACTTGAGACAATAAATAAAACTCTAGGGGAGTTTGTGTGGGCAAAGCTTTTTCGCTGTGAAACTGCTTCTGCCTTTTACCGTAAGTCTATCTTGCAGCTTAGTTTCGCAAATGTTTCTGCTGCATGCTGAAGCATTTCGAACCACGAGAGAATTGTCTTTAAATGCATATCTTATGTGTCACTAGCTTAACCTGCTGTGGGTCTTAGCTGACGAAGATGAAAGATTAGACCAAATTGCCTTCTCTCCCTATTTCAGGCAGTTCCTGAAGACTCAGCTTGGACATGTGCACTACTCTGAATCAACATCTTGAGTAATAAATGCTACCTGTTGTGTGTTAAAATTTATCTGGGCAAAGCTCATTATTAATGTAGATATATGAATTTATAAAATGGTAAAAGATGAAACAAAAATGTGACGCAAGAAATTTGAGTATTGCGAGAGGAAAGTCTTCATGAACATTAAACTTTTAATAAGATATAAATATTGTGGCAAAATCTAGACAGAAACATAGACATAGAAAATAGGAGGACAAGGTCATTCAGCTCTTCAAGCCAGCTCCGCCATTCATCATGATCAAGGCTGAACATCCAATTCAATGGCTGAATTCCACCTCCAACCCCCGCCCTTGCAAAAGATGATGGGCTGAACTCCATGGAATGGGGCACCTGCAACGTTCAAGAGTAATGACGTACATCATGGTCCTTTGCTAAACCAAGATGTGTTTTAATAGTTTGTGCATTGTAGGACAGAGATAAGGGTGGGATTTTCCCCCCCCTCTGTGGCATGTTTTGCGGCAGTAGGAGGTGGTGTGCCACTCGCTGGTGGTGGGGTCTCACAGTTGCACCGTTGTCAATGGGGGTTTCCCACTGAATGCATCCCTTGCCATTGGGAAATATGTGGCAGGGATGCGCTGTTGGTGGGACTGTAAGTTCTCACCAATGTAAATGGCAGAGATATTTCGGTGTGAGCTTGACAATTTTAATGTCCTTGGAAATAATTTTGTAGGAAATTCAAACAGGTTTCATTTTCAGCCTAGTGGTGAGGCACAGGTAGATAATGTGTAACGTAACAAAGAGTTACAGAATAAAGAGATTTAGGGGTACATGTTCATTAGCTCCTTGAAAGTGAAGTCACAGGTGGACAGAGTGGTGAAGAAGGCATTTGGCTTGCTTGATTTCATTGGTCAGAACATTGAATACAGGAATTGGGACGTCTTAAAGTTGTACACGACTTTGGTAAGGCCATGCTTGGAATACGGTGTGCAATTCTGGTCACCCTATAGGATACTATTAAACTAGAAGGAATGCAGAAAAGATTTACTAGGATGCTACCGGGACTAATTTGTTTGAGTTATAAGGAGAGGCTGGATAGACTGGGATTTTTTTCTCTGGAGCGTAGGAGGCTGAGGGGTGATCTTATAGAGGTCTATAAAATAATGAGGGCCATAGATGAGGTAGATATAGATAGTCAATATCTTTTCCCAAAGGCAGGGGAGTATAAAACTAGAGGACATAGGTTTAAGGTGGGAGGGGAGAGAAGTGTCCAGAGGGGCAATTTTTTCACACAGAGGGTGGTGAGTGCCTGGAACAGGCTGTTAGAAGTAGTAGTAGAGGCGGGTACAATTTTGTCTTTTAAAAAGCACTTAGATAGTTACATGGATAAGGTGGGTCTAGAGAGATGTGGGCCAAATGCGAGCAATTGCAATTAGCTTAGGGGGTTTAAAAGAAAGGGCGGCATGGACAAATTGGGCCAAAGGGCCTGTTTCCATGCTGTAAACCTCTATGACTCTATAAAGAAATAATGAATATCAATAAAATATAAGGAGAGACAATATAGATAGTAATGGACAGAAAGGTTTGAAGCAAGTAAGAAAGTGGGGGGGGAATTAACCATCAAGTAGCAATGGGAGTCGACTATTTGGTCCCTCAAGTTCTGTTAGAAAATGGCTTATTCATGTCTTTACTCCATCCACATGCCTCGGCTCCATGTCCTTTTACAGTGAGATGCTTTCAGATATGGGAGCAGACTCTAAATATAATTATGTATATGCTGAGTAAAACCTCATGATATCCCTTCTGTTAATTATGTGACACTATCATCTTCAGTTATGACATTACAAAAGGTTACAAACTCTAATACCCTGTGTTAATCACATGATGCTGTAAAATTCAGTAATGGTGTCACCAAGGCATACAAACGAGACCTCCTACAGTGAGTCATGCCATCCCTGCAATGGCCGGCAGCCAGCACACCAGAGAGCTGTCAGCCCACAGCTGGTGACCCATTTTAAATTTATTTTCTTGCAAAATAAATCAGCGGCGGTGGAGAATATTGTATAAATAGCAAAAGACCAAGGAATGAAATGCAAGTTTGCGACGCATCCTTGGATTTCACGGGGCCTTCATCAATCACCCAAACTTTGCTTTTCAATTTGGAGCCACGTCCTTCTATGTCCCTCAGGTCCAGAAAGTTAGGAAGTTTTTTTCAGAGTGGATAGGGTGGAAAGCAGCTGGAAGAAGCTCAGTTTCAGCAGAATACCCTCCCCACCCAATCTTCCAACTAGCTATAAATGCATTCCCAACTGATATAGGTAGGAACTTCAATAGGATATTTAAATTGGAATCCATTGCCATGTTAATTAAAATTGTGTTCTTCCGTTGGATGAAATACAACCGAAGGTTGAGGGGTTGAATTGTTGCAGGTTATTTTTCTAAATGTTCTTGTCCAGCTTTGCCAATGATCTTCCTGCTCATTGTTGATGCTCAGTGGCCTTTCACAATTACTGGAGCACCCTCTTATGGACCTGCGCCTGATGGATCTCCTTGGAGGAGCTGTCTCCACATGGCTCCGATCAATGACCTATGTAAAACCACTCATTCAGTACTGGCATTGATCCACTGAGATTGACCTATTGGGGACTGACCATGAAAATGTTTTGGGCTTCAGGTTCGCTTCTTCCATTTAAGTGCAGACATGCTTTAAGATCTGTTTAAATTTGCTGTGGAAATGAATTTAGGTTTCTTGGAATATGTTACCACACACTCCAGAAGGCAATCAGACACTGCCAATCAAGAGGGATTGAGCACGAGTAGTTGCCATGTCGCCAATCCAATCTGAGTGTTAGCTAAGTGACTGAGCAGAAGAGTAGTTGCCATGCCGATAAGTTATAAAATCAGGCTCAGCACTCTCGTTGAGATGGTGCCATTGAGCGTGTGACCATCAACAGACAAAGTCCCACTGGGAGCCAGTCAGATTGGATTCACTCAGCGTGCAGTCAACGTTCTCCTCCTAACTCAAGGGTAACTATTTTTTTAAGGCCTGTTATTGTTTTCAACTTTTCAGCCTTTTTCTATTTATTAGTGTCACAAGTAGGTTTACACTAACACTGCAATGAAAATCCTCTAGCTGCCACACTCCAAAGTGTCTTCGGGTACACTGAGGAAGAATTTAGCATGGTCAGTGCAGCGTGTCTTTTTGGACTGTAGGAGGAAACCCATACAGAGACAGGGGTCAGTGCAGAGTCCGTGCAAACAGTGACCCAAAGCAGGAATCGAACCTGGGTTCCTGGTGCTGTGAAGCAGCAGAGCTAACCACTGTGCCACCCATTGGCAATAAAGCTGTTGGATTTGCGGTGGAATAGTGTCAGATGTGATTCACAGCCTTTCAAGTGTTGCGAATGGGCAAGTCTCAGCCATGAGAATAAGTAAATAGGCACAATAAGCCAATCAGAGGAACAGGGTAAATCTGAGGGCAAGACCATGGAGGATTTACTCAGCATGTATACAATCCGGAAAACCAGGGTTTTTGAATTTTAGCTCCAAGAAATAACCAGGACTGCTGGAGAATGTGGTGGTGTGGACAACAAACATATCTGGAAAACTGCAGTTAATAAAAGCCAAGATAAAAGCAAAATACTGCGGGTGCTGGAATCTGAATCAAAACCAGAAAACACTGGAAAATCTCAGCAGGTCTGACAGCATCTGTAGGGAGAGAATAGAGCCAACATTTCTGGACTAGATGACCTCTGCAGGAGAAGGATGACTGTATTGAATTTAACGAGACCCACAATCTGTTAGAATATGAGCTCCCAGATTAAGGCAATAATGGATTGTCCAATCAGGAAATCCTGTATGTGTACAGAATGTGGAGTATCAGGATTACTGTCCGGGTTTATATTCTGCACAAGGAAGTACCTGTCTGAGTGTTGCTTATTATGTAAATAAAACTAAATTTGGTGAAGGCACACCAAATAACTCGCAGGAGTTATTACAATGACTGTGGAAGTGGAGATGGTGGGGGAGCCCTGTGTATGACAATGGAAGCTGTATCTGTACTCACATAAAGCTGGAAGAGACCTATAGAGTGTGATAACATCCCTGGTAGAACAGGGGTCTTGTAACCCATAGTGACTCAAATAAATTTTCCTAATGAGCGATCATTATTTACAGCACTATCACCACAATTATCTCCCCCTTCCTTGTGCCGTCAACATTTTTGCTAATTCCAAAATCTTTGTTTTAGTCACCTTTTGTAAACCACCCAGAATTACGTCTTCCACCCCAGGAGCTTTGCCTCTGAAAGAGCCATTATTCCACAGGATGCTCCCTATTTAAACCTGGATGCAACACCTGAAAAAAATTACAAATATGCTCACCACTCACTGCCTTTGAGTCCAATAATCCCAAACCAAACGAGGAATATGGATTTTAAACCCACAAAAGAGCCCCCAATTGTCATGACCCAGGCCAAAAACTCCACGGTGTTTTATGAAGTCTGTCTAGACCATAGGTTTTGCACTTTGGATTTGGCATGAGTAAGGTTGCGATGTTTTACTCCAGATATGATTCAAGTGACCCACGAGGGAGCTTTTATCAAACAAAGTTTATTTAAGAGCATGCTTAACCTTTATAAGAAAATGAGCATAACTTTACCAATTACAGATGAAAAGAACGGCCATGATATTATATAAACTTAACAGCTAAGTATACAGTTCCAAATCAATCACCCCCCCCCACAAACAAGTGCCCTGTTCTAGGCTTAGTACAGAAAGCAAATATGCTCAGATGATGGTTTCTAGCTTTCCAACACCTGCTGTAGATTACTCTGGATAGTGAATTGAAAATGCTGAGGCTTTCCAGCCCTGGAACTTTCAACACACCTTGAGGGACAGAGACACTACTTGCCTGTAACTTCTAGCTAGCCAATCATTGATAGCAGAATTTTTACTCCAAACAGTGAGAGGTAGAGGCAAGAAAGACTGCTTCCAGTATGCAGCCCAAACAGCTTCTAACCAAACTGAAACTAAAAACCTTGTATTTCCCTGTGGTGGAGGAGGGGGAAACTGTCCAAAGGCACCTGACCTGGTGCTTTCTCCCAACAGTTCCAAAAGGATCATAAAACTCCAGGATGCTGCATTAGGCCCAGATTAAAAATAAATACGAGGCCCATTATATTGCTTCAGCAACAATAAGAAGACACTGACATAGACAGCACGGTGCCAAAATACAAAAGGGCCAGGTCTTAAAAAAAACTGCAGAGAATGTGATTAAAATGCATTTCTTAAAGGCAGAGTAACACCACAATAGATTCAGCATCCCTAAGAAGATGAGAGGAGAGATGCTGCAGTACCCATGCAAACCATGAACGCATTAATTGACTCTGAGAAAAGCAAGATTTGTGCTTTATTGACCAAACATGAGCAATGAAATTTAAAACCACCCTGGCCAGTGTGGTGTACATAATGAGCGCTAAGCTAAGCGAACTAGAGAACTATTGATGTAGAGAACCTACATTTTCACTTTGACAGCAATTCATTAGCTTCCCCCGATGATGATACTGTGCCATTTTAATGTAGTTTATGTGTACGGTGGGGTTGCCTTAAGAAGCAGTGTTTTGTTAGGAGAGTCAATTTGTCTGGTAAACATGCAGCAGATGCTAAGAATGCAGGTAGATAAGTGATTTTTAGCTAGAAATGTGTTACTTCGCACAGTTAATCAATAGTTTGTTTATTTAAGTTCTCCAGAGATTTTAGATTAAGGACAGAGCTAGGCGATTAATAGGAGGAAATAAGCTTGCAGGAAAACCCAATTTCATTTTCATTTTAAAATACAAGCAATTACAGTGTCAGCTTCCAAAAGAAAGCAATCTCTCTCTCTCTCTCTCTCTCTCTCTCTCTCTCTCTCTCTCTCTCTCTCTCTCTTCCTCCCCCCCAAAGGCTTTGTGGAAGCTCCACGCCTGGTAACCTACGTCAAAGCAAGTATGCCTGTGTTTTGCGAACAAATTTTAAAAGGCTCAAGTCTATGAGATAAATATTGCTTGATTGGTGTTTATCCAGTAGTAACGATAGTCTAGTAGCAAACAACAATAAACTAACATCACATTGTCAATCAAAGTAAAAGTTTAATGAAGAAACTTCATCGCACCACCACTTGGGCCATGCCCTGGGCCACAAATGTACCCCACAATTCCCAGCAGTTTTCTATTTATACCAGGTCAACTGGTCAGCTGACAAACACATCATGTATTGGTTACATTGTAACAATTGGAACGCCGAGTGATAGGTTAGCAGTAAAGAGTTGTACCTTGTCATGTTTAAGTACTATTCAATTGATTAAAGGTTAAGTTAATTAATTTGTTATAATTAAACTGTGTTATAACATAAGGTTTGTTTTGATAAAAGCTCCTTAGTTTGTCAGTAGAATCATGCTTGGGGTGAAACATTTTATCCTCGCTAATGCCAAAATAGAAAATCGTTGGGGTTTGTTGCCTTCATGTGTATTTTTGGTTTTCTGACCTGGTACCTAACACCACTGTGAATACTATTCTGACTTCTGAGAATTAGACTAGCTGACTTCAATGATGATAGAAGAAATAATCGCCTGAAAGTACACTTCAGTCGATACGCATTTTGACAAGTGACAATGGCTCTCAGTTCACAGGTGAAGATTTCAGCTGATTCACAATGGAATGGGAAATTCAGCACTACACACTGTCTCCACATTATCCCCATTCAAATGGGAAGGCTGAGCTGGCAGTGAAAATTGCCAAAGCACTCATTAAGAAATTGAGCAAATCTAGCACAGACCTGTACAAGACAATCTCTGAATGGAGAAACACGTTGACTGAAGACATGGAAAGTCATTCTGTCCAGAGACTGATGTCATGCTGCATACGACCTACTCTTCCAAGAGCAAAAAAGCTATTGAAACAGAAGTAATAATAGGCATGAATGAAAAGATCAAGTTGAAATGACAGAGCTAAATTTCAACTGTCAAACCATAACAAAAGCTAAGCATTGGAGAGATAGCCAGGATGCAAACCTTCAATATTCAAGAAGAGTCAGCCCACGAGGAAACTTGGCACGTGTACAATAAATTATCACCTTGATTGTAATCAGCGAAAGTGAACAACCAAATATACCAGCGAAACCACACACACATCTGAACAACTAGTGAAGCTGTTCTTTCACACCAATCGACTGGCCAGGAAGAAGGGATCTCACCAGCTGCACTGAGTACAGAACTACTATCAATCTCAGAGGTCCATGAGTCCCCAACAACTGCAATGGAACAACAGTCACCAAGGCAGGAAGGGCCACGGGAATGTCACTCTCCAGACAAAGGATGTCATCCAAATGAATGGTCAATGTCAAAGAGCCCATGTTGGAAATTGGTTTCCATGACTGTCAGGGTTTGATTTTGGACTAAGTGATATTTCTCAAAAGCAGAAAAGGGGAAGCCAAGGGAAAACTCCCATTGCCCGTGAACTGCCAGGGAAAAGGTTGGGAAAAATCCCATCCTACATGCATACCTGATCTGCTTATCGAGGTGCAAGGAAAGATGGTGTAACCATGAATGAGGAATGATGCCATTATGGAGATGTAATCTTTCCAATCAAGTCCAATACATTTTTGTTTCACTCCACTTAAACCTGTTCAAATAGGTGTTTGTGAATTAACCATCATCTAAACTTTGTGCTTATAATTTGAACATAATGGATAAAATGAAGGCTGATTTGTTCAAAAAGGTTGCCAAATTTGGTTTGAACCTTCTCCTAGTACAAGTTCCTGCCCTTCGAAGGGATACTGTTCTGTCTGCCAAGCACTACAATTAACAACGTAGAGAGTTAACCAGGACTGGTATTAACAATCTGAATTCTAAGTCCTTCTGGTCTAAAATTTGGAATTGAGATTTGAATCTCAATATTCACCCTTGGGCAGAGATCATTTCTCATGCGCTGATACAATTGGTAATTGTAGTGGACCTTCAATTGATCTGGTTACGCGGGTTAAGATGTAAGGGGCCAAGAAGGTGAAAAACCATGGAATCATCTAAAGACATTGTACGAAGAGTATCGGTAACTTGGAAGGTGCTTTTAAAGCTCGTGTTTTAAGATTTGTTTAAATTTGCTGCAGAAATGAGCTGATGATTGTCAAAGTGTTACCATGCTCTCCAGAAACCAGACAAGTCCAACAGTCAAGAGGTTCTGGGGGAATCGAGCACCAGAGCAGTTAAAGTATAAACTGAGACTCGACAGAACTTCATTGAGAGTGTGTGGCCTGGAGTGAGACCATCGAGAGGAGAAGTTACCCTGGAAGCAGATGTGTCCTTGTCAATTTGGATTCAATCAGCCTGCAGTCAGCCTATTGTCTGGCCAAGGAATCTTCACATTCTGTTTTTTCAAATACAGGGCTTTGACAATAAAGCTGTTGGATGCATGACAAAACTAATAGAATCCTACAGTGTAGAAAGAGGCCATTCAGCCCATCGAGTCTGGACTGACTCTCCGACTGAGCATCTTTACCCAGGCCCAGCCCCTGCTCAATACCCGTAACCTCACACTTTTATCCCACTAATCCCCAAAACCTGCACATCTTTGGACACAAAAGGGCAATTTAGCATGGCCAATCCACCTAACCTGCTCTTCTTTGGACTATGGTGGGAAACCAGAGCACCCTGGGGAAACCCAAGGGGATACAGTCGCCCAAGGTCGGAATTGAACCTGGGTCCCTGGCTCTATGAGGCAGCAGTGCTAACCATTGTGCCACGGTGCCAGGACGGGATTTCCCAGTCACACTCTCCCCCAAGAGTGGAAAATCCCACCCGAGATCAATGGACCTTTGCACGGTCTGTGTCCCACCCGCTAGGATTCGTGTGGCAGATGGGAAAATTCCGTTCTCAGTCTCTTTACAAGTTGGCATTGTAACTACTCCATCCATTGATAAATACTGAAAGTAAAACTGGTATCTCTTGAACAATCTCAGCGAATAGAGGAAATATTTTGTGGTTGACCACATCAGAGCCGATGTTCATTTGGTGCCGAATCCTGTCAGTCATTAGCAGAGTTGACAACAGTTGCAAAGTCTGAGATGTGAGGCTTCCAGGGCACTCGTCAGCCATAATAAGCCTGAGGTTTCATTCAAAACTGCAAGTATAAATATAGAAGTAAGCTGCACTCCATCACGTGTCTCCCGGGAGTGTCTATCTAGTTTTAATCTGCTTGCTGTCCTATTATCACTGATGTTACTGCTCTAACTCACTGATGCTCTACAATGATAAGTAAAATACACCTAGCCATTGATTTGCAAAAGGCAACCTTGCATTAAGAGGAATGGATGCTGGCAGTATTACTGGAGAGTTAAGACAAGCCAAAGTTTAATGGTAAATGTTGAATGTCCACAGTAAAATGGCAACTTGCATTTTTATAGTGCCTTTGACATGGCAATACAATAGGGACGTGATGGCCTAGTGGAATTATCACTGGACTATTAATCTAGAAACTCAGCTAATGTTCTGGGGAGCCAGGTTCGAATCCCACCATGGTGGAATTTGAATTCAATAAAAAAGTCTGGAATTAAGAATCTACGGATGACCAGGAAACCATTGCCGATTGTTGGAAAAACCCATCTGGTTCACTAATGTCCTTTAGAGAAGGAAATCTGGTCTCGCCTTACCTGGTCTAGCTTACGTATGACTCCAGAGCCACAGCAATTGGTTGACTCTCAACTGCCCTCCAAGGACAACTAGAAACGGTCAACAATTGGCCAGCCAGTGACGCCCATGTCCCATGAATGAAAGAAAAAAAAGGATACAGAAGTGCTTTACAGGAGTGTTATCAAACTACTTTGACGTGGAACTGCACGAAGATATATCGGGATTTGCACTTGGTCACGAGATTCTTAGGAGTGTCTTAAAGGATCACTGAGAGGTTTAGGCAGGAAATTTCAAAGCTGAAACGAGCTAAAGGCATTGCTGCCACAGGAAGCAAAGTTCTTTTGTCTATGTATTTCATTAGGTGTCACAAGTAAGCTTACATTAACACTGCAATCAAGTTATTGTGAAAATCTCCTAGTCGCCGCACTCTGGTGCCTGTTTGGTTAAATGGAGGGAGAATTTAACATGGCCGATGCACTTAACCAGCACGTCTTTCAGACTTTGGGAGGAAACCGGAGCACCTGGAGGAAACCACGCGGACACGGGGAGAATGTGCAGACTCCACACAGACAGTAGCCCAAGCTGGTGCTGTGAGGCAGCAGTGCTAACCACTGTGCCACCCTGCAGATGAATAATGCAATTTCAAGAGCAATCTGTTAATTGTTTTGGTGGTAATGGATGTGTTATCTCATGTTTTTCAAGTATGGCTTAGCAATTCCCCTTTCCCTCCATTCCTGCAGCTTCCAAACAACTTTGTTATCCCCATCTCTACACAGAGTGACCTTGAAACTGGCAATGTCCATTTTTATGATATTTATGGTACATACCAGGGATTAATCACTAGTTGTGTCCCAGAGGGGTTTCTTGTTTTGCCAAGAATTGTCAGTCTTCGCTGCAGAAGTGCTTTTTCTTTAAAAGCCGATGTTTACATCACAGGACTTGGAAAGGAAAACAGAGTCTTGTTCATTTAGTTTGACAGACTGACCTTTTGAAGCAGTGTAAAGGCTTCATGGAATTGTGCAACTGGCCCTGCTCTCGTTTACTTTGGAGCAAAATAGACCCCACACGGTCAACGGACTGAGTGGTTACCTGTCTGGACAGCTTGATGCCTCTGTAAGCAATCCAGTGTGTGCGAGGCAGACTAATGCTGTTAAGCTGATTGGCTGTTGTCTCACTGAGAGAAATATCAGAGAGCCTGGGGGCTTTATGTCGACTTCTGCTTCTCGCTCCCTCTGTCCTTGGTTTGCAGCAGGGACACTGATGGTTGTTGTATGCCAGCAATATTGATGAATGTAGTTACCTTTTTATTTTTGCATTAACAGTTAAGGCAGTGCACACAGAGACAGGGTGGTCCTCGTGCTTTATTTTTCCTGCCTCCTTCTTCATCCTATGCGTCCAAACACTGAGCTGATATTTGTATTCTGTTTGTATTCTGTCCTCCTGCACACGATTGTCTAAATATTTGGAGACGAGACGACAAAAGATTTTATTTTGTCACTGAAAGGTAGGTTTAATAGAAAAGATGATGAAAGATAAGATAAATGCTGAACCGATTTGTTTGGCTGTGTATTGTAGGAATGTCTGCTGAATTTAATGTGTAGCTTTGAATGATGATAATAACTATGCTCTGCAACCCTATAAGTAACCATGTTAAATGATTATTTATTTTCAACTGCACTGCACACACGGATCAAAATAACTGCCAGTTAGTTTACCTGAAAGATGCAAATATGCATCAAATTAAATCCAAATTTGTTGCTAAGTAGTTCTTTTGTTATAATATTGTGTCTCTGTTAGTATGTTACGCCTCTCTTAATAAAGTGCACGGGTGAGGTCTGATTTGAAATTTAGTTTAAATTTGTGAGGATCTGTTCTGCATCTTTGTACTCCTAACATCGATTCAGTTGCAAGCGAAAGAGAGAGAGAGCTAAGTTAGATAGGCAAGTTAGGGAAGTCATTCATTTTTAAGTTGGGTAAGTTGTTTTCTGATAACGATCCAAGAATCTTCAAGGCTTTCCTTTAGATTGTCCTGATCTATTTGTGTCTTTCCACGAAGACAGGCGAGACTTCACTGTGGGTTGAGAATGATTTTATTCTGAATGGTGAATTAAAGTTACTGTCTGGTCCTCATGATGACAGGTTTATAAACTGCCACTCTCATTTCTTGTCTAGTAGAGGAGCGTTTCATCCAGAACATCAGTTATGTGTGACTGTTTCACGTCTACTGCAATCCTGTTGATCACTGGGTCATATTTCCCTAATGTAGTATTTGATCAGCCAGCTAAGACCTCTGTCATCTTCAATGTTTCATTCAATGCTGCATTCTGATTCAGTGCTGGTCAAAATTTTGACACGATATGTATGCTAAGATACAAAGGTAAAATGTTATTGGCCTGATTGTTGTTCATTCAATGCTTAGTGTAGGACTACTTGTTTCAATAGTTTCAAATTCATTGATAATTTTACAATGATTATTTTGGACCGTGTGATTATGCATTATCATTCAGTGCTTTAACCAAAATAAATCCTCGGTTCACTTATTACAGAACTTAATTTTAATAAGACAATATGAGAATGACTTTTTTAAAAAAAATCTGTTAACCTTCACAGTGAATGTTAAATCCTCATTCTGAATACCTACAAACACTATGTTATCTAAATGAGATTTCTTAGAAGTGACGCACTTATTCCTCGTTCATTGACAAAGGAAACCAAAAGATTTATTCCATCTGAGAATTTAACCACTTGTGTTCCGTGGAGCCTTCACTGAATCGCCTCAGTGCCTTTTGATTTGTCTTGGTTTGAGGTAATGATGGATGACAGTGCTCGGAAATGGAATGTTTCTTTATCCAGTTTATATTGACTGATGCCTTCATATAGCTCAAACTCCAGGAAATGCCAGCAAGCAGGGGGTTGCCTTTGCCTTGACAGTTCCTGACATGTCAAACAGTAATATACTGTAGTTAATCAGTGAAAGTCTATATACAAGATAGAGTAGTACAGTAATAACATCAGGAATTGGGAAACTTTTGTGCACTGACACTGACCTTTCGTTGTTGAGATGCTAACTCATGAAAGAAATTAGTTTAGGAGTAGTTGAGATGCCAGGGGATATATGGTCACAGTCTAAAAACTACACATTAATATGCTACTAAAGATACTGGTCCTTGCAGGTACCATAAAGATCAAAGATGTGGGAGACATCAAGGGAATTTGAGATAGGGAGTCAAGCATACTTTGAATTTTAGAAATGAGGGCGATAGAATACAAAAGTGAAGAGCTAACGAATGGGATTTGTTGCCCATACTCGCCCCAACACAGGAAAATTTGGCCCATGATCAACAGATCTTTGCATGACCCACCTTCCATCCGCTCTGATTCCCATGGTGAGTGTGATGGGAAAATTCCGCTCAATGAATCATAGAATCCCTACAGTGCAGAAGGTGGTCATTCGGCCCATCGAGTCTGCACCGACTCTCTAACAGAGCATCCAACCCAGGCCCAATTCCTGTAGCCTCATGTATTTACCCTGCTAATCCCCCTAACCCACACATTAGAATGCTAAAGGACAGCTTAGCATGGCCAACCCCCCTAACCTGCACGTCTTTGGATTGTGGGAGGAAACCAGCACACCAGGGGGAAACCCACGCAGACAAAGGGAGAATGTGCAAACTCTACACTGTCACTGAGGCCTGATTTGAACCCGGGTCCCTGGCGCTGCAAGGCAGCAGTGCTAATCACTGTGCCACCATGCTGTCCCATGTGTGCAAAGCGATAGTTACATCGTAGATAAAGTATTGAATGCAGCTTTTAGTTCCATGTGGTAGAAAAACCATTAAACCAATACAGCTTTAGTTCAACAGGGTGATGCAGGTGATGAGAAATTATTGTTGTGTGGGTGAGGTTTTGTATTGTGGGATTATTCCTTCCAGAATCAAGAAAGCTAAGGCAAAATTTAGTAAAGGCTTTCAAAATTATGCAGGATGAGCATGGGAAGACTATTTGCTCTGACTGGGTAGTCAGTTACAAAAGGTCATCAACTTTGGATGATCACTGAAATTAAGGAAAAATGGCACGATCGTTTTCCTTTGTTCAGAAAAATGTTGGAGCTTGTCACATTGAGACAAGCTATGGCATTTTTAAAGAAAAGCTGGATAATCAGACTGATGTGGAGATGCCGGTGTTGGACTGGGGTAAACACAGTAAGAAGCCTCACAACACCAGGTTAAAGTCCAACAGGTTTATTTAGTAGCAAATTCCACCAGCTTTCGGAGCGCTGCTCCTTCATCAGGTGAGTGGGATCCTAGTCACCTGGCGAAGGAGCTGCGCTCCGAAAGCTTGTGGCTTGTGCTCCCAAATAAACCTGTTGGACTTTAACCTGGTGCTGTGAGGCTTCTTACTAATCAGACTGAAGTGAGCAGTGGGACTATTTTTGGATGGCTCCACCAAAGATAGCACGTTGGGGAAATGGTGGTGCTGTTGTTCCTTTGGCTCTGCACAAATGCTAATTTTTAATTAGTCATTTTTGCCCAAAACCGACTTTGGGTTGGTGGCCACTAAGGGCTTCTAAAGTTTACTGAGGAGGATAACTCTTGATGTCTTGCTCATGGGAGACAGATTTCTGAAAGGGATCTGTGACAGATGTGCCTCAGCAAGTGGGTGAATGCTTGTTTTTGGCAGGCGCCTGGGGTGCACAAAATACCATCCCGGAATTTAACGCTTGAACGGATTGAGTGTTGGCTATTGTGCTGCTCAACTTTGACCATTTTACCCACAAAGCTGCAAACAATTGAAGCTTCTCACAACTTTAGTAAGTGCAGCAAGGCACACGGCAGCCTAGAAATGTCACCTTTCCTGGAACAAAGTCTGGAATTATAAGAGCAGGAAATTAGGATTGACGTTGAATTTCTGTTGGATTTCTATCCCTCAATCACTGATCAAGAATTTCTAATGAGGCGTTGCCTTCTTATCCAAGCCCCATTCACGGCACAGTGGTTAGCACTGCTGCCTCATAGAACCAGGGACCCAGGTTCAATTCTGGCCTTGGGTCGCTGTCTGCGTGGAGTTTGCACATTCTCCCCATGCATGGGTTTTCTCTGGGTGCTCTGGTTTCCTCCCGCAGACCAAATATGTGCAGGTTAGGTTGATTGGCCATGTTAAACTACCCCTTCATGTCAGGATGATTAACAGAGTAAATATCTGGGGTTATTGAGATAGGGCCTAGGTGGGATTGTTGTCAGTGCTGGTTTGATGGGCTGAATGGCCTCTTTCTGCACTTAAGCGTTTCTATGTTTCATCTGCAAATTCCACCAATTAATGTGGCCAGCAGTAAGTAGACTGATTTGATTATTAATTATGAGAAAAGCAAGTAAGGGATAGTAGATAAAACAAAAATTGGGCCAGTGTAATGTTTGGTGAAATCAGCTCATTTCCTCATTAAGGGAAAGCAAGGTTCCATAAGAAATAGGAGCAATAGTTGGCTCTTTGGCCTTTTGAGCCTGCCACCACCTGCTCTCAGTATCCTCTTATTCGTTTACAGATCTGAAAATCTATCCTTTGGCTGCCGGTGGAATCCTCCAGTCCCTTTGAAGTCAATGGCTATTTTTATTGCTCACCAGCCGTTCCACCAACTTTGGTGGGACTGGAAGATGCTGCCAGCTGGAAGGGCTTGAAAATCCCAGCCTATGATCAAGTCTCTTCAGTCCTAAATGGCTGATTTCTTTGGCAGTAACTCCTAATCCTAGGCTTCCTTGCCACTGGAAATATCCCGCCAGCATCTACTTTCAAGAATTTTATATATGTCAATTAGACCATTTGTCTGAACTCTTAAATGAATATTGGCCTAATTTGTTCAGTCTCTCCTCATAGGACATTGCCTTTGTCTCAGAGATCAATTCTATGTACCTGAAACCGTAGTATACACAATATTCTAGTGTGATCTCACCATTGCGTTATACAATAGCATTCCGAACTCTTCACGTCTTAGGCTTGGATTTTTGTCTTTGAGGCAGCAATCATAAGTTAGACCATTTCCCTTCCGGGCAGTACTCACCCACACTACTTTTTAATCGTGGGTTAGACTTTGGGCTAGAACCAGAGTTGGAGAGATGCTGAAATGTTTAGCTTAAGAAGTTCACCTTGGTTCCCTGGGACATTAATCTGTAGATCAACGGAGGGTTCCTAAACTTCACCCTTCCCTACTAACCTGATCCCCTGCTTCCTCAATCCTCCATATCCCAATATTCTCTTGCTGCCTCTGTGTTCACTCACCCAGAATCCATTATGTATAGAACTCTTGATACAATAATGCTGGAAAGCTTTTGAGATGCTCATGGAACTGTAAAATAAGGTCGTTCAAAAACCACTTTTAAAACATCCTTTGAAGTGGTTATAAAATGATCAAGGTCAACAAGTAGCCATTCAGAAACTATATCAAAATGGCATAATCCTATTAAGTGATCAGAAAACTGTCAAGGTAAATAAACTCTTAGTTCCTTTGACAGCTGTGTTAACAACCTCTGCTGAATCCATTATCAGGGTTGCAAACTCAGCCAAGCATGTGTAATGAGATCCTATTGAATGCTTTAACCAGCAACCCCAGCTAAACTGAATTTGTCAATAGACCTTGGAACTCAGCCAAGCATTCATAATTGAATTTCATCGCAGGGCTGTATAAACTAAACCTCCAGAGCTGAATACTTTAAAACCTTTGAAGTCATTGAACGTGTTCAGCCATCTATCTGTTTAGCCTTTAAAGGAGGAGAAAATATGCTGTCAATGAAAAAATGAAATAAGAGGCGACCATTGATACAGTCAAATCTGAATATCAATGTAGAAGAGCACCTTAGCAATGTTTAATGCACTCCAATGCATCAGAATATTCTTCCACTTTCTCATCAATTCAACGCCTTCACGACACATGACAGCGCAGGGTCGCCGAGCAGAGACTGATAGCCAAGTTCTGCACACATGAAGACGGTCTCAACAGGGATCTTGGGTTCATGTCGCGCTATCTGTAACCCCCGTGACTTGCCTGGGTTTGTAAAACCTCACTCACTGTGCTGTCTGGAGACAGTACACATCTCTTTAACCTGTGCTCAATGCTTCTTCCACTCACATTGTTGGCCACTTTAAGACTTGAATAGCAGGTTAGGTGTAAAGATTCGCATTCTAATCAGTAATCTGTAAACTAACTGTGTTGTTATATGCTCTGTTTGAGGCCAGTGCTCTCCATTCACCTGGTGAAGAGGGAAACCTCAAGCTTGAGAGTTTACTATCAAATAAATCGGTTGGACTTAAACCTGGTGTTGTCAGACTTCTCGCTGTGTTTACCCCAGTCCAATGCTGGCGTCTCCATATCCTGTCCAAGAGGCCAGAATCAGCGTGCTGAGAGGGTCACTGTGCATCCACTGATCTGTCAGTGGGGAGATTGGCGCATGCAGTGTAGCCCACCTGCTCAATGCCAGCCACCCCACCCCCTTGAAGAAGAAATAAGATTTTGTTTTTGTTATAAATATATTTTTATATATAAATATATTTTTTATAAATATATAAAAAGGAAGAGGCTGGCTAGGGTGAACGTTGGACCCTTAGAGGATGAGAGGGCGGACTTAGTGGTGGGGGATGAGAAAATGGCTGAGGCCTTGAATAACTTTTTTGCTTTGGTCTTCACGGAGGAGGACGTGAATAGTTTGCCGGGTGTTAACGATGGAAAGATGGTAGGAGTGGAGGGCCTGAATGACATCGTTGTTACTAGAGAGGCAGTGCTAGACAGACTAGAGGGACTGACTGTGGACAAGTCCCCAGGACCGGATGGAATGCATCCAAGGGTTCTGAAAGAAATGGCGGAGGTGATAGTGGATGCCTTGATTATTTTTCAAACCTTGCTGGATTCTGGGGAAGTGCCAGAAGATTGGAAAACGGCTAATGTTACGTCGTTGTTTAAAAAGGGTAGCAGGCAAAAGGCAGGAAATTATAGGCTGGTTAGTTTAACGTCTGTTGTAGGTAAAATGCTTGAATCTGTAATCAAGGAGAAAATAGCGAGGCATCTTGAGAATTGTTTGATAGAGCAGACGCAGCACGGTTTCATTAAGGGGAAGTCGTGTCTGACAAATTTATTGGAATTCTATGAGGATGTGTCTAGTGCGGTGGATAGAGGAGAACCGGTGGATGTGGTGTTTCTTGATTTTCAGAAGGCGTTTGATAAGGTGCCGCACAAGAGGTTGTTACAGAAGGTTAGGGGGCATGGAGTTGGGGGGGTAGGATGTTAGCGTGGATAGGGGATTGGTTGTCAAATAGGAGGCAGAGAGTGGCTGTCAATGGGTGCTATTCAGATTGGCGGTTGGTGACTAGTGGAGTGCCCCAGGGATCGGTGCTGGGGCCTCAGCTATTTACCATTTATATAGATGATCTGGAGGAGGGAACCGAGTGTATAGTGTCGAAATTTGCTGATGACACCAAGATTGGTGGAACAGCAAATTGTGCGGAGGGATCTAGATAGGCTGGGCGAATGGGCCAGGAACTGGCAAATGGAATTTAATGTTGGCAAGTGTGAGGTTGTCCACTTTGGTAGGAAGGACTACTACTTACATGGCGAAAAGCTGCAGCATGCTACGGTGCAGAGGGACCTTGGGGTCCTTGTGCATGAGTTGCAAAAACCCAGCCTGCAGGTGCAGCAGGTGGTCAGGAAGGCGAATGGGATGCTGGCCTTCATAGCGAGGGGGATTGAATATAAAAGTAGGGAGGTCTTGCTGCGGCTGTATAGGGCATTGGTGAGGCCGCAGCTGGAGTACTGTGTGTAGTTTTGGTCGCCGCACTTACGCAAGGATATTTTGGCCTTGGGAGTGCAGAGGAGGTTCACTAGGCTGATACCGGAGTTGAGGGGGTTGAGCTATGAGGAGAGGCTGAATAAACTAGGCTTGTACTCGTTAGAGTTTAGAAGGATGAGGGGAGATCTCATTGAGACGTATAAGATGATGAATGGGATGGATAGGATAGAGGTGGAGAGGCTCTTCCCGCTCAGAAAGGACAGTAGGACTAGAGGGCACAGCCTCAAGATAAGGGGTGGGCTGTTTAGATCGGAGTTGAGGAGGAACTTCTTCACTGAAAGGGTGGTGAATCTCTGGAATTCTCTGCCCGTTTGAAGTGGTGGAGGCTGCCTTGCTAAATAAAATAAAGACGCGGGTAGATGGGCAAGGGGATTAAGGGTTATGGGGAGAAGGCGGGAAAGTGGAACTGAGCCACTTCAGATCAGCCATGATCTTATTGAATGGCGGGGCAGACTCGAGGGGCTAGATGGCCTACTCCTGCTCCTATTTCTTATGTTCTTGTGTTCTTATACTTGTACAGATTTATTTTTTTTCTGCAAGCTGTATTTCATTGGTCCTGTATTTTATCCTATTCCCTTACCTCATTCATTATGCTGCCGCAGTATTTGATGCTGCTCTCAAACTCTTGAATTTCTTCCCCATTGGGCTCATCTTTTGACATTGCACATAACTTTGCTCACATGTTCAATGAGACGTGCGACTTTGGAATTCACATGGTGTCCGTACTCTTGAGACATTGTAACTAAATATAAAATAAACTCCACTGTGAAATGTTAATCAATGTGGTTAAGCTCCTTTAAGGTGAGTTAAGAAAACTATTGTGACATTTATTTTTGTAATTGTTTCAATATCTTTGGATTCACCAGGCTCCTCCCCACCCCCCTCCCCCCATTGAGATCTAACATTGCATGCATTTAGGTGAAGACATTATAACCTGTTATTGACCTAATTGTGACTGTAGTTTAATTGTACAGAAATGGTGGACCTAAGCTGAATCTTATATATTGATTTTTGAGAGATATTTTGATGTAATTTGTTGCATTGAATAATAAGGATCCTCTATAAATTTAACCGCAGTGGAGCAAAGAAATTCTGGAGTTTTGATCTGTGCTCTGTTCTAAGTTAATGAATTTCAGCCTTAGTAATGCTCGCCATTGTGGGAACGATTCTCCCCCCAAAAAATGAAGTGCCCAATGGGTGGGAAAATGGGAGATTTTAATAAGAACATAAGAAATAGGAGCAGGAGTAGGCCATCTAGCCCTTCGAGCCTGCCCCGCCATTCAATAAGATCATGGCTGATCTGAAGTGTCTCAGTTCCACTTTCCTGCTTTCTCCCCATAACCCTTAATCCCCTTCCCTACCAAAAACCTATCTACCCGCGTCTTAAATATATTTAGCGAGGCAGCCTCCACCACTTCAACGGGCAGAGAATTCCAGAGATCCCACCCGTTTTTTTTGGATGTACTTTGTTGAATGAATCTGCGGCACTCCGTGCATCACAAAGCACCACCCGCGATTCATGCCGGTAAGTGGGGGAAGCCTGGACCTGTCCAAGAGATCAGAATCAGCGTGCTGAGCGGGTCACTGTGCAGACACTGATCTGTCAGTGGGGAGATCGGTGCATGTGCTGTAGCGCCCCCCAACTCATTGCCAGCCAGCCATCACCACACCCCCCCCACCCCACCACCACCAACACCGCCCCCCCCCCACCACCACCAACGCTGCTCCTCCCACAAATGAGGTGAGGAGAAATTTCTTCACCCAGAGAGTGGTGAGTGTGTGGAATTCACTACCACAGAAGGTAGTTGAGGCCAAAAATGTTGTGTGATTTCAAGAAGAAATTAGATCCAGCTCTTGGGGCTAAAGGGATTAAGGGATATGGGAGGGGGAAGGGGGATCAGGCTGTTGAATTTGATCACAGCGAATGTCAGGGCAGACTCAAAGGGCCAATTGGCCCACTCCTGCTTCTAGTTTCTACGTTTCTACTTCATTTCTGAAGTAAGATTGGAGAAAATGCCACTCTTGCCCCTGGAGAAAAGAAGGTTGAGAGGAGATTTGACTCAAAATCATGAGGGGCCTGGTCAGAGTCGATAAAGGAAAACCTTTCCCACTTGTGAAAGTATTGAGAATTATTGGGCACAGATTCAAATTGGCAAAAGAAGCCAAAGCGATATGTGAGAGAAAGCTTTTTCCACACAGTAAGTAGTTAGGGTCTGGGATGCAATGCCTGAGAGTGTGGTAGAGGCATGTTCAACTGAGCCATTTGAGAGGGTATAAGATGATTATTTGAAAAGGAAAAATCTGCAGGGTTACAGGGAGCAGGCAGGAGAATGAAGCGTGGCGAAGTGCTTGTTCAGAGAGCTGGCGCAGACATGATGGGCTGAATGGCCTCCTTCTCAGGTGTAACAATCTGTGACAATATCATGGAAGAGAAGTCCAGTTTGATTTCCTTTCTTCAGGCCTCTTGGTCTGTTCACCAAGTTTGACGCCAAAACTCTTAAAATAGATATTTCCTTCTTTTCCCCCTAAAACAAAAGCACAGCCCAACTTCTTTGTGAATGTTAAAAATCACAGAGCATTTCAGCAAGAGCAAAGTGACCAGGAGTGTGGAGGGATTGGCTGCCCCCCACTGCGCTTGTGTCATTCAAAATGAAAAGTGCAATATTTCACAGTCGGAACCGCTAGCACTGGTACATTATCAGATGTACCTGTGGAGTGAAATAAAATGACACCTGTACTCTCTCCTCACTCTCTGACATTTACAAGAAATAGAGTAAAATGTGAGTAGGTGTATGGGGATAAAAACATCCACAGCTCGCCATCCTGCATATGGGCAAGGCAAAAGGGGAATTTAAAAATATTACAATCTGTCTTGCCCATGACCACTCTCACGTTCTGAGCTGAAGTTCTAAGCATTTCATATTTTTCAATGTGATGTCTTCACAGCAGGAGACGGGGTAATGCTGCAGTCCATCTCTCGGATTTATTCAGAGTACTGGTATTTTTAATCAAATCAAATTGATTAGCCAACATTTAAACGGTGGATCATGATACATAATTTAACTCTCACTCACCATAACCTTACCAACACTCTAAGGCTATTTAATGGCGTAGGATTGACAGGATAAAGGAAGTGAATGGGTGGCTCAGGGATTGGTGTGGGAGGAATGGGTTCGAATTTATGGGGCATTGGCACCAGTATTGGGGTAGGTGGGACTTGTTCGGGCGGGATGGGGTTGGTCTGAATCGTGCTGGGACCAGAGTGTTGGCGAATCGAGTAAAGAGGACTGTAGACAGGGCTTTAAACTAATTAGGGGGGGGAGGGTGCGAGGGTAGGTGACGCTACGAGGTCTAAAGTTAAGGATAGGGTACAGGTAAGGGAAGAGGCCGAGGATGTCCCAATTGGTGGCGTTACGGCAAATAGGGTCCAGGTGAAGGCTGGGATGAAAGCGCTTTATCTGAATGCACGAAGCATTCGGAATAAAGTGGATGAGCTGGTGGCACAGATCGACACAAATGGATACGATCTGGTGGCCATTACAGAGACGTGGCTGCAGGGTGACAGGGACTGGGAGATGAATGTACAGGGCTATCAAGTGTTTAGGAAGGATAGGCAGGAGGAAAGAGGGGGTGGCGTAGCTCTGCTGATTAAGGATAGTATCAAGGTGGTAGCAAGGGATGACATCGGAGCCAAAGAGCAGAACGTGGAATCGTTGTGGGTGGAGATTAGGAACAGCAAAGGGAGGAAGACGCTGGTGGGTGTCGTCTATAGGCCCCCGAATAATGATCTGGAGGTGGGGCGGGCTGTTAACACGCTAATAAGTGCGGCGTGCAGGAATGGGACGGCAGTAGTTATGGGAGATTTCAATCTGCATATTGATTGGTCGACCCATGTTGGACGAGGTGGGCTCGAGGAGGAGTTCTTGGAATGCTGCCGGGATAATTTCCTTGAACAGTGTGTGTTGGAGCCGACGAGGGAGCGAGCTATCTTGGATCTGGTGCTATGTAATGAGGCGGGTAGAATTAGGGACCTTGCGGTGAAGGATCCTCTTGGAGAGAGTGATCATTGTATGGTGGAGTTTCTGGTGCAGATGGAGGAGGAGAAAGTGGGTTCCCGGACACGCGTCCTTTGTTTGAATAGAGGGGAGTATGGTAGGATGAGAGAAGAATTGGCGAATGTGGACTGGGGGAGTGCGTTGGAAGGTAGGTCTGCTGAGGAGCAGTGGAGGATCTTTAAGGAGATCTTTCTTGGTGCTCAGCAGAAATTTATTCCGATGGTTAAAAAGGACAGTAGGAAGAGAGGTAATAAGCCGTGGATAACGAAGGAGGTGAAGGAAAGTGTTAAATTAAAAGCGGAGGAATTTAGAGTAGCTAAGAGTAGTGGGCGAGAAGAGGATTGGGAAAGGTTTAAATGTCAACAAAGATTGACAAAGAAGTTGATAAAGGAGGGTAGGAGAAGCTATGAGGCTGGGCTAGCACTTAATATAAAAAAGGATAGCAAGAGTTTTTATAAATATATAAAAAGGAAGAGGCTGGCTAGGGTGAACGTTGGTCCTTTAGAGGATGAGAAAGGGGAGCTAGTGGTAGGGGATGGGGATATGGCTAAGGTCTTGAATAACTTTTTTGTTTCTGTCTTCACGGAGGAGGACGTGAATAATTTGCCGGGTGTTAGCGATGGAAAGGTGGTAGGAATGGAGGGTCTTAATGACATTACTGTTACTAGAGAGGTGGTGCTCGACAGACTGGAGGGGCTGATTGTGGACAAGTCCCCAGGACCGGATGGAATGCATCCGAGGGTTCTGAAAGGAATGGCGGAGGTGATAGTGGATGCCTTGGTGGTTATTTTCCAGACGTCGCTGGATTCCGGGGAAGTGCCGGAAGATTGGAAAACGGCTAATGTTACGCCGTTGTTTAAGAAGGGTGCCAGGCAAAAGGCGGGGAATTATAGGCCGGTTAGTTTAACGTCTGTGGTAGGTAAAATGTTAGAATCCGTCATTAAGGAGGAAATTGCGAGGCATCTTGAAGGGAATTGCTTGATAGGGCGGACGCAACACGGTTTCATTAAAGGGAAGTCGTGTCTGACAAATTTACTGGAGTTCTATGAGGATGTGTCTAGGGCAGTGGATAGAGGAGAGCCGGTGGATGTGGTCTTTCTGGATTTTCAGAAGGCGTTTGACAAGGTACCTCAAGAGGTTATTGCAGAAGGTCAGGGGACATGGAGTTGGGGGTAGGGTGTTAGCGTGGATAGAGGATTGGTTGTCAAATAGGAGGCAGAGAGTGGGGGTCAATGGGTGCTATTCGGATTGGCGGTTGGTGACTAGTGGGGTGCCCCAGGGGTCGGTGCTGGGGCCTCAGCTATTTACCATTTATATAGATGATCTGGAGGAGGGAACCGAGTGCAGGGTGTCGAAATTTGCTGATGACACCAAGATTGGGGGAAAGGCAAATTGTGCGGAGGGTGTGGAGAGTCTGCAGAAGGATCTAGAGAGGCTGGGCGAATGGGCCAGGAAATGGCAAATGGAATTTAATGTTGGCAAGTGTGAGGTAGTCCACTTTGGTAGGAAGAATGGTAGGAAGGACTATTACTTACGTGGCGAAAAACTGCAGCAGGCGACGGTGCAGAGGGACCTCGGGGTCCTTGTGCATGAGTCGCAAAAACCCAGCTTGCAGGTGCAGCAGGTGGTCAGGAAGGCAAATGGGATGCTGGCCTTCATAGCGAGGGGGATTGAATATAAAAGTAGGGAGGTCTTGCTGCAGCTGTATAGGGCATTGGTGAGGCCGCAGCTGGAGTACTGTGTGCAGTTTTGGGCGCCGCACCTGCGCAAGGATATTTTGGCCCTGGAGGGAGTGCAGAGGAGGTTTACTAGGCTGATACCGGAGTTGAGGGGATTGAGCTATGAGGAGAGGCTGAATAAACTAGGCTTGTACTCGTTAGAGTTTAGAAGAATGAGGGGAGATCTCATTGAGACGTATAAGATGATGAATGGGATGGATAGGATAGAGGTGGAGAGACTCTTCCCGCTCAAAAAAGACAGTAGGACTAGGGGGCACAGCCTCAAGATAAAGGGGAGGCGGTTTAGAACGGAGTTGAGGAGGAACTTCTTCACTCAAAGGGTGGTGAATCTCTGGAATTCTCTGCCCGTTGAAGTGGTGGAGGCTGCCTCGCTAAATATTTTTAAGAAGCGGGTTGATGGGTTCTTGATAAGAGAGGGGATTAAGGGTTATGGGGAGAGGGCGGGAAAGTGGAACTGAGCCACAACAGATCAGCCATGATCTTATTGAATGGCGGGGCAGGCTCGAAGGGCTAGATGGCCTACTCCTGCTCCTATTTCTTATGTTCTTATGTCCCAAAGCCTTTTAGTGTGTTGGTGAGTGGAGACTTACCAGAATACCAAAGAAGAAAGGAAGAGCAATAGTGAGGGGGGATTCTTTAGACAGGGGAGCAGACAGGTGTTTCTGCGGCCAGAGATGTAACTCCAGGACAGTGTGTTGCCTCCCCGATGCAGGGAGCCAGGGGCACCTGGAAAGGGGAGGGTGATGAGTTACAGGTCGTGGTACATGTTGGCACCAATGATATGGGCAAAGTGAGGAATAATCCTTTGTATCAAGAATTCAGGGAACTAGGCAGCAGATTAAAAAGCAGGACCTCAACAGTCATAATCTCTGGATTACTCCCAGTGCCACATGCTAGCGAGTATAGAAATAGGAGAATAGGACAGATGAATGCGAGGCTCAAGTGTTGGTGTAAGGAGGGAGGGTTTCAGGTTCTTGGATTACTGGGACCATTTCTGGGCATAGTGGGACATGTACAAATGCCTCAGTCTGCACCTGAACGATATGGGGAAGCCAGTGTCCTTGTGGATAGGTTTGCTAGGGTTGTTGAGAGGAGTTTAAACTAGTCTGGCAGCAGGAGGGTACACAGTATATTGGTGAAATAGAGCCACATCATGCTACAGTAAAATAAGCAAGTCAAAGTGAGTTCAGCTATGTTGAGTGTCCAGAGAGCCAGAGAAAGCTGGATGGTCTTTACTTCAATGCCAGCAGTGTGATAGGTAAGGCTGATGAGTTAAAGGCGTGGATTGACGCATGGAAGCGCGATATTGTTCACATCACAGAAACACAGTTGAGGGAAGGGCAGGACTGGTAACTCAACATTCCGGGGTGTCAGATCTTTAGATAAGACATGGGAGGGTGTAAAAATGGAAGTGGTGTAGCACTGTTAATTAAGGAATCAGCTCCTGCAATAAGGAGAAACTATATCTTGGAAGGATCTTCAGATTATGCTTTGTGGGAATGTTAAGGGGGCAACCATGTTACAAGGCATGTTTTAGATGCCCCACAGAGTCAGTGGGAAATAGAGAAGCAGGTATGTAGACAATTCACTGAGCTGTGTAAGAGTAATAATTGGGTAATTGTACTGGGGGATTTCAACTTCCCCAACGTAAACTGGGACAGTCAGAGTGTAAAGGGTTTAGAGGGAGTGGATTTCTTGTAATGTGTTCAGGGGAGTTTTTTGTGTCAATACGCAGAAAGCCCAACAAGAGATGGAGCAGAGCTGGACCTGATTCCGGGAAGCAAAGCTGAACAAAGGTTCGACACGGCATTTTAGTGATAGCAACGACAACACAGTACAGTTCAAATTTGTAATGGACAAGGAGAAAGAGAGCCTACAAAAGATGGTTTTGGAATAGGGGAAGGCAAATTTTGTAAAAAAAAATAAAGGATGACCTGGCCAAAGTCAACTGGGACCAGCTGCTTGCAGGAAAGTCTACAGCAGAGCAGTGGGGGGCATTCAGAAAGGAGCTGGGGAAAAATACAGGTCTAACATGTATCCTTTGGGGGGAAGTATAGGGGCAGTAAATTCAGGGAATCCTGAAGGTCTAGGACAATTCCAGACTGGATGAAGAATAAGAGAAAGGCCTTTAGCAAGTCCAATAGAAGCAATTCAGTGGTGAATGAGGAAAGCAGGATAAGCTGCTTTGTGTGAGTTCTGTCAAGGCAGCCACCATAAAATAATCTACGTGATACAAAGACTATCACTGACTGAGGAATCTTTCCCAGACTACTTCCCGTACAATAACATGGTTCTGCCATGCTGAGTGCTCCTTTTTTTTTTTAAAAAGTGCCAACCTGAGTGTGAGCTCTGGGTACTTAAGGGCCGAATTTCCTCTGACTGACTTTTCTGTTCCCATTACAGCTACCGCTTGCCGACACGGTAACACTCAGTGGCGAATGCAGAATAACGTGCATGACTCTGGCGACAGCTCAGAGGATGAATTCTTCGATGCACGAGGTTGGTGGACGTGTTATTTGTTCTGAACAAAATCGATAATCGCTGTTGTCAGTTAGTTCTCCTTTATCCGGGAGTGCAGACAGAACCGCAAATGGGAAGACTTGTTGAACTGTCTGCAGCAACAGATCCTGATTTACTGGGTGAACGAAAAGAGGGCCTGAATTTAATGATGTCCATTTTTCTTGTGCGGCATTTAATGATGTAAAATGCAACCGCACTTGCATCAAGCATTTTATCAGCTTATATTTGTGTATATATATTTGGACAGACAGTTAATGAAATTGGAGTGATCTGATTAATGAGTTATTTCCTGCCTGCAATTTAGTTTTCTAAATCCTGTGCTACACATTCTGACCTGTCTACTGATGGCTATTCTGTGCAGCTAAGGTTGATTCATGGTGATAGAGGAAACGTAAGCTGATTATCGCCTGTTACTGCCGCTTAATGGTTCATTCAGATCTCTGCTCTCCGTTTCATCATGTTATGGGCCCATGCCCATTAATTATGGTATCTGATAAAGTAACTGGTGTTGTATAAGTTAACAAAGAAACAAAACAAAGGGGCGATACGGAGGCACAGTGGTTTGCACTGCTGCCTCGCAGTGCCAGGGTTTGACTCCAGGCTTGGGTCACTGTCGGTGTGGAGTTTGCACATTCTCCCCATGTCTGTGTAGGTTTCCTTTGGGTACCCCGGTTTCCTCCCACAGTCTAAAGATGCGCGGGTTAGGTGCTTTGGCCATGCTAAATTGCTCCTTACTGTCCGGCGATGCGTAGGTTTGAGGGATTGGTGGGGTTAATGTGTGCGGTTTTCGGGATGGAGCCTAGGTGGGATTGTTGTCGGTGCAGACTCGATGGGCTGAATGGCCTCCTGCACTGTAGGCTTTCTATGATTCCGATGATATCCCAAGATGAGGCTGATTGTGAATTGATTTATAGTGTTCTATTTCAATTTTCTTCAAAATTTATAATAGGAGAAGCAAAACAATCAAAGGTATTTGAAGAGTGAGGTACATCAAGGTATAGAAGGTAGTTGTAATTGCACATTATAAAAAAATGTCCTTGTCTCCCCATCTGTTTTCATTATACTCGTTCACCAGGGATGGGCAATAAATTTATGGCTGGCACAGTGGTTAGCAAGTTTATCTCTCAGCGCAGAGACCTGGGTTCAATTCCAGCCTCAGGCGACTGTTTCTGTGGAGTTTGCATATTCTCTCTGTGGCTTTCCTCTGTATTCTCCGGTTTCCTCCCACACTCCAAAGATATGCGGGTTAGGCTGATTGACCATGCTAAATTGCCCCTTAGCGTCAGGGGAATCAGCAGGGTAAATACATGGGGTTACAGGGATAGGGCCCGTTTGGGATTGTTGTTGGTGCAGGCTCAATGGGCTGAACGACCATCTCCTGCACTGTAGGGATTCTGTGGTTCTATGAAGTGGTCTACTCAGCGATGGCCACATCCCATGAAGGAATAAAAATGAAGTTCGAATAATGCCTTGCCCTGAATGATTTAAAATAATTACAATAAGTGAGCTTTGAGATTGTGCCTAGAAATTGATGTTGGTCATTTGCGTCGATGAATGCTTAATCTAATTGTATGACATTCCATCTACGGATTATCCCTTTACTTTAACACCATTATTTGACGTTGCATCTGCAGTCTTAACTCTTGGTTTGGACAACAAAGCTTTATTTCCAATCATTCTAATTGGTGCTCTTTGCTTCTTGTTGGGGGAAGGGTGGCATTGCCAACGTGCGCAATCTTGGTCAACGTCATACATCGAGCTCGCTTTCTCTGTTGTGCTATCTCATTACAGTGTACCCTTGAGAAATAAAATAAAACATCAACAGATTGTTGGATGAATTAATTTTCCTTCCACTTGGCAGAACAAGAAATCTGAGCTGGAATTTACCAAAATATCTGATGAAAAGTGAAACTCCAAACATTATTACTGGGAAGTATTAGATCAGCAATTCTGTAGAGCACAGGACATGTCGATATTCATTAAGAGATCTAATACAGTGGTGCAATAAACCAACAATTCTCTCAGAAGTTGGAGCTTTTAAAATTTGGAAGCTGTAATAAATATTCATATGAATTATTACAAATGTAATTCTTCAAAATTAGCCCTTACCAAGTGGATAATTATAGCTTGCAAAATTGCCATAGCTACTGGACCCATGACAAACTACATTTATTTTTTGTTAAGTATTATCTTGCTTTTGAAATCCTTCATTATCAGGAATGGCTTTTTGGGGGAGGTACGCTGTGTTACTATGTGTTCCACAGCAGTCAGTGATATCAGATGTTTTGTCAGACAGATTTCTGTCTGTTATCAGTGCCGCCTTATGATTGAGCAAGTGGAACAAGGTGTAGGAAGAGTGACTGAATGAAGTTGGACTGGCTGTTCCTATGTCAGGCTCCGATTTATTGACTACAGTTCAGTCTTCAACACCATTATTTCTATGAAACTCATCTCCAAACTCTGTGGCCGTGGCCTGGGCCTCGGCAACTCCCTCTGCGACTTAATCCTGAACTTCTTAACCCACAGACTGCAATCAGTAAGGATGAGCAACAACACCACCTCCACGATCATCCTCAACACCGGTGCTTCACAAGGCCATTTTCTCAGCCCCTTACTATATTCCTTATACACCTATGACTGTGTGGCCACATTCCTCCCCTCCAACTCGATTTACAAGTTTGCTGACGACACCACCATAGTGGGTCAGATCTCCAACAATGATGAGACAGAGTATAGGAATGCGATAGAGAATCTGGTGAACTGGTGCAATGACAATCTGCCCCTCAATGTCAACAAAACGAAGAAGATTGTCATCGACTTCAGGAAGTGTAGTGGAGAACACGTCCCTGTCTACATCAGTGGGGACAAAGCAGAAATGATGTAGAGCTTCAAAGTGGAAAGTTTTGTTTAAGCTCATTTATTAGTGTCACAAGTGGGCTTACATTAACACCGCAATGAAGTTACTATGAAAATCCCCCAGTTGCCGCGCTGCAGCCCCTGTTCGGGTACACTGAGGGAGAATTTAGTATGGCCAATGCACCCATCTAGCACCTCTTTAGGACTGTGAGAAGAAACCAGAGCACACGGAGGAAACCTACTCAGACACAGGGAGAATGTGTGGGGAGAGTGCCCCAAGGCCATAAATTAACCAGGGCCCTGGCCTGTGAGGCAGCAGTGCTAACCACTGTGTCACCATATCTCCATTGCCTTAATACGCTGCTTGTTCTAATTACCTGAGAACTGATCACACTCGCTCTACTGTGGCATTGTAAATTGGACAGACCTGCTGCTTGAACCATGACCTTTCGGGCATTGCACCCTTTGTACTTTCAGCTGTGTGGACATCATTCAAATATTTAAGTTGTGTTCACATAGTAAACAAATTCATAAAAACTCTACGATGCAGAAAGAGGCCATTCGGCCTATCAAGCTTGCACTGACAACATCCCAACGTGTAACCCCATGTATTTACCCTGCTAATCCCTCAGCACAAAGGAACAATTGAGCATGGCTAATCCTCCTAACCGGCACATCTTTTGAAGTGTGGGAGGAAACCGGAGCAACCGGAGGAAACGCATGCAGACACGGGGAGGATGTGCAAACTCCACACAGTTATCCGAGGCCGGAATTGAATCTGAGTCCCTGGCGCAGTGAGGTAGCCGTGCTAACTGCTGTGCCATCTGGTCAATGACAATGGACTATTATATTACGTGTTTTCAAACCTGTATGATACACTGGGCAATTTTAACTCAAATTGCTTGGTGAATATAAGGACCCAAAATAGTCTTGTATTTTGAGGGTAAGTGGGCAGAACATGATCGACCCTGTCTTACGAGGTCAGAAAGCAAATGTGTCCTGAACAGGTTTGTGGAGACTTATTTTTGCCGGCCTGGAAAGAGTAGGAATTTTAGTATCCCCAAGAAAACTGTGGCCTAAAACCACCTTGTGCGTACTTCAAACACCTCTCTGATCTATTTCTGAGCTGGCTAATTTTTGGTTTAGTTTGATTTGATTTATTATTGTCACATATATTAGTATATAGTGAAAAATAATGTTTCTTGCATACTGTAGAGACAAAATGTACCATACATAGAGAAGGAAAGGAGAGAGTGCAAAATGTAATGTTACAGTCATAAATAGAGTGTAGAGAAAGACAGGTAAGTCCACCCAAAAGTCTGATGCCTGGAGGGAAGATGCTTTTCTTGAGTCTTCCGGCATGTGACCTCAGACTACTGTGTCTTTCCTGATGGAAGGCGGTGGAAGAGGTTATATCCGGTGTGTGCTGTATCTTTGATTATGATGCTGTTTTTCCGAAGCAGCGGGAAGTGTAGACAGTCAATGGATAGGAGACTGATTTGCATGATGGACTGGGCTTTGTTCACAACCTTTTGTGGTTTCTTGCAGTCTTGGGCAGACCAGAAGCCATTCCAAGCTGTGATATAACCAGAAAGAATGCTTTCTATGGTGCATCTTTAAAAGTTGGTGAGAGTCATAGCTGACATGCTGAGAAAGTGGAGATGTTGGTGGGCTTTCTTAACTATATCATTGTCCTGGACAGGCCAGAACAGGTTGTTGGTGATCTGGACACCTAGAAACTTGAAACTCTCAATCATTTCCACTTTGTCCCCATTGATGTAGACAGGGGCATGTTGCCCACTGTTTCCAGAAGTCGATGACTATCTTCTTTGCTTTATTGAGATTGAGAGAGAGATTATTGTCGTTGCAGTAGTTCATCAGATTCTCTTATCTCTTTCTTGTACTTGGTCTCATCATTTTTTGAGATCCAACCCACTACAGTCCTCTAACAGACCTGACCATGCACCAGATTGTTTCGTGGAGCCAGGATTATCTCAGCAATTTTCAAATGAGAGAGTTTTAAATGAAGAAGGCTGTTTGTACCACGTCATGCTCATGGTTCCAGAACCAGCTCAAACAAAAATCTCTTCAGGTGACTGCTAATGATAAATGAACAGGCAGACCAGGCTTCAGGTTTAATGGCCCATCTCTCAATACTGTCACAGGAATATTAATTTGACCCATTGGCTCACGTCCAGATATAACACATGTTATAATCCGGGGGAAAATGCTGCCAACCGAGTCAACATGACTCTTTTTAGCATGAATTATATCACATCGTCAGATTATACTGGAGCAAGAAGAGGCAAGAGATACATTCAATTGAAAATATCAGGAGGAATGAATGCATCCAATGGAAACTAATATTTCTCAGCAAATTGGGCTGGTATAGTGTGGATGAGATGCAGTTCAGTGCCTATGTGGCCAACAGCACCTATATTTGCAGGAGGCAATTCTTTCACTGGCTATGAAGAATTAATGGCCAGGAATTTACCAGTCCTTGGGAGGCAGGAGGGTGCTAGTAAAATCCTGAGCAGTTGCATTTGTTCAACTCCCTGATACAAATGCAACTTCTGAAGCATTTTCCCAGCAGCGGGACCTTAGGTAGAGAGGCTGCATGTTCATTCCAGGCCATAACTAAAGGCCCTTCTGCATTTTACAGTGCCATTGTCACCTTGCCGACAGTGGACCAAATGTTAGTTAACAGAAGCTAACTGCGGCAGATCTAGGGGAAGTCAGGTACCAGAGCAAAGAGGGAATCACAGATGGGGAGAACAGTCTCATGGCCCTAGTGATTTTCCTGGAAGGATACTGGGCTCCATGATTTTACACTTAGAATTTTTCAGAGAAAATTCCTTCTTGGAATTAGGATCAGGAGCAGACTTCTTGAGCCTGCTTTCATCATTCAATAAGATGGTGGCCAATCTGATTGTAACCTCAATCCCACATTCCTGCCTACTCCTGATACCTTTCACCCTCTTGCTTATCAAGAATCTATCCAGCTCTGCCTTAAGATTCAAAGACTCTGTTTCCACTGCCTTTTTGGGAAGAGAGTTCCAGAGTCTTGCGATCCTCTGAGAGAAAAACACCCTCCTCACCTGTCTTAAATGGGTGATCCCTTCTTATTCTGAGATTATGCCCTCTGGTGCTAGACTCTACCACAAGGGGAAACAGCCTCTCCAGCTCTACCCTGTGAAGTCCCCTGAGAATCCTATATGTTTCAATAAGGTCATCTCTTGTTCTTCTAAACTTCAATGAGTACAGACGTGACCTACTCATAAGAAAATACCTCTACCCAAGATCAACCTAGTGAACCTTCTTTGGACTGCTTCCAATGCCAGCATACCTTTGCTTAGATAAGGGGGCCAAAACTGCTCACAGTAATCCAGGTGTGGTCTAACCTCTGCCTAGTATAACTTTAGCAAGACTTCCCTATTTTTATACGCCATTCCCTTTGAAGTAAAGGCCGACATTCTATTTGCCTTCCCTATTACCTGCTGAACTTACATGCTAGCTTTTGTAATTTTGCATGAGAACTCCTATATCCCTCTGTGATGCACCTTTCTGCACTCTTTTTCCTTTTAAATAATATTCAGCTCCATTTTTCTTCTGACTAAAGAACATAACTTCACCTTTTCCTACATTATATTCCATCTACCATGTTTTTGACCATTCACTTAACATATCTATATCCTTCTGTTGACACTGTATCATCCACTGTTTCAAATGCAGTTAAATCTTACATAAAAAGACAAGTACTGTACACAATATTCCAAATGTGTTCTTACTCAGTGTCTGTGTCACTGAAGCATAACCTCTCTAGTTCTGTATTCATTTCTTTCTCAATGAATGACAGCATTCTATTAGCTTACTCAATCATTTGCTGTATCTGCTGGCTTACCATTTGTGACTCATGCACCAGGACACCCAGATCCCTCTGTACCTCAGAGCTCTGCAATCTCTCACCATTTAGATAATATGCTGCTTTTTCATGCTTTCTGCCAAAATGAACTATTTTCCATTTTCCAATATTATGTGCCCTTTGTCAGATCTTTGAACACAAGGGCTCTATTTAAAATCCCTTTCCCAGAGGTTAGTTGCGGCTTTGTGCTTTTAGACTGCTGGTCAACGTCTGGGATAAAATTCTGTAAATACCCAGCAGGTCAGGCAGCTTTTTTGGAGAGAGAAAGCAGAGTGAATGTTTCAGGTCGATGACCTCTCATCGGAAGGTAAGTGCATGTGTCAGTCATTTTGATCTCCATTGGGTGAAAAACAATTCACCTCCCAAACTACTGGTGGCTCCACCATCCTTACGACCACAGTTCTTACAAGCGCTGCCTGATTGTCTGAGTGAACCACTCAGAAGCTTTTGTCAAACAAAGTTTATGTAAGAACACAGTTAAAATATAACAGAAAAAATTAGCATAACTTCTACCCATTACAGAACTTAAACATGACACAGAATAACTCCTTAAGAAGTCGCACAACACCAGGCTAAAGTCCAACAAGTTTATTTGATGGCAAACCTTGTGGGTTTACTCCTTTTGTCAGGTGAGTGGAGAGTCATCTTGACAGAATAACTCCTAACAGCTAACTATGTGTCAAGCAGTAGGGGGGACATAGATTTAAGGTGGATGGGGAAAAGTTTAGAGGGGATATGCGAGGCATTTTGTTTTTTTACACAGAGGGTGATGATATGTCTGGAAAGTGCTGCCCAGGGAGATGGTAGGAACAGGTACGATAGTGGCATTTTAAGGAGCAACTAGATGGAATACATGAATAGGTTGGGAATGGAAGGATATGGACTCTGTAAGGTTGCATGGTTTTAGTTTAGGCAGGCACTGTGATTGGCGCAGGCTTGGAGGGTTGAAGGGCCTGTTGTGGTGCTGTTTTGTTCTGCTGTTCCAAGTTAAACACCATCTCACAGACTTGCACCCTCCTTTAGGCTTGGCACAGCAGCAGGTATGCTCACGTGATGCTGGATTGCAGCTTTTTAACTCCTGTTGGTCCCTTGAACGTTGGGTCAATTCTCCAAGGCTTCCTAGTCCTGGAACTTTCAAAGAATCGAGGGAGAGAGACACACACACACACACACACACACACACACACACACACACACACACACTAACTACCTTCTTACACTGGCTCCTGGCAGCAGCTGAGAAACAAACTAAAACCTGGACTGTTCTGTTAAAAAATAAAACTATCTCCAGGCATATCTCCTGACCTGTCAATCATCCCCAAATAAAGTTCCACTTTGCAATCCCCAGGGACCATTAAAACCACAGGACACTGCATTAGTTCAGATTACAATCAGCATTATATCAATTATACTGCCTCAGCAGCAATAAAGGAAACTGGTTACAGACAACACGGCACCAACAAAATGCCAGGGTCTGCTTGAAACCTCCTGCAGAGAACCATGATTCAAATACAATTCTTGAAGGCATAGTATTGTCACATTATCATTTGACTTTAAGCATTGGCATCAATATCAAATAATGACATAAGCTCTTTGCAGTTGCTCAATTTATATTTGAATAGTGGTTAGCTTGCTGAGCTAATTCTGATAGACAGGGGAATTAAGGGTTATGGGGAGAAAGCGGGAAAGTGGAACTGATCCACTTCAGATCAGCCATGATCTTACTGAATGGCGGGGCAGGCTTGAAGGGCTAGATGGCCTACTCCTGCTCCTAGTTCTTATGTTCTAAAGACCATTCTTTTAGAACGCATTAGTGCTCACCTGTGTAATTGTTTTCCTAAAATGGTGATTGAGCAAAGGATGGCTTCAGTGGCTACCATTTGGGAAATGGAGAGCTTCCAATGAGAATACTTCAGCTGGCTGTGGTGAGTGATCCGATGCAACTCTGGATCTTGAGGGCTGAGTTTCATACCACAGCATCTTCTAAAAAAAAAGATTCTTTCATGTGATGTGGGTGTTGTTGGCGAGGGTGGCATTAATTGACCATCCCTAATTGCCCTCAGGAAGGTGGCAGTGAGCTGTCTTCTTGGAAGACCACTGCAGTCCATCTGGTGTAGGTACTCCCATGACACTGTTGGGAAGGGAGTTCCAGAATTTTCATCCAACCAAAGTGAAGATGCAATCTTTAAGTTTAAAGATTATTTATTTATTAGTGTCACGAGCAGGCTTACATTAACACTGCAATGAAATTAGTGTGAAAATCCCCTAGTCGTCACATTCATGTGCATGTTCAGGTACATTGAGGGAGAATCTTAGCATGGCCAAACCACCTAACCAGTACATCTTGCGCACTGTGGGAGGAAACTGGGGCACCCGGAGGGAACTCATGCAGACATGGGGAGAATGTGCAGACTCTGCACAGACGGTGACCCAAGCCGGGAATCGAACCCAGGTCCCTGGCATTGAAGGTGAAGCTGCATTGCTAACCACTGTGCCACCGTGCTTCTCAATCTTGATGTGTGCCAGAGCAAGCTGGCATTAACAAAGTGCAGTAGATAATAGAGGACAAATGCCTCCCACAGGGGAGCCAATGCCACTCATCTTGGGCTTTGCCTCAGCTGCTGCTGCTCTGAATGAGAATAGAATGCAGGAGTAACGTGGGATGGAATTTTACCGGAACCTTCTGCTGGTGAGATCAATGATTTTCTTCAACTTTAATTTTATTTGAGGTACTTAACATTGTTTCCTATATGTTGTTGCTGATATTAAACAATCTAATTCAACTTGCCAACCTGTGTTTATTTGATGTAAGATTTAGTAATACGAACAATAGGATAAATCACTTGTTGCAGTGACCATTGTCATCAGTTGAATACATTGTGTTGTGCTAAATGAAATGGCATTAGGGTTTAAAGAAGATATGCTGGGACTGTGATTGAGAATATTGGGAGCGGAGGGAAATGCGCTGCTATTCACTACACCCATTCTTATTGAACATGCACTGGTAGTGATGGATAATGAAGACTGTATCCTCTGTTGTAAAGTAATAGACTATTTAGTAGAGAATGGCTTTCGTTCACCATGTTGAAGTTACCTTGAAAGTGTTGAAATAAGCCAGGAATAGATGCATGATCATATCTGGAAAATGATTCTATAAGTGGCCTGTCATTAAATGCTTGACTACTTTTTGAATTATATTTCACCACTAAAACACTGGTGCTTTGTTTTATGAAAAGTCATACCTGCCCTGTTTATTTTACAATGATAAATGCTTCAAATCTGAACCTGCATTTTTACTGGCCAGTTTACAACCCCATCTCTCTCCATTTACACTTCAATGTTATTCCCATAAATGTGCTGACACTTTGCAATGCATCTGACTTGCAGCGAGGCTCTTTGCATTAACTGATTCAAACACATCCCAATATCCCAATTCCTTTAAATGGTGCGGGCTGCATTATTTCGGGAAAGTGAACATTAGCTGTTGGTTAGGGTATAACATTGAGATTTAATAAGAGAGTGGCTCATTAATTCTCAGAGCTGTAAAAAAAAGTCTGCTGTTGAATGAAGGATTTACTTTGGAAAATGTCAAGTTGTCATAATCCAGAATGTGCCAATTGGCAACTTGCTGCGTTCCATGATAGGATGCTGTTGTTAAAATAGTGATTCAAGTTCTTAAAGAACAGCATCAAACCAATTGGAACTGGTCAAACCAAAGAGAAGGGCCCGCCCACAGTGTTGTCTCTTGGCAGAGGTGTTTCGCCATCAGCTGTCAATGGGATCGCCCAGTCCTGCCGAAGTCAGTGGCCACTTGCGTTGCTTGCCAGCTGCGCCCACAGAGAAACCATTGTCAGAGGTCACCATCGGTGGAGCTGGAAGACCCCACTGGCAGGAAGGGCCAGATAATCTCGCCCAAGATCCTTTATGAGATATCTGTGATTGACGACTAGTCTCATAAAATATTCTCAGATCTCCTGTGACATTGTGAATAGATTGTCTGCCATGACTGTGATGGTGAGCTACTGATCTGGTCTGCCCCTTTAAAACTGTAAGCATTCATTGTGGGATCCTAAATAATCATGTCGGTTTGTGTATTGCATTACGGTGAGTGACCAACGCTTTTTAAACTGGATCTATGGTGAGGTGACCATTCGTAAGAGAAAGAAATGCTCGCAGGTGACAATATGTAGCAATGGTTGATGCTAGAGGGACAAAGTTAGTGAACGTTAAGATATTGTGGTTCGTACATTGCTTTGAGTTTCTTGCATGTTTATCAGTGGGTTTGACTATTCTAAAATCTCACCATATTCAGACAGTCATGCAAGGCAGACATCATTTAAACATGGGAAAGGGTAGTTTACAATGAAAGGTCAGTTCATCATTTAATAATTTTGAGTTGCCAGAACTCTGGGTACGTTTTGTATTGTTGTTCTTGCCAAGCGATATGTTGCTGAGGCTGAGTAATAATTTCACTCCGCCAGTGTGAAATTGGATTGCAATTTTCTGCCCCCGACTTGCATGGTGGGTCAGCTTGCTCACCGCACCCTATGGGGAACCACCTTTGCTTGTCAAAAGCTCTCATTGAGATCACCGGAATCACACCCGCACTCCGTGTGGGTGCGGTGAATTAAACTGGTGTGAATCACGGCCAGAAATAAGTGACATGCACCTGGCGAATTGTACCTCGCTTGCAATTTTGAGGTTTGTGCGTGTAGCAATTGCTCACCTTTCACTGCATACTGCTCGCTCTTGCTTATTCCAACTCTGTGCCAGCGCTGTAATGTACTCCAGATTCCCATAGGTACAGGGTACCATCGACTGCACACATGTGGCTTTAAGAGCTTCCTGGGAACAGCCATAATGATTCATCAACTGAAAAAGCTCCCACTTTCTCAATATGTAGCTGATTTGATTTATTATTGTCAGATGTATTAATTTACAATGAAAAGTATTGTTTCTTGCGCACTATACAGACAAAACATAGGGAAGGGGAGAGTGTAGAATGTAGTGTTATAATCATAACTAGGGTGTAGAGAAAGATCAAATTAATGCAAGGTAAGTCTATTCAAAAGTCTGACAGCAGCAGGGAAGCAGCTGTTCTTGAATCAGTTGGTATGTGTCCTCAGACTTTTGTATCTTTTTCCTGATGGAAGAAGATGGAAGAGAGAATGTCCGGAATGTGTGAGGTCCTTAATTATGCTGGCTGTTTTTCTGAGGCAGTGGGAAGCGTAGATGGAGTCAGCGGGTGGGAGGCTGGTTTCAGTGTTGGACTGGGTTTCGTTCATGATCCTTTGTAGTTTCTTACAGTCTTGGGCAGAGCAGGAGCAATACCAAGCTGTGAGACAACCAGAAAGAATGCTTTCAACGGTGCATCTGTAAACATTTGTGAGAATTGTTATTGACATGCCAAATTTCCTTAGTCTTCTGAGAAGGTAGAGGTGTTGGTGGGCTTTTCTAAATATAGTGTCAGCAGGAGGGGACCAGGACAGGTTGGTTATCTGGATATCTAAAAACTTGAAGCTCCCGACCCTTTGATGTAGACAGGGGCATGAAGTCGATGACTATCTCCTTCATTTTATTGACATTGTGACCTATGGCCACGGGATAGCAGATTCTGCAGGCTTGTGCAAGGTACATGACTCTTACTTCTTGAATCACTTGTGGGTGGTCTATGAGGGCCTTCAGACAGGGTTGGCTCACCAATGGTAATCGTGATGCCCAAGGAATGTAACTAATGATGCCCGTTCGATGGCCACAAAATGCTTCTAAGGAGAGATATGATGTGACTCATTTTGTGCAACACTCCTTGACTGAGTAGTCTGTTGGCATGATGAAGACGCATTTCTGATTTCTAGACCAGTCAGGTCACTGTCTCCTGTTCTCTCCTCAGAGGGCCCACAGTATTGTGGTTTGCTGTAATCTCCACAATTTGAGCTCCAAAATGGAAATGAGTTGCTTGATGGAGAGATGAGGAGCTGCACATCTCTTCTGATGAGGAGGTCGCTGAGAGGGATGAGCCTGATGAGGGCGAGAATGTCGGGGCTCCACGGGAAGAGGCCATAGCATGGGCCAGACATGGTGAGATGCGGCAGTGAGATGTTATAGCCGCGAGGTTCCAAAAAGATGATGGAGTCTACCACGTATGGGCCCAGTCGCCTGTGTCCTTAACACAGGCTTGACAACAATATCTTCTTTGCTATCCTCAGCATCTCAATGAAGGACATTAATCTCAGAATGAGTAGTCATAATCTTCAGAGATGATGGCTCCATCCTTGGAAGGCTTGACACCTCTGAGCAACTGACTTCTGTCATGTTAAAAACTGGAGCATGCATTGTAAAGGAAGTAGACATGTTACCGTCTGTTCAAACATTGTACTGCCTATGGTAGCCTCCAAGAAGCAGGTGCAGTTTGTCAAAGCCTCATGTACTCAGTATGCTCGGAGCATTCCAAGGTGCCTCGAGGCGGACAATCATCTATCCCTGGTTTTCACGTGAACATCTGAGGATTGATCTGAATCTGGACAGCATCATCTCCCCACAGGCCATCCCTCGGGAATGAATCATTTTCTGGCTTTAACCTCAAACTGAGCCCTCAGCATGAGATTGTTCTTTGGAACAGTGTAATCTCTCAATTGCAGATGCGAGCCTGTGAATATTCTTGGCCCCTGTGTGCACAGAGAGAACTTCAGCAGCACCACTATCTCTGATTATTGATAAGTACTCATGACCCAGCCTTCATCATCTGGAGCTTCTCAAGTTCCCCATCCAGCATTGCTGTCACATCTGTTGGCCAGCAAATGTTGACACTGCATTTAGGCTTTACTTAATAACTTCGTTAAAGAACAAAGAAATAGTCCAGCGCAGGAACAGGCCGTTCAGCCCTTCAAGCCTGTGCCGATCATGATACTCTAGTTAAACTTAAAAAAAAGCCTTTTGCCCTTACTTGATCCCTCTATTCCCTTCCTATTCATGTCCCCATCCAAATGTCTCTTAAATGTTGCTAATGTGCTGTTTCCACCACCTTCTCTGGAAACATGTTCCAGGCACCCACTGCTATCTGTGTGGAAAAACGTTTCCCCGGCACGTCTCCCTGGGACGTTTCCCCGGCACGTCTCCCTGGGACGTTTCCCCGGCACGTCTCCCTGGGACGTTTCCCCGGCACGTCTCCCTGGGACGTTTCCCCGGCACGTCTCCCTGGGACGTTTCCCCGGCACGTCTCCCTGGGACGTTTCCCCGGCACGTCTCCCTGGGACGTTTCCCCGGCACGTCTCCCTGGGACGTTTCCCCGGCACGTCTCCCTGGGACGTTTCCCCGGCACGTCTCCCTGGGACGTTTCCCCGGCACGTCTCCCCGGGACGTTTCCCCGGCACGTCTCCCCGGGACGTTTCCCCGGCACGTCTCCCCGGGACGTTTCCCCGGCACGTTTCCCCGGCACGTTTCCCCGGGACTTGTGCCCTCTTGTAATTGATATTTCTACTCTGGGGGAAAAAGCCTCAGATTATCTATCCTGTCTAATGATCTCATAATTTTGGAGACCTCTATCAGGCCTCCCGTCAGCCTCCATCTTCCCAGTGAAAACAATCCTAGTTTATTCAACCTCTCCTCATACCCAACACCCTCAAGACCAGGCAGCATCCTGGTGAACCTTGTTTGCAATCGCTCCAAAGCTTCTGGTTGATAATAAATATCACATGTCAGATGTACTGAAGCTTCACTCTGATCCTATTTGAGGCCTCCATTTTTTCATTCCATCAATTTCATACATAAACAAGGAAGCCTGGCAAATGGTGGCATGCTTATGATTAGATAACCATGCTGACTGCCTAACAGAAAGCTAACTCAGGCCACACCAGATAGACCCTCTGTCCAGAGTGGCATTCTCCCGTTTAATCTTTAAAAATTAATTCTTGTGATGTGGGCATTGCTGGTTGAACTGGCATTTGTTGCCCACCCCTAACTGTCCTGGTACTGAGTGCTTTGTGGGGCCATTTTCAGAGAGCATTTTAAGAGTCAACCACATTGTTGTGGATCTGGAGTCAGATGTAGACCAGACCAGATAGGATGGCAGATTTGCTTCCCTAATGGACATTAGTGAACCAGATGGGTTTTTACAATGATCAACAAAGGTCATCATTACACTTTTAATTCCAGAATTTTACTGAATTCAAATTTCACTATCTGCTACAGTGGGATTCGAACGCAGGGCTCCAGAGCGTTACCGTAGGTTTCTGGTTTACTAGTCCAGTGATAATACCTCTCAGCCATTGTCTCCCCAGCATCTGGGGCCTAGTGCATACCTCTGATCTCATTAGCCATTGTTGCCTAGCACTCACCAAGTGCTCGATATGTCTGTGGTGCTAAATGGTACAGGTGAAGAATTTAAACACTTCAGACCCCTACGAGCACCTAAGGTCCCCAATTGTTCCTTGAAATATAATGCACCCTGACACATTACATGGAGGTGAATGATGCAGCGAGTTGGTTTGACTCTAGTATGGGTTGTCATTAGATCTAATAAACTGAAAATTCTATACTCACCTGGCCACGTGATCTTCCGATGCAAGCCAAAGTTATGCATTGCCCAACTGCCATGTTGAGAGAGAAAGAGGCTTTGTTCAGGTTGTTGCTGTGGACAGGAAGGTGACTTACTGCACTGAGATTGTCCAAGGACTATAGACCTGAGGGACGTTTTGGGCGATAATTGAAAGTGGGGGAGGTGGGGAGAATCTGTTAGACTTGGGTGACATTGGAGCACTTCAGATAGAAGAGCCAGGCATCAGATGGGAATTTCAGATGAGCAAAATACATTTACAGATGTGCACAGCAGAGATAGTGAGTGAACACCCGTGCCACCTTTGTGCTCTCAATATTTCTTCGTTTTTCTTACCTTATTGCTATGTCTTGGTGCTTCTCCAATATCTGCAACAGAGATGGAGTCAGTTTGTTAATTGCTAAGCCCTGTTGTCTGTGATGACTTTAGCAGGCATCTTCTGGACGACTGAATCCTGGAGGGCCCTGGCCTGCACTGGGTCTCCTGCTGTGGGGTCTGAGCAACTGCAGTTGCTGGATTCACAGGCCGAGGGGACTTGGGAGTGGTCAGAGAGTCCTTGGTGTATTGACCAGGGATGTCCGGCTGAAGGTCTTCTTCCACAAGGGCACCTGACTCCCTGAGGAGAAGGAGATATTGGAGGGATACCCCTTGTCCCCCTCTAGCACGGCAGCTGATGAATCTTACTCATGGCTACAGTGATGGTTTGTATGTCCTTGTGCTAACCTGACTGAAGCTGAGCTTTCTGCTCAGTCAGGCTCCCCATGGTTATCGCCAACCTGCCAGTGGTGACCTTGCTGCACTGGCATGTTGGCACCATGGCATTAGGCAGAATGTGGACGGACTTCTCCATCCCCCATTCTGACCTGCTGATGGCCTCCACTGTTTGTAATAGAGAGAAGGAGTCATTAGTAATTGGCTGGATAGTTACCTACATTTAAGAAGCATCTCAGTTTTGCAGGGTGGGTGAAGGCCAGTGGATGGGGCCTTACTGGCTTGTTGGGAGATGCCAATCTTGCTTTTGGTGCTGAGATGGTCCCCTTCCTCACCAGTCAGCTCACTTGCCCTTCAAAGAGGCTGGGTGGCCTGCGCTCTGGCACTCTCCATCCTATCTACTGTCACTCCCTGTTGTTGTGGGTGATCCATGAGGCTCGCAGAGGGCAGTGCAGGGTGTGGGTGGATGGGTGAGGCAGTGTTTCCTTGCCGCTACTGAACACGCATTCAACTGGGAGTGTTTTATAAGAGGGAAATAGCTGGATCGGCCTTGAAAATAGCAGGGCTGGCGTCACATGCGTCTAATCTCATTAACTGCAAAATCTGCATACTTCCTGTTCATGTTCCTAATGCCAATGCTAAAACTCTCACCAAATAAATGAAGTGTGCATGCACCATTTTGGAGCAAAACAGCAGCTGTAGCACCAATAATATGGGTCACATTGGAAACAATTTTTGTGTCTTGTGACTTTAATAGGCATTTTTTTTAACAGTTGTAATTCACACACTTAAGGCCTTCATCTCTATGTTAAACGAAGTCAGGATGCTATCTATATTTTCAATAACTTGAGTATTTTGTTGATATTTCCAACAAACAGTCTGATATGGGCCTCGCTTGGGTGAGATCGGAAATTCCTGCCTGAGATCAACGGAGATTTCCATCGTATCATAGAATCCTTACAGTGCAGAAGGGGGCCATTTGTCCCATGGAGACTGCACTGACCAGAATCCCACCTTGGCCCTATTCCTGTAACCCCATGTATTTATCCTGCTAATCCCCTGACACTGAGGGTCAATTTAGCATAGCCAATCAACCTAACCCGCACATATTTGAATTGTGGCAGGAAACCGGAGCACCAGTGGAAAACCCATGCAGACACAGGTAGAACGTGCACAGACAGAGACCTGAGGCTGGAATCGAACCCAGCTGTGAGGCAGCAGTACCAGCCACTGTGCCACCCTCTGACCCACTCCAATTGCATGGCGGACAAGGTGATAGAGTTCTGGCCACGTTCTTTAGCGTCACTTTAAGCCTCCTGCTTAATTTTGACACTGTTTTCAATTATTTCCAACAAACATGTTTGACATTTTTAACCACAGGAGAATTTACCAAAAAATATTTGCTTAAACGTAAAAGAAAGTTTGTTGTGCCCACATAAAAGAGGCCATTGTGATTGCTTGAGTTGGTTGAAGAAGATGTAGCAGCAACATTGATAATGTTGGAAATTTTAATGTGTATCATGAGGAGGTCTAGAGGCTTGTGTGGTTTAACAATAACTGATAATTAATAGCATAACTATATACTTATACATGCAGGATAGAGTAAAATAGAAGCAAAATACTGTGGATGCAGGAAAATATCAGCAGAGCTGGCAGCATAGAATCTCTACTGTGAAGAAGGAGGCCATTGAGACCATACTGACAACAACCCCAACCAGACCCTATCCCTGTAATCCCACTTATTTAACCTACTAATCTCCCTGACACTGAGGCAATTCAGCATAGCTGATCTATCTAACCCAGCCAATTTATCTAACCTGCATATCTTTGGACTGGGAGGGGAAACCGGAGCACCCAGAGGAAACTCCCGGGGAGAATGTGCAGACTCCGCATTGACAGTCACCCAAGGCTGGAAAGGAACCCTGGTCCTTGGCACTGTGTGGCATCATGCTGCCTTAAATCATCTGTGGGGAGAGAAAGAGTGTTAACGTTTCGAGTCTTGAAGAAGAGTCAAATGGATTCAGTGTTGGCCGGAACTCTACCACCCTCGCAACGGAATCGGCGCGAATCCGACAATGGAAACCTTCGTTGATCTTGGGCAAGAATTTCCAGTCTCGCCCGAGCGAGGCTTAAAATCCTGCCCGTTAATTCTGTTTCTCTCTCCAAAGCTACTGCCAGACCTGCTGAGTTTTTCCAGCATTTTCTGTTTTTACACAGGACGCAGTGCTGCCATCATGCTGACTTCTATCAGACTCTCTTATACACTCTACCACTCCTATGTGACTCTCTATATTGTAATATGGATGGTACTGCTTCCCCAGTCCCACATTAACCATCACAGTCATGAACACCCTAATACAACAGAAAGGAACATGAACAGGGTATGAACGAAGAAGTAAAAATTTAATATCAACGTTTAAAATTGCACACCAGCCTCAACTTCCAGACAGCCAACACTGAAAATCTTTAAATTAGACAAGGCACAGAAGGGGTTAATTAACTGAATGATCAGTGCGAGGAAGAAACACCGTCTGCCATTTCAGGCCTTTTTTAAACTAAGGCACTGCCCTTTGTGAGGGGACACATTGTAAACCCATTGTAAAGGGGCGGCACAGTGGTTAGCATTGCTGCCTTGCAGTGATAGAGACCAGGGTTCAATTCCAGCCTTGGGTCACTCTCAGTGTGGAGTTTGCACATTCTACTTGTGCCTGTGTGAGTTTCCTCCGGTGTTCCAGTTTTCTCCCACAGTGCAAAGATTTGTGGGTTAGTAAGGTCGGTCAGGCTGAATTGTCCCAAGATATCTAGGTTGGGGTTATGGGTAAGCCTGGGTCAGAATTGGTGCAGACTAGATGGGCCGAATAGCCTCCTTTCTAACTGCATCCTATTGGAGGGTGGAGTAACAAACACATAACGAGACAATCGGTGCATTTAATGAAAATGTTAAAATATCCTAAATTCTCCATTGAACTGCTGCTATGTAGCACAATGTCCTGATATTAGCATAAGAAAAATAGATAAAACAACAGAGCGTTTTGCAGACAAAATGTAAATGATTACTATGCTGTCAGCTCTCATCTCAGTAGTTTATTGTTTTTCCTTTCTGTTGCAGTCTTTCCCCACAGTATTGAGTTTGAGAGCAATATAAAATTAATTATGACAGACTGGGCTGTTGAAAATATACTTCTGAAAATCAGCAATGGAACCATAAATATATATTTTGCAATAAGAAAGGATTTGTGTTTATTTAGTACGTGATATTCAAAGCCTCTTCACAAGCATCTTATTACTTTTGAAATATGTGCACTGTTCTAACAAAGGCAAACACAATAGCAATTCACGCGCAGATGTCCATTGAGAGTGAATCCTATGAGTAATGAGTGAATCAATTTTGGATGGTGTTGATTTGGGGGTAGAATATTGATCAACACATCAGCCATCTCCTAAACCAGAATGAAGCAATAGGAAAACAAGGAAATAAGAATACTACTCTGAACTGTGAGGCAGCAATGGTTAGCACTGGTGCCTCATAGTGCCAGGGACCCAGGTCCAATTCTGGCCTCGGGTGATTGTGTGAAGTTTGCACATTCTCCCTTTCCTCTGGGTGCTCCGGTTTCCTCCCACTGTACAAAGATGTGTGGGTTAGGTTGATTGGCCATGCTAAATTGTCACTTGGTGTTGGGGGAGTTAGCAGGATAAATAGAATCATAGAATCTCTACAGTGCAGAAGGAGGCCATTTGCCCCTTCAAGTCTGCACCACCGCAATCCCATCCAGTCCCTGCCCCCATAACCCTATGTATTTACCCTGCTAGCCCACCTGACACTAGGGTGTGGGGTTGCGAGGAGATTATTGTCAGTGTAGGCTCGATGGGCTTGATGGCCTTCTGCATTCTAGGGGTTCTATGTTTTTGCCTTCTGGGAACTCTTCTTCAAAGTGTACCCTGGACACCTCGAACCTCTAGAAGAGGTTGATAGGACATCAGTTTATCCTTCCATCCAAAGATAGCACTTCAGACTATGCAGTTTCTCTCTCTGCTACACTAGCACTTGTGTGCTCCAAGAACTCAGAAGCAAAAGTTTTTTTTAAATTCATTCACTCATAGGATGTTGGCAAGGCCAGTATCTACTACCCACTCCTCATGTTCTATAGAAGGAGGTACTCAGCCATCTTTTGGAAGACAACTGCTGGAGGATTTCAGAGGGAAATTAAGAATCAGTGACGTTCTGTGGATCTGGAGTCACACATATCATAGAATCCCTACAGTGCAGAAGGTGACCATTTGGCCTATTGAATCTGCAGCAACTCGCGAAACGAGAGATTTACATAGGTTAGCTGCCTGGAAAGGCTGAATGGCTTACGCCTGCTTATTATTCTTCTGATCTTATGAAAATTAGAATGTAGTCTTTAAAAAGATATATGACAGGCATGAAATAATTTAATGCTGAGAATAAGTTGTTAATTTACTTTGCTTTTGATTATGAATATTGAGCTGTTTGAGGCAATATTGTTTCCATCTTTTGACACTTAGACATTATATTGTGCAATAGTTTAATTTGGTTCTCGAACATTGAGTATTTTAAATGGACTGTGATAAAAGATGTCTTCTATTTCGGAGTTGCTAAATTTGTAGGCATGTAAAGTTAGGAGATTTAACTGAGTGACTTGGACTATTTGTCACAATTCTTTGGGTCCTACTAATGCCCTTAGAACTCTAAAGTGGTGCCCTGATATGCATGTGCCAAGTGTTGGGGGTGAATCATCATTGGTTGCCATATTGGTGAGGGTGTTAGTACAAAGAGTGATTGCTGGAAGTATGTAGCTGGCAAATCATGGTATCAATCAGCATTGACTCTGGCAATGTTTAATGCTCCTAGATTAATCTTGTAAAGTTAAGTATGTGGCCAGCAACAGGAAGGGCCCCCATATTGGCTGTATTTGAAGCATCATTAACTGACTGCAGGTTACACGGTGATTGATTTCTTCTGGCTGTTGCCATAATTCTATAAATGCTTGATAAATTTCTATAGGTGTTTAAAGTTGCAGAAAGCAAGGCTTCTACAGAATCTAGTTGTTGCAAGATGTGGGTGCAAAAGAACCATTTCCTTTGGAATATAGCATGATTTGGAGAATGAACAGAGCCCATGCAGAGCAGGGTAAGCTGCTGGAAGAGGAAGGAGGAGGGAACTGGCTCACATTTACCTAATTCCCTTGCCAGAATCTCAGTGAAGAACAAGCTCTGACTCAAAGTGTTGGGTCTATTCTCTCTCCACAAATGCTGTCAGAGTTTCTCCAGCATTTTCTGTTTTTGGTTCAGATTCAGCATCCGTAGTATTTTGCCTTTATCTCAGTGAGGAACAATGTGTATAATGTCTGTGTTTTAGTAAGGACATCCTCACTTAAATCATTTGCTGCAGCTTCAGTGCAAAGCAGACAAGGACAGTACTTCCACTGGCCGTGCCGGTGACCACGGCAGTGAATGTTAAGGTATCTGACTCCTCCTTCAAGGTTGTAGCTAGTGATATTTCCAGCATTCTGCACTTGTTGTTCACTGTTGCATAAGGAAGGTCCCTGAGGCCCTCTACTCAGTGGGAACTAACTAAATTTCATTCTCTTGTGCCAGGAAGAATTAGGCAGAGGCAAATTGCAGCTTTTCTAGAACTGCAGGACTCCCAAGATGTGCAGGTTAGGTTGATTGGCCATGCTAAATTGACCCTAGTGTCAGGAGGGATTAGCAGGATAAATGTGTGGGATTATGGGAATAGAGCCTGGATGAGATTGCGGTCAGTACAGACTTGATGGGCCGAATGGCCGCCTCCTGTACTGCAGGGATTCTATGTTTCTATGCAGACTTCTTCACCATATGATATGTAATGGATAATATCCATGGCTGACAGTGCAGCTTGTAGGGTAGGATGGTTGAAGATGCATTCACTGAGGCCCGATCACTCGTAACATCATTGAACATCTTGCGACACTGCAATCAGATCATGGGGCTTCACGTCTGCCATTGACCTCGCTGCTTATCTGCTCCTATTGCCTTTTGAGCAAGTGTATAGGGGGATTTCCTGTCCCTCATGGTTTCAAATCATCTCTGCTCCTTTCTACCTCTTTCACCAAGGCCGACTGTGCGGTGTTCATAAACATTGGAGTCCGCGGTCTTCAGTGTTGTGACATTTTTCTGTTTCCCAGGTTGGAAAACAGGAAACTTTCTCCATGACTGCCAGCACTTGCCCCAGCCACTGTCCACCTCCCCTTTGTGTGGCAGGCCAGTTTCAAGTGGTGCTATCCACTCTTGGATTTGACCCCCCTGTCGTTGTGTCCAGTCAATCCATAGAATCATGGAAGAATCCTTACAGTTCAGAAGGAGACCATTTGGCCCATCAAGTCTGCACTGAGCACAATCCCACCCAGGCCCTATTCCCATAACCCCTCATATTTACCCTGCTAATCCCGCTGACATTAGATTACTTTAGCCTTGTCAATCAATCTAACCAACACATCTTTGGACCATGGGAGGAAACCGGAGCACCCTGAGGATACCGACGCAGACACAGGGAGAAGGTGCGAACTCCACACACAGTGACCCGAGGCCTGAATTGAACCCAGGTCCCTGGCAGTGTGAGGCACTACTGTGCTGCCCTGAGAGGGATTACTGCTGCCTAGACTCTGAATTCATTGAAATGAGCAATCACATGACACTGGTGCGCTGCCTGCATTGAAAACAATGGACAAGGGTTAATCAGACATCCTGATCCCTGGCCTGATTTTCAAGGGTTATCAAACTCAGCCACCTCCCCCCATGTTGAGCTCAATTAATAGTTTAAGATTCCTGCACAATCGACGATATTTTTGAATTAGAGTTTGTGACATTTAATTTGCACATCAATTAGCATTTTAAATAGGAAATTAAAGGAATATATGTTATTAAGAAAAAAAATGGAATTCATAAAACTGATGAAGACCAAGTATTTCTGTCTCTGCAGATAAGAGATTCCATCAACAGTATCATCTTATAACTTTTTTTTAATTTGCTCCAAATTGGTTCCTTATTGGTTTCCTAATGATGCTTCTTCATGGTGTTTTCAATAGGGTTGCCATGGCAATTGTCAACTGCACTTTCCCCTCATTCTATCGCACTTCTAATTAAGTATTTTCTTCATCTTTTTGTGATATTTCCTTCGGGTGCTATAACTAAATTTCCCATCTTCGGTTAAGAAGCTTGGGACGTGAGAACATTCTAATACATCTGAAGACAGTAGGTGATGTCTTGTGAAAGCTCTCAACATTTCAGGAGAATAATCATTGGCAGCGCTAATCCATGGTTACCAGGGGACACTGTGGCAAGAGAAATTTTCCTCCTTGGTTATTAGTCATTGTTTTATTCCTGTTGCTGGTCAATTCTTTTGGAAGAAAGTGACATATGAAAATTTTCCCAGCACTGCAGAAGTTGAATCTGTGGCAATTTTTATTGTAAACATGTTTGTTTGTTTATTTATTTATGTCAAAAGTAGGCTTACATTAAGATTGCAATGAAGTTACTGTGAAAATCCCCAAGTCCGCCACACTTGGGCACCTGTTCGGGTCCACTGAGGGAGAATTTAGCACAAGCAGTGCACCTAACTCGCACGCCTTTTGGACTGGGGGAGGCAACCTAAGGGGAGAATATGCAGACTCTGAACAGTCAGTGACCCAAGCCGGGGATTGAACTCAGGTCCCTTGTGCTGTGAGGCAGCAGTGCGAACCACTGTGCCACCGTGCCACCCCGATGTCTTTCAAACTGAAGTCTGCTTTTCATTCAGTTTGTTCAAAAACTCCTTCCTAGCTTAAGTTCCAGCAAGCTTTTCAAACTGGTGGTTGAGTATGCTGCGTCATCGCTCCAGCCTCAGAAGTTCAATAACCATCAGCCTTGGCTTGAGAATGTTGGGGACTTGTTGAGAATGGGGCAAGTTCATTATTTTCTGTAATTCAATAGGCAAGGATGGGAACAAAGAACTGACAGAAAAGGGGAAAATCTGAAACTGATGTGGCAGAAGCTGAAGATCAGAGTGAAAGAATAAACCTTTGGGAATGCAGTTTAAATGCAAACACAGAGAAGGCACAACTCATTTTTATTATAGAGAAGTATTTGTTCAATTGCTGCCAGCCAGAGTGATGGCAGTTGTCTTCACTCTGATATTTACACTGCTGCAATTAAACACTGCGATAGTTCATAACATTGCAATGGGAGGATCTTGTTCATTACTGCTCACGTTCTGCTCGCTGCCAGAGGGGCTGATCGAATCTCCAGGCCTTATTTTAATGTTGCCTAACTGGTGGGAGTAGAATTAAATATAATGAAATCACCACTACCATTTTAACATCAGAATTTGGATGGGGAGTTATACCCTGTCATTGGCTGCGTTAGCACAGCAAAGTCACACGTCAATAACATTGTTCCATGCCCTGACACCAATTCAACTCCAAACTGGAGAACCTCCACCTCGTCCCGAATCATAGAATCCCTACAGTGCAGAAGGAGGTCATTCGGCCCATCGAGTCAGCACCGACTCTCTGATAGAGCATCTTACCCAGGCCCTATCCTGTAGCGCCACCTATTTACCCCCTGACCTGCACATCTTTGGAGTGTGGGAGGGAAACCCACGCAGACACAGGGAGAATGTGCAAACTCCACACAGACAGTGACCTGAGACAGAATCGAACAGGGTTGCTGTGAGGCAGCAGTGCTAGCCAATCTGCCACCTCCTCATCAAGTTTGATGGGTGGAGGCCACTGAACTAATATTTTTAAAAAGGCTCTCGTTTGCAACTTGACAGATCAGAGGATCTTTTTGCCAGGAAATTTCCCATCTTCCAGATCGCTTTCTTCACACTCTGCTCTGCTGAACAGCGCTTTACTGTAAATTCAAACAGCTTGTGCTCATAAGGTGGGCATTCCCCTGGCAATTCCTCCTGCCTTTAGGGAAATTGTGAATGAAAAGGATTTACAGATGAATGATCTGAAACAGTCTGCCTGAGGCATGTATTACAGGCCCAGGGTCACCCAGGTATGGAGGGGCTGCACTGTTCTGCCAGGCTGCTCGGAGCCTTAAAGGAGTTGCAACTGATACATCACCCGGGAGGGCTTTCCAAAGGCCAGAATAGTGTCCCTGCTAAACCACTACCTTGCACCACCCTCCCCACCCTGCTACCAATCTCAATGATGTTGGTCCCTATCATCCCATCAATCCCTCCCATCAATCTTTCTGGTGCTAGCCACTTCCCCTTCCCCCCCCTCCCTTCCTGATCTTTATGTGCTCGCCCTTGCTGTTTCCCCCATGCTGGCCCCTCTTCACCAACTCCTGACCCTACTGGTGCTACTGGCCCCAATGCATTCCTCCCACATTCGCAACCCCTCAATGTGCTGGCCTCTTCCTCTCTAATCTAGTCTCCCCCCCCCCCCCCAACTGATCTTTGTTAACCCTGCACTCCCACAGGTTCAGAATCACCCCCAGATCCCATGCCGGATCTCCCATGCTGACCTTTTGACCATTGGAGAGCGGCACCATCACATCCGGTTCTGGTCCTACACCTTAACGTCTTGCTAGTGTGATAGACGGACGAGGGATGGGATTTGTGCGGGGGCGGGGTGTGGTGATGGTGGTGGTGTTTGGGAAGTGTAAGGGGAAGAGAGAAAATTGCTCAGGGAGGGTAGGGTGAGTGTGGAGGGAGAAAGGACGAGGGAAGATGGCGACGTTCTGCAATCAGGGAGTGGGGTTAGATTCTACATTCTGTTTGGGGGGGGGCGCGGGGGTTAGATTCTGCAATCTGTGTGGGGGGGGGTTAGATTCTGCAATCTGTGGGGGGCGGGATTAGATTCTGCAATCTGTGTGGGGGGGGGTTAGATTCTGCAATCTGTTGGAGGGGGGGGGATTAGATTCTTCAATCTGTGTGGGGGGGGGGGGAGCAGTTAGATTCTACAATCTCTGTGGAGGGGTGGGGATTAGATTCTACATTCTGCCGGGGGTTTAGATTCTGCAATTTTGGGGGGGGGGGGTGGTTAGATTCTACATTCTGTGAGTGGGGTTAGATTCTGCAATCTGTGGGGGGGGGATTAGATTCTACATTCTGTAGGGGGGGGTTAGATTCTGCAATCTGTGCAGGTGACATTAGATTCTACATTCTGACAGGGTGGGGTTTCGATTCTATAATCTTTGGGGGGGTGGGGTTAGATACTACAGTCTGTGGTGCGGGGGGGGAGTTAGATGCCACAATCTGTGGGGAGTGGGGTTAGATTCTGCCATCTGTGGGGGGAAGCTAGCTTCTACAATCTGTTGGGGGGGGGCGGTTTAGATTCTACAATCTGTGGGGGGGGCGCGGTTTAGATTCTACAATCTGTGGGGGGGGGGCTAGATTCTACAATCTGTGGGGGGGGGGGGGTTAGATTCTACAATCTGTGGGGGGGGGGGTTAGATTCTACAATCTGTGGGGGGGGGGTTAGATTCTACAATCTGTGGGGGGGGGGTTAGATTCTACAATCTGTGGGGGGGGGGGTTAGATTCTACAATCTGTGGGGGGGGGGTTAGATTCTACAATCTGTGGGGGGGGGGGGGTTAGATTCTGCCATCTGTGGGGGGAAGCTAGCTTCTACAATCAGTTGGGGGGGGGGCGGTTTAGATTCTACAATCTGTGGGGGCGGGGGGTTAGATTCTACAATCTGTGGGGAGTGGGGTTAGATTCTACAATCTGTGGGGGGGGGGTTAGATTCTACAATCTGTGGGGAGTGGGGTTAGATTCTACAATCTGTGGGGAGTGGGGTTAGATTCTACAATCTGTGGGGAGTGGGGTTAGATTCTACAATCTGTGGGGGTGGGGGGTTAGATTCTACAATCTGTGGTGGGGGGGTTAGATTCTACAATCTGTGGGGAGTGGCGTTAGATTCTACAATCTGTGGGGAGTGGGGTTAGATTCTACAATCTGTGGGGAGTGGGGTTAGATTCTACAATCTGTGGGGAGTGGCGTTAGATTCTACAATCTGTGGGGAGTGGGGTTAGATTCTACAATCTGTGGGGAGTGGGGTTAGATTCTACAATCTGTGGGGAGTGGGGTTAGATTCTACAATCTGTGGGGAGTGGCGTTAGATTCTACAATCTGTGGGGAGTGGGGTTAGATTCTACAATCTGTGGGGAGTGGCGTTAGATTCTACAATCTGTGGGGAGTGGGGTTAGATTCTACAATCTGTGGGGAGTGGGGTTAGATTCTACAATCTGTGGGGAGTGGGGTTAGATTCTACAATCTGTGGGGAGTGGGGTTAGATTCTACAATCTGTGGGGAGGGGGTTAGATTCTACAATCTGTGGGGAGTGGGGTTAGATTCTACAATCTGGGAGTGGGGTTAGATTCTACAATCTGTGGGGAGTGGGGTTAGATTCTACAATCTGGGAGTGGGGGAGTGGGGTTAGATTCTACAATCTGGGAGTGGGGTTAGATTCTACAATCTGTGGGGGTGGGGTTTAGATTCTACAATCTGTGGTGGGGGGGGTTAGATTCTACAATCTGTGGGGGGGGGTAGATTCTACAATCTGTGGGGAGGGGGTTAGATTCTGCCATCTGTGGGGGGGAGCTAGCTTCTACAATCTGTTGGGGGGGTGGTTTAGATTCTACACTCTGTGGGGAGGGGGTTAGATTCTACAATCTGTGGTGGGGGGGGGTTAGATTCTATACTCTGTGGTGGGGGGGGTTAGATTCTACACTCTGTGGGGAGGGGGTGGGGTTTAGATTCTACAATCTGTGGAGGGGGGATTAGATTCTACAATCTGGGGGCAGGGAGAGTTGCTGCAGTCTGGTGAGAGTGGTTAGTTGGTATATTTGGTTGATCAGGGTCTGGAACCCAGTGAAATTTACAAACTGCTGGGTGCAAGTATAAATCCAATTTGAATAAATAATTATTGAACAGAAAAAAAATCCCTGAGTGGAATAATAATTTTTAGGTTTTTGTGCTGTAAATTGTTGCCAATCTGTTAGTTCACAGCAAAACTGAGTTTATTCTCAAATTCTGATTAAGGTCAGATGCAATGGAAATTGTCAGTTATGGAATTGTAGCAATTTTCTGCACAAGAATAAACAAATGTGATAATGAACATTCCCTGAAAAGGATTTTCATTAAGACAGCACATCCATCCGAAGAAGAGATGGTATAAAATAAAGGTTAAGGGTTGCAGGAGAGGGGAGGGTGGATACTGGCGATGAAAGTCAGTTGACAGTGATGGTAAGCTGTCTAATTGATCATGAGTTGTTCGGTGCATACATTTGTTAACATTACTGGCAATTATATTGTTAAACAGAGGATGGGTGTTTATTTACCTAGAACTGGGGATGGCTGGGACACTGGGCAGTCTACAGTAGTTAGATTCTGCACTAAGTCAATACTCTCTGCAGGGAAGGACCCGGGGGATTTTTTGCCCTTGCCGCGGTGTTTTCCACTGTTTGGTGGTGGCAGCATCTCCTGGTCCCGCAGCTGTCAATGGGATTTCCCAACAACTGCACCCCATACTGCTGCAAAACCGGAAGATCTCGCTGGCGCCAACAGCTGGAAAATTCTGGCCGCTGACTTTGTTTTGACGTCACCAACTGGCTTGGATGCAAATAACAATGTTAACGGCCCACCTAAAATTGTTTTTAGACAATTTCTCTAAATTTGTTTAATGCATTGTTCCTCCACACAATCACAACCCCACTATGATGATCACTATACTGATTTGTGCACTGACTGTGTTAAACAAACGGCACAATTCATACCTCTACCGCCTCAGACTTTTGTATCTTTTTCTCTTCTACTGTTTTCTGTCAGGAAAAGGTTACAAAAGTCTGAGGTCACGTACCAACTGACTCAAGAACATCTTCTTCCCTGCTACTGTCAGACTTTTGAATGAACTTACCTTGCATTAAGTTGATCTTTCTCTGCACTCTAGCTATGACTGTAACACTACATTCTGCACTCTCACGTTTCCTTCCTCCTTTAAGGGTTATGGGGAGAAAGCGGGAATGTGGAACTGAGCCACTTCAGATCAGCCATCATCTTATTGAATGGCGGGGCAGACTCGAAGGGCTAGATGGCCTACTCCTGCTCCTATTTCTTGTGCTCTTATGTTCTTCTCTATGAACGGTATGCTTTGTCTGTGTAGCGGGCAAGCAACAATACTTTTCATTGTATCCTAATACACGTGACAATAATAAATCAAACCAAAGTCTTAGCTTCTACTCAGAAAAATCCGACCTCTGAAAGGTTTTCAGTTTTGCTGTGATCACTGGAACTTGGGGTTTTTCCTCACAAACGAGCTCTTTTGATTTCAGTTAGATCTATCCTGAGCACCTAACTGTTGCAAGGTTATCGCAAATGATCTTGTTTGAGCTTGATATGATTTTATTTCATGTCAGTTGATTGTCAATGATGTTACTTGATCACTATTGGATGTCAAATAAGAACAAAATGACACTTTGGAACTTAAGTGAGTGCATGTGAATGCTGTTGAACGTAGAGTTATGTCAGTTTTTTTATGGCCGGTTTAATTGTCAGTTTTTGTTGCTGAAACTTATGTTATAGGCTGACATGCATCATTGGGCGGCACAGTGAGTAGCACTGCTGCCTCAGTGCTAAGGACCTGGGTTCGATTCCCAGCCTGGGTTACTGTCTGTGCAGAGCTCACTGCACCACAGATTGGTATTTTCTTTTACCTTCATGGTGGCACAGTGGTTAACACTGCTGCCTCACAGCGACAGGGACCCGGTTCAACTCCAGCCTCGGGTCTGGGTCTGTGTGAAACTTGTACATTCTCCCTGTGTCTGTGTGGGTTTTCTCTGGGTGCTCTGGTTTCCTCTCACACTCCAAAGATATGTAGGTTAGGTGGATTGGCCATGCTAAATTGCCCTTGAATGTCAGGGGGACTAGCCAGGGTAAATGCACTGGGTTATGGGGATGAGGCCTGGGTGGATTGTGGTTGGTGCAGACAGATGGGCCGAATGGCCGCCTCCTGCACTGTCAGGATTCTACGATAAAATGCATGTGAATTCTTTTATGAATTGGAAAAAAAGCTCTCAACAAATAACATGTTCCTGCCTCAGATGGGCCAAAAGGCCCCATTCTGAATTTATATAATTAGCTCGGAGAAACCTGGTAATTCTATCAAAGATGGAGAATATTTGACTTGAGGTGTCACTCGAAGGGCCAAATGGCCTCTTGCTGCTACTATTGACTATATTTCTATATTTACTGAGCTCTCATTCTCCACCCCTTTCCTGTCTGCCCTTTAGGTTTCTCTTTTAGGTATTCATGCATTTTTCTGCTCTTTAGTGTAATCAAACCAGCTGAATTCTGCAGTTCAGCACGTGAGGAAATTAAAAGCATAAACCATTTCTTGCAACTCAAGGGCATATTCTATTTTTTTTCTAATCTTCGCAAGATGGAAAACTGGCTTGAGGATGAAGCTGTTTCCTTTACTTCCTTTGCATGGCAACCTGCTCTTTTTTGCTAAAGTTGGTGAATTATAGAATACCTACTGTGCAGAAGGAGGCCATTCAGCCCATCGAACTTGCATTGTTATCAATCCCACCCAAGCCCTATCCCTGTAACGCCACCTATTTACCCTGCTCAGCTCCCTGACACTAAGGGTGGGATTTTACAGCCTCGCTCACCCCAAAACCGTAAAATCCAACCAGAGGTCAATGGACCTTCCCATTGTCCTCCCCTCGCCTGCTCCAATTCCCATGGCAGGCGAGGCAGTAAAATTCCAGCGTAAGGGTCAATTTAGCTTAGCCAATCAGCCTAACCGGCACATCTTTGGACTGTGGGAGGAAATTGGAGCACCCGTAGAAAACCCACGCGGACACGAGGAGAATGTGCAAGTTCCATACAGACAGTGGCCCGAGGCCAGAATTGAACTTGGGTCCCTGGTGCTGTGAGGCAGCAGTGCTAACCACTGTGCCACCATGGAGGTAAAAGAAAATACTAATCTGTGGTGCAGTACGTTGCTGTTTTGTGTTACCTTGTTCAATTCCGAAGATTAAATAGTGTTTACCGAGCTGTCTCTGGAGTGATGGCTTTTTTTCCTGAATTATTTTCTTTCCTCTTAAAGAACCGGTACTAATCTCTGCTGACTAGATAGCTGCAAAGTCAAGAATTTGTTTTGTTGTCACTGCAAAGCCACTGCCAGCTTTTGCCTACGATGAAGTGTGTGTTTCATAGCAGCTTGTCACTGGGTACCAGATTAATGACTTCAAAAATCACAGCCAACTTTGCATCAGAGGACTCGAAACAGCTGCCGAAGGGATGTGCAAAGTATCCGGCAGGGCAGAATAATCTGGCAGCCAGAGCCAAGTAAAGGAAGACTTGTCATAATGTTATCCGCACGCAGTTTCCCAGATGGCACTGTATGGCACAATGTTGGAATATTAAGGCTTTGCAGCCTCCCTTTGTCTTGACTAGAATTTAGTGGGAGGCGGTGGTGTCGTGGTATTCTCACTGAACTAGTAATCCAACAGGAGATGAGTGATCCAGGGTAAAGCTTTGGGGACCCCAGTTCGAATTCCACCACAGCTGGTAGTGGAATCTGAATCCAATAAAAGCCTGGAATTAAAAGATGACCATGAAACCATTGTCAATTGTTGTAAAACCTTATCTGGTTTATCTATTTCGCCCTTCGGGAAGGAAATCTGCCATCTTTACCTGCTCTGGCTTGCATGTGATTCCAGATCCTCAGCAATGTGGTTGACTCTGAAACTCTGTTCAAGGGCAATTAGAAATAAATGCTGGCCCACATCCCACGAATGAATTTTAAAAAAAATTACAGCGCAGAAATGGATGACTCAGTTCAACGCGTGTATGTTAATGTTTATTCTCTACTTGGGCCTCACCTTCTGTTTCTTGAACCTGATCAGAATATCCTTCTATTCCTTTGTCCTCGATGTACACAGTAAGCTCCCATTTAAATGCTTTTTTTGCCTTTAATGGAATGGTAGCATAATGGTGATGTTACTGGATTAGGGCTGAGGCTTGGACTAATGGCCCCGAGACATGAGTTCAACTCCCAATGGGGAGACCTGGGAAGAATTTAAATTCAATTAAATAGTAAATTGGGAAAATAAGTTCGTAACGATGACCGTGAAACAACCAAATTGTTGTAGAAACCCATCTGATTCTGTTAAAGAAGGAAATTAGCCATCCCTACCTGGTCTGGCCTCCATGTGACTCCAGAGCCACAGCAATGTGGTTGATTCTTAACTACCCTCTGAAATAGCTTAGCAAACTTCTCAGTTGTATTGAACCATTATAGAGAAATCAAATAAGAAAAAGATTGCGTGTAGGACAGCAGACATGACAAAGGCACACCCGACCCAGTTAACTCTGCAAAGTCCTCCCCGCTTCCTTGTGCCAAAGTTGGGGGAGCTGTCCCACAGCTGTGTCAAGTAATAGCCTTACATATTTATATTTACTGATCAAGCTCCTCCAGTACCATTACTGTGTATGTCATGCCTGCTGCCAGGCCAGTCCCATCAGAGACAGTGGCACAGTGTGTTATACAGTTGGAAGGCAATGGCCTTGGAGATTCCACAACATTGCTGGATACAGAACAGACTATGGGTGGGATTTTCCAGCCGCGCTCGCCCCAGGGTTGGAAAATTGCGCCCAAGATCAATGGACCGTTGCATGGTCTGTGTGACGCCCACTACCATTCCTATGGCGGGTGGGACGGGAGAATTCCATTCTAAGTTCAAGATCATGGCTGCAGTCCTGAAGCCTTGTATTCCAGATCTAGCTGCGTCCTAAACCAAGCTGTTCCAGTACAATTATAACACTGGCATTTACTTGACAACGTTGCCCAGTCTCATGCACCAAAAAAAAGGACAATCCAGCTAATTCTCACCCCATCAGCTTCTCTCAATATTCAGCAAAGTGTTAGAGGGGATAATTGACAGTATTATCAAGTGATGTTTAAGTCACCAATCGTTTGCTCAATTTGGATTCCTCCAGGTCCACTTACCTCCAGAATTTATTGCAGCCTCCATTCAAAAATGAAAAATAGTTGATTACCAGAGGTGAGGTGAGGATGACTTCCTTGACATCAAGGCAGCCTTTGACCAAGTGTGGCGTCAAGGAGCCATAATAAAATTTAAGTCAGTCAGAACAATGGAGAAACCCTTCCCTGGTTTAGAGGAAAAGCAGTCTAATCATTTTCATTCCTAGACATCGTTGCAGGAATTCCTTAATACAAGGCCCAATCCTCAACCATCTTCAACTGCTTCATCAACCATCTTCTTTCATCATCAGGTCAGAAGTGGGGAATGCTTACTGACGATTGCACAGTGTTCAGTTTCATTTGTAACTCCCCAGAAAGCAAGGCAAGACCTGAACAATTTTCCAGCTGATAAATGGCAAGTAACCTTTGTGCCATTTAAGTGCTAGATACTCACCATCTTCAACAAGAAAGAATCTCCTCTTGACATTCAGTGGCATTCCTGTTGCAAAATCTTTCAGTATCAATGTCTTAGGGATCACCTCGACCAGAAATTGGACTGATCCAAACATATAAATACAGTGGTTACAAGAGTAGGCTGGAGGCTGGGCAAGCTACTGAGAGAAACTCATTTCCTGACTTCCTGAAGACTGTCAACACCTCCAACAGTGTGGTGGTATACCGTGGCAGGTGGTATGTGCTGTGCTAACCAAATCCCAAAGGGAAATTTTGTGATCTATCACAACAGTTTTCAATTTGTATTTTATTACAAATCGTTACTTATGCCAAAATCAAGTTTAAAAAAACTCCAATACCCCTTTTGGAGAGTTTAAATAACGAATTAAAATATTTATTAACAAAATAGAAGAAAACTTAAACACACAAGATTACATTTACACAGTTAAAATGAGTCTTGCAAACATTTCCCCAATAGATTTTTACTTGGTTAGACTCACAAACACCTTTTTTAGGCAACAGTCCCTATGGATATTTAATCCATAAAAATTCCTGTAAATTCCATGAACTGTTGCTTTGGGAAGATGTGCCAGAGGGCATCTCTCTTTTACTCTGCTGTCTGAGGATTCTAAGCCTTTAAACAAAATCCTGCTTTCTGGAACGAACAGACACTTCTCTGGGCTGGCTGGAGGCGGCTCACTCCACCTCTCCACACTCCCAATTATACATGACCACACCTCTAGCATATCTTACAACCTCTCTTTAAATATATTTTTCTTTTTCATCTTTGAAACCATTGTTCACGACAGCTTTCTGAACTTAACTGTCTTCAAAATATAAAACAAAAGCTTTCATGTTCTCTAATGCCCCCCCGCCCCCCCACTCTTGGGTGAAATAAAACTTTGTACCCTTTCCCCAAGTTTATTTATGACCTTTCATTAAGTTTAAAACCTTAGTTTCTTTTGACAATTAACAGCTAAAAATCCAAATCCTTACTTATCTCTGAGTGCAAATTTCTACCCAGATGGTTGTGCTTACTTGTAGTGCAAGTTAACTAAGTCATCTCTATTCAGTGTGCATTTACACCATGATCCTGTGATTCTTTAACCCTTGTAATCCAACTTTAATACAACTGAATTAAATTAATCATACACACAAGCATAGACACTCAATCCCCAGAACCCTGCTTCACAGAATGCAACAAATAATATTTTCTAAAATACTCCCCATTTGTCCAATCATGCAACAGAAGCCCAATACCAGCAAGCGTAAAGCTAGCCACTTGATTGCCACATTATCCATGAATTTGAATGTTCAGTTCCTGCAATGTAGGTGCACCATAACTGCCGATTGTACTATCTGAAAAAGTATTGTGGCACTTGCCAAGATTCTGCTAATAGGACCAAACCCATGATCTCAACCAGTAAACACATGGGAACACTACTACCTGCAAGCTCCTCTTCAAATCATAGACAAATGACTTGGAGCTATGTTTTTGTTCTTTCTCTGTTGCTGCAAAAAATCCTGCAACTCTCTCCCTAACAGCACTTTGGGTGTACCTACACCACAGGGACTGCAGTGATTCAAGAAGGTAGCTTACCTCCAACTTCTCAAGGCCAATTAGGGATGGGCAATAAATGTTGTCTTGCTAGTTGAAATGCATGAATACATTTTTAATAGATTCTTGTGGTAGCAAATTCCATATTCTAACCATTCAGTGAGTCCCAGTCCTTAGTTTAGTAAATGTGATGGAAGCATATCTGGTAATTATGAGACTCTTTTCAACTACAGTCACAATCAGCCTTCCAATATGAGGTCTGCTGTTGTATATGAAGGCTCCTTCCTTCCTAATATAACAATTGTTTCACTGATTTCTGATCCACAGCATTTCAACACCAGCCTCCGAAAAGTTGAATGCTCAATTTTCCCTTCTTTCTGCTACCACAGGATCCCTCATATTACAGCCCACTCACCTCTTTAAGCTCACAGAGGCCTTTATATACGGAGCCTGTACATCTGCATTACCCTCTTCCCCAGTTTTCTGCAGCCCCCTATATTTTTATCCTCCTGCTGGTGTGCCTTATGTTCTTGTCTCACCATCGAAGAACAAAGAACAACACAACACAGCAGGGGAAACAGGCCCTTCGGCCCAACGAGCCGCGTCGCCATTTTAACAATGTGCTTTTCCTCCTCCACCCTTGACCCATGTCTATGCTTATGGTACCCCCATTGGAAACCAGATTCAGGGGAGAATAATGTAGGGACAATTTGTTACACCAATCGGCCTAAGAGCACATCTTTGGGGTGTGGGAGGAAACCGGAGCACCTGGAGGAAACCCACGTAACCACAGGGAGAATGCGCAAACTCCCATAGATACCGGCCCAAATCCATGTATCTGCACAGCAAACAGTGATAGTCACTGAGCTGTCGTGGTGCCCATCTGCTGGTCCAGTTTAAGCATACACAAACAGTGCAAAGTACTAGGCTACTCGCGAAACATCCAAGAGCAGCCCACACACGACCCACCGCGTGTCTGCCCCTCGTTAGACAACAAGGTGGACCGACACACCTGTGGAGTAAAAGAGAAAAACATTAACAGATGTAACAGTTGATTTCCAGGAACGTCCTGAGGCTCTGATCCTTATTTAAAACAGTCTCCTATAACCCTCCATCCCTATTTCGCTCATGTGCCTATCTAAGTAAACCTTATACAAGTCCAGTGTGCCTGCCTCCACCATCTTACTTGGCAGTGCATTCCATACCCCCACGACCCTCTGTATGAAAAACCTCCCTCTAGCATCCAAATTATACCTCGCCCCCCCCTCACCTTAAGCCCATGGCCCCTTGTGATATTTGTCTCCAATCTAGGAAAAAGCCTGCCACTGTTTACTCTATCTATACCCTTCATTATCTTATACACCTCTATTAGATCCCCCCTCAATCTCCATCTTTCTCAGGAAAACAGCCCCAATTTACCCAACCTTTCCTCATAACCCAGTCCTTCCATACCAGGCAGCATCCTGGTAAACCTCCTCCACTCTCTCCAGGGTCTCCACGTCCTTCCGGTAGTAAGGTGACCAGAACTGGACGCAGTACTCCAAATGAAGTCTAACCAATGTTCTATACAACTGCAGCATTAGACGCCAGCTCTTGTACTCTATACCCCTTCCTATAAAGACTGGCATACCATAAGCTTTCTTCGCAACTTTCTCCACCTGTGTTGCCACCTTCAAAGACTTGTGCACTTGCACTCCCAGATCCCTCTGCATTTCTATACTCTTAATAGGTCTACCCTTTATCATATAACTCCCCTCTACATTATTCCTTCCAAAATGCATCACCTCGCATTTATCAGGATTAAATTCCATCTGCCATTTATCTGCCCAATATATCAGCCTATCTATATCCTGCTGTGTTGCCTGACACTCCTCACTATCTGTCAATCCTGCCACCTTTGTGTCATCTGCAAACTTGCTGATCACACCACTTACGCCCTCTTCCATTATGAAAATGATCTGTTCTCTGATTTCTAATGAGGACAGCATTCTGGGATAATAATAGGTAGAAACGTCTACTATGTTGCAAGGTGAACCCAGCATCTTAATAAGAACATAAGAACTAGGAGCAGGAGTAGGCCATCTGGCTCCTTGAGCCTGCTCTGTCATTCAATAAGATCATGGCTGATCTTTTCATGCACTCAGCTCCACTTACCTGCCCACTCACCATAAGCCTTAATTCCTTTACTGTTCAAAAATTTATCTATCCTTGCCTTAAAGGATCTTCAGCCGCCTCTTTCCATCTCCCATTTCAGACTCGTCCTCTCTGTGTGACCGAGATAGCACGGTGGTTAGCACTGCTGCCTCAGAGATCCGGGTTCAATTTCCCGCTTAGGTCACTGTCTGTGCAGAGTCTGCATGTTCTCCCCATGTCTGTGTGGGTTTCCAGACGTGCTGGTTAGGTGCATTGCCCATGCTAAATTCTCCTTTGATGTACCCGAACAGGTGCCAGAGCGTGGTGACTGGGGGGATTTTCACAGTAACTTCATTATAGTGTTAATATAAGCTTACTTGTGACACTAATGAAGTAAACTTTTTGTTTAAAGTTGTTATGTGAAGGAAAGTGTTAAATTAAAAGCGGAGGCGTTTAGAGTAGCTAAGAGTAGTGGGCGAGAAGAGGATTGGGAGAAATGTCAACAAAGATTGACAAAGAAGTTGATAAAGAAGGGTAGGAGAAACTATGAAGCTGGGCTAGCGCTTAATATAAAAAAGGATAGCAAGAGTTTTTATAAATATATAAAAAGGAAGAGGCTGGCTAGGGTGAACGTTGGACCCTTAGAGGATGAAAGGGGGGACTTAGTGGTAGGGGATGGGGAAATGGCTGAGGTCTTGAATAACTTTTTTGTTTCGGTCTTCACGGAGGAGGATGTGAATAATTTGCCGGGTGTTAGCGATGGAAAGGTGATAGGACTGGAGGGTCTCAATGACATTATTGTTACTAGAGAGGCGGTGCTCGACAGACTGGAGGGACTGATTGTGGACAAGTCACCTGGACCGGATGGAATGCATCCGAGGGTTCTGAAAGAAATGGCGGAGGTGATAGTGGATGCCTTGGTGGTTATTTTCCAGATGTCGCTGGATTCCGGGGAAGTGCCAGAAGATTGGAAAGCGGCTAATGTTACGCCGTTGTTTAAGAAGGGTGCCAGGCAAAAGGCAGGGAATTATAGGCCGGTTACTTTAACGTCTGTTGTAGGTAAAATGTTAGAATCCGTCATCAAGGAGGAAATAGCGAGGCATCTTGAGGGGAATTGCTTGATAGAGCAGACGCAGCACGGTTTTGTTAAGGGGAAGTCGTGTCTGACAAATTTATTGGAGTTCTATGAGGACGTGTCTAGGGTGGTGGATAGAGGAGAGCCGGTGGATGTGGTCTGTCTTGATTTTCAGAAGGCGTTTGACAAGGTACCTCACAAGAGGTTATTGCAGAAGGTAAGGGGGCATGGAGTTGGGGGTAGGGTGTTAGCGTGGATAGAGGATTGGTTGTCAAATAGGAGGCAGAGAGTGGGGGTTAATGGGTGCTATTCGGATTGGTGGTTGGTGACTAGTGGAGTGCCCCAGGGGTCGGTGCTGGGGCCTCAGCTATTTACCATTTATGTAGATGATCTGGAGGAGGGAACCGAGTGTATGGTGTCGAAATTTGCTGATGACACCAAGATTGGTGGAACGGCAAATTGCGCGGAGGGTGTGGAGAGTCTGCAGAAGGATCTAGATAGGCTGGGCGAATGGGCCAGGAAATGGCAAATGGAATTTAATGTTGGCAAGTGCAAGGTGGTCCACTTTGGTAGGAATAATGGTAGGAAGGACTATTACTTACGGGGCGAAAAACTGCAGCAGGCGACGGTGCAGAGGGACCTCGGGGTCCTTGTGCATGAGTTGCAAAAACCCAGCCTGCAGGTGCAGCAGGTGGTCAGGAAGGCAAATGGGATGCTGGCCTTCATAGCGAGGGGAATTGAATATAAAAGTAGGGAGGTCTTGCTGCAGCTGTAATAGGGCATTGGTGAGGCCGCAGCTGGAGTACTGTGTGCAGTTTTGGTCGCCGTACTTATGCAAGGATATTTTGGCCTTGGAGGGAGTGCAGAGGAGGTTTACTAGGCTAATACCGGAGTTGAGGGGGTTGAGCTACGAGGAGAGGCTGAATAAACTAGGCTTGTACCCGTTAGAGTTTAGAAGAATGAGGGGAGATCTCATTGAGACGTATAAGATGATGAATGGGATGGATAGGATAGAGGTGGAGAGGCTCTTCCTGCTCAGAAAGGACAGTAGGACTAGGGGGCACAGCCTCAAGATAAAGGGGGGGCGGTTTAGAACGGAGTTGAGGAGGAACTTCTTCGCTCAAAGGGTCGTGAATCTCTGGAATTCTCTGTCCGTTGAAGTGGTGGAGGCTGCCTCGCTAAATATTTTTAAGATGCGGGTTGATGGGTTTTTGATAAGCGAGGGGATTAAGGGTTATGGGGAGAGGGCGGGAATGTGGAACTGAGACACGACAGATCAGCCATGATCTTATTGAATGGCGGGGCAGGCTCGAAGGGCTGGATGGCCTACTCCTGCTCCTATTTCTTGTGTTCTTATTAAGTGGAGCATCAACTTTCTCTGTAAAAGAATTAAGGTAAACAGATGTAGATTGCTTCAAAGTGGAACTTTTTTTAAAAAGTGCTCAAATTAAGATGCTGTAAGACACTCTTCTGCACTTGCTGAAGTTTTCAGTCCAAATAATAAAAGCATAAATGATCAATATCTTTTTGCTCTCTCTCATTCCCACAGAAAGCCTCTTTGATTATAAAGCACCTGGCCAAACAGAAGTCAACATTAACTATATCTGAATATTTCTTTTGAAATTTAACCTCTAATTTTTCTTATAAAACCTGTCCACTATGAGCCCACTGACTTGCACAGAAACTCTGATTACTCTTACCTCACACATGCTACCTGACTTTCTAAGTCTTTTACTTCAGGTTTCTCGCGTCTGCAGTGTCTTTCTTTGGCGATCTCAGAAGCAGGTTGTTCCCATCAGCCATGTCTGCTTTGAACATTTCTCAAAATGTTTTTTAAATAAGTTCTGAATGATTATCAGATTGCTGGAGTTTCTTTTCAGATCACTTTTCTTTTTGCTGTAACGTTGTTGGTATTACAGATATGGCTTGAGTATAATTAGCATCTATGAAATAAGTGATGAAGTGGTGCTGTGCAACCATCTGGTGTTATCAGTTGTCAGTCGATATCAAACTGTACGCAGTCAACATTTTATAAACAATCTTTTTAGTGTGTTTGAGCCAAAGCATTTAACAGTAAACTGGAGATTTTGTGCACAGAGGTACATTGCATTCGATTGTATATTTATATTGTTTTAAACATTAATTTGCTCAAGAACTTATAGTTACAATAATTTAACTCAATGGCACATGGTGCTGCAGATTGTTCTCTGTTATGACTCGTTGATCCTGTGATGATGTGCCGCTGCAAATGCTTTGAACACTCTTCCGTCTACTGACTTCAGGATCTTTCGACAGTTTACACAGGGAACTAACCCTATGGAGCGGGATGACATTTGCGAACAATAGCTCCACGACGGAGCTGAGTGACATTTACCGAGTCTGAATAATGGTTTTCATTCCGACTATCGTCTGTGTTTGCAGAGGAGGTGGCGGAAGGTAAAAATGCTCTTCTGCTGGGAATGAGCACCTGGAACTCGAATGATTTGGTGGAACAGATTGAGACAATAGGAAAGTTGGATGATCACCAAGGTAGGAATCCCTCCTATGAACCTGCGTCCAATACCCTTTGCATTCCTGTCACAGTTCTTCAATGTGACGTCCCCCATTATTGAATCACATCTAATTTCAATATTTGGATCAAGTAAATGATTCATGAATCTTGCATTTTATTGATTGTTGTGTATGTTTTATGCAGCATATTAGTCAATGGATTTGCCAAACAACTAGACCGAAAAAATAAAATTGTGTAGTCCTCACCAGGGGATGACTCGTAGGGCTTTCATGTAAAATGAGTCCCTGGCTTATTCAGGGGCTAAAGAGCTTGTTCTAGGACCTGTACTTAGTTAAAATTTCAGTTTGGAATTGAAGTGGAGATTTTTATAGTAACTTCATTGCAACATTAATGTTAGCCTATTTGTGACAAATAAATAAACTTTAAACTTTAAGTGTAATGTTTGCCTTCCATGTTGGGGAATGTGATTCATAAATCTGATTCCACCCCTTCTAATCATGTAATAACACCCCATGGTTAGCTTGGATCAATCCAAAAACAATTGGTAGATTCATACATAAAAATGTGGTATAGCTTCTTTTAAGTTAAGCTATAAGTCATGTTGGAATTTTATTGAACTTTGGTGAGGCCACAGCTGGAGTACTGTGTGCAGTTCTGGTCACCATGTTGTAGGAAGGATGTGATTGCACTGGAGGGGGTGCAGAAGAGATTCGCCTGGGTGCTGCCTGAGATGGAACATTTCAGTTATAAAGAGAAGCTGGGTAGGCTTGGGTTGTTTTTGTTGGAGCAGAGAGAACTGAGGGGCAACCTGATCGAGGTGTAGAAGATTGAGTGACATGGGCAGACTGGATAAGTAGCAACTGTTTGTTATAGTTGAAGGGTCAGTCACGAGGGGACGTAAGGTTCAAGATGAAGGGTCAGGAGGTTTAGTGGGATGTGAGGAAAAATATTTTTAACCAGAGGATGGTGACTGTCTGGAATATTGTTGCCTGGGATAGGGGTAAAGGTGGGTTGCTTTGCATCCTTTTAAAAGTATCTGGATGAGCACTAGGCACGGCATAACATTCAGGGCTACAGGCCAAGTGCTGGTAGATTGGATTAGGTGGGAGTTCAGGTATTTCTTATGTGTTGGTGCAGACTTGATGGGCCAAAAGACCTCTACTGCGCTATATGATTCTAAGCTAAGTTATACCACTGAAGACTTGGATGCTGTTTAACAAGTGATAGTATGAAAAAGATTAATTGAATGACAAAACATTAAAATCAAAAGTTGTCAACAATGTTGTGTTTTACAACAGAAAATTCGTCAAACCGGAAGAGAAAAGGGGTTCTTAAAGCAGAAGTGCCATGACTTAGAGCTTTCAAGGGTACCTTGAAAGCTCTGCCAATACTCAAAATGATCCACGTAAAATGCCAGATACTCAGAACACGTACAGATGACGATAGGTTGAAACCAAACTGTTCTGTGCGTGGAATTCTCCAGCCTCTGTAGTACTTGTGGTTTTGGCATTACAGGAGTTGTTTGAGATAAGAATTGATTGGAGGATACCCTACCTCTCTCCTCCACTCATCCCAACATCAGCCCTATCGAAAAGCGTCATTGCAGTCCTACTTTTGACTGTTGATTTTCTGTTACAAAGTTAGTGGAAGTACTGAATTGTTGCAGGAGTTGTGAAAAGTTGGTTAAGCCAACAGGTATTGGTACTGGTCATTTGGAAGGAGTTGCATGTTTCTGAATGGTGCTGAGCGCATGATCTGTTCCTAGTCTTGGGCGTTCTAGCTGTATTTCCTCTTCAGCTGCAGAGTAAGAGAGAAAGGGACCAGAGACAGCTGGAAGACACAGCTGCTTGTAGAGGAAGAAGGAGGAGAACATTCAGACAGAGATCTTCTCCACCTTCTGTCTTCAGGGGGCACTTTTACCTACACCTCAGCTGGGGTAGTGTGCTTGATGGCTGCACTTCACCAAGGAACTGGACCTCCAATCTCAGAGCAGGACAAGGATTGCCAGTCACTGTCTGTGTGAACGTGGCCTCGAATCTCTATACCAGCAGATCCTTCCAGGCTTCAATAGGTGACATTGCTATCATATCTCCATTCACCATCCATTGTAGATCTAGCAGGTCACACGCCAGGAAAATGCAACTTATTGTCTTCCCTTTAAACAGAGTGAAACAAGAAGAGTCTGAATTTGGCTTTTCCAGGTGAAAGGGCTTCCCTCTGACAAAGGGAAACGTTGACTGTATGCGTATGGCTTCACATCTGAATTGGAAGCTGTGCTGAAACCGCAAAGCGTGGCTGTCATTCACCGTGCAGTGTGAGTGCAACCATCACGTTGATGAAAGCCCACGATCCTGACAGTGGTCATGATGCTTTCACCATGTGCCAGTCCTCAATTTCACCTATCTTTGAGCCAGTAAGTTGGACCAGAGGGTGTCTGCCTAGTGATGCAGCCGATCTGCTGATCATGTGGCTGATGTCTGCTCTTTGCAACCCCATCACACGTGGCCAGCATTCGTACAATGCAAACCGTGCTGTAACAGGGAATGTTATAAAACAACCCATTGGCTTCCTGAAGCGACAACCTGGGGAAGGTCAGGGAGCGGTTTGCCCAGTGCTTGATGGGCTGCTGCATCCTCCATAACATTGGCATCCTGAGGAAAGGTCTGTCCTTTGCCACCAAGGTTTCAAGGACCATCTCGGAAGAAGGGTGAAAGGAGGGCAGCTCTCACACGGAATCCTACAGTGCAGACGGAGGCTATTCAGCCCATTGAATCTGCACTGACCACAATCCCAGCCAGGCACTATCCCCATAACCCCAATGCATTTACCCTTGCTACTCCCCCGACATTAAGGGACAATTTAGTATGACCAATCCTCCTAACCTGTAATACGTGTGGGCTGTCCGTGAACATACCATCAGACTCCAGGATCACCATTGCTCCTAAGTTCTCCAGCGTATCATCCTTCTCTTGTGGACCAGAAATAAAAGTTCACATGAAACTATTGTTGTATAAACCTGTGATTTTTAACCTCTACTAGCGAATAAAGACACAGTTGAATTTAGATACTTAAATACAATTTCCTTTATCTTGTAGCTACTTAGACAACAGTCAAACCTTGCAATATTTAAACTAAATATTCACTATCCCTTATTTTGTTTAAGGTTGATTTCCACTTGCATATGAAACTTGATCAGGATATTGCCCCATGGATATCAACCTCTCCCTTCTCTCTGGATGCTATCTCTGTGAGCTTCGCTCCCTGGGATGTTCCACACTGCACGTATGTGTTAGCATTCTTGTACCTTAGAAATTCCTTGGCAACCGGCCAATGAATTCATCAGGAACTTGATTGTATCGTTCGATTAGGCCAATCAAATAGAGCCAGCACAGAGGTTCTGGACCGTCCAGACTGAGCCTTAAGTGCATATAACTTACATTCCGATGCCCATGTAAGGAACACTGGCTCCAAACGTGTATAAACCCATCTTTCTGCCAGGGATAAGCTGTGACATCTGACACCTACACCTGACTTTATCTGGCCCACCCGCCATGGGAATCGTAGGGGGCAGGGGGGTGGACTGTGCAAAGGCTCATTGACTCAGGCGGGATTTGCTGGTTTTGGGGCAAGCACGGCTAGAAAATCCCTCCAAGTTTCAGGCCAGCTTGGCCACAGGAAATCCCAGCGTACTTAAAAACAGCTTTGGTCCAGAAATCAGGTTTGCTTGATTGGAGATCTTTCAGCAAATTGAAAGTTAAATCTCTGCAGGCCATTCAGCCGCACAACTTTCCACACCAACTTTATCCAACAACATATCCAATAGTCCATACAATGCTCAGCTAATTACCCTAGTGGGTTCTCTTGGTGCCCGTCCTGAAGGTGTCTTTGCCTAATGCTCCTACACAGTGTTATCCCCATGCCTGCAGCATGACTGGTAGAATGTTAATGACTCAGGCTACCCGTGGGAAACTCTGAGCTTTGAGAACCCAGCTTCAGACAGTACTAGATGGCCACAGTCTGAGCAACCTGGCAGATTGACAATGGTGGCAGGATGTATATTGTCACCCTGAGAGAAAATAACAGGTATGTGTGCCACAGACAGACTGACGTTTCAAGTCTGGATGACCTTTCGTCAAAGCTTTGACAAAGGGTCATCCAGACTTGAAACATCAGCTCTTCTCTCTCCTTACAAATGCTGCCAGATTTGCAGAGATTTTTTCAGTGTTTTCTCTTTTGATTCCCTTGGGTAGCACCTCCGCAATCCTAATTACCTGTTAATTAGGATTAATTGATCCTAATCAACTGGACTGAGTCATAGAATCCCTACAGTGCAGAAGAGGCCATTCAGCCCATCAAGCCTGCACAGGCAACAATCCCACCCAAACCCTATCTCTGTAATCCCACATATTTACCCTGCTAATCCCCTGTCACTAAGGGGCAAATTAGCATGGCCAATCAACCTAACCTCGAAGTTTAAAGTTGAAGTTTTAAAGTTTATTTATTAGCGTCACAAGTAGGTTTACATTAACACTGCAGTGAAGTTACAGTGAAAACCCCTTAGTCGCCATACTCCTGCATCCGTTCGGGTTTAGCATGGCCAATACACCTAACCTGCGCATCTTTGGACTGTGGGAGGAAACTAGAACAACTGGAGGAAACCCACTCAGACACTTGGAGAACGTTCAAACTGCACACAGTCATCCGAGGCCAGAGACAAACCTGGATCCCTGGTGCTTGAGGCAGCAATGCTAATCACTGTGCCACCATACTCTGAGGTGCTGCTTTTGTGTGCTGTTATCTGCAGCCATGAGATCTGTAGTGTGGGCTTTCATGGCAACAAGCAGAGAATTCATGATCCTCCATCTGAACTTCCACAACAGTATTTAGACAGGCTGCAGTGGAAGCTGAGACAGTGGCTGCTGCATCACAGCTCAATCCACAAGGCTCCTTATGGAGTTGGCCACATTGGAAAGACTGAGCTTCAGAATCTGCTCAATGTCCTGTGCCAAATTGGAGCCAAACTCCTGCATGCTCCTTGCCAGTGCCTTCAGGCTCTCTGGCAGGTTTGCCAGTGAGCCAAGCATTTTCCCACGGGCCATCACATCACAGTCCTCATCTGAGTCACCACATGCAGGTTCCAACTCTATACTTCCCTCTGAGGTACGCACGGTGCCAGTGTATGTGGGCGCTGGTGTCAAATCAAAGTGACGCTGTTGCTTCGTCAAAAATCATCCCCCTCACTTCACCTTTTAAGCCAGTAGTCAGCGTGAAGGCTGCATAGTTCCAATGGGGGACAGAATGACTGTGCAATGTGATCCCCATGCCTGAATTTGGGGGATATCTAATTGAGTCCCTTTCTATATCACAGTGTGACAGTGTGGGAGAGATATAAAAGCTGTCATTGTCCTCAAACAACTGAACTCTGTAGAGTCTCTCTCTCTCTTTATTGATCCGCTCGTGAAATCCGTTCAGGCTGAAGCAAATAGAACCTACTTTATTTTCAGCAATTGGGAAGAGAGCTAACTGAAATTTGTTCATGCATCAATCTATTTTCATAGCCTGACCCACAGCACGTTTTATAGACCCCCATCATGGAACTGTAAGAGATGCTCCTTATAAATACTCCATACCGTCTAGTATGGCCAGCCGTCTAACCTGTCGTTGCAGACAGCTGAAAGTAACTACAGTACTGGTGGAAATGGATGTGATCTATTTCAGATTATTTATAAAATAACGCAACAGGCGAAATTGTGTTGAAATAGGACACAAATGACATAGTTTAAATTAGACAGGCCAATCACAGAGCCACTAACAAATCCCTTAGGGCAGCCACTATGTGACTGACATCAGCAGTTGCCTAGTGCTGTTCTCCATGGGTTAAGATCTGGAAAAGTATTTTTCATCACTCCCACTGCGACCTTAACATGACAGCAGTTTTCCCGTTGCTGTAACGCAGTGTGTTTACTGAAGCACTATGTCACATGTTAATGAATTAAAACATTATGTATATGGGTGGCACAGTGGTTAGCACTGCTGCCTCATAGTGCCAGAGACCCAGGTTCAATTCCAGCCTTGGGCAACTGTCTGTGCAGAATCTACACATTTTCCCTGTGTTCATGTGGGTTCCTTCTGGGTGCACCGGTTTCCCCTCTCAACCCAAAGATGTAGGGGTTCGGTGGTTTGGTCTTGCTCAATTACCCCTTAGTGTTAGGGGGATTGGCAGGGTAAATACGTGAGGTTACAGGGATAAGGCCTGGGTGGGATTGTTGTCGGTGCAGGCTTGATGGGCCGAATGGCCTCCGTTCTCTTCTATTGTATATCTATTACAGTCCTCAGAGATAATATTTATGATAGCAGTTACCTCTTCATTAAGCTTTGCAAAAGATACAACTAGTTTCCCAATCAAAACTGTTTTCCTTGTTATTTAGGTTAAATTGCTTTCCTTGTTCCCACAGTAAATTTGTACTTCTTGCCAGATCACAACTGGACAGTTAGGCAGCTGAGGACTGGCCCTGTTATGATCACTGACTTTCTATGGGGTTGAACTGGAGCTTTGTCAGTTCACTTGGTAATCATCCTGTGTAACAAGTTAAGTTAGCCAATTTCCATTTCCCATTGCTTGGAAAGCCACCACCTTCCTTCACGTGGCTTCCTGAAGTGAATGGAATTTGAAGGAATTGATTCTATTTGGCTGGTAAAGATTAACAAGCGACGGGCCCGAGAGTTCCTTAAGTGAACCCAACGCAGACCGAGATAGAGGTCGTTGTGACTGAATTGTCATTTTGGAGACATTTCGTCCAGGGTACAATGTGAAATTGTGTGGCAGTATACAGCCATGAACCTTTGCTCCAGCAGCAAAACCAGCCGGTCATTCATGGTTGCTGCTGCTTATCTGGATGTAGCAGTCAGTTTAATTCAGTTGGCTGAGTAGCTGGTTTGTGATGCAGAGTGATATCAACTGTGTGGGTTCAATTCCTGTGCAGGCTGAGGTTATTCATGAAGGCCCCACCTTCTCATCCTCGCCTCTTGCCTGAGGTGTGCTGATCTTCAGGTTCAAATCACCACCAGTCAGCTCTCCCCCTCAGAGGGCTTGTTATCAAGAACCAGCAGCTTGTTATAAAGAACCCTTCAAGCTATCCTATCACTAAAAAGGCCACATCTGTCTGTGGATCCCACCAGCTACATCCCTGTAACCCACAGTAAAGGCAGTTTAGCATAGCTGACTCACCTAATCTCAAATCTTTGGTGTGTGGGAGGAACTAGAGCACCCGGAGGAAATCCAAGCAGATATGCGGAGAACATGCAAACTCCACACAGTCACCCAAGGCCAGAATTGAACCGGGTCCCAGGTGTTGTGACGCAGCAATGCTAACCGCTGTGCCATCTCACTGTCCTTAATTCCTACTATTTCTTTCTCTATTCTTTCATGGGGTCCGTGTATCGCTGGCTGGGCCAGCATTTGTTGCCCATTCTTGAACTTGCTAGGCCATGGCAGAGGGGCAGTTAGGTGTCAACCACATTGCTGTGTGTCTGGGAGTTATATGTATGCCAGATCAGGTAAAGGACATTGGTGAACCAGACGGGTTTTCCTCATTTATCTCATTTGTTTTCTTTTTTTTTGTTTGTGTTCCGCGCCGTATGACCTGGTGCTTAACCAAGGCTTCTAATGAAATAAAGAGAACAAATATATTCAAGTGGCTTGCTGGCATCTATTTTCAGTGTTCTCACTTAGCTGTCGGCACAGTATTTAGCACTGCTGCCTCACAGCACTGGATTCCCAGCTTGGGTCACTATGCAGTGTCTGCATGTTCTCCCCATATCTGCGTGGGTTTCCTCCGAGTGCTCCGGTTTCCTCCCAAAGTCTGAAAGACGTGCTGTTGGTGCATTGGCCATGCTAAATTCTCCCTGTGTACCCGAACAGGTGACTAGAGGATTTTCACAGTAACTTCATTGCAGTATTAATGGAAGCCTACTTGTGACACTAATAAATAAACTTAAACTTGTATATATAGATATATAAAACCTTGCAGCATAAATTGCATTCTGATTTTCAAAATATGGATGTGTTTCTCTTGTTCAACTTTGCACCAAAGCTTACAGTTCCAATTTGACGGCCTTTTGGAATGAAACAGCAGAAAATAGTAAACTCTGAATCAAAAGAAAATGTGCGGTATATCTTGTCTTGTTGATCAATGCAGTTATCTGTAGGGTTGTTGCTGCCTTTGTTTTATTCCATCAGTAACTGGGCAAGCTGTGCCATGAGGAAGCAACAGCCTGCAGTGTGATTAATGTGCTTGGTGTCTACCTATGCTTGCAATAGAAATTGCTTTTTTTCTAAAAATATCCACTGAATCCTTACCACAATAGGTGTGGTCGGCTTCCATTAAAAGTAAGACGTGCCTCGGATTGAGTGCTTTGATTATTTATCTTTCTTTTAATTTAGAGAGCCATTTACTAGTTTTGCTACTTTGGCAATAATCTGGGGAAAACAGTTTACCTCTCCAATATAGAACCTACCTGCTCTTTATTCCATTGAATTCCTACATCACGCACAAATTAGCTGCCCCATTCTCTACATTACACCAGTGACTACAATTCGAATGTGCTTCAGTGGCTGTAACGCACTTTGGGACAGCCTGTGATTGGGAAGGTTGCAAGGCCTTTCCCATAGGAATCACTGGGTCAGGATATAGAAGGAATCCTGACTCATGTCTTTAGACAGCCAATTGAGATTCTCTAATTGTGCACCATGCAGGCTAACTGAACTGCGACCAAGGATTCAACCTCATACCTTCTCACTAAAATAATTTATATTTGTTTCTTAATCATTTGACGATCTCATAGAATTCCTACAGTGCAGAAGGAGGCCATTCAGCCCATCAAGTGTGCACTGACTGTCTGAAAAAGCATCTTTTCCAAGCCCAATCCAACACCCCCATGCCCATCACTGCACGTCTATCCCGCTAATTCACCGAACCTACAAATCTTTGGACACTAGTGAGGCAATTTACCATGACTAATCCACCTAACCTACACATCTTGGGACACTGGACAATTTATCATGGCCAATCCACCTAACCTGTACATCTTTTGGACTGTGGAAGGATACCGGAGCACCCGGAGGAAACCCACGCAGACACGGGGAGAACTTGCAGATTCCACACAGACAGTGATCCGAGGCTGGAATTAAACCCATGGCACTGTGAGGCAGCAGTGCTAACCACTGGGCATTCTGCCATATCTGTCAGGTATTTTGTTTTTAATGTGGTCACTGATTCATTATTTTATTAGAAAAGCTGTCTGTTTGCTTTAAGCTACAGAAAGAACAAAAAATGCAAAATGCTGGAAATCTTATTGAAGTACAAATCTAATAAAACATTATATGAGACATTGTGTGAAATACTGTGAGCGAATTTGAGCCCACAATCCCCATCTGTAGGAAATGCAGGGCGTGCTCAAAATCTGGATAGACTCGCAAAACGGGATTTGTGCTGGTGAATTTCCAAGTTCAGATCTTCCTGTCCCCTCGCCAGTGGAGAAGCATGAAACATGCCAAGCGATCCCAGGAAGCTCATTTTGACACAATAGCATGTCATTAGTGTGCACTCTCTCCAGGACATCTCCCACCCCCCACTGGATAATCAGTGGGCTCTGGTGTGACGTCATGCTGGCACCATTTACAACAAGCATACATGAGTGTGCGCCTGAAATTCCGAGGGGGATTTTGGAAGTGAGTACTCAGGCAGCCAACACTCTTTGGGGTGTTCACTGCTCAGGGGGCATCAGAGAGGAGGTGGGGTCACAGATAAGTGCAACTTGGGGCTGGGGGTCCCAGAATAGCCATATTGAGGGGAGGGGTCAAGGGGGGGGTCACTTACAGACCATACATTCCCTTCATGTCAGGGTATCCCTTGCTTTTAAGGCTGGTTTCCCATGTCCTCCTTCCTGGATTCTTATCCACAAACCAGCTAAGGCAGTGCCCTTCCTTAGTGGGGGTTGGCAAGAGGGTGGGAGGGCTTGAAAACAAGAGGCTTAGTCCTGGGGGTGACAGTGAGTCACCCGAGTGGGGTTCCATGAGAGATTGAGCTGTCAGGGCAGAGTGGTGGATTCAGGAATGGGCTGCGTTTCCTCTCATGTGGCCTGAAGGGCCTCTCACATAGGGGAGGATGACTGCAGTGTGATTGGAAACCTGCACTCGTGTAACAGTATGGGAGGCGCTACCTGGAAGGCCAAACCAATAGTCATGGGGGCTTTGGGAAATCTAAGTTTCAGGAAAGCTGCTGTGAAAGTTCTTCCTTTTTAATGGGGATAAAAATGTAGGTTCTCGGAATTGCAAATTGGAAGGTGAGTGAGTTCAATAAATTTTTAAATTGGAATTTGTAGTTAAATATCTAAATAACTAATTTTCCTTCTGCCACTGAATTGAAAATGTTTTTAATTTAACTGTCTATAATTTATATGTTAAAGTTAAATATGAAAACAGCATTGGACTTTTATTGAGTTTTTTCTCTCGAAATCTAGCATCTCTATTTCAAATCTAGATTTAGAAAGAAAAAAACTCAATAAAAGTCCAATGCTGTTTTCATATTTAACTTTAACATATAAATTATAGACAGTTAAATTAAAAGCATTTTCAATTCAGTGGCAGAAGGAAAATTAGTTATTTAGATATTTAACTACAAATTCCAATTTAAAAAGTTATTGAACTCACTCACCTTCCAATTTGCAATTCCGAGAACCTACATTTTTATCCCCATTAAAAAGGAAGAACTTTCACAGCAGCTTTCCTGAAACTTAGATTTCCCAAAGCCCCCATGACTATTGGTTTGGGCCTTCCAGGTAGGAAAAAATAGATATTATTGAATTCATCTCTGATATTAAGCAAATGGTTCTGAATGAAGGATATAGAATGCTGGTATTTAAATACAAGCAGTGTTACAATACCTGTAGAGACTGATCAGTTAGAAAAAACTGAACTTAAGAGTTGATAACTGAAAGGATGAGAAAACAAGAGTTTTAACACTTTTACTGTAATAAACTGCAGCAGACTAAAAACATTTCTGACTGAACACTACTTTTGTCAGCGACATTAACCTGCAAAACAGAAGTTACCCCTTTGACTTTTAACACAATTGACCGGAAACTGAACAAGGCTAGTCATTTAAATACTATGGATATAGGTGCAGGTCAAAGGCCAGGAGCCCTGTGGTGAGTAATCCACTTTGGTTTGGTTTATTATTGTTACATGTATTGGGATACGGTGAAAAGTATTGCTTCTTGCATGCTATACAGACAAAATAGAGTACGTGGAGTACATAGGGGAGAAGGAAAGAAGAGGGTGCAGAATGTAGTGTTTACAGTCATAGCTAGGGTGTAGAGAAAGATCAGCTTAATATGTGGTTGGTCCATTCAGAAGTCTGATGGCAGCCAGGCAGAAGCTGTTCATGAGTCGGCTGGTATGTGATCTCAGACTTTTGTATCTTTTTCTCAACGGAAGAAGGCAGAAGAGGTGTCTGGGATGTGTGGCGTCTTTGACTACACTGGCTGCTTTTCCGAGGCAGCAGGAAGTGTAGATGGAGTCAACGGAGGCTGGTTGGCCTGTTGGACAGGACTGCGATCACAACCCTTTGTAGTTTCTTGCGGTCTTGGACGGACTGGTAGCCATACCAAGCTGTGATAGATCCAGAAAGGATGCTTGCTATGGTGCATCTATAAAAATTGGTGAGAGTTGTAGCAGACATGCCAAATTCCCTTAGCCTTCTGAGAACATAGAGGCATTGGTGGGCTTAATCATAGCATCGGTGTGGAAGGACCAGAACAGGTTGTTGTTGATCTGGAGACTTAGAAACTTGAAGGTCTCAATCATTTCCACTTCATTACCATTGATGTAGACAGGGGCACGTCCTCCACTTCCTGATTCTCCAGTGCATTGCCCCACTGCTTGTTCTTGGGTGGGGGTGGGGAATTCCCCCTATCTGTACCCGGGGGGTAGGGGAGGTGTTGCTAGTGTCTGTGGGATTGGGAGGGGTTCCTGTATCAGAGGGGGGCGGATTGCCTCAATGTTGTAGCGAAGGGGTTCCCCATTTTCTCAAGTTTAAGATTTTGCATAAGATCACATATCCAATTAGTAAAAGAAGGTGGTGCAGACTGCTTCCAGTTTAATAGAGTCATGGGTCTAGCCAATAATGTGAATGCAATAGCATGAATTTTTGTAATTGGGATGGCATTTACTTGTTTTATAATGGGAGAAGGTTCAATGTTAACTGATCAAAATGTGAGAATGAAAATCTTTTTCCAGAACAGGACCAATTTAGTGTTATGAATTAGAAAGACTGTGGTGGAATAGTTTTTTTTAAATCACAAATTGGATCAAAATTTGGGTACATCTTAAATAATTTGGCTTTGGATAGGGTTGGAAACAATGTAGTGTTTTAAATTGTTGCAACCCATGTCCAATACAGTTAGATGAGGAATGTACTCGAGAGAGAATTGACTCCTAGTTGTCCTCTGATTTCTCTGAATCAAGACCTTGCCTGCAGCCTGGCAACTTTTAACCCCAAGAGCTGTCTTTCCTGATGAGAATTTTTCCTGGCGATTCTCCCTCCAAGTGTGAACCACCCAAATCTTCCAGCCTGTTTCAAATTCTCGTTTGCCTCATTGCCTCTTTCTGACCTGCAGTCGTTGAAGAGCCTGCAGCACCTTCCTGGCCTTCCGCTGGAGGAGAGGTGTGGGTTCAGATGGATCTCTGGTTGGGGGGGCAGGTGGTGGAGATTCTCCCAAGTCCTGCCTCCCAGGGAGAGGCTAATGCATTTAAATTGTTGGGCCACCTGATTGGGACGCGGAAAATCAGATGTCAGTAAAGGTGCGATCTGCTCGGATTCGGGTGCAGATTGTGTTACAGGCCCAACGCCTGAATTTACCGTGATTTCGCACCCATTTTCGGGCGCGAAGTTTTGGTAAAATTGGGCCCAATGAGTCTAATCACTGTAAACACAGATGCTCCTGCCTATGTCTCCACATTTGAGTAACTTGCACCATCTTTCGAGCTTCTAATTTTTAACAACTATATTACTCAGGCCTGTTGTCAAACTTCAACACGTTACAATGCCCCTTTTGTTTTAGTTTAAATTAAGGACACAGCCCTGAAACGTAACAATAAACTTCCTATTTGTAACGTTAATCAGAAGGCTGTGATCCATAGTGGCAACAATGAAGAGCGTTCAAATGGTTAAATGGTTCTCAAGTGTTGGTGTTTATATTATTTCCTATCATGTCATTCCAAACTGAACAAAATAGACATTGTTTTCTGATCTTATGCTGTGAGATTACATTAGAAATTGGACACACACTGCTTACAATTTTTCTATCAATAGATTAATGGTGAGAACATTGTGGACTGGCTGTACAAAATTGGAAAATCAACCAATGACTTGTATCACAAAATGTGCTTTATCTATGTACCGGTTTAGCAGCAAGAATTTACTGTAAAATATCTCCATCGGTAGTGGATTAGTTCAGATCCAAGTTCCCAGACACAAGATAATCAAAAGGCAAACTCATCACAAGCTGCAGATATTACTATATTATTGAGTGATAATTCAGAACATGACAGTGATGGCATTTTGTAAATAAAAAATCAAGAATCATAGTTCCTTTATTTCATTTTCCTTGTTACTTGAGTCTCTAGTGGCCTCATATCACCCAGTTCTCTGGGAACTAGCTTAAAGTTTATTTTATTAGTCACAAGTAGGCCTACATCAACACTGCAACGAAGTTATTGTGAACTATGTGTGAGCATGTAGAATGTTTCTCATTTTGACTTGTCCTTTCACGACATATGTGGGTTAGATTGATTGGCCATGCTAAGTTTCTCCTTAATTGGGATTAGCTGGGTAAATACATGGGGTTAAGTGGATTGTTCTTGGTGTAGGTTTGATTGGCCGAATGGTCTCTCTCTGTATTACAGGGATTCTTTGAACAATATGGCTGAGATTGGTAACTGAGCTACATTGAGGATCGAACTTTTATATTCAGGCTGTATTCCCATTCCTAGTTGTTTCCTTCCTGTATCCTTTGCAAGCTAATTCAAATCTCAGAGGGTCCAAAGAATCAAGACTCCAACTTATGAACTCTGGTTTGAACTCAAGTCTACAATAACTTGAGTGAGTTGGCAATGGTTTCAATTACGTGCACACAATTGCCGTTGCTGTTACTTTGACAGAGCGCAGATTGTTTTAGACCAATGGTGATTGTGAGAATATTGCAATTTTTATTGCTGCTGCTGGGTGGGAATATGGCAGTGGTGTTCACCAAACTGCAACACCCCGCTTCCTGCCAAGTTCCCGCTCCCAATTTGCTCACTGCCAATTTTGCCAGGTCCTGGTAGTAGGTGGCCAGAGTAACCACCTCATTTGGATGGTTGCCTCCTTGAAGTATGAAATCCAGGATCCTAAAACATATCCAGGATCTTGATGGGTATCCCACCACAAGCTGTCGACTAAAATAGTGACTTCACCGTTTTTTTAATGGCTTTTGTGGAGTCAGAATGAATCTGAATGTTCATTCCAGCCATACAGGACTTTTCCTAACAACTTCTGTTCCTCACTACTCCGATCTCTCGATTATTCCACACAAACCTTCAGCCCAGCAGGAAACTACCCCCTTGACTGGTGAACTGCAGCTGCCGGTCAGATGGGAACATGCTGAGGAAATCCGACACATCCGCTACGACTCTCATCAACTTTTACAGATGCACCATAGAAAGATTCCTTTCTGGATGTATCACAGTTTGATATGGCTCCTGCTCTGCCCAAGACTGCAAAAAACTAGAAAGGGTTGTGAACTTAGCTCGATCCATCACGCAAAGCAGTCTCTCATCCATTGACTCTGTCTACACTTGCTGCTTTGGAAAAGCAGCCAGCATAATCAAGGACCCAACGCACCCCGGAGATTCTCTCTTCCACCTTCTTCTGTTGGGAAAAAGATACAAAAGTCTGAGGTCACACACCAACCGACACGAGAACAGTTTCTTCCCTGCTGCCGTCAGACTTTTGAATGGTCCTATCACATAGCAAGCTACTTACCAATGGATAACTGCAACACTATATTCTCCTTTCCTCCTTCCCTATGTGCTCTATGAACGGTATGCTTTGTCTGTATAGCGCGTAAGAAACAGTACTGTTCAATGTATACTAATACATGTGATACGAATAATTCGATTCAATTCAATTAAATCGCGAAACATGGCTGGGCTCCGGTGCATGTGGCTGGGCTCGGGTGCACGTGGCTGGACTGCATTCTGGTAATGCTCCATGCAACATTGAGTGTCAGGGGAAATCTGCCGTATTAACTCCCAACAGGCCAGCCTCAATTCACCCGAGTCAGTGATTCTCATTCGAGCTCCAGAAAATTCAGTGAGCTCATAGGAAGTGTCCCGGTGCTATGTTCTAAATTCCTCGCTGACCACTGAATTGAAATGCCTTTTGTGATTTCATTAGTGATGCAAAACTAACATTGTGATGTGCTGCCAGGTCACAAGAGCAGAGTCACAATACTGGCCTTTGTTGCCAGATGAATAATTTGCACCCTTGCAATTTGAACAGGTGAAAAAAGCTGAGGAATGGAGGAAGTTAGAACAAAAACCCATCCTGGTGTGAAATTCAACATAGACGAAATTCGGCATGTGGATCCAACGTCACAGGAAGAGCTGCCAGCCACCGACAGATTCCTTGATATCAAGCAAATGAGAAAACCAAAGAAATCTGATACGAATCTGTATCAGTGGTTTCATATTTCACAAGTACCTGCTGCAAAGCAAAAATATGATCAGACGGATTACTCCGTTAAATCAAAGGAAGAGATGTCTTCGATGAGCGATGTTCAAATGCAGATATTGAAGTATGAGGACCCCAGGTATACATCTGCTGAACCTGATTACAAATGCACGGCCATTATACTGGCTGAAGGGTCACAGAACAATGCAGATGCTGCGCCCAATAACTTGGAACCCGAAGATCCTTACCATTACACGTTAAATGGTCAAGGACGAGCAGATCAAGGGGTGAGGAAGTTTGAACCAAGAACATTCCCTGAGCCAGATAGAATCGAATCGTGTAGATCGTTGCCACAGACCGTTCTTTGGCTGGTCAATCCACTTGTAGCAGATTCAAAGTACACAAGTCAATTGGACAATGAGACCACGTGTTATCCCAAAAATGAAGTCACGGACAGCATTTTCAAAGATGCAAAAGACAATACTTTCCTATCCATTTCTGGTTATATTTTTGGACCCAGTTCCGGAGATTCAAAAGAAAAAGGGAAGGATTTTATCAAAAGAAGGAATATTTATGCGACAGAGAAAGATTCTAGAGATTCCCCTGAGTTATCTCTCATGCAGGAGCAGTTGCACCAACTCGTTGCACCCACTGCAGAGAATTTAAACTTGACAGCCGAACCCCATTGGAAGAAGCTAGCAGATCCTCAATCTGAAGCCGTGGATGGCGGAGAGTGTCAAACGGATTTTGCTGAATTAGATTTGAGGAGGCCTGAGTTGCTGGCACAATCTCAGCCAGTGTCTGGAGATTCCTCCCTTTGCGAAACTGCCGAGCGGGAATTTGGTCAAAGTGACGTGCAAAACGTGTTAAACCAGCAGGGGTTCAATGGCGTGACCTGTTCACCTCGTACTGGCAATGCTGAGACTGAGAATGTGCAGGAACAGAATGGAGTGACAGAGTGTAATGCAGCTGAAGAATTAAGAATGGAAAGTTTAGTGATAAAGAATAATAGTAAGAAAGAAAGCTCTTCTGCTGAAGTGCAATTTTTGGGAAATAATGTTGCTCAAAGAGAAGGGGCCAGGAAAGTTACTCAGGCAAGTGACGCAAGTTCTAATCACTTAGCAAAATTAACCATTTCTGCTCAAATAGCCAAGCCAGCTGAGATGCCTGCTAAGATTCAATCTCTGGAAGACAGTCTGAGAAGTCAAGCCTGCCTTGAGACAAAGCCAGGAATTGAGGTAAAGATATTGCACATCCAGAGAGAAAAGCCCGCAGCCAGTGATAAGAAAACGGAGGCCAACAATCCAGCCGAACAAACCACAACCCTGACATCTCATTTCCACCCGGCGAGAGAGAGAATGAGAAAGGATTCACAGGGTGAAATGAATTTGCTGGCCAGCGAGAAGCAGCTTCTGAAAGAGTTTGCCAACAACCCAGTGAGGAGAGCTGCGGCGTTTAACTATTGCCGGCAAAAGCGGTCACCGTCCAGCGTCGACAGAGGACGGAAGGCCCCGCAACAGGGAAGTGCGTCGGCTGAAGTATTCAGCGGGCTGAAAAGAATACTGGAGAAAAAGCTGGATCTTAATTACGCCGTCCTCGTGTGGAAGGACTATTACGAGAGGAAACGAAGGCGGGAGGTGGAAATAAAGGAAAAGCTTCTGCGAAAGCAAACCGCTTTGGCCCTGGCACTGGAGCAGGATTCAAGTGACAGGTGCCAAGATTCATGTGACACAACTCCAGCCGATGTCCCGGAGAGGAAATCCACAGCCGCCAAATATGGTGTGTCGATTCAAGTAAAGAGTTCCCCTCTCCATCCTCGAAAGGTGGTCAAATGCAGTGCAAAATATCCAACTTGCCATGATGGAATAGCACCTCACTTACCCAGAGAAAAAGATTCCACCACGATCGAGATAGATGTCCGAGGTGAGGATGACTCAACTGACAAGATTGAGTTTGATTTCTCCCCAGACACACAGATTTTGAAGACAAAGGGGTCTGGAAATTCACTGTTATCCTCAAATTGCTTCACTTCTGAAGACAGCAACGAGAATCGCTGTTCTTCAGCTGATTCAGTCGGCTCGGATATATCCCTGGATTTTTACACATCGCTGCATAAAGCATCTCAGGATGCGAGTAAATGTTCAGCTAACAAAGCGGTGAGGCAGGTCACGTCTGGATACAGACTTTCTCGTGGAGACATGCAACATTCCCACTGTAGTACAAGGAAAACAAGTCCTGGGGAGTTCTCTAGAGTACCGTATGAAGAAGATTGCGGGCGAGAGAACTATGGCAGCAGAGCGTTTGGTAAAATAAGCACTCGTTCTTCCAAGCCAGTAGAAGAACGATTGCCATTCGGAAGGCATGATAATGAAACATTAAGAGTGGGCAGGAAGTTACATAGATCTGCCGTCACATCTTACGGCAAAGCCAATCCAGACCCCGATGACTCCAAGTGGGCAAGAAAAGAAAGATCAGTTAACCGAATGGCTGAGGAAGTGCCACGCCGCACCAGGTCTGGAAGCAAATCTAGAGATGATTCTGTTGGCTTCAGAAGGACAAGAAGGCACACATCCCCGGATTACAAACCGTATGCTGGAATGGAAGATTGTAAGCCGGCTAAAGAAGTTAGTTCCTTCAACGTGACGAGACCCCGTCCTTCCAGAAAGAAGATCACTGGGCTGGTGGATTTCAGAAAATCAAACAGTGGAGTGGTTGAAGATATCAGGCACAAAGTCAAATCTTCTGGGCTTTGTCTACAGTAGAGAAACAAAAGGGGATTAGAGGAGAGGGGGGTGTGGTGGGTAAGGGTGCAGACAGGTGATTGGGAGGGAGTGGCGTGAAGAAAACAGTGCCCCTAAAAATTGAACAAGCGATTGTTAGATATCCAAGAACAAAAGAAGACAAAAAGAATATATAAACGATTGGAAAATGATCGAAATGAAAAGTTCAGAACATAATAACTTTTATTACTATCACAAAATGATTCAGGAGGGAGGGAGAAAATACCCAGTTTTCTTTTAAGAGGAGGAATTATGAGTTAATATGTTTTGACATTTAGGCACAAATATTATTGTACAATGGGTTTCATTAAAGCTGAGAGTCTGCAGTAAAGTGTTTCACAAATACATAGTGTAACAATATTTATCTTCTATGTAATAAACTTGAGAACACTTAATTTGAAAGTGGTAACTCTGGAACTGATCTTTAAATTTGACATTGTCACATAATAGAGATTGCAAAATTGCCAAAGTGGAGTGATCTTTCCATCCATGATATTTAGGGTTATTTTGTTAGTAATTAACTTGGTAATTACTCATATCCAAACTCCCAATTGTTAAACTGACATTTTCTTTTCTCTGAAGTAAATTTCTATCTTTCAGCAGCTTATTTTAACTGTTAGAATGTCGTTTCCTACGACTTGCCACACCTAACTGATATAGCCCTTTGGAGATGCCATATTGATACATTAGCTTAACAAGTAAAATGGTTACAGCATTGGATTTATTATGTGAATCGGCACCAGAGGAAAAGGCTGTGACTGAAATTTATTTATTCGTGTCACAAGTGGGCTTACATTAACACTGCAATAAAGATACTGTGAAAATCCTCTCGTCGTCACACTCCGGTCCCTGTTCAGATACATTGAGGGAGAATTTAGCATGGCCTTAATCAGCATGTCTTTCAGACTGTGGGAGGAAACTGGAGCATCTGGAGGAAACCCATGCAGACACAGGAAGAACGTGCAGACTCCACACAGATATTGACCCAAGCCAGGAATTGAGCTCGCGTCCCTGGCGCTGTGAGGCAACAGTGCTAACCACTGTGCCTCCGTGCCGCCCAAGTAATCTGTTGACGAGTATTTAAATGTCCATGACATTTTTGATATTAATAAACAATGGAGCTCTGTACCTCTTAACATTTAAAAAAGGAAGATAATCATGCCGCCCACCTAATTTTAACTCTGAAGTTTATATGTGTATTTATAAATTCATTACCAGAAGGAAACCATGCAATCCACAAGAGTTGTGCGAGTTTAAAAGGAATTCTCTCTCTATCCTTAGCTTCCACGTCAGTGTGATTGCTGTTTGCTGTATTTTTGGAACAGATAAGAATATTGCTGTCATAAGATTGGGCAGAATTTTCCAGCCCTTCCTGATGGTGGGATCTTCTGGTCCCATTGCGAGTGACCCCCTGCGGCAAGTTCCCCAGCGACGGAGGGTGCGGGTCGCACAAAATAGAAGACATCAGCGGGGCTGGAAGATCCTGCCATTAAGCGATGGTGAGGTCACCTCTGCTGCCGGAAAATATGCTGTGGGTGGGGGTGGGGTGCAGGAGGTGGGATGGGTGGCAGGGGGAGTGCAGGAGGTGGGAGAGGTGGGGGAGCCAGAAGGGATGGTGGGAGAGTGGAGATTCCTGCCCATTGTCTCTGCAAAGTAGAGAATGCTTGTATGGTGATATGACCTAATAAATTGAATGAAATCCCTGTACATATCACTGCCTCTCACTCTTTCAGAAACACACATTAATAGATGAAGTTTCGACCTCAGCTGCATGAGACAAGCCAGACCAATAAATTAGCCACTTGAGCTGAAAGAGATCAGCAGTGTATCAGCAAAATCAATATCTGTTGACTAAATGCCATTAGTAAATATCTTCTCCAGTCTTTGAACATTAGCCAATTACTTCACTGATTATTCAATTACAGAAGTTTATCAAGGCAGTATATAAAGATGAGATTAGTAGCTCCATTTTCTAAACAGACTTGTTGAAAGAAGTTTAGGAAATTTGACTAATTAAATGAATCTGCCTTTTTCTTCTTATCCTTAACAACAAATTCTCATCGGAAGCCACTGCAGTAAAGACAGAGGACCCGTGAGAAATCTCCTTGGTGACTGAGAACATGCAAAGACTTGTGCAGGAGTAGCGACAGCTCACAGATTTAAACAAACATTTTGGGTGCTGAACCTGGCTGGGCACAGCTCCGCAGTTGGAGAGAGTTGCTTGTGAGATTTTGCAAGTGGCGGTCTGTGCAGAATGTTCCTCTTGATGATAACATTGAACATTAACTAAGGCAGCTCCTTCCCGGCCTCCCAGTGTCAGCGAGGGTTAGCTCGGGGGGCTCCGGTTTCCTCCCACTGTCCAAAACTGTGACGGTTAGGCAGATTGGCCATAGTAAATTGTTCCTTAATGTCTCAAGATGTGTAGATTAGGGGGATTAGCGGGGAAAATATGGGGTTTATTGGAGTAAGATGATCTTTTGAAGCGTTGGTGCAAACTTGATAGGCAGGATAGCCACCTCCTGCACTGTTGGGTTTCTGTGATACCTGGCATGGAGCAGGACTTCAACCTCAAAGGGAGCACTTATGAGAGATGAGGTACTGTACTATTGCCCCAATTCCATCGCCAAGTTCACTTCACGCTCAGTTTCCTGCTGTGGAATGCATAATTGCTTAATTTGGCCTATGTTTCATTTTGATTTGATTTGATTTATTATTGTAAGATGTATTGGGATAAAGTGAAAGGTGTTGTTTCTTGCATGCGATATAGACAAAACCTTTGTTCATAGAGTATGTAGGGGAGAAGGAAGGGAGAAGGTGCAGAATATAGTGTTGCAGGTACAGATAGGGTGAAGAGAAAGATCAGCTTAGTTTATGATAGGTCCATTCAAAAGTTTGATGGCAGCAGGGAAGAAGCTGTTCTTGAGTCAGTTGGTACGTGTTCTCAGACTTTTGTACATTTTTCCTGACAGAAGAAGGTGGAAGAGAGAATGTCCGGGGTGCATGGGGTCCTTGATTATGCTGGCTGCTTTTCCAAGAGCGGGAAGGGTAGACAGAGTCAATGGATGGGAAGCTGGTTTGCGTGATGGGCTGGGCTACGTTCACAACCCTTTATAGTTACTTGCGTTCTTGGTCAGAGCAGTAGCTATACTAAGCTGTGATACATACGGAAAGGATGTTTTTTGTGGTGTATCGGTGACAGTCTTAGCAGACATGCCGAATTTTCTTAGCCTTCTGGGAAAGTAGAGGTATTGTTGGGCCTTACCTATAGCACGACATGGAAAAACCAAGACAGGTTGTTCGTGACCTGGACACCTCGAAACTCAAAGCTCTCGACCATTTCCACTTCGTCCCCGTTGATGTAGACGGGGACATGTTCTCCACTATGTTTCCTGAAGTCGATAATTATCTCTTTTGTTTGACTGTTACTGAGGGAGAGATTATTGCCATCGCATCATTTCACCAGACTCTTTGTCTCTTTCCTGTACTCTGTCTCGTCACTGTTTGAGATCTGACTCACTAGGGTGGTGTCATCAGCAAACTTGAAAATGGAGTTGGAGTGGAATTTGGCCATACAGTTGTAGGTGTATAAGGAGTATAGTCGGGGGCTGAGGACACAGCCTTGTGGAGCACTGGTGTTGAGGATAATTGTGGAGGAGGAGTTGTTGCCTATCCTTACTGATTGCAGTCTGTGGTTCAGGAAGCCTGGCATCTAGTCACAGGGAGAGAAACCAAGCTCTAGGCCATGGAGTTTGGAGAGGAGTTTTGTTGGGATAATGGTGTTGAAGGCTGAGCTGTAGTCAATAAATAGGAGTCTGGCATAAGTGTCCTTTTTATTCAGGTGTTCCAGAGTCTAGTTAAAGGCCAGGTATAACATTGATGAAGCAGCTGAAGATTGTTGGGCCTAGGACACTACCCTGAGGAACTCCTACAGTGATGTCCTGGAACTAAGATGATTGACCTCCAGTAGCCATAACCATCTTCATTTGTGCTAGTTGTGACTCTGACCAGTGGAGAGTTTTCCCCTAATTTATATTGACTCCACTTTTGTGAGAGCTGCTTGATGACGTATTTGATCCATGTTTGAACCAAGGCTGGAATGATATCAGGAAGTGGGTGACCCAGAGGAACCCAGTGAAAAGGTCATGGCTAGGCAGATGCCAATTACTAGCATTGTTGATGACCCTATCTATCACTTTACTGACGATCGAGAGTAGACTGATAGATCAGTAATTGGCCAGGTTGGGTTTTCCTGTTTTTTGTGCACAGGACATATCTGGAAGTGTTCCACAATGCTGGGTAGATGCCACTGTTGGAGCTGTACTAGCACAGCTTGACTAGGATTTGCAGCAGATTCTGGAACATAAGTCTTCAGTACAATTGCTGGAATATTGTCACAGCTCATAGCTTTCGTAGTATCCAGTGCCTTCAGCTGTTTCTTGATATCATGTGGAGTGAACTGAATTGGCTGAAGACTGGCATCAGTGATGCTGGAACCTTTGGAGGAAGCCACAAGATGGATCATCCATTTGGCACTTCAGACTAAAGGTGGTTGCGAATGCTTCTGCCTCCCCTCTTCCATTGATGTGTTGGGCTCCACCATTATTGAGGATGAGGATATTTGTGGATCTTCCTCCTCCACCACCATTTGTAATAGGATGTAGCAGGACTGCAGAGCTTAGATCTGATCGGTTAGTTGTCGGATCGCTTAGCTGTCTTTCAGCCGTTGCTTCTGCTTTTTGGCCTGCAAGCAGCCCTATGTTGTAGAATCATAGAATCAAGAAATCATAGAAACCCTACAGTACAGAAAGAGGCCATTCGGCCCATCGAGTCTGCACCGACCACAATCCCACCCAAGCCCTACGCCCATGTCCCCACACATTTTACCCACTAATCCCTCTAACCTACACATCTCAGGACACCAAGGGGCAAGTTTTAGCATGGCCAATCAACCTAACCTGCACATCTTTGGACTGTAGGAGGAGACCGGAGCACCCGGAAAAAAACTCACGCAGACGTGAGGAGAATGTGCAAACTCCACACAGTGACCCAAGCCGGGAATCGAACCCAGGTCCCTGGAGTTGTGAAGCAGCAGTGCTAACCACTGTGCTACCATTGTAATTTTACCAAATTGACACCTCATTTTTAAGTATGCTTGATATTGACCCTAACATGCCCTCTGCATTTTTTATGGAATCAAATTTAATCCCCTGGTTTGGTGGTAATGTTAGAGTGGGGGATATGGCAGGCCATGAGGTTACAGCTTGTGGTTGAGTACAGTTTGCTGCTGCTGATGGCCCTCAGTGCCTCTTGAATGTCCAGTCTTGAGTTGCTAGACCTGTTCAAAGTCGATCCCATTTAGCATGGTGGCAGTGCCACTCGACACGATGGAGGGTACTGAGAGTGCATTCTGCACCCTTTCCACCCTCAATGCTTCCTCCAAATGATGTTCAACATGGAGGAGTATTGATTCATCAGCTGGCTAGTTGTTTGATTAGTCTGTGATACAGCTCTCTCAGTTTTAGCACAAGCCCCAGATGGGAGAGGATTTTGCAGGGTTGACAGGGCTGAGTTTGCCATTGCTGTTTCCAGTGCCTTGGTCAATGCCGAATGGTTCCTTTTCAACCTTGGAAGTCCTGATGTGCTGACCTCTGTGGGAATTGCTTGAGAAGTTTGAATTTCCCATTCCCCTGCACCCCGGGACACTCATTGAATGTCTCTAACTCTGCATTGGAGTCAGCACCTTTGGACAATTCCATCGTATTTACATGGCTAGTATACATGGCCAGAAAGTATTATACAGGGTAAAACCTAGTCTAACTCCTGGGTAACAACAGACCTGACTCGTCATTGTTTCACTGAACCCCTGACACGGCCCAACCCAATCCAAACCAGCCATCTCCCCACCATTCGCTACCCCAGATCTGTCCTGACTGCTTCCCCTAATTCACTTACTCACTCATCCACCTGCTACCTTGTCCACCTACCAACTACCTGTTCACCCACCTGCCACCTCATCCATCACCACCGTATCCACTTACCACTCCCAGTCTACTCACTTCTTAAAAATGTATTCTTACCTGGGGTGTAGGCACCGCTGGCTAGGCCAGCATTTATTGCCCAGCCCTAATTGCCTTTGAGAAGGTGATGGTGATCTGCATTCTTGTTGTACTGGTGCAGTCCATCTGGTTTAGGTACAGGCGCAGTGCTGTTGGGAAGGAAGTTCCAGTATTTTGAGCTAGCGACAGTGAAGGAACAGTGATAGTTCCTAGTCAGAATGATGTACGGTTTGCAGGGGAATTTACAGAAGGTGGTATTGCCACTTGCTCACTTGTCTCACCACCTCACCCACCTTACCACTGCATCCATTCACTCACATTCAGCCACTCACCCATTCACTAACATTCACAGTGACCATTAAACTTACCATGTGACAGCTAATGCTAGAAAGAGTGCTGAAAAGATTTACTAGGATGCTACTGGGACTTGATGGATTGAGTTATAAGGAGAGGCTGAATAGACTGGGACTTTTTTCTGTAGAGCATAGGAGACTGAGGGGTGACCTTATAGAGATCTATAAAATAATGAGGGGCATCGACAAGGTAGATAGTCAATATCTTTTCCCAAAGGTGGGGGAGTCTAAAACTAGAGGGCATAGGTTTTAGGTGAGAGGGGAAAGATACAAAAGTGTCCAGAGGGGCAATATTTTCACACAGAGGGCGGTGAATGTCTGGAACAAGTTGCCACAGGTAGTAGTGGAGGCGGATACACTTTTAACTTTTAAAAAGCATTTAGACAGCATTTAGATAGCATGGGCCAAATGCAGGCAACTGGAATTAATTTAGGGGCTTTAAAAAAAAAGGTGGCTTGGACAAGTTGGGCCAAAGGGCCTGTTTCTGTGCTGTAAACCTCTATGACTCTTATGGCTATGACTAATGCCATAAACTTTAAGTTTATTTATTAGTGTCGTAAATAGGCTTATATTAACACTGCAGTGAAGTTACTGTGAAAGCCACCTGGTTGCCACACTCTGGTGCCTGTTCGGGGACACTAAGGGGCAATTTAGCATGGCCAATGCATCTAACCTTGACATCTTTGGACTGTGGGAGGAAACCGGAGCACCCAGAGGGAACCAACACAGACACAGGGAGAATGTGCAGACTCTACAATGTCACCCAAAGCAGGAATCAAACCCAGATGCCTGGCGCGATGAGGCAGCAGTGCTAGCCACTGTGCCACTGTGCCACCATGCCACTTGGTACAGCTGATCTGGGTTAGTTATTCATTGGGATAGATGGTGATGTTGCACAGTAATATAACATAAGGGATAGCAAACGGACAGCTCATTTTACATCTTTTCTGAGTTTTATTTCCGCTTGGGGTTATTCAGGAGATATGCAAAATGGCTGGCTGACTCACCAGCATCTGTTTTACACTATTGTGTAAAGTCAAAGTTGCCCTCATTGTGTCAAAAGACTCCAAATACCCAAAGAGTACATAAATAATCCAAATGAATATCTTGGCTTTCGCTCAAACCCCTTGTAAACTTGTCAGAATTGCAGATTATACAAAAATATGGGGAGCAACAGAGCCAGATTCGCAGAAGGATTTAGCTCCATTTGGTAACTGGCCAAATTTAACAAAGATAAAATCTTCCCAGTGGTGTGAAACAAACAAATGTGACACGGGAGTGCAATGAATGGATTAGGACTAACAGAGGGAAACTTAGATGGGCAATTGGGATCAGTCAGACACGCATCACTTTCAGGGAAGCTGTCCCAATATTTCATTCATTTAATGTCAGCCTGTGAAAAATAGTTGAGTTGTGAACTTGTGTCCGCATTGAGACTGCTTAAACTCATTCCATCATTCAAGGCAAAGCGATTTAAAACAACTGGAAAAGAAATTGTTGAGGTATGTAGCCAAGGAGAAGCTTACAGAGGTTGTGATTAGGCTTTTTCATGCATTGGTCAGAATATACTCGAAGTCCTGTTTTCCATTCTCAAGGAATTTTGAGTGCAGTGTCCTTTCCTTATCCTTGATGGTTATATCCGATGAGGCCATAGTGAATGAGACATTGTGCCAACGTTTCAGCCATTAAGAATCATAGAATCCCCACAGTGCAGAAGGAGGCCATTTGGTCCATCGAGTCTGCGCCAACAACAATCTCAACCAATGGGCCCTATCCCCATAACCCTATGCATTTACCCTAGCTAGACCCCCTGACACTAAGGGGCAATTCAGCATGGCCAATACACCTAACCCGCACATCTTTGGAGTGTGGGAGGAAACCGCAGCATCTGCAGGAAACCCCCGCACGCGGGGAGAACTTGCAAACTCCACACGGATAGCGACCCGAGTTGGGGATGGAACCCAGGTCCCTAGCGCTATGAGGCCACTGTGCTGCCAATGAATAAATTATAGTGCTTTTGAACTTACATCAAGCTCATCCCATCATTCAGGATTAAACTCAGATCCAGGTTCCAGATATGGAAGAGCTGTGAGTATTTTAATATTCTCTTATCACCCAGGACGTTGCTTAATCCCAATTATTGATCTTGGTTCCCATACTATTCGTGCAAGTGGAAGGAAAAACCAATTGCTGTCACTTTTGAGACAACAAAATCCCTTCAACTGTGCTGAAAGACCCTTCTTCAGCAAGGCCAAAGGCTTCGAAAATCAAATGCAAGATTTCCACAGCCGTTTTCCCAACAGTCTAACATCTCATTTTCTAAAACAATAAAATTCTGTTCACCAGAACCTTCAGGGAGCAATTTTGTTCCTTCGGTTTGTGATTCTCTGAGCTGATTTTTAGTGGCATGAATCGGGACCACTTCAGAAAGTGTGCAAATCCAATTAACATATTTAAAGTAATTTTAAATATGAATAGCCTGTTTGACTCCCAGTGCACGGGATTCTCTGGCTGCACAGTGCAAGAATGGCGAGAATCTCGTCTCTACTAGCGGAGGCCTGGTGCACTGACCACGCTGGGGGACTCAAAGGCCATTGAAGTTGGAGGCATGGCTCAGGGGCATGCTGGGCAGTGCCCATCTGGCAGTGGACACCAGGCACCTGGCAGTGGCCACCGGACAGCTCGGTAGTGCCAGTTGGGCAATGCCTGCGTGAGAGGGGCAGTGCCAAGGGGATGGGGCCTGAGCGGTGGTCTGACTGTGAGGCGGCGAGGGGGCATTCAGGGGTGGATCAGGAAGATGATGTGGGGCATATCAGCAGAGGAACCCATTGGGAGAGACCCAAGGCCAGCGACTCATGTCAGGGAGGGGCTGGGGGAACGTGCTACCAATGAAAGAGTCCAGATGGTCATTCGGGGAGAAGGGAGTGTGTCTCCCAGTTCACTGAGATCAGGGCACCCCTATGAAATGGCTGAGTGCTCTGAAGCTGGGCTCAACAGTGTGTTTAGCCCCTTAGCCCCAACCCCCCCTTAGCTCCACCCCCCCTTAGCTCCATGCACATCCCCACTGCATTGCCTCCATGTGCCTCCTCCACGCACCCCCCGCTCCGCGCACCCCCTTCTTTCATCCCCCTCTCCTTTCACCCTCCCAAGCCCCTCTCCTTTCACCCTCCCAAGCCCCTCTCCTTTCACCCTCCCAAGCCCCTCTCCTTTCACCCTCCCAAGCCCCTCTCCTTGTACATCCCCCCCCCCCCAGTTTTGGCACATGACTGCCAGCTCTCTGAAAAGTGACTGAGTATTAGGGGGATTGCAGTGCGGAGCACACATATTTTCTCAGGGCTATGACACTTTGAAGTGTTTTGGGAAAGTTTGCCCCAATGTGTGTGTCATGTCAATGAATGAGGTGCTTATTGAAATCTGCCACCTGTGGCCAGTAGACCACCAGCCACAGGGAGATGGGACTGCCAGCAGCTGTGAAGGACACACACAGCCATGCACTTCTTTGTGTCAGATCCTTTGAGACTGAAGCAGGTAATATCGCCAACATCGCGCAGTTTACCATCCGCTCCTGTATGCGGGAGGTCACTTGGCCTGTACACCAGGCAGGGAGGACAGATACACAGCACCCTTTCTGGCTGGGGAGCAGCAGGCAGGGTATGCAAGCACTTCTGCTGGGATAGCGAGCTTCCCCATGGTGCGGGCTGCCATTGTCTGCAGACACGCTATTTTTCAGGCACTGTGTTGAAATACAACGATGGACTGGAACTGCCAAGGATTCCACTCCCAGAATGTACAGCCAGTGTACGCCCATGCTCAGGGCATCGTGCAATTCAATGCCTGGTGTCCTTGCAGCGTTTAAGATGCAGTTGTTCCTGGCTCGTCATTCTGTTATCAGTATTTATGACACCAAAGTCAAATCAGAACATTGGACCAGGCGCAGGTCATTGAGCCTCTATCGCCATTCAGTGAAATCATGGCATCAACTCCACATTCCTTCCTGTTTCCCCCATAACCTTTGGTTCTCGTGCAGATCAAAAAAAACCTGTCTAACTGAGCCTTGAATGTACTCTCAGTCATAGCCTCCAATGCTCTCCGGATCGAGAAATCCAAAGATTAATGACCCTCATTCGCCCTCATCTCCATGCCAACATTCCGGTCCATATGTTCCAGTAAGATCAACAATTCCAATGTGTATAACCTGCTTACTTGATGATGCATTCATTAACGTTGACCAGTTTGAGGTTATTAAACTTCTTGTGGCATTGTACGCAGATTCTTGGAACTACACTCCTGGTTTTGACCTGCACAGCTGTCTGCAGCCCCTCCCCCCCCGCCCCCCCCACAATCTTCTGAGATTTTGTCCAGAGAGTTTTCTGAACCTCCCTGTGGATGGAAGATCTCTTCCCTCCTGCCGACCCCCTGCACTAGGGACTCCAGTACTGCGTGCGAACCCCGTGAGCCCTCTCTCCTCAATGTTTATGCAATTCCTGTGACTTTCCAGGCTGAAAATCGCTTTTGTAATGAATAGCAGCACCTCCCCTTTGAAGTAGCGCAGGGCTAGCTTGAACTTGTGACAGCCTCTTTCAATTTTGTGCCCTTGCTCAGATAGGCGGCCACTTAATCTTATGCATAGCATTGGCTGCATGCTGCAACTGTGTTCTAATGAGCTTGTTGCACAAAGTTTGTAAGTTATCTGCATTGGAATGTGTGTTCTGCAATCCTGAAGCCATTTCCCCCTTATACCCCTATTATATTCAGGATGCTGTAGGCTTTCTGAACTACTTTCTTTACCTCTGCTGCTATCTTAGGCAGCATAATGGCATAGAAGTGAGCCTCACTGCTCCAGGGGCCTGAGTTCGATTCCTGGCTTGGGTCACTGGCCATGTGGAGTCTGCACGTTCTCCCCATGTCTGTGTGGGTTTCTTCTAGGTGCTGTAGTTTCCTCCTGCACTCCAGTGATCTGCGGATTGGGTGCATTGGCCAAGCTGAATTGTCCCTTAGTTTCTCAGGATGCGTAGGTTAGAAAGATTAGCACAGTAAATAGGGGGATAAGGCCAAGGTGGGATTGTTGTCGGTGCAGACTCGATGGGCTGAATGGCCTCCTTCTACACTGTAGGATTTCAATGATCTTCAAAGACTGATGCACCAACACCCCCTGGTCTCTTAGTTTTTGCACACCCCACCCCCCCCGCCCTGAAAATTGTACTTACGAAGTGATGTTTTTACATAATTATACTTAAGCAATTGAGTTGAGCCAGTTTAATCTGAAGCGATGGAGTTATATTCGTGGTTAAAAGAAATTAAGTGATATGATCTTTTTAGATTTGTTTTAGCTTGGCTCTGCTCCAGTGAACAAGAATACAGAAAAGGTAATTCAGTACTTAAAAGGATTAAGCAAGCGCATAATGCATCTTCTGTAGAGATTCATTACGGCAACTCAGAGCTCTCTGTTTTATTGTCTATAAAAGTTGGGATCATTAAAAGTTGTTTATACAAAGCTGTTTCTGGTTGACCTTTCCTGCTCCTAACTAATAATCCCACTCAAGGCGAATGGCATTTCCTGTTTTATTGCCAGTGAAATAAACATGGAAGCTGAATGTGTGTTGAGTCCCTTCCATGTAATTCTTAAGTAACTTAAAATGGTTTTGACCTGTTACAGGCACAATCAGTGTGAGAAGACGGTCATCATACAACATTTGTAATAATGTTCTTGTAGCTTGCCGAAACAGCAAATATGTTTGACTGAAATTTCTTTTTATATTTAAAAAAAATCCTTTTTATTATATTTTAATTTTAGTGAAATCACACTTCTAAAAATTGACTTAAAGGGCTGAAGGGAGGGGCCAGCATTTGAGAGAATTTTTAGCCTGGCCAATGCACCAAACCAGCACATCTTTTGGACTGTGGGAAGAAACCAGGGCACCAGGAGGAAACCCACACGGACACGAAGAGAGCTTGCAGACTCTGCACAGACAGTAACCCAAGCCAGGAACTGAACTGGGTCCCTGATGCTATGAGGCAGCAGTGTGCCACTGGGCCGCCCACATTTATTGCCTACATTTGACTGTCCTTGAGAATGTGGAATCAGGTCCCATCCACCATTTTTTTAAGGTGCCTGGAGTCTCCCCGAGTCTGAAAATCTGTCCCATTAATTCTTTTTCTCTCTCTACTGCTGTTGCCTGAACTGTTGAATATTTCCAGCGTTTTCTCTGTTCATATCTATTTTCCTAGCTGACTTTTTTTCACATTGCTGCTTCTATTCAGCATTTAATCAGTAAGCTACAACAGAAGAATACCAGATTCTGAGTTGTTCTGAAATTTTACCTGTTGCCGATGTGTATCTTTGTCGACCCCTATAATACATTCAGTTGTCGACAGTCAACAAAAATTCCAAACATCCCTTAATATTTTTTGTATCAAGTGTTAGAAATTTTTTATGTATCATCAGAAAACACAGTTTATGAATTGTGTAAATACTGAACTACCGATCTGCAGTTGGATTATCAGTGTAATTATATGATTTGTAAATACATTCCACTAGTATTTTTAGCCTGTCAGCAATTATGTGCCAGTATGATCTGGGGTTGTTTATTGCATTGAACAAGCAAGTTCACATAACCTCTGCCACATATTTTTATGGTTAAAAAGAAAAGAAAGTAAACTCTGCAACATGCTGTTCCATTTACATTATATATTTGGGTGATGTGTCAATTCGTCGGAAACATGACTCTGCTTACGGAAACAGCTATTTTACTGTGGGCACAAATTAAAGTGTTGAGAGCCTGAACTAATGCTCACGCATTAGTACACATATTATTATGCCTTCCAAGCAATGCTTTAAGCATGTTAGCACAAAATTCAGTTGGCAATTTGCTGCCGGTCCCTAAGAAAAAAATCTTTATGGTATCTATAAATAACCCAAACTGAAGACATCTCTGTATCTAAATTGTTGGCCTCTTACCTATAAGTAGAGCCAAATCTGCTTCTTGACTGAAATGTGTCTTTCTGCACTGTTAGTGACATTGGATGGGCCACTTGCGGAGGAGGAAAAAGCTTCTGAAAATAATCCCTTTGTGTGTCATTTGAAAATGTCCCCTGCGGGGTCAACCATGGAGAGAAATTGATTCTGGCCATTTAGCACCATACTTATTCTGATCGTCAAGGCATCAGGAGAACATTCAAGCCACCAAAGTCATTCAGTCAAGAAGTCAGAGGATAATCAGTAGCTTCAAGGAATTTACTTTTAATCAAAGCCTATCGAAACTGGAGCTTATTTGCCCGGAAAGGAAACAGCAAAGAGAGGACACTATGGAAGTTCTCTCATCACACACAGTGAATTTTCTGCATTGTTTCAGTGCGTGCCATGAGCAAGAAGACGCAGCTTAGATTATATGTAGAAAAATGTAGGACGGACGAAGGAAGGACTCTTGTGGAGAGGTCAACTTTTTAGACCCATACAAGGAAGGCTCAGTTAGATTATGTCATGGGGGAATGTAAGATAGGATTTTCCAGTGCCACCACTTGCCCTAAGACTGGAAATTCTTACCTGAGACCAACAGACCTTTCATATTCTGTGAAATAGTCCGTCCTGCCCATGATGATTCCTGCAGCGGAGGGGACTGGGAGATTTACCCAGTAGTATCTTATCCTGGACGGATGAAGTTAACATAGAAATAGGAGTAGGCCAATTAACACCTCAAGCCTGTTCTGTCATTGAATTAGATTATCGTTGATTTGTGATCCAAATCGAAAACCCCAACTCTGCCCCATAACCTTTAATACCTTTGACTAACAAAGATCTTTCAATCTCAGTTGTCTCAAGATGTTGAAATGGTCTCTCTCCTCTGTATCTGTCTTGTGATCTTGGAATGGACTTGCCTGTACATTTCTCACATTGAAATTAGGAGTCAGGAGGAAATAAATTGAGGTAAATAACCATCGCAGACCCCAATGGTCAGATTAGAGTAATTTTGATGGAAAGCATAATTTCTGCTGTGTATTCTGTTTCCATCTATTGTTTTCTAACACTTATCCTTACACCATTCCTTGCTCCAAAATGAATTATCACGTTGGATATAATTTTCACCTTTCAGCCCCAAATGGTATAAGAGCATAAGAAATAGGAGCAGGAGTAGGCCATCTAGCCCTTCGAGCCTGCCCCGCCATTCAATAAGATCATGGCTGATCTGAAGTGGATCAGTTCCACTTTCCCGCTTTCTCCCCATAACCCTTAATCCCCTTGTCTATCAGAAATCTGTCTACATGTGACTTAAGTATATTCAACGAGGTAGCCTCCACCACTTCAATGGGCAGAGAATTCCAGAAATTCACCACCCTTTGAGTGAAGGAAGTTCCTCCTCAACTCTGTTCTAAACTGCACCCCCCCCCCCGCTTATTTTGAGGCTGTGCCCTCTAGTTCTGTTTTCCTTTCTACGCAGAAAGAATCTCTCTACCTCTAGATGATAATTTTACAATTTATTTCAGATTTCCACAAAGCAGAATGTGACTGTTACGCTATTACTGTCGTAGGAATTTGTTACAGGAAATTTCTTCATCTCAGCTCATTTTCTGTATCACGACTTTCTGCCGGACTCTCTGGCTCTGTCCAAAGAAGTGGCACATTCTGCCTTTTGTTTGGTTTTTTAGTTGTTCTTGGAATAGGCCACTCAATCTAGTGCTGACACAAAAGCCCAACTATTAAAATCCTCACTGGGGAAATGGTGACATTGTGTTTTTTGTTTAATTCGTTCATGGGAGATGGGCATCGCTGGCTGGGTCAGCATTTATTGCCCATCCCTTGTTGCCCTTGAGAAGGTGGTGGTGAGCTGCCACCTGGAAATGCTGCAGCATTTGTGCTGTGAGTTGACCCACAGTGCCGTTTGGGAGAAAAATTCAGGATTTTGACCCAGTGACTGTGAAGGAATGGTGTTTTTTCCAAATCAGGATGGTGAACGGCTTGGAAGGGAACTTGCTGGTGGTGGTGTTCCCATGCATCTGTTGCCCTTGTCCTTCTAGATGGAAGTGGTTGTGGGTTTGGAAGGTGGTATCTAAGAATCTTTGGTGAATTTCTGCAGTGCATCTTGTAGCCAGTACACACTGTTGCTACTGAGTGTTGGTGGTGGAGGGAGTGGATGTTAGTCCATTGCAGTGTTAATGTAAGCCATACTTATGACTGATAAATGAACTTTAGTTGATGTGGTGCCAGTCAAGTGGGCTGCTTTGTCCAGGATGGTGTCAGGCTTCTTGAGTGTTGTAGGGTGCCACACCTATCCAGGCAAGTAGGGAGTATTCCATCACACTCCTGATTTGTGCCTCGTAGATGGTGGATAGGAGTCAGGAGGTGAGTTAATAGCTACAGTATTCCTAGCCTCTGACCTGCCCTTGGTAGCCACTGTGTGTATGTGGCAAGTCCAGTTGAGTTTCTGGTCAATGGTAATCCCAAGCATATTCACAGTGGGGGATTCAATGATGGTGACACCATTGAATGTCAAGGGGCAGGAGTAAGATTGTCTTTTATTAGTGATGCTTATTGACTGGCATTTGTGTAGCACAAATGTTACTTGCCACTTGGCAGCTCAAGCCCAGGTATTGTCCAGACCTTGTTGCATTTGAACATGTACTGCTTCAGTATATGAGGATCACGAATGGTGTTGAACATTGTGCAATCATTGGCAAACATCCCCACTTCTGACTTTATGATAGAAGGAAGGTCATTGATGAAGCAGTTGAGTCACTCTTGCAGAGATGTCCCAGAACTGAGATGACTGACTCCCAACAACCACAACCATCTTTCTATGTACCAGTTATGACTCCAACCAGCGGAGAGCTTGCCCCTTGATGCTTGATGTCAAATGCGGCCTTGATGTTAAGGGCAGTCACTCTTACCTCACCTCTGGCATTTGGCTTATTTGTCCATGTTTGAACGAAGGCTGTAATGAGGACAGGAGCTGAGTGACCCTGGTGAAACCTGAACTGGGCGTCACTGAGCAGTTATTGCTGAGCAGGTGCTGCTTGACAGTGCTGTTGATCACTCCTATCACTTTACTGATGACTGAGTGTAGGCTGTTGGGGCAGTAATTGGCTGGGTAGGATGCTCTTTTGGAGAGTTGGTGCAGACACAATGGGCCGAATGGCCACCTTCTGCACTGTAGGGATTCTATGGCCCACAGCATTGTAATTTGCTGTTAACTGCCTAGCAAGCCACTCAGTTCAAGGGCAATTCGCGATTAGCAGTAGATACTGACACATACACTCCAAGAAAGATTAAAGAACAGAAAATTGCCAGGGTTTCTGACTTAGTAACCTTTTCGTTGGTTTTCTTTATTGGTTGATAGGTTGAAATGATGAACCACTATGCTATTCTTAATTACTGTGACAAAGAGTAAGATGCAGCATTCTATTCCATTATATTACCATCCATTGTGAAGGGAAATACCAATTCTTCCTTTTGAAGAAACCACAGCTGTCAATCATGCTTGGAGTCAATGTAAATATTGCGGTTAGGAACAATGGGGGTACCTGAGATACATTCAAATATGAAGGAAAATGTAAATAAACATAGTTGACTGAGTGGAAATCCATTAAGCTGTGAATGGAAGCTTTCACTACCCTTTGAAATTGACAGAGATCAAAGGTTTCCAATGGACTGGGCAGGATTTCAAAGGTTTCAGCTTGCTAGGAAGGCTCAGAGATTTGAAGTCAAAGTTGTGTGAATACACTGGGGCTGAGTGAACAGCTGTGCAGAATGGAACCCCATTGCTGCCCCCTGCCCCCACTGACCCAAACTGGCGAAATTGACATCTCTTCTCTGTCAGAAGTACTCTGTCAGAAGAATTTTGCTCACACCTGCAGCTTCTGACAGAGAGAAAGAGAAATTTCTGCTGCAGAATGGAATGCTGCCAGGTGACCGGGAGGCATGGAGATTTCATAGCTCATGGACCGGAATGCAGATGTTGATCACAGAGCTGCCTGGAATCACTTTGCCAGTGGTGATCTTCAGACCTGTCAGGTTTAATTGAGGCAGTCCAGCCACGAGAGCCTCATCCTGGGGTAGAATGGAGAGGTCAACATTCTGTCCCCCGCCTGAGCCCACCCAACCCCAAGGACCCTTGAGAGGCCCATCCTCTGCAATCTAGCAGTGGTAGAGGGATAAATGGTCACTGAGCCTATCTTCTCGACCCCTCTAGGGGGCCAAGGCACCAAGTCAGGGTGTTAATGTCAGAGTGCTAGGGGGCAGTGTACTGTTGGCACTGCCAAGGCATGTGGCCTGAAGGTGGGATTGAGGGGGAGGGGGCCTGAGTTGGGGGTCTGAAGAGAGGGGGCTGAGTGGGGGTGTGGAAGGGGGTGAGGCTTTGTGGGTTTGATGGGGGAGGGAGCCTGAGAGAGGGTCTGGTCAGGTCACCCTCATGCCTGTGTGGTGTGACCATTAGTTTGAGTTTTGGGAGGGGAGGATGCCCCTCTTTTTGTTGAAGGGTTGGTGGTGCTCCCCTGGACTTTTGGGGACCAGCATGCCAGGTCCACGTTGGTGATGACCAACACCAAGGTCTGCCTAGTGCAGTTCCTGCTGGAGGACTGGGTGCACGGTATGGGCTCTGGTGAATGGCCTGTCCTGACCCAAACACAATTTCACAATAAGAACAAAGAAAATTACAACACAGGAACAGGCCCTTTGGCCCTCCAAACCTGCACCGTCCGTGCTGCCCAACTTAACAAAAACCCCCTACCCTTCTGGGGACCATATCCCTCCATTTCCCATCCTATTCATGTATTTGTCAAGACGGCCCTTAAAAGTGACTACTGTATCTGCTTCCACTATCCTCCCTGGCACAAGTTCCAGGCACCCACTTTTCTGTGTAAAACAAAAAAATCTGCCTCGTACATCTCCTTTAAACCTTGCCCCTCACAACTTATGCCCCCTAGTAATTGACTCTTCCACCGTGGGTAAAAGCTTCTGACTAGCCACTCTGTCCATGCCTATCATAATCTTGTAGACTTCTATCAGGTCTCCCCTCAACCCCCATTGTTCCAGTGAGAACAATCCAAATTTTTCCAACCTCTTCTCATAGCTAATGCCCTCCATACCAGGCAACAACCTGATAAATCTTTTCTGTAGCCTCTCCAAAGCCTCCACATCCTTCTGGTAGGGTGACGACCAGAATTGAACACTATATTCCAAGTGCAGCCTAACTAAGGTTCTATAAAGCTGCAACATGACTTGCCAATTTTTAAACTCAATGCCTTGGCCAACAAAGGCAAGCATGCTGTATGCCTTCTTGACTACCTTCTCTACCTGCATGGCCACTTTCAGTGATCTGTGTACCTGTATACCCAGATCCCTGGGGCAGGCAGGGCTCCAGTGGGAAGCCTGCTTTTGACTCAATTAAGGCCCTTGAGTAACTCCATTCTGGTCGCTGATCCGCTAATTGTCCTACAGTGAGCAGGCTTGCATATTAATCTGGTCAGTGCCTGCTGTGGTCGGGAACCCGACTGACACCAGCAGGGCTGGTCGGGTCATTCCCGGTAGCCCTTGTGCCCAGCAGGAATCCTGGTTTTAGTCCCGATGCCTGCTGAATTGGGCAGTCAGCATTCCCACTTTTGGCAAACGGGGATGATGAACCGGAATGCCCCAGCACTTACCTGAGGTGTGCCAGGACTTAGGCTGAGGTGCTGTGCCTGGAGGACTTTTGCCCAATCTGATTAGCCGACAGCCCTCCAAGGCGGGCGGCAATCCCACTTGGTGTCGATCAGTGTGAACTGGCAGCGTGTCTGTGGGGGTCGGTGGGGATGGGTTTCACGCCCACTCGCAGGATGGCGGGTGCTGGGCGCTCACCATCCTGAAAATCCAGGCCTCTGCATTTGCTTCCCGATTCTCCAGAATCTGGGGGGGGGGAAAAAAACACGGGAGAATGAAACAGGAGAGAGCTGTGTATTTGTGCAGGAGTTCAGTATTACTGTAGGGCCTGTGAATAAAAAGCCTGGCCCACCACTGCCCCAGGCACACCCTCACCTCTCTCAAAACCATATCATCTTTGGCCTGTCTGATCTGATCTTCGCAGGCTGAAAGCCAGCAAGCTGCCTCTGAATCCCTGTTTCAGGCAGCTGACTGCTGCAGTTTTTATGAGAGCCGCTCACTAAAATGAATGAGGACTCCCATTGCAGGCTCTGGGGCAGGCTGCCAGGCTTCTCCAATTCCTCTGTCTCAAAGGTGTCAGAGACTAGAAGCTCTCTTTCACAGGTATTTAAAAATTTGAAGCTCTTCCACAGATGCAGGCCTTTAGAACAGACTCAACAAAACACAAGCAATTAATTGGCTTCGAAATTCAGTTTTTGTTAAGTCAATTGAACGTTTGAGAAATGGCGTTCCCGCTCACAAAGCCTCAACTTCATCAGCTTTTTGAAGTTTTGAGAGGAGGAAACAAAAGCTACAACAGGTGTGTGAGCAGGATGTTGCCATTTTTCTCACTTTCTTTTGGACACAGACAACTATATTTATGTAGCCCCCTTAATGTAATAAAATGCCCATTATGGTTTACCAGGAATCTTATGTTATTAAGCAATATTTGACACCAACGTAGAGACATAGGAACTATGAGTAGAAGTAGACAAATTCAGTCCTTTGAACCTGCTCTGTCAGGTCATGGCTGATCTCTCCCTGGTCTCAGATCCACTTCCCCATCTGTTCCCCAGATTCCTTTTTTTTTCATTAGAAGTATATCTAAATCCTGAAACCATTTAAAATTCACCACCCTCTGCGAGAAGTAGTTCCTCCTCATCTCCGTTTTAAATCTACTGCCTCTCAACCTATACCTGTGACCTCTTGTTTTTAGATTGCCCCGTAAGAGGAAACATTTGGTTTACGTTTACTTTATCAATCCCTTTTAAAATTTTATATACCTCGATCAGATCCCCCTCTCATCCTTCTAAACTCCAGTGAGTAGAAGCCCAAACTGTTTAACCACTCCTCATACTTCAACCCTTTCATCCCTGGAATCAGTCTGGTGAACCTCCTCTGAATTGGCTCCAATGCCACCACATCCTTCCTCAAATAAGGAAACCAAAACTGGACAAATACTCCAGATGTGGTCTCACCAACGCCCGATTTCATTGCAACAACACTTCTCTACTGTTATACTCGCGTCCTTTTGCAATAAATACCCAACATCCCATTTGCCTTTTTTATGACATACTGTACCTGCATAGCAACTTTCAGTGATTCATGAACATAGACCCTCTGCCCAGGTACATTTTGAATGTGCTACCATTTAAGTAATAATTTGCCTTTCTATGCTTTCTGCCAAAATGGATAACTTCACACTTATCCACATTAAACTTCATCTGCCGAATTTTGGCCCATTCTCCCAGCCTATCTACATCCGTGTGTAAAATCTTTATATCCTCTTCACTGTCTGCTTTCCGCAAATTTTTAGTATCATCCGCAAATTCTGCAATATTACACTCTGCCCCTGCTTGCAGATCATTTATATAGATTGTGACCTGTTGAGGTCCGAGGACTGACCTGACGGCACCCTGTTAGTTACATTTTGCCAGCCAGAGAAGGATCTATTTATCCCAACCCTCTGCTTTCTTTCTGTCAGTCAGTCAATCCTCAATCTAATCTAGTACTCAACCCCCCAGTCCCCAGCGATCTCACCTTCTGGATCAGTCTTTTATGTGACACCTTGTCAAATGCCTTTTGGAAGTCCAGATATACCACATTCACCGTGCTGGTTATGTCCTTGAGCAAGTTTGTCGAGCATGACTTACCCTTTGTAAACCATGCTGACAATGTTGGATTGAGCTTTGTCTTTCCAAATGCTCAGTCAAACTCCTTCATGATTGATTCCAGCAACTTCCCCACCATATAGGTCAAGCCAACTGGCTGATATTTTCCTAGTTTTTGCCTCTCTCCCTCTTTGAATAAGGGTGTCACATTAGCGTGTTTCCAATTCACCGGGGCCTCACCAGAATCCAAGGAATTTTAAAATATCACAACCAATGCATCCACTATCTCTGCTGCCACCTCCTTTAATACTCTAGTGTGCAGGCAATCAGGTCCTGGAGACTTATTTGCCTGTAATCCCATTAGTTTATTCAATACATTCTCCCTGGTGATGGATTGTTGCAATAAGTTCCAATGCATTAATGACAGTTTTTGGAGAATCTTCATGACTCTCTATCATGAAGGCAGAAGCAACATATTGGTTTAGTGCCTCTGCCATCTCTGTGCTCCCCATTAATACCTCACCAGTATTGTCCTCTAAAGGGCTAACATTTACTTTAGCAATTCTCTTCCTCTTTGCATACTTACGAAACTTGGTATCTGTGTTTATGTTTTCTGCTAGTTTCCTTTTGTAGTTCATCTTGGCTCTTTTGATTCTAATTTTTGGTAGTCGTTTGTTGAACCTTAAATTTTTCCCAGTCCTTCAGCTTATCACTAACTTTTGCAGTTTGGTATGCCCTATGCCCTTTTTACAAGTTTATTTATCAGTGTCACAAGTACACTTACATTAACACTGCAGTGAAGTTGCTGTGAAAATCCCCTCGTCATCACACCCTGTTGGGTACACTGGGGGAGAATTTAGCGTGGCCAATGCACCTAACCAGCATGTTGTAGGACTGTGAGAAGAAACTGGAGCACCCGGAGGAAACCCACACAGACACGGGGGAGAACATGTAGACTCCACACAAACAGTGAACGAAGCTGGGAATCGAACCTAGGTCCCTGCTAGCCACTGTGCCAACCTATTGGTATGACAACAAGTCATATAAGGCTCTGTTAGGATAGTGGTGGGCAACCTGCTGCCCGGAGGCCACATATGACCCATCTGGGATTTGAATGTGGCCCATGAGACATTTTGTTGACCATTGCCCATATGCAGGGTTGCCACATTCCGCTGACTTCCATTTGCAATTTTTTCCTGCCAGTATGACTGAAGTGAAACGCAGATAAAGCAAGGGTAAATGAAGTGAGGTGCATATTGATTGTCCACAGCATTGACTGTGAGAGCTATGCACTCCCTCTACATCCAAAATGTAAATATTTCTTTGCTTTTAAGTTCTTTGCATTTGAAGTTGGAAGTTTCATTAATATGTAAATGATTAAGCATCTTCTATAATTTGTTGTGAAATATTTGGCATGTACTGAATGTATTTTAATCTTATTCATGGGGTCATGGTTAGTGAACAAGCCCGATTTCAATCTTGTGGACCACTGAGATGAAGGAGGGCCACTCATCTGACCCATTCGCTAGCCGAGGTTGTGTTTGCTGTGTTAGGATATGTTGAAGAGGTGGATTGTAATGTTTTAAAGGGAGAGAGGCATTTCGAGAGTGTATTTCAGATATATAGACATAGAATCATAAAGTGTCTGCAGTGTAGAAGCAGGCCATTTGGCCCATTGAATCTGCACTGACTAGCTTCAATAGACCCTATCCAAGTAATCTTGTGTATTTATCCCATTAGTCCCTCTAACCTACACATCTGGGGATACCTAGGTGCAATCTAGAATGGCCAATCCATCTAACCTGGACATCTTTGGATTGTGGGAGGAAACCAGAGGACTTTGAGGAAATGCACGCAGACACGGGGAGAATGAGCGAACTCCACATGTACAGTCACCCAAGGCTGGAATTGAACCTGGGTCTGTTGAGGCAGCAGTGCTAATCACTGTGCTGCCCTATGTGGGAGGCAGAAGGAAACAGTGGATGCAAAAATGACCAGAATTGGAGAATAAAAGTTCTCAGAAGTCGTAACTCCTCAGTGGTTATAGAGACAGGGAGGACTTGCAGACGAGGATGAGAATTGTATGCTTAGTGTTGCTGCATGTGGAGCCAACATAGATCAGTGAGAACAGGGGTGATGCAGGGGTGGAACCTGCTGTGTGTTAGAATATGATGCTGCAGTGTTTTGAATGATTTCAGGTTAATGGAGGGTAAGTGGATGGCTGGGAGAAAATTGGAATAGTCACGGCTGAAGGTAACAAAAGCATAAATGAATGTTTCAGCAGCAAATGAGCTGAAGTAGGGGCGGAGACTCAGATTTTCTCCTTCATCACCTGGATGTTAACCTGGTTGAGTGAGTCAGTTTCCCTTTTTAGACTACTCCTGATTTCTCATCCATCAAAATCAGCACTGAATGGTGCTGACAGCCTTAGTTGAAAAAAAAGTGTGAGCTGCGTAATTTGAATTCTGATCATAACACAGCAATTCTGGGGGATATTTTCACTGCCTGGATGATAATTTGAGTGAACGCACTGGTACGCCCTTTATGGAACCTGCCCGATTGTCATGCTGTTGAAATCAAGGAGTGGGTTTGGAGCAAACCTGCAGCAATTTGATTCCATCAGAGTCAAAGAATCGTGTAAGGTTTAAAATGGGATTCTGCTGCGCTGTGAACCTGTCTTGTGTTATTGGGAAGCACAGTGGTTAGCACTGCTGCCTCACAGTGCTAGGGATCCAGGTTTGATTCCTGGCTTGGGTCACTGTCTGTGCAGAGTCTGCATGTTCTCCTCATGTCTGCGTGGGATTCCTCCAGGTGCTCTGGTTTCCTCCCACAGTCTGAAAGACGTGCTGATCAGATGCATTGGCCATGCTAAATTCTCCCTCAGTGTACCCAGACAGGCACCTAAGTGTGTTGACTTGGGGATTTTCACAGTAACTTCATTGCAGTGTTAATGTAAGCCTACTTGTGACACTAATAAATAAACTTTAATTTTGATTTGGCAAAAATTCAACTATTGAGAGAAAAACGAGATGATTTTATTTCTGCAGAAGGCATGTTGAAATAATGTATGGGGAAAAGCTAGACTGGAATAAAGCAGCAAATTGCTCATTAAAACAGAAGCTACTACCTCTACAACTGGAATTGTTATCTAAATGTTAAATGTAATTGCAACAGAGCTGAGAATATTTATTATGAGATTTCCCAAAGTTTTTATTGCTGCTTTCTATTCACAGAATCCCCACAGTGCAAAAGGAGGCCATCTGGCCCATCGAGTCTGCATCGACCACAGTCCTACCCAGACCTTATTCCCATAACCTCTCATATTTACCCTAGCTGATCCCCCTGACACTAAAGAGCAATTTAGCATGGCCAATCAACCTAATCCGCACATCTTTGGACTGTGGGAGTAAACCGGAGCACCTGGGGGAAACCCAAGGTTGGAATTGAACCTGGCTCCTGGTGCTGTGAGGCAGTAGTGCTAACCACAGTGCTGCCTACCGTGCTGTTCTCTTTTACAAGATAATTATACTTCTTGAAAATGTGTCTATCATTGAAATATTCCACTTATCCATGTATAAAAGACATAAACATTTATAAATGCTCATTATACATTGAATATTCTTTATTTAAGACACATTTCAGCGTGGGAATTAGGAATACTTCCAAAATTTTCTTCTGTTTAAATGAACAATTTGAAGGTTGATTACATATTGAAATGATGGGTAGAAATTCCTCTTCACACCTTGGCAGCACATTGGACTGCCTGTTAAGAATGTGACTGGAGTGGCGCTGAATGTTGGGCGACGTGATGCTTCCCGTCTGTTGCCAACTGCTTAAGATGAATTTTTGACCCCAATTTGTATAATTGTCTAATTTGGCAGCGAGCATTTATTGGAATGCAAATGTGCGATTGAGTAAAGATCTAACCTTACCGTCGTTCTGGTGTGGTTTTGAAGGAAAAGCATTCTGTTTGGTTAGCAGATCTGGTGCTTTCTGTAAAAGGTGGGTATGGGCAGTTTTGTGGCTGGAACAGTGTGGGAAAGATACGTGTTTTGGTCTGAAACTAAAGTTCCTTTTTTACACTAGCTTTCATCTTGCTTGCATCTCATATTTCTTTGTGCTTGACCTTGGTGTTCTGTTCTATCTGAAAAATGTTCTAAAATTATGTTGAAGTGCTTCATCTGAAGAATCATAGATTCCTTACAGTGCAGAAGGAGTCTGCACCAACCCACTTTTTAAAAATCTTATCCAGGCCCTATCACCCCGTAACCCACAAATCCCCCTAACCTACATATCTTTGGACTGTGGGAGGAAACCCAAGCACACGTGAGAAGAACATGCAAACTCCACACAGTCAACCAAGGCCAGAATTGAACCCAAGTCCCTGGCAGTGTGAGGCAACAGTGCTAGCTACCGTGTCGCTGCCCATTGTTTAAAGTGGTTAAAGATTGTGCTGAGGTGCTTCAGGTAGGAAAAGGAATTAATTGGATATCACCCTTTTAGTTTCTGCTTTGAACAATGAGAAAGGAGGCACATTATGAAACTGTTTTGTGGTGAAGCCCAAGAGACAAGTTGGCAAATGAGAGGGCATACATTTGATAACCATCTTTTTACATGCTTTGAAACTGATGCAGCAAAGTTTTGAATGTTTCTATGGAAAGCAGTGCTTCTTTAGTGTGTTTTACAATCCTGTGAAGTGTCTAAGAATATATTTCTAATATGACAGAGTCAGCCAGGGATCGATTCATTGAACAGGATGGGTAGAAAATCAGCTAGGCAGGGTTATTCTAGTTGGGGTTTCTTATCAGTGGCCTGATTCTCTTAAAAACTTAAAAAAACTAAAGAATTAAATTCACAACGGCAAAATCTTAGCGCAAGCCGTAATTAAAATTTATTGAAAACATGAAAATCATTCCAAGATAAAGATAAGATGTTAACCTGTGCTGTGGGAGGCCTTCAGATAGTCAAATAGCTCTGTATCAGTGCTAAAAACCTTTCCAAAGACCTGTGGCACTGAGCCAAAATCCAATACAATTATATCTTTTGCTATCTAAGATGCACCTTCTAATTAGCTTAGATTTGATTTCATTTCATGTTAACACGTCAGTCCAAAATATGATAGATTGCTTCAGCCAATTGCGATGTGCTAATGATTTTTCATTTGCCAATCCAAAAACTGGATTTCCTCTTTCTGGCAAGGCTCATTTCCTTGTTGCTATGTATCTAAATACGCTTCCACCCAAATACCGTTCTCACAGGCCTACTGCCAAAACAAGCTGACAGTGTCTTTTCTGGGCCCGAGAAATGACACCTTCTATGTCTTGGACAATAGAGCCTTTTACTTTAGACATTAAATGTATCAATAGCTACCCCCAGACTCGAAACTATATTGTATTTTTCTGTTGACTGAGCTGTTGAACTCTTGAACTTCCATTCTCTCTGCCGTGCTCACATTTGACTGAGGCGAACAAATATATTTGAATTAAATTTAATATATTAAAATATATTATTTAACATATAAATATAGACACAACAATAAAATCATACCTCATTCATTTTAACAGTGTTTTAGCATTCACGTATGAGCAAACTGCTAGCGTCATCTTGTTAGGTGAAAATCATCTTAACTCTTTCCTCCCCAACTGTTACTAAAACTAAAAATCTGCCTGTGGCTCTGCTAGCTAACTCAGAACTCCCTTCCAGAGCTCTGGAGCATGGGATCCTTCCTGCCTGGTTCCTCCTGTCCGCGCTGCCTCCTCCCTCTATGCCCAAGCACTAGGTCGACCTCTATAACATTGTAAGTGTGCTGCATCACCAAACACCGCGAGCCTTGTTTATTTTAAGAGTTACTCAATTAGTCCGAGGGTGAAAGCAGTAAGCTGTCACATCTGCACACCCGAAGTGAGGAAATCATTGACTCATTTGTTTGCCTTAGTGCTGCGATAAAGATGACAAACAAAAATGACATGCACATTAGGATTGATTAAAGGGTGTGATTACTTATGAAAATGATATATTGAGTCTTGCCAGTGCTGCAGTGCTCGTACATGTTACCATGCCTGAGAAATATGCTGAGATTGACAGACTTGTTGCCCAAGTGGATAGATTAGATCACAGAAAAATGCAGTAAAGGCAAATATATGGCTGAGAACGGTTGCAATCTATCTGATTACCCGTACTCCAATCAAAGGTTGAATTTATTTCATTTTTTCTGCTTCTAAGCTCCAGTTGCGAAGCACACAAAAAGAAATCACAGACAGCACCTGAAAATGAATGTCCTTAAAAGGAAAGGAAGTCAGCCTTTTTAAGTTTTAATTTATTAGTGTCACAAGTAGGCTTACATTAACACTGTAATGAAGTTACTGTGAAAATCCCCTAGTCGCCACACTCCTGTACCTGTTCTGGTACACTGATGGAGAATTCAGCATGGCCAATGCACCTAACCAACACATGGAGAGAATGTGCAGATTCTACTTAGACAGTAATCCAAGCTGGGAATTGAACCTGAGTTCCTGGCTCTGTGAAACAGCAGTGCTAACCATTGTGCCACTTTGCTACCCTCTATAAGCTCATGTGTCTCGCTGGTTGGGTGGACCTATCGAAACATTAGTGATATTTACTTCTTGGCGTGCCATTAACATGTATACCCAGATCACTCCTTCCCTGCTGAATACGACAGCTTGATTAGATTTTTTATTTGATTTATTATTGAAAACGAAAGGGATTGTTTCTTGCAACTATACAGACCAACCATATGCTGTTCATAGCGTACATAGAGGAGAGGGAAAGGAAAGGAGGCAGTTACTGATACGATGAAGAGAAAGATCAGCTTAGTATAAGGATAGGTACATTCAAAAGTCCGATGGCAGCAGGGAAAAAGCTGTTCTTGAGTCAGTTGTTACGTGTTCTCAGACTTTTGTATCTTTTTCCCAACAGAAGAAGGTGGAAGAGAGAATATCTGGGGTACATGGCATCCTTGATTATGCTGGCTGCTTTTCTGAGACAGTGGGAAGTGTAGACAGAGTTACTGGATGGGAGGCTGGTTTGTGTGATGGACTGGGTGACGTTCACAACTCTGTGTAGTTTCTTGCGGTTTTGGTTAGAACTGGAGCCACACCAAGCTGTGATACATCCTGAAAGGATGCATTCTACGGTGCATAGCGGGGGGCGGTGGCCTCCTGGTATTATCGCTAGACTATTAATCCAGAAACTGAGCTAATGTTTTGGAGACTGGGGTTCAAATCCCACCACAGTAGATGGTGGAATTTGAATTCAATACAAAATATCTGGAATTAAGAATCTACTGATGACCATGAAAACATTGTTGGTTGTTAAAAAAGCCCGTCTGGTTCACTGTGCCCTTTAGGGAAGGAAATATGCCATCCAAAAATGTGCGGGTACGGTTGATTGGCCATGCTAAATTGCCCTCATTATCAGAGTAATAAGTAGGGTTATGGGGATAGGGCTGGGGGGAATTGTGGTTGGTGTAGACTCGATGGACTGAAAAGCCGTCTTTTACAATGCAGGGATTCTATGATTCTTACCCAGTCTAGCCTAGGTGTGACTTCAGATGCACAGCAATGTGGTTGACTCTTAACAATCCTCGGGCAGTTAGGAATGGGCAATAAATGCTGGCCAGCCAGCAACACACATGTCCCGTGAAAGAATTAAAAAAAAATGTAAAAGTTGGTGAGAGCCTAGCGGACATGCCGAATTTCCTTAGCCTCCTGAGAAAGTAGTGGCGTTGATGGGCTTCCTTAAGCATGACATCGATGCGGAGGCACCAGATTGTTGGTGATCTGAGCACCTAGAAACTTGAAGCTCTCGGCCATTTCCACTTCATCACCATTAATGTAGACAGTGGTGTGTCCTTTTTGAAGTTGATGACCATCTCCTTCATTTTACTGACATTGTGGGAGAGATTATTGTCATTGCACAATTCCAGCAGATTCTCTATAGCTTCCACTGCTTGCACGGTGTATCCATTTTGTTGAACGTGATGAGCGATAGTATGGACAAAACATTGTGTCGAAGGTACAGGGCATATTGGCCCAAGAAGATTTGGAGCTGGTAACAGGAGTTACAAATAAATTAGGACTGGCATTTGGCTATCTGTATAATGCTGTTCCAGTCCATCAATATTCTGCTAACTATTTTACTTACTGTGTAAGTTTAACACGAGTTATTCCATTGATAATATTATTTTAAAGTTTTTTTTAAACCATAACTGTACATTGCTTCATTAATGTGGATGGAAATTGGATGTTAATTAACTCATGTTTGAAATGCCAGATAGACTCAGTTCTTCATTCACTGGAATGAATTTTAACCCCAACAATAAGTATTTGGGGTCGGAACAGAGAGTAAAAGGCAAGAAATTTGAAACAGCAACATGACTCATCTTGAACCCATTCGCTTTTGATGTTACCATACATAAGGATTTGCCATCACTCTGCTCATGAGAAATGGGTTGGTTGCTCATTTAAATTATATAATGAAGCTACCAGTCTTTAGTTTAGAAGTCATTCTTTCTTTAACAGCGGCAGCTGGGTTTGTCAGGTCTCACGAAATGGAGTAGCTTAGATGAGGTGAGCTGAATCCATGAGGTGAATGTCTTTCCAGCCCTGCTTGTGAGGTGGAGGGAGCAGGGTTGCTTCCTTCCAGCCCAGCAAGGTACCCAATACATTCCTGCCCCACTCTCCCAGAATCGGTCTGCTCCATATCCGGATCACCATCCAGACCACATTCCATCCTTCACCGAACACCAGCAGCTCCCCATACTGACCATCACCAGGCCATCCCTGGCAATCAGATCCCCCAGGAACCCCACCCTCTGTATCAAATACCTCCTGGACAACCATGGAATTCTCCCTTAATCTGAAGCTCCACCTTGCCCTGAGGCACTCCCTTGTGTTCCAGCTACTCTCATGATTGGGAAATCCCACCCAATAGTTGGGCAATTCCCCTCTCCTCACAGGTGATCTCCCTCAAGTCCCCATATTCCTCCTTGTAGCTTTGGCTTTTTGCAGCATACTTCTTAACTATCGATCAGGCTGCTTATGGACTAGAATCCCACTTAAAGGATCCCTGCAAGTAAACGATGCAGGACCTTTTTAAAAGGTTTATTTATTAGTCATAAGTAGGCTTACATTAACACTGCAATGAAGTTATTATGAAAATCCCCAGTCGCTACACACTGACATCTGTTCAGGTACACCGAGGCAGAACTTAGCATGGCCAATTCACTTAACCGGCACATCTTTGGACTGAGGGAGGAAACCAGAGCACCCGGAGGAATACCACGCAGACATGGGGAGAGCATACAAACTCCACACAGACAGTGACCCAAGCCAGGAATTGAACCTGGGTCCCTGGCACTTTGTTAACGACTGTGCCACCGTGCTGCCCCACAGTGCGAACTTTGGGAACCCCATTGTCTCTCCCAGTACGCCCTCCCCAAACCCCCCCCACACAAGTGGCTTCCAGGTTAAAATCAGCCCTCTGAATCCGAACTGTTCATTTTGCTTGATCAGACAGGGCCTGAGAATTTCTTTGTCGTTGGGTCTGACCGTAACAAGCTTGGAGTCAAAATTGTAACAGTGCGGGCTGACCCTCCACTGCAGTAGAAACATAGAAACTAGAAGCAGGAGACGGCCGTTCGGCCCTCTCAGCCTGTTCCACCATTCATTTTGATTATGGCTGATCGTTGAATTCAATATGTTGGTTCCCCACCTTCCCCCCCACCTTCCCCCCATATCCCTTGATCCCCTTAGCTCCAAGAGCTATATCTAGTTTCTTTTTGGCCTCAATTACATTCTGTGGTTGTGAATTCCACACATTTACCACCCTCTGGGTGAAGAAATTCCTCCTCACTTTATTTCTAAAAGATTTACCTCTTATCCTCAAACTATGACCCCTAGTTCTGGACTCCCCTACCATTGGTAACATTCTTTCTGCATCTACCCTGTCTAACCCTGTTAGAATTTTGTAAGTTTCTATTTGATTCCCTTTCACTCTTCTAGGAATCAGCCTGGTAAACCTTTGCTGTATTCATCTATACGAGGACATCCTTCCTCAGATAAGGACACCAAAACTGCTCACAATATTCCTGGTGTAGCCTCACCAATGCCCCATACAATTGCAACAAAACATCCCTATCTCTATATTCAAATCCTCTCACTATGAAGACCAACATACCATTTGCCTTCTTTACTGCCTGCTGTACTTGCAGGCAGTAAATACTTTGCTTACTTTCTTTCAGCAACTGATGCACAAGGACCCCAAAATATCCACCTCTCTCAATTTACACCCATTCAAATAATAATCTGTTTTCCTATTATTGCTACCATAGTGGATAACCTCACATTATCCACATTATACTGCATCTACTATGCATATGCCCACACACTCAGCCTGTCAAATCACACTGAAGCATCTCTGCATCCTCCTCACAGCTCACCCTCCCACCCAATTTTATATTATCTTCAAATTTGGAGATAATATATTCAGTTCCCTCTTCCAAATCATTAATACATAATGTGAACAGTTGGGGTCCTAGCAGAGATCCCTGTGGGACCCCACTAGTCACTGACTGCCAATCAGGAAAAGACTCATTTATGCCAACTTTTTGCTTCTTATCTACTAACCAACCTTCTATTCATCTCATGTACTACAACCCCATGTACTGTGGTAGTGCTGGCTCTTGGAGGTTTAGTCCTTTGGATGAGTGCTCTCTCAGTTGGGTGTAAAGGGTCACATATCACTATTTAAGAAAAGAGCAGGGAGTTATTCCCAGGTGTTAGCCAGAGTTTATTCCTCAAAATAAGTCTGCAAGAACAGACTCGCTGGAATCTGATTTTCAAAATGGGATTGGGAGCCTTGCAATCAGATGGATTCTTAGCCCTGACCTTGTGGCTCTGCAGCGTTGCTCTGGCAATGCGATTTTTAAATGTATTTGGGCTGATTGACCAGGAGGTGAGCTCAGCGTCCAAGTGGGTACACCAAACGCCTTGACTGTCTGCCTGAGGAGCTATGACTGCCTAACTAAGAACTGCAGGTCGTTCAAGAGAATAAAACCAGTGCAAAGTAGCTATGGACATCAAATTAACTCAATCCACTGCTGGCTGACCCCTTACGTTTCACAAAAAAACCCGACACGGATGGAAATGAACTTTCTTTAACCCCTTGGTGGCCCCGACAACTGTGCCTTAACATGCACCAAGATATCTGGCTTCATCTTGGAAAAAGATAGAATATTCAATACTTTGTTGAGGACTTTAAAGTGTTGTTAATTAATTTTCCTGTCCCCACCCCCTCCCTGGAGACTTGGGAGGCAGTGGAATCCATTGCTGCTTCCTGGGAATGAAATTTTTAAATCATACCCATACACACTTCTACCTCAACATGCTCATTATCATTGGGCAGCTTGGTGGTACAGTGGTTAGCACTGCTGCCTCACAGCGTCAGAGTCCTGGGTTCAATTCCTGGCTTGGGTCACTGTCCATGTGGAGTTTGCACCTTCTCCCTGTGACTGTGTGGATTTCCTCTGGGTGCTCCGGTTTCCTCCCACAGCCCAAGGACGTGCGGCTTAGGTGCATTGGCCATACCAAATTGCCCTTTAATGTCGGGGGTCTAGCTGGAGTAAATACATGAGGCTATGGGGATAGGGCCTGGGTGGGATTGTGGTCGGTGTAGACTCGATGGAATGAATGGCAGCCTCCTGCACTGTAGGATTTTATGTTTCTATGATTAACACATTGCAAGCCTTTCTTAGCTTTTTGTATCCTCTTTGGGAATATGAGACAGGAATTGGCTATTCAGACCCTCAAGTCTGTTCCACTATTCAATACGATGATGGTTAATACCTTAAATCCATTTACCTGCCTTTGCTTCATATCCCTGAATATCTTAACGTCACAAAAATCAATTGTAGTTTTGAATTTTTCAGTGGTTCTATCACCTCAGTCGGCAATTTGGGGAAGAGAATTCCAAATGCCACTCCCCTGAGTAGAAATGTAATTTATTTATATTTCATGACCCATTTATTGCTCACCCCCGATTGTCCTTGAGAAGGTGGGATTGAACTATTACAGTACTATGGTCATTGCTAAGGATTGTTTGAGAAAAGAATGGAAAGCAAAACAGTCCGTGGTGTAAAATACAGCATGGCCAGTGTAGAAGATAAGCAGAATCACATGGCAAGAGCTAAACCTGTCTTACAATATCAGGAAATACTATAAATAATTAGCTTGCTAAAGACTTTGAAAATGTAATTACTAACTCCAGTAGTTAGAAGAAGTAAACCTGAGCCATTAATCAAAAACAAAATCTATTGTCTGCATTTACAAAGTTTGATCGGCGTATTGAATAAAATATTTCTCCTTGAAACCCTAGTTTGTGATTAATGACATTGTCAACATTTTACCTTGTCCCATAAAACATGTGTCAGCTACACAAACTTGTATATATTTTTATTCTTCTCTATCTCTAAAATGTAACTGACTGCATGAGTAAATGGAGAAATATTGTAATGATTTATGTTGCAGATTCCTAAATTAAGATGTTCTGTTCTCCACCCTTCACCAACTATAGGTCTTTTTGAGTGAGAGAAAGGGACAGAGAAAATGTCACAAGTAACAATACCTTCCTGTACTGAGACTGACTGTATGTAATATTACATATGGAGAGCAGCAGGAATATTTCAGGATAATCTTGCAATTGGAGAGATAGTAAAGGGATCATTTTGGTTGATTGGTGACAACTTAAAGCTTGGATTAATACTTGGAACTGTGATGTTGATTTGATTTGATTTATTATTGTCACATGTATTGATACACAGTGAAAAGTATTGTTTCTTGCATACTATATAGACAAAATATATCATTCATAGAGAAGGAAATGAGTGTGTGCAGAATGTAGTGTTACAGTCATAGCTAGGGTGTAGAGAAAGATCAACTTAATGCAAGTCCATTGAAAAGTCTGACAGCAGCAGGGAAGAGACTGTTCTTGAGTCGGTTGGTGCATGACCTCAGACTTTTGTATCTTTTTCCAGAAGGAAGAAGGTGGAAGAGAGAATGTCCGGGGTGCGTGAGGTCCTTTAATGATGCTGGCTGCTTTGTCGAGGTGGTGGGAAGTGTAGATAGAGTCAGTGGGAGGCTGGTTTGCATGACGGATTGGGCTACATTCATGACCTTTTGTAGTTCCTTGCAGTCTTGGGCAGAGCAGGAGCCATACCAAGCTGTAATATAATCAAAAATAATACTTTCCATGGTGCATCTGAAAACGTTGGTGAGAGTCGTAGCTGACATGCAAAATTTCCTTAGTCGTCTGGAAGGTAGAGGCGTTGGTGGGTTTTTTAACTATAGTGTTGGCATGGGGTGACCAGGACAGGTGGTTGGTGATCTGGACACCTAAAAACTTGAAGCTCTTGGCCCTTTCTACTTCATCTCCACTGATGTAGACAGGGGCGTGTTCTCCTTTAAGTTTCCTGAAATCAGTGATAATCTCCTTCATTTTGTTGACATTGAGGGAGAGATTACTGTTGCTGCCCCAGTTGTTGCTATTACAGAGACTTGGTTAAAGGGAGGACAGGAGTGCAGTGTAATATTTGAAGATAATTATGTTTCAGGTAGGATAGAGAGGAATGTAAAAGGAGTGAGGGAGTTAAGGAGACTATCACAGCTTACTGAGGGAGGATACCTCAGAGGGCTCATACAGCGAGGCAATATGGGTAGAACTGAGGAATATGAAGGGTGCAGTCACAATGTTGGGTGTTTACAATAGGCCATTCAACAGCCAGTGGGAGGTAGAGGAACATTTATGTGGGCAGATTTTGGCAAGGTATAAAAGTAACAGTGCTATTGTGGTGGGAGATTTTAACTTCCCCTATATTGACTGGGACTCACTTAGTGTTAGGGATGTGGATGGGGCAGAGTTTGTAAGGAGCTTCCAGGAGGGTTTCTTGAACCAATATGTAGATAGTTCAACTAGGGAAAGGGGCTGTACTGGACCTGGTATTGGGGAATGAGCCTGATCAGTAGAGGAGCAGTTTGGGAGCAGTGACCACAGTTCAGTAAGCTTTAAAGTACTGATGGATAAAGAAAAGTGTAATCTTCAAGGGGAAGCATAATTACAACAGTGTTAGGCAGGAACTGAAGAATGTAGATTGGGGGCAGATATTTGAGGGCAACACAACATCTGGCATGTGGGAGGCTTTCAACAGTAAGTTGCTAGGAATTTAGGACTGGCACATTCCGTAAGAGTGAAGGGATAAGTATGCAAGTTTTGGAAACCTTGGATAATGACAGATATTGTGAGCCTAGTCAAAAAGAAAAAGGAAGCATTTGTCAAGGCTAGGAGGCTGGGAACACATGAAGCAAGTGTGCAATACTTTTGTTCAGTCCGGCAGCATGGTCAATGCAGGCTTGGAGGGCCGAAGGGCCTGTTCCTGTTCTATAATTTGTTCTCTGAGTGACAAGGTAGCTCGGTAAGTAGTACTGCTGCTTCATAGCGCCAGGGACCCGGGTTCAATTCCAGCCTTGGGTGACTGTCTGTGGAGTTTGCATGTTCTCCCCGTGTCTGTGTGGGTTTCCTCCAGGTCCTCCCGTTTAGAACAAAGAACAGTACACCACAGGAACAGGCCCTTCGGCCCTCTGCCAATCATGTTGTCCTATCTAGGACAACTGCCTGTATCCCTCTATTCCCTGTTTGTTCATGTGTCTATACAGAAAAGTCTTATATGTTGCTAACGTATCTGCCTCAGCCACCTCACTTGGCAGTGCATTCCAGACCCCCACTGCTCTCTGTGTGAAAAAACTTTTCCTGCACACCTCCACTGAACCTTCCCCCATTACCTTGAACTTGTTTCCTCCCACACTCTAAAGATGTGCAGGCTAGGTGAATTAGCCATGGTAAATTGCCTCATAGTAGGGCAAATACATGGGGTTACAGGAATAGGCCTGGGTGAGAGTGTTGCCAGTGCAGGTTAGTTGTGCTGAATGGCCTCCTGCACTGTAGGGACCCTGTGGGTGGGATTTTACAGTCATGCCTGCCCCAAGGCCGGACATTCCTGCCCAAAGTCAATGGACCACCACCCCCGCTGCTACCATTCCCATGGCAGATGGGATGGGAAAATTCTGCCCTGTGATTCTATGAATAATCTGTGGAGTGAAAAGTAGAGAATGCTGCCGGGACTCGGAAGCATTTCTAGAGGCTGCACTGATGAAATAAAGAGGAGCTATCTAGTGGAGAAATGATGAGAATCTTGTGTTTTTGATTGATGAGATGTGATGTAAGGAAGCTCCATATGTGCAATCGCAAAAGAGATCTACAGACAACAATCCATAAAGAAGCAGAGGAAATAGAAAACAGATAGTGGAGTTCAGGTCTTGACTATCAATGAAAACAGAGTGCAATAATACACTCTGCTGTCATTTGAATTCATGAGGAGGGCTCTTCAATCAGTTTGTGCAATTTGTTTGTGGTCACTTTTGTATAGAAGCCCCATTATATATTTTATTAGGTTGATGAGTGACATTAGTGTACCTTTAAGAGATGTCTTGTTCTCCCAGCTCAGAGCCTCAGCTAATGTCATCGCTGATTAGATGTCTCCGAGGAGTCCTTTTATTGCTCCTTAAGTTGCTTAAATGGGGTTATTTATGTTTACTCTGAGATTAGTTTTATGGCCTGGCATTGTTAGGAGAAAAGATCATGGATTCTAGATAGGTTTCTTTCCTTTCCAGTGAGTTTAATGTTTCATTTTGAGTTTGAGCTGCTGTATTGCTGTGTTTTAGAAGGGACATGAGACTGAAAGGAAATCTCTGTCTCCCTGGTTTTGGAAATTCTGCTGGTTATCTGAAGGTAATGTCTTGCCTTGCTGTTGGTGGCTTGTCTAGAGTCCCTGGTGTTTTGGGAAACTGTTCTGACTTTAAATTGTCCAGAGTCTATCCAGAGCACTGCAGACTTTATTCAGAGGTCTGAATTCCAGTATCATGTGAGCATTAGTCTATGCTGTACTAAACCTGTTTAAAGGGTCTTGTTTATGAAATTGGTTTGATTGGGACAGCTCCTATATTCATTAAGGGTTACACATTATCGTGGTTGTTTTGGTGTTATTTGTAATTGATAGAAGTTATTGCTAATATCCTTACTATACATGTTAACTATATTCTTAAATAAACTTTGTTTGATTAAAAACTCCCGAGTGGGTCATTTGAATCATACATGGAGTGAAACCTATCATGCCTATCGTGGCCAAATTCAGCTTATGATCAAGGCGGGCTCCATAAAACACTGGAGTTTCTGACCAAAAGAGATGCCATGACTGCAAAGCCAAATTTGTCGCCGAATGGCTGGACATCACTGCCTCTCTGTATAAACAATACCAGGCAGTTTATTCCCACTTTAGTCTGGCATTGAAAAGTATAGCTCTCTGTACCAGTGTTGACATTTGCTGTAAATTGTGCAGGAGATATCTCTGTCAACAGCACAAATGCTATTTTGAGATCAGCGCTTAGTTCTGCCGCCAGGCACCACAACAACCTAGAATTTTAATGTTCAGCTAGTTGCATGTCCCAAGTCTCATTTCAGTATGGGGAAGGCATGTGTTTAGTTATGCAAGGATGACTTTTAAATCTGTGCCTGTGCAGTAGATGAGTTTGTTTACCTGTGGGTTGGTTGGCAGTAAGTATTGTAGTCTTGGTTTCCCCTTCCTGTTTTTAGTCATTTAACCCAAAGATTGATTTGATAACATTGATGAAGCAATCTGATATTGGTCTGCGTTTGGACATTCAGTTGGGTAATAAAACAGGGTTAAAATAGTTTTTCATTTACTCAGTGAGTCCTGTCTTTTCATACTTGCTTCCTTCTGAAGATATATGGTAGAGCCAAAATAAGAAGGTTTTAAAATGCCTTTTTGTTTTAGGGTGGCACAGTGGTTAGCACTGTTGCCTCATAGCATCAGGGACCTAGGTTTCATTCTGACCTTGGGTCACTGTCTGTGCAGAGGCTGCACATTCTCCCCGTGTCTGCATGGGTTTCCTCCAGGTGCTCTGGTTTCCTCCCACAGTCCAAAGATGTGCAGGTTAGGTTGATTGGCCACGCTAAATTGACCCTAGTGTCAGAGAGATTGGCAGAGTAAATTTGTGGGGTTATGGGAATTGGGCCTGTGTAAGACTGTGTGTAGGTACAGACTTGATGGGTGGAATGGCCTCCTTCTGTACTTTTGGGGTTGCAAATTCTGTGATTCTAAGGGGATAAGCTATATCAGGTAGGAAACACTGATGTTGAAGAAGAGAATAACAACACAATGATTTGTAAAGAAGATGAGTTAGATGCCCTGGGTATAAGTATTTGTGGCTGGAATTCTCTGGCCGTTCACGTCCCATCTCCGCTGCCAGCCAGAATGAAGAATTTGGTGCTCAGTCAAATCTTCTTTCACTGCAGCAGGACCAGAGAATCCCAGTAGCGGGCGAGGTTGGAGAACCCAGTCCTATGTTTTTAGTTAAAGACAAAAGGTGGGATTTTCCAGCCCTTCCCGCCAGTGCAATCTTCTGGGCCCACCAAAGTCAACTCTCTTCCCCCTCCCCAGGCCACGTTTCCCAGTGGCAGGGCAGGTGAGCCATACAAAACACTGTAGACTTTGGCAGGACTGGAAGATCCCATAGCGGCCATTGGCAGGACACCTCCGCCCCTGCTGGGAAGCACACAAGTGAGGGGAAGGGGAGGACTGGAAAATTTTGGCCAAAGGCTTAAGCCAGGGTTTTGTCCTGGCTGCAGCAATCCTCCTGCCCCGCTGAGTGCGGCGAGCCATTTAAATCCCCATTCAGTACACCGGGAGTGTAATATCCCAGTGGGGCGGGAGGGACTGCAGTGTTTTATTTAATCACTTGCAATGAATGTAATAAAGCACCTTCCAGGAGCTGATGCTTCAACATCTCAGTATGTGAGCTGAAAACAAACGAAGCAGGTTGATTTCAGGAGCTGGAGGCAGTTAGCAGTCTGAGTTTGGAATTATGATTTCATCCGTGTTGGGGCATTGCTGTTGCCACTGATCCCTGAAATGTGTGCCTTGTGCAGGCAGCCACAACCTCAGCTCCCTGCTGCTTCTGGGAAGACATAACTGTAAAGAAAAGCCAGGCCTTCTTGGCAGTCGGACACAGTGAAGCAGGAATGCTTCAGTGTGATTTGGACAGGCTGTGTGTGTGTGGGCATCTGCATGGCAGATGCAGTATAACTTTATACTTTGCCATCAGTACTAGGAAGGCAGATTATTACTTGAATGGATATAAATTGAGAGAGGTGGGTACTTAGTGAGGCCTTGGGGTCCTCGTGCATCAGTGACTGAAAGTAAGTGCGCAGGTACAGCAGGCAGTAAAGAAGGCAAATGGTACGTTGGCCTTCATAGCGAGAGGATTTGAGTATAGGGATAGGGATATTTTGTTGCAATTGTGTAGGGTATTGGTGAGGCCACCCCTGGAATGTTGTGTACAGCTTTGGTGTCCTTATCTGAGGAGGGATATTCTTGTTACAGAGGGACTGCAGCGAAAGTTTACCAGGCTGATTCCTGGGTTGCCAAGTCTATCATTTGCGGAGAGGCTAAGTCAGTTAGGATTATATTCACTGGAGTTCAGAAGAGTTTTAGGGGATCTCATAGAAACTTATAACTCATATTTTAACAGGGTTAAACAGAGTAGTTTTAGAAAGAAAATCCCAAATGGTGGGGGAGTCCAGAACTAGGGGTCATAGTTTGAGGATAAGGGGTAAATCTTTTAGAACTACGGTGAGGAGAAATTTCTTCACCCAGAGGGTGGTGGATGTGTGGAATTCACTACCACAGAATGTAGTTGAAGCCAAAACATTGTCTGATTTCAAGAAGAAATTAGATATAGCCATTGGGGTGAAAGGGACTAAGGGATATGGAAGGAAGGGGGAATGAGGATATTGAATTTGATGATCAGCTATGATCAAGATGAATGGCAGAGCAGGTTCAAAGGGCTGAATGGCCTACTTCTAGTTTCTCTGTTTCTAGGGAAAGGTTATGTTGGCATTGTCCCAAGCAGCAAGAGATCTGCACATCCAAAGCTGCCAGGCAAACAATCCTCAAAGGTCAGTGAGCCACCAGCACTGATGGACTAATGCACTCTGCTGCAGCTTTTACTCAGGAGAGTCTTCCAGCCAGCAAGACCTTGGCTAGGATGGATTTGTACTGCCTTTAAATGTGTGGAGAATTTCTAAGTTATGCACTTTTGTTCTCTTAAGTCCCATACGATCAGGGTTTAATAATACTGTGACAGCTAGCCTAACTTCCTCATAGCAGAGATCGCTCGAAGTCTTTAAGCATTTATTCCTTCTGCTTGGATTTCCAGTTGGCACGGTGTGGCAGTAATTTCATTTTCAGAGTCCAAAGCGAGTAGCTATGCTGAAAAAAAACCAGTCTGAATTAACTATTTATGTTTATTTACAAATACAAGATCAGTGTGAAGTGGAGGATGGAGTGCTTTGATACAGTATTAGGATTAGCTTGTTAAAATATCCAGACTGACTGATTGCTACAGATTAAAACTCTCATCTCCAAATGGTGGCTTTCTGGAGTTTAACTTGCTGAAATGTTCTTTGACTTATCAGTTATGTCATTGGTAAATAACTATTGATAGCTTTTTTTTGTGCTGAGGACAGCTTCTTTTAAGATGAGATTTTTCTTGTTTACTTCAGCCCTGGTGCACATCAACTGTTAGGATTACTTTTATTTATTCATTCAGGGAGAGAGATTAATGTTCGATTCTGTATTGCAGTGAATAATTTGTAAATAACCCACTCGGTACTCAAATCCCAGTCCCCCTGCCAGACCCCATCCTGAGTCAATCTCTCCAAATCGCTCCCTCCCCAATCCAAAAATCGATGATTCTCCATTTTTCCCTGGCTACATTCCCGCTGAATCAACATCCACCTTTCAACAACAACAGAAAATGCTGGAAAATCTTAGTGAATCTGACAGCATCAGTGGAGAGAGAATAGAGCCAATATTTTGAGTCAGAGCCACCCTTAGAAACCTGCTGGTTATCAATTTAAGTTTATTTATTAGTGTCACAAGTAGGCTTACATTAACACTGCAAAGAAGTTACTGTGAAAATCCCCTAGTCGCCACTGTTCGGTGCCTGTTCGGGAGCACTGAAGGAGAATTTAGCATGGCCAATGCATCTAACCAGCTTGCCTTTTGGACTGTGGAAGGAAACCAGAGCACCTGGAGCAAACCCACGCAAACATGGAGAGGACGTGCAAATGCCGTACGGACGGTGACCCAAGCCGAGCATTGAACCTGGGTCCCTGGCACTGTGAGGCAGCAGTGCTGACCACTGTGCCACTGTACAGGTGGAAATCCTGGAAACAATTTACAATAACACTTGCTGTTTATTTTCAGCTGGACTTGTGAGAAATATTTTATGTCTGGGTTTTCCCTCCACAGATCCTCTTACCTCCTTCCACTTTAGAGTCCTGAGATCCACCTGGAGTGAAATTGGACAATTCAGATTATATCCAATATGGAGTAGTTTGAATTTCCAACTTGGATGTATTTAAATTCCAAAATGTTTTTTGTTTTGTAGAACATTGCCAAAAGACATTACCTGAGATTTGACTGATATCTAAATCCTACATTGTATCCTGAAAATCCATTTCTAGACTCCCCAAAGTCACAGGGCAGAAGGAGCATTTGGTCCATCAGGCCTGCACCGACAACAATCCCACCCAGGCCCTATGCCCATAACCCCATGCATTTACCTTAGCTAATCCCCCTGACACTAAGGGGCAATTTAACATGACCAATCCACCTAACCTGCACATCTTTGGACAGTGGGAGGAGACTGGAGTGCCCAGAGGAAACCAATGCAGATATGGGGGAGGATGTGGAAACTCCACACAGACAGCGATCCGAAGCCGCAATTGAACCCGGGTCCCTTATGCCATGAGGCAGCAGTGCTAACCACTGTGTCACCAGGCCACCCCCCAAATACATCACTGACGAGGATGGGATTTGTGTAACTCCAATTTCGGAACCTTCTACGGATGTCACAATGCAAGGTCTTTGCATAATAAATAATTTTACAATGTGTAATTAGATTATTCATAAACAAATATTGCCAATCAAGCCATTATTCCCCAGAGTCTTAAGCACACACTGCGTAGAATCTCTCAGCACTGCGGCTACATTTGTTGATACCAAGCATGAAATTAATATTTAGGCCATTATGAAGAACTCAGGCTCTCTCAATGTTGCTAAAAAATAATATTCGTTCAAATAGCCTCAAAAATCGTGGAAAATCCAAAACCGCTAAAACATTCCAAAAAACCCCACTCCAGCGGTGCTATTTTGGCTGTTTGCCAAATTAATATTGCAGCCCGGATTAAATATACCATTAGACACTTCTTTATAGTTTTGTCAATTTTTACTGACATTTTCCACAAGTAGCTGATAAACAAGTGATTTCAAGCAGCGATTTAATAGTGCTATCATGTAGCAATTCAATTTGAGTTTCAGAGAGTCAGATGTACATTTAAGAAGTCTGATAAGCGAGTGAAGTAGGCAGGTTCAATTGAGACATTCAACAGGACATTGGATGATTATTTGAGAAGAATCAATGTGCAGGGGAATGGCACTAAGTAATGGCGTTCATTTGGAAAGCTGATGCAGATATGATGGGCCGAATGGCCACCTCCTGTGCAATAAAAAGTCTGGGACGGAATTTTCTCTCTTTGGCAGTGTCAGGGTGCAGTGCCGGGGTACTGCCCAGGCATGACCCTCTTCTCCCTGGGGGGTTGTACTTGTGTGCCTCTGGTGGTTTCTGTTCACCAGCTCCCCATTTTTAAGGACCTGTTGTTAATCCCACTGATGTGGCATCATGTTGGGGGATGGAGTGGGGGGTGGGGTGAGAAGAAGGAGGTAAGACAGTAGGGTGGTCCACTAATTTTATTAAAATATATTCAAATAGCATTCCAGTCATTGCATGACGTCACCAATGTTGGGAGGCTGGTCTGAGACAATCGAGTGGGGAAATACTGCGCAGACTCTGGATTACTAGCCCAGTAACACTATCGCTACTCCATCTTCTCCCAGTTCACAGGTCTATCATAGTGCCTAGAATATGGGTGCTCTAGGTCCGAATTTTGTGTCCGGTTTGTTAGTGTGGTTGCTTTGGTTACTGTAAATAGAGATCTTGGACTGAATCTCACCAAAAAAATGACAAAGTTTCAGGGTCTGACTGAAAACTGGTGTGTTCTTTCTCGAAAACAGGTAGGTTTTCTCTCTGTCTTATGGCAATTTGTCAGAAAAATCAGGGGGCACGTTTCAGACTGTCATTATTGAGGGATGGGTCTAAACATGCCGGCAAAGCCTAGGGCACTCCGTTTAGAGCCTGAAATAACCCCCTCCACCCACCTCTCCTCCTGATCATTGCCAGCATTTCCTTCTCTTCCTTTACCCACCGATCATCGCTGGCATTGCCTCCCCCTTTCAAAGCACACTCACCACCCACCTCCCCCCACTACACATACATGACCTCCACACTGCCAATGAGGCTCCCATGAGGGTCTGCACCTGACATTGTCCCCTGGCACTGCTAGGTTGGAATGGTGCCCACCTGTGCTGGATGGCATTGCCAGGGGGCACTGCCAGGTCACTGCCTCACCATATCTCTCTCCCCCAGGGGCTGTACTCACCTCTACATTCCTGGGGAGATCCCCACATGTTTTGGGTCTGGGCGAACCTGTTGTAAACTGCGCCGAATTGACGTCACGCTAGCAAGGTTTGAAAATACAGGGAGTGGGGGAAATCTGGCTGGGGGCCTGATAATTATATTAAAACATAGGTAGATGCATTAGAAGGAGGTTCTCACACTGTGTGGTTCCTGATTCTCTCCAGATTTTCAGCCTGCACCGCCATTCTGTCAGAAGAGCTGCAAACTGCCCCCACCCCCCCCAGCCCACCTTGATACCAAACTAGAATTAACTGGAACGTTAATTTCAGCTAAGTGACCAAACTAAATACTCAATTTGGGCATTGCATTGTCCAAATTAGGAATGCATTTGCTTCATTAATTAATACATTTTTGTAATGGAATGGAATATTTGCTAGAACATAATCAGACTGTGTTTCTCGATGTCAGCTGTGACTCAGTCACTGGCATCCCCCTTTCTGCATCTTAAAGCCATATGCTTAAGATCCATAAAATCTAGACATTTTAGACTTTCTTTAAGTTTATTTATTAGTGTCACAAGTAGGCTTACATTAACATTGCAGTGAAAATCCCCCAGTCATCACACTCTGGCACCTGTTCAGGTACACTGAGGGAGAATTTAGCCAGGCCAATGCACCTAACCAGCGTGTCTTTTGGACTGCGGGAGGAAACCGGAGCACCTGGAGGAAATCCAGGCAGACACAACGAAAATGTGAAGAGTTCACACAGATAGTGACTCAAGCTGGGAATCAAAACTAGGTTCCTGGTGCTGTGAGGCAGCAGAGCTAACCACAAGATGTTTAAAAGACTTGAGCACAAAATCAAAGCTAACACATGAGTGGAGTGCAGAGGGAGTGCTGCAGTGCTCCTTTGGATAAGATATTTAACTGAACCAAAGCTACTTTATCAGGTGGACAAATAAGAGGCAGAAGACCAAGTTTTGACCAGTCTCCAGGTCAATATTTAAATGCCGACCAATATCACTAGTGAATAGATTACTTGGTCATTATTTTATTGCTATATACAAGTTTGATGACCTTTTTCCTAAATTGCAACAGTTGCTCTATTTCAAAAGCATTTCATTGATTTGAAAACACATGAGACATTCTGCAGCATGAAAAGCACTAGAAAACTGCAACTGATTTTGACTCTACTGGCCGTAAAGTCCTTTAAGGTGGCTTGAGGACATAAACACATAGAAACATGGGGCAGGACTTCACGGCATTGTTTGGGCAAGACCAGAAATTCCCGTCCGAGGTCAATGGAGATTTCCGTTATCGGACCCTCACACACATCGATTCTGTAGCAGGCGAGGTGGTAGGGTTCTGGCCATGGGGTTAAATCTTGCCAAAAAAATGGCAGCGTTGTTTCCTGCAAGTACATTGACATGTTTCTCCCTGGATCTTACGACAGACTGCCAAAAAAAATCAAGGCAGATTTTCAACACCTTCGTGCAAAGGGGAGGAGGCTCAACACTCTGGCAGAACCTGGCTACACAGAGATCAGGGCGCCATCTTTAAAGGGCACTCCGATTGGAACACTTAAAATTTTGCCCCCTGCCCATCATGGAGGCCTTAGGAGCTCTTATTCCCACCTCCGTTCGAAGTTAGCCCCTTTTTCCCTCACTCCTGATTATTGGCCCACCCCTCTTCCTCCCAATGATCAGCTCCTTTTTCCCCACCCCTGTGATCATTGGCCACTTCTCAAACTACCCCTGCCTCCCTCCCACCACCACCATCACCACCACAGTCTGAGCCATCATCGATCCCATGGCCATTGCCGGCATCCCCAGCTCACCCGTCCACTCCCAGTCACAACAACATCTAAATGAATCCCCCCCCACTCCCTTGAGGTTCCCACTAGGGCCTGCCCCTTGGCACGGTCACGCCATCTTGGAAATGCCAACCAATGCCAAGGGACAATGCCAGAGGCATTGACAGGCCACTGTCTGGTCGTGTCCCTCTTCCCTCGGGGGCTATTCTTAACTTTGCGGCCCCAGGGTGATCCTCTTGATGGGTTCAGGGCTGTGTGAACCACACCAATGTGATGTCACATTGGCATGGTGTCAATTTACTGCCAGGGGAGGGAGGTAATTCAGTATCTGGCTAGGGGGCTGGTTAATATTTAAATACTTCCAATTAATGCAATTCACGCCCATTATGGTGTGACCCTCTTGACGCTGCTGGTGAGAGGTGGGGAAGATCCAATATCACCTTTTTGCTAGCGAGTACTGCAACTTCCGGATCTTGAGCTCTCGCCAGCATTCTTACGGATGGTGAATGCAAGCTCAAGATTGCCCTGTAAAAAATGGGAGTAGTAATTAGACCATTCAGCCTTCTGATCCTGTGCCACCATTCAATAAGATCATAGCTAATGCTCTAACTCAACACCACACTCCTGCACTCTCTCCCCATATCTCTTCCCTCCTTTCAGAGTCTATAAATTTATCTGTTTCCATTTAAATATATCCAAGGAGTTGACCTCCACATTTTCTGTGATAGAGGTATCGGAGGGAATGAATAAACTGAGTCTTCCAAGACTGTGTAGAACTTTAACTGAAGTGGCTTTATTCAACATGTATGAGGGAGAGCAGAACTCGTGGCTGTAACTACAGCTTGCTGCTGAGCTACTCCACTGATCATCGGTTCTTACGTATTCTTATACCCTTTACTTTACAAAGTGTTACATTTCAATTCAGTCATCAGATTGTTACTTTGAATCAGTTACAGTTCTATTTTTGATTACATTATATGGTTCCATTGTCTTGGGTGCTTCAGCTTTAATGGCTTTGTGAACATCTCCTGTCCACCTGTTTACGATATCAAAACATTATGTTTGTCAAACTGATTTTGATGGGGTGTTAATTGTCCCATCTCCTGGATATTTGATTAAGTTTTCAAAGGCACAGTGGTTCCTCTGGATCTTATGGAGCCTTGAAGGTTGATATCAATTTGTATATAGCTGTAATTTTGGAGCGATACCACCTGGGGTGTAACTGTTTAGTACTGTCTGAGATATAATTATTTGTATTTTGTCCTGTCTGCCTGTAATGAGTGTGGATGGTGCAATGTTGCCTGTTTAAGCCTTTCCTTACACCCCTCTCCTGCTGCAGCCCACACTCCCTGGGTTTTGCCCTTCTACAGAGAAATCCACAGGCTCACCATGCTCTGAGTGAAGAGGTTTCCCCTCATCTCAGTCCTAAATGGCCTACCCTGTATCCTGAGACCCCCTATTCCACACCCTACCCTGCAACCAGAGGAAGCATCGTTCCTGCATCCAACCTGACCAGCCTTGTCAGAATTTTATACGTTTCAGTGCTTTTCTAAACAAGCACACTTTATTTCTGTGTGTGTTCCCACCTATTCTGAATCCTACTCATTGTATGTTTGACATGTTTAGTTCCGGATATGGCCCTGTAATGGAAGCTGTAAGGCGAGCATATTGATTTTCAATATCCCAGCTTAACTTGTGTAGTTGATTGATCAGATCAATGGCTTTATTCCTAATGGAACTGCACAAAACCTCGTGTGAAAGTTAGACAATTCCTCTTTATTTCCCCTGCATCAGCCACGTGATATTCTCCCGTCTCCCTCTAACCATCTCATAGTTTTTCTTGTTTTTTTGATGTGCCCAATCATTTACCCTCCAGATATATTCATGCTCCTGATAAAGTAGTGTTGGAAACAACTCAACATGGATTAGCTGTATGGAAAATGACAGGTGTTTACAAAGGAGCCCAAGGCTGTAAATCTGAGGTTCAAATGGTGGAAATAAATTCCTTCCATTAGTCTGTCACAGTTAATGATACCATCTAAATCTATTGATTGTATTATAACCTTTTAACTGCCTTCATTATCGCATAATGCCAGCTTTTACCTTGGTGCCCCCATGCTGTCAGACTACAACCGTTATTTATTTGGTTAGTGAGTTTTTAGAAACACAAATAGTACTGTAACAAAGTGAAACTTGCTTTCCACGCCAGCCCAGGGTTTGTGAAGTAAGAATTCATCCAGTGCTGGGGCTGATTCCATTGCCTCTCATCATCTGGTGGGGTTCGAAGGTACTGGCGCCATATTTAAATGCCAGTCCAACACACTCATGCCACCCTCTCCAGCTGTCGTCAGGGTGGCGTTCAGCCAGAAGTGAAAAGACAACTCCCTCAAGAAGAAAGTAACCACCAGGTCCTTGATGCCAAGATCTATGGAGACTGGGTGCAAAGACATGTCTTTTACCCCAGGGATGGCTTCAGGAAATGCCCGAAGATCACCTCCCCGGCCTGGGAGGCTGCCCTCCAGGTGGTCAGCACAGCTGGCAACTGTGCCCAAAGGGAATTATCATGCTGGAAGGGGGTGAATGATGTCAACCACACTATTATGCATAGGAAGCATCACAATTTGTTGTTATTAGAGACAAAATCCCTACGGTGCATACGGAAGTCATCAAGTCTGCACCAACTCTTAGAACATTTTACCCAGGCCTATCCCTCTATCTTATCCCTCTAACTCTTTGTACTTGTCATGGCCAATCAATCTAATCTGTACATGTTTGGACCGTGGCAGGAAACCAGAGCACCTGGGGAAACTCATGCAGACAAGAGGAGAATGTGCAGACTCCACACAGACAGTCCATCAAGGCTGGAATTGAACATGGGCCCCTGGCACTGTGAGGTAGCAGTGCTAACCACTGTGTTGGCCCAAAATGGGTGAGAGGATTATAGTTACAAAGAAAAGTTTGAAAATTGAAGGCATTTCTCACTGTCGTTGGGAATGTTAACAGGTGACCTGATGGTGAATTTTAGAATTATGGTGAGTTGGATTGTAAACAGTGATACTAATCTCTGAATTGCTCCCAATGAAATAATACCCTTCCTTAAATAAGGGCACCAAAACTATTCACAGTATTTCAGGTGTGGTCTCACCGGTGCCTTGTACGGTTGCAGCAAGGCTTCTCTACTCTTATACTCCAACCCCCTTGAAATAAGGGCCAACATTCCCTTAGCTTTCCTGATTACCTGCTGAACCTTTGTGCTTGCTTCCTGTGTTTCGTGTACAAGTAGCCCCAAGTCCAAGTGGCACAGTCATTAGCACTGCTGCCTCACAGCGCCAAGGACCCAGGTTTGATTCTTGGCTTTGGTCAATTGTCTGTGTGGAGCCTGCACATCCTCTCTATGTCTGCGTGGGTTTCCTCCAGGTGCTCCAGTTTCCTCCCACAAACCAAAGATGGTGCGGGTTAGGTGCATTGGCTCTGCTAAACTGACCCTTAGTGTCCTGGGATGTGTAGCTTAGAGGGATTAGCGGGGTAAAAGTATGGAATAGGGCCGGTGGGATTGGTGTCAGTGCAGACTCAATGGGCTGAGTGGCCTCCTTCTGCACTGTAGGGTTTCTATGATTTCTATGAAGCCCCTTTGTGTTGCAGCTTTCTGAAGTTTTTCTCCATTTAAATAATACTGTTCTTTTTTCCCGTCCAAAATGAACAACTTCATATTTTCCTACGTTATACTCCATTTGCTAACTTTCTGACCACTTACTTAACCTATTGCTATCTCTTTGTAAACTATTTGTATCCCTTGCAACTTGCCTTTCCACTTATTTTTGTGTCATCTGCAAATTTTGTATACCTTTGGACCTCACTAGCAAGGCAAAGGGGGTGGGGAGGGGGTCCCATATATATATCTCCACTCAGGCACGTGTGAACGTTTCAGTGGGGTGGTGCAGTGAAAAGGGATGATGGACCTGCATAATGAAATGCTTGGTGTTCTGAAAGGTCTGTAAGCAAGCCTGTTGCCATAAGGAATATGAAGGATTTTGGCCCCCATCTTGGCTCAGGGTTTGGACAGAGCTTTGAACACATTCTTTCTAGTGTGGGACTGATGGCCATTCCACAATGGCCACAATGCGATTGCTAGCTAATGTTTTCAATGCAGGCAAAACCAGCCGACGCCCAAGTGCTACTGTGTGAAGCTCAGACTGAAGCTGTGATGTCACCTCACAAGCTCAGACTCTGCTTTCATTGACGTAGGAGCTTTCAGAGTCTCGGGGCATCCCACAAATCGCTGCTGTGGCTGATAATTTGGATTGCTAAAGTGCCGCTCTTGGGGTGTGATAGTGCTCCATCGAACATGAACCTGTCATTCCCCTTGCCCCAAGCTGTGTGCCTTTGAAACCTGGGCCTCCTGGGCCTAGAGTCTGCCCTAAGAGCCTCCCCCATTGAAAGCCAGTAGTCTTGCTGTAACCACTCAGGCAGCTCTGCATAGGAACATCAGGCCAGCCAAAGACATCCCATAATACAGACACTGATGCACAAGGATGATTAGTTATGTTTTGGATGGAATATTGGATGTGTTGTTGAATAAAAATGTATAAAAGCAAATTACTGTGGATGCTGGAATCTGAAACCAAAAGAGAAAATGTTGGAAAATCTCAGCAGGTCTGGCAGCATCTGTAAGGGGAGAAAAGAGCTGATACTTTGTCAAAACTGTTGTGGGAATGCAGTTTTGTAATGATTTTTATTTCTGCATTGTGGCAAGGAGGACGCTCTGTAATAGAGCGATGATAAGTGTGTGGCTTTTCTACGATGGGGAGTTCAGGTCCTGTTCATGGGAAATGAGACCATCATGGACAGTCCTGCGGAACGTGCCGGCCACCTCTTTTCTTCTGCCTCCTCTTACGTTTGAGCTGTCTGCTGAACCCCTAGTAGCAAGGGTTGCGCCCTCATGATGGTCAAACTGTGGAGGATACCACTAGGAAGCAGGTCCCCTCCAGAGAAATGTAGGCAGCATAGCCAATGAATGATTCAACTCCCAATGGTTGACCTGATGAAGTATCTTGCGTGTGGCTGAGTCGCTAGCCTTTCCAACGCTGCTGGTAAAATGACCTGGCAATGGGACTGCATCAAAGAGCCCTCCTGCCGCGGCTCCCTGGCATTTTCCCTGCCCACCTTCCTTCCTGGTATCGGTATAAATACTGATACATCAGATGGCCAGGTGAAGATTCAAAGTGTTGAAGATGACTTAATACACTCTGATCTTAGATCTTGAAATGAATCACTGTATATAGTGACTTTCAATCAAAAAGAGATAATAGCTGCAACGTAATAACTAACTACCATTTAACATCTGTCTGCATATCCAATTTAGGTGAAAAAATGTCAGAGTTAGGGAGCCATCAGTTATTGCGAACAGTCCAATGGTTGAGCATAGTTCGTTCCATTTATAGTGTAATGTTTTTTCAGAATAACATTCATTCATTCGTTCTATGTAAAGTATTTATTATATTGGCTGGGTATTAAAAGGTTAACTTACGGAGCTTGCTGCAGAAATGGGTCTTCAGATGTTACCAAATTCTAGCCTGCAAATCTTCAGCTGCTACAGTTGCTTGCAGTGATTTAAATTATAATTATAACTTTAATGGACAATTTTTGCTTGCAAGTGAAATATTAATCGAATTAGCCTTAAGTGAGGCGCATAATAAGTTTGCAAGACTATTATCGTAGAATCTTGCTCCTGGAAAAGCTACCTGGGCAGTAGGGTGGCACAGTGCTGCTTCACAGTTCCAGGGACCTGGGTTCGATTCCCGGCTGTGTGGAGTTTGCATATTCTCCTTGTGACTGTGTGGGTTTCCTCTGGGTGCTCTGGTTGCCTCCCACAGTCCAAAGGTGTGTGGGTTAGGTTGATTGACCAGGCTAAAAAATTGCCTCTTAGTGTCCTGAGATATGTAGGTTAGAGGGATTAATGGATAAAATATGTAGGGATATGAGGGTAGGGCCTGGGTGGGATTGTGGTCAGTGCAGACTGGATGGGCCAGATGGCCCCTTTCTGCACTGCAGGGTTTCAATGAATCCCACTCCAATGCTGTTTTTTCCCCAAAGTGTTTCCATTTCACTGTTTCAAACCAACAGGAAGTCAAAATGAAGCAGGTTCTATAGCGAGTGCACAATTCAATCCACCACTTAACCAAGTGTTAGAGGCGAAAGTGACCCCTTCATGCTCATGGCTGTCAGTTTGCATGTGACCTCCCCTATTCTGCCTCTGTAATCTTGGTGGAAATCCTGTTAACCAGCGTGGGCAAGGTTTACATTGACAATCAGGGCAGCAGAGTGCAAACAAATCACAGTAATTCCTGTGCTTTTGTTATCACTAGCTTTGTCCAGAAAATGCCAGTGACATGGGTAAGATGGGTATAGAGGGATATTGGCCAAATGCAGGCAATTGGGATTAGCTTAGTGGTTAAAAACTGGGCAGCATGGAAAATTTGGGCCAAAGGGCCTGTTTCCGTGCTATAAACCTCTGGAAATATGATTCTACGCCAAATTTGATGTCTGAGTTGGCTGCATTTTATTTACAAGCAGATAATGCTGATACTGTATCAGTGGTGTCGCAAACTTTCATCTTCAAAACTAAATGTGTACCTCATAGTGTAGAATCATATTTCCAGAGGTTTATAGCACAGAAACAGGCCCTTTGGCCCAAATTTTCCATGCTGCCCAGTTTTTAACCACTAGGCTAATCCCAATTGCCCATATTGGCTCATGTCCCTCTGTACCCATGTAACTGCCTAATTGCTTTTTAAAAGACAAAATTGTACCCAACTCAAAGGAATTTGTATAGTTCAATGACTTTTATTGCTCATTACCAATATAAACATAATAGCTAAAATTACTGATGCTCTTTAAAAGCTAACTCTTTGACCAAGCAGTTGGTCATCCTTAGAAATGTCTCTTTCTTTAGCTTGCTTCAGGTTTTGCCTGATTGTGCTCCTATGAGGAGCCTTGGAATGGTTTACTCCACTATAGGTGCTATGTGAATGCAAACAGTGGTTGTTTTTTGCTTCAGCATTTGTGGTTTACAGATATTATGATGAAGTACAGAGGATTTGAATCCAATGCTACATGCTGAGCCTGGACAAATGTTAGGGTGGCCAATTTTCCCCAGATAGATCTGTAAAATGGCCATATCTCACTCCTCAGTAGCTCTGCTTGTCCACACGCGCATTGGGTCAGCACGGTGGCACAGTGGTTAGCACTGCTGCCTTACAGTGCCAGGGACCCAGGTTCAGTTACCGCCTTGGGTCACTGTCTGTGTGGCATTTGCACATTTACCCCATATCTGCATAGGTTTCCTCCGGGTGCTCCGGTTTCCTTCCGCAGCCCAAAGATGTGTTTGGTTAGTTGATTGGCCATGCTAAATTGCTCATAGTGTCAGGGGGATTAGCAGGGCAAATGTGTGGGGCTACAGGGATAGGGCTTGGGTGGGATTATTGTCGGTGCAGGCTGAATGGGCCAAATGGCCTCCTTTTGCACTGTAGGGATTCTATGATTCTATATCTTGAAGTATAGTTTGTGCTGCAGGTTAAACACCATGGTTTTGATCTTCATTATGTTTTGCAGGCATTTTTGTGAACCTGTAAAATATGTTTTCATTAGGAATGTGTTTGAATTTACTTTATACACGAGTGAATTTGTTTCCTAGACAATTCTCTAAGAAATGAAGTAGCTGTAAATTTAATAGTCACTGGTCTCTTGTCAAATGAGCCCTAGAGGTTTGAGAAGGTTTGCTATATTGGTGCTGGATTGCCAATGGGATGGTCTAGTCAGTACTTTAACGTTTAGAAGTTTATTTATTAGTCACAAGTAGGCTTATATTCACACTGCAGTGAAACCAGCATGAAAATCCCCTAGTCTCCACACTCCAGTGCCTGTTTGGGTACACTGAGGGAGAATTTAGCCTGGCCAATTCACCTAACCTGCACGTTTTTCGGATTGTGGGAGAAAACCGGAGCACTGGGAGGAAACTCTCCGCAGCCACAGGGAGAATGTGCAAACTCCATGCACTCAGTGACCCAAACTGGGAATCGAACGTGGGTCCCTGGTGCCGTCAGGCAGCAGTGCTAACCACTGTGCCATCATGCCGCCCCTTTGCTTCAATACAAGATGCAGTAGCCTGATTCTCCATGTGATGATTAACTTTGTTTCAAAAAATGCATTATCCCCATCTGACTGCAATATCCAAATCAATGACAAGAAGGTTATTAACAGAATTGTTATGTTGCAAAAAGCGGCCATTTGGCCCATCGTGTCTGCACTAGCTCTCCAAACAAGCATTATGACTTCCTGCCATTTCCCTGCCCTTTCCCCATACCTCCGCACATTGTTTCTGTTCAAGTAATCATCTAATCTCCTACTGAATGCCTCCATTGAACCTGTCTCCACCACACTTTGAGACAGTGCATTTCAGACCCAAACCACTCGTTGTGTGAAGAAGCTTTTTCTCACATCATGTTTGCTTCTTTTGTGAATAACTTTAAATTTGTGCCCTCTCATTCTTTATCTTTTTACAAGGGGGTACAGTTTCTCTCTAATTACTCTGTCCAGCCCCCTCGTGATTTTGAACCTATCAAATCTCCCCTTAGTCGTCATCTGTCCAAGGAGAACAATCTCAATCTGTCCAATCTAGCCTCATAACTGAACTTTCTCATCCCTGGAAATCTCTTCTGCACTCTCTCCAATGCATTCACGTCCTTCTTATAGTGTGGCAGCCAGAATTGTACAAATTACTCCAGCTGAGGTCTAAGTAGTTCCTTGTATAAGTTCAGCATAGCCTCCTCACTCTTGTACTCTGTGCCCTTTTTAATAAAGCCTAGAATACCATATGCTCTATTAACAGTTCTTTCCATCTATCCTGCCATCTTCAATGATTTATGCACATACACATCCAGATCCCTCTGCTCCTGCATGCCCTTATGAATTTTACCCCTTATTTTATGTTATCTGTCCATGTTTTTTCTATCAAAATGTATCACTTCACACTTCTCCACATTTCATCTGCTACTTATCTGCCCATTCCACCAACTTGTCTATGCCCTACTGAAGTCCTACATTTCACAGATTACAATGCTTCCAAATTTCATATCATCTGCAAACTCTGGAATTGTTTCCTGCATGCCAAGATCTAGATCATTAATGTATCTGGAGAAGCAAGCTTTCCAGTAACGACCCCTGGGGAATTCGACTGCAAACATTCCTCCAGCCTGAAAAATATCCATTGACTATTAATCTCTGCTTCCTACTACTCAGCCAATTTTGCATCCACGTTGCTCCTGTTACTTTTATTCCATGCGCTACAACTTTTCTCAAGTCTGGTGTGTGGTACTGTACCAAATACCTTTTGAAAGCCCATGTATAACCACATCAACATTACCCTCACTGACCCTCTTCAAAAAATTCCAACAGGCTACTTGACAAGGATTCCCCCTTTAGAAGTCAATCTTCTTCCTATTTTTTGGTTACAATGGTATTTGCGATTTATTTTTCTCAGCATTCAAATTCATTGATGTAGAAGTTACCCATCTCGCCATTTAATTATACCCTGATCCTGGAAAACAAAAATATGGTCTTTGGATCTTGAGCCACAATTATGTGTTACAAAACTGGAAATCCTAATTCACGTAAAAAGGGCGCTTGACTGATTATCATTGGTTGCAGGGATGGTTCCATCATCGATCCAACAAAAAGGTCATTGCAGAAAAACATAGAGCATTGTTGAATTTCCGAAACAATGCTAGGTTAGCCCCGTTGAACCAAGGAATGATATTGGGCGCATCGCGTCAATGAATTGTGCTAATCATGCTGACTGTTATCATATCTGACGGTAGATCCTGAAGGGATTTTATAATTTCACTTGATAAAAGACAAGGTGGAGAATTACATTAATAAGTTTTGAAGTGCGAGGGGGAGGTCTGTAAGTCAAGGCATGAGGTAGAGAGAAGTGGATCTCTTTTTAAATTTATTCTTTCATGGGATGTGGGCATTGCAGGCAAGGCCAACAAATTTGTAAAGTTTATTTATTGGTGCCACAAGTAGACCTACATTAATACCACAATGAAGTTACTGTGAAAATTCCCTAGTTGCCACACTCTGGTGCTTGTTTGGGTACGCTGAGGGAGAATTTGGTATGGCCAATGCACCTAACCAGTATGCCTTTCGGACTGCGGGAGGAAACAGAGGTTGTTGAAAAATATATATATTTGCATATATTTTCTTATTACGTGAAATGCACTCTAGATCTGTAGAGAGAGCCACTATTTATCTAAATTTAGATTGCTTAAGTTAATTTATTTTTTAATGTCACAAGTAGGCTTACATTAATGCTGCATGAAGTTACTGTGAAAATCCTCTAGTTGCCACACTCCAGCACCTGTTTGGGTACATTGAGGGGAAATTTAGCATGGCCAATGCACCTAACCAGCAAGTCTTTTGGACTGTGGGAGGAAACCCACATAGACACAGGTAGAACGTGCAGACTCCACACAGACAGTGACCCAAACTGGGAATTGAACCCAGGTCCCTGACATTGTGAGGCAGCTGTGCTAACCATTATGCCACCGTGCCGCCCTCATAAAGTTGTCTAGCTTCCCCTTCTATATTTACACTATTCACTTCAATGACTCCCTGTGGTAATTAGCTCCACATTCAAGCCACTCCTTGGGTAAAGAAGTTTCTTCTAAATTCCCCATTGGAGTTATTAGTGACTAACTTGTAAAGGTGACCTCTAGTTATGGACTTGCCACACAAGAGGAAACAATCTCTCTCTATTGAAAAAACCTTTCATAATTTTCAACATCTTTATTAGGTCATCCGTCAGCTTGCTTTCTTCAAGGGTAAAGAATCCCATCCTGTTCCTGATATGTGTAGTCACGCATTTCTGGCATCAGCCTTGTACATGTAAAGGTTTTGCTAATTAGTTTAGATTAAACGAATTTAAGCAGTGACATTATTAGTACAGTCTGCAGTTTAATTGGAACTCCAGTTCTTTAAGCCTTCTGTTTGTTAAGGATGTGGGAAATTGTACGCCATGTAATGCTTCACAATCCTGGAACAAAATTATTTTATTCCTTAGACGATGCAATTCCTTTAGGTTCAGCAGATCGGGACAGGCATTATACCTGCACACATCAGAACTATCTGAGTCAAAGAAGATTCAATTACAACTTGCTAACAGCTTGTGCCTCTCAGATACTTGCTTGTTCGTGTAAGTAATTAAATATTTAGCAGCAAATGACATTGATCATCTTTTATTCAGTGTTAAACAACAGAGATCCTAAACACCCTTGAACCAAACAAGATAAAGAAATAATAAACCTGGGCTATGAAAATTCACTGGGTGGGGTGGATGGAGGAAAGACATTAGATTTTCCACATGACTTTCACCTGGGGTTAACTGTTGAGCATTCCAAGAGGACATCATTTTGTTTGACTACCTTAGCTTAGGTAACCCTGCAGGAAGACCAGCTAGGGAGGGACAGTTCTAAAAGGGATGTCAGCCTTTTGATGTCCAACGCCAAGCAATATGGATTTTCAAAAGAAAATCAGTTTTGATTTTGTAAGAAAATGGGAAAAAATGAGCTTAGATCTGTTGGCAATGGCTTATGCTGGTAGTTCAGAGGTTAGCGTGGCTGTCCCTTGCGAGAACAGGCCCAAGTCTTACCTTGAATAGAGCACTGACACAGGCAATACTTGCCTAAGGAACTGGCTTGATGCATAAACTGGAGATTAGCTGAGCTCACCATTGAATCACAAGTGGCAGTGGTTACAGGAAAGTGGTTTAGTTGTTCATAGTGGCATAGTGGAGGCACATCAGTAACAATGACGCTGTGCTGAAGGGTTGGAGGCCCTGCTGTAGGAGGGGTGTAAAAGGGCAATTGCTCTATTTTGGCACCCTCCAGTAAAAGCAAGGGCCTCTATATTGAACCCCACTGATGAGTAAGAGGCAGGTTAAAATAAAATTCACAAAACCGGACCCCAAACAAGCTGGGCATGTCCCAGGTGTGGATGCCAATGAACATATTTAAAGTTGGCTGCTATACCACTCTTTTTTTGAGGTGGATAAGGAGGCTGGGGGTTCGCTGTTGCTCAGCCTTCCAGCCTCAAGTTCTAGCCTCTGTTGCTTGGAGATTCTTTTCATGATGTCAGTAGCCATAGAGGCAAAAGTTTCTTGTCCAATTTATTCATTCATGGGTTAAGGAATTGCTGGTTAGGCCAGCATTTGCTGCCCATTCTAAAATGTCCCTGAGCAGATGGTGGTGAGACACTTCCTTGAACCACAGCGGTCCATTTGGTGTAGGTACACCCACTGTGCTGTTAGGGAAGGAGTTCCAAGATTTTGACCCAGCAACAAAGAAGGAATGGCTGATATTTATAAGTCAGGATTGTGTGTTGGAGGGGAACTTGCAGGTGGGTGGTGGTCTCATGCACCTGCTGCCTTTGTCTTTCTAGCTGGTGGAGGACATGGGTTTTGGAATGTGTTGTCAGTGGAGGCATGTTAAGTTGCTGTCATACATCTTGGATATAGTACATATTTGCTGCCACTTGGTGTCAGTGGTAGAAGGGAGGGGGGTGTTTAAATTGTGGATGGGGTGCCAATCAAGCATGCCTTGATTGATGTTGAGCTCCTTGAGTGTTTTTGGAGTTGCAGATTCAGGCACAAAGAAAATATTCCATCACGCTCCTGACATTCTGCCTTGTGGACATGGGGCTTTGGGGACTCAGGAGGTGAGTTATTCATCTCAAAATTCCCAGCCTATAACTTACCTGAAATTTCCCTACCTCCCAAGGCTGCTAGAAAAATTCAACCCTGTTTGTCATTTACTTGATGTATTTGTGCGCTGCAGACCACCTGATGTGGCAGATGTGTCCCGCTGTGTCTCGGTTGCACTGCTAGCATGAAGATTTTATGCTGTCGCGACCTTTGTTTCTGTGGGGAGAGTCATCCAGTTTTAAATGTTGTCTGTAGGCCATCTTGTAGCAGATGTTCCATCTTAGGTTGTGAAGGAGAGGTGACAGAGATGGATTTCTTCTGACATGCCCTGACGTGCGTTGTGGGGCTTATGAAAGCAGATCCAGAGTAATGACAGCTGCAGTCAAAATGGCTCTGATGTTGCAGCTGAATTTGTTGTCACCTCATTAGTTGTTAGGTATCATAGGAACTCCTCACATCCCCAAAGGCATAGGCAAATGAGCAAAATCAATTAATACATGGGATAACTGCAAAAAGTAAGCAAATACCGCGACTTGGAATCTAAGAACATTACTTTGAAGACCTGATCCCACGATTCCCAATGGTTTAAATGGGCGAGGGTCCTTTTGTACTTTAGGCAATTCTGACACATGGCACGGTGGTTAGCACTGCTCACAGTTGCACAGAGATCGTCTGGCCAGTGAATGACTGTCAGCCTTCCTCTGTTGATGTAAGTGATTGGTTTGCGCGCAGTCAATCTATGTCCTTTTGTTCTTTGGGCGATTCTGACATTTGGCACAGTGGATTAGCATTGCTGCCTCACGGCGCCAAGGACCCATGTTCAATTCCTGTGTGGAGACTGCACATTCTCCCTTTGTCTGCATGGGTTTCCTCCTGTGCTCCAGTCTCCTCCTCCTCAGTCCAAAGATATGCGAGTTAGGTGGATTAGTCAATGCTAAATTGTCCCTTAGTGTCAGGGTTATAGCACAGGGTAAATACATGTGATAGTGTTTGGGGATACAGGCAGCCTCATTTGGCATTTTGAGGTCTATCATGGACTTTATTTTACTAATTATACTGCTTAAATGAAGCTAAGTGATCTTTTTAGTGTTTGACTTATCCTATTGACAAACAAGTTGAGTTTATAGCATTCTTTGTCTGAACTTGCACTGACCATTGCTTTGTATTGCTGGTGTAACCTTGGATAATTGGAGCAAATTTGTAGAGAAAACTATCATTTAAACAGGAGCTAAAAATAGCATGCTAATACTGGGAAAACACATTTCCTTCTCAATATTATGGACTTGATTGTTACACCTTTAGAAGTGTTGAAATGAATAAATGTGTTGGAATATTGTTGCTTGCATGTTTATGTGCCACTACAGCCATGAAGTAAAATGAGTTTAGGCTTGAATTATGACTGTGTTTGCTGGTACACTCTGGTAATGGGATGGAATACAAGTGCATCGGATTTTAATATAAAATCCAAATCGCTTTCCATTGCCACCCTTGTACTTTTGAAGAATCACATTTAAAATTATTGCCTGCTTAAAAGTTCTGGGCCGCTTAACTGAGCAACAAAATTAAAAAAAATTGTACCAAAATGTTATGAAATTTGAATACAAATGGTTTGATAACAAGAAAAGAAAATGTTAATCATTAACTTGATTAAATTATACAAAGTGACAAATTGATTGTTCCATCGAGTTACTCTTTCAAATTATTATAGCAGAATCTCCAAGGCTAATGCAGCTAAAATGTGTTTTAAGCATTACAATGGGGTCTCCCATGATGACCTTAATAACTGATTAGTTCTTACAATGGGAAAACGCACTGGTGGAATTGGAATGGACATTGGAACATAGTTTTGATTTCCCAGCATCGACCTGGAACCAGGCCTTGCCATTTACTGAATGATGATGTTATGGCCTATGTTAATATGAAAGCATTGCATCAGCTGCCAGGACACTGTATGTTGACTTACGTGAACTGTTGCGCAGAGACCGTCTGGCCAGTGAATAACTGTTGATGTAAGTGACAGATTGGTTTAGGGAGCATGTGAGTGCAGTCAATGTCCTTTTGTACTTTGGGAGATTCTGACACTTGGCACAGTGGATTAGCACTGCTGCCTCACGGTGCCAAGGACCCAGGTTCAACTCCTGTGTGGAATCTGCACGTTATCCTTGCGTCTGCATGGGTTTCCTCCGGGTGCTCCAGTTTCCTCCCACAGTCCAAAGATGTTGCAGGTTAGATGGATTGGTCAATGCTAAGTTGCCCCTTAGTATCAAGAGGATTAGCATGGTAAACACAATGGAGTGATAGGGCCTTAGTGAGATTATGGTCGGTGCAGGCTGAATGGTCTCTTTCTGCATGGTATGGGTTCTGTGATTCTGTGAATTACATGGCGCTCTTATAATGTAGGCATCGACATCGAAGCTGATGAACTGCCTTGCTTGAGCAAATAAGAGGTGGGATTTTCCAGCTGCACGTGCCCCAAGATCGGAAATTCCCATCCGAGCTTAACGGAACTTTAAACGATCCGTCACATTTTTTGTCTCGCCCGCTACAATTCTCACAGCTGCGAGATGGGAGATTTTCGGCCAAGGTGATCTGCCTGATGCTGATGGACCTAACCAATTGAGTGAACAATGTTGTGACCTGTGTGGAGAACAGTAACGGATTACTAGAGGACCTAGACTAAGTGGCAAAATGGACCGACATGTGGCAGATGTAATTTAACACTGAGAAGTGCGGTGTGATATACCTTGGTCGGAAGAATGAAACATCCCTGTGTAAACTAACTGGTACAATAAGGGAACGCAGTAAAAAGTCTGACAACACCAGGTTTTAGTCCAACCGATTTATTTGATAATACTCACAAGCTTTCGAGGGGACTGCCTCTTTGTCAGGTGAATGGAGAGTTCTGGCCTCAGACAGAGCATATAAAGCACAGACAGTTTAGAGATTACTGATTAGAATGCGAATCTTTTTAAAGGACTGGTTGAGAAGGCTATTAAAAAATGCAGTGGATGCTTGGCTTTATTAATAGAGGCCTGTGTACAAAAGCAAGGAAGTTATGATTTGGGGTAAATTGATGAGACTGACGGGGGATAAATCTCCAGATCCTGTTAATCTTCATCCCAGAGTATTTAAGGAAGTGGCCCTGGAAATAGTGGATCCGTTGGCGGTTATTTTCCAAAATTCTTTGGGCTCTGGACTGTTTCCTATGGATTGGCGAGCAGCTAATATAAGCTTGTTATTCAAAAAGAGGGGTAGAGGGAAACAGAGAACTGTAGATCAGTGAGCCTAATGTTGGTACTGGGCAAATTGTTAGATTTGTTATCAAGGATTTCATAACTCAGCATTTGGAAGGCGTTGGTGTAATCAGACAAAGACAGCATGGATTTATGAAAGGGAAATCATGCTTGATGAATCTATTAGAATTCCTTGAGGATGTAACTAGTAGAGTTGACTACAGGAAAACTAGTGGATGTGATCTATTTAGGCTTTCAGAAGACTTTTGACAAGGTCTCACATAACTATTAAGTAAAGTTAAAGCACATGGGATTGCAGGTAATGTCTCGAGATGAGTAGTGAACTGGTTAGCAGATAGGAAACAAAGAGTTGGCATAAATGAATCTTTTTTCTGATTGGCAGTCACTGACTCGTGGGGTTGCACAGGGACCTGTGCTAGGACCCCCAAATGTTCACATTATATATTAATGATTTGGAAGAGAGAACTGAATGTATTATCTCCAAATTATCAGATGATACAAAGTTGGTGGGAAAGTGAGCTGTGAGGAGGATGCAGAGATATTTCAGTGTGATTTGGACAAGCTGAATGTGTGGGCATGTGCATGGCAGATGCAGTATAATGTGGATAAATGTGAGGTTATTCACTTTGGTAGCATTAGCAGGAAGACATTATTACTTGAATGGGTGTAAATTGAGAGAGGTAGATTCTCAGTGAGACCTTGGTGTCCTTGTGCATCAGTCACTGACAGTAAGAGCACAGCAGGCAGCAGACAAATGGCATGTTGGCCTTCAGAACAAGAGAATTTGAGTATAGGGAAAGGGGTGTTTAGCTGCAATTGTATAGGGCATTAGTAAGGCCACACCTGGCACATTGTATGCAGTTTTGGAGTCCTTATCAGAGGAAGGATGTTCTTGTATAGAGGAAGTACAGCAAAGATTTACCAGGCTGATTCCTGGCTTGGCAGGTCCGTCATATAAGGAGAGAGTAAGTTGGTTAGGATTATGTTCACTGGAGTTTGGAAGAGTGAGAGGGGATCTCACAGAAACTTATAAAATTCTAATGGGGTTCAACAGGGTAGATTCAGAAAGCATGTTCCCGATTATGGGGAGTTCAGGCCGAGAGGTCATAGTTTGAGGATAAGTGGTAAACCTTTTAGAACTGAAATGAGGAGAAATCTCTTCACCCAGAAGGTAGTGGATGTATGGAATTCACTACCACAGAAATGTTGTGTGATTTCAAGAAGAAATTAGATATCGCTCTTGAAGCAAAAGTGATCAAAGGATATGGGAAGAAGGGGGGATCAGGACATTGAATTCAATGATTAGCCAGGATCAAAATGAATGGCAGCTCGAAGGGCCAAATGGCCTAATCCTGCCTCTAGTTTCTATAAACCTTTAAAAATCAGGGGTTAGGCCCCAAATTCAGTATTGTGACCTGTTCTGGGTAGCACACTTGAAAAAGAATGTCAAGGTCTGAGGGTGGGTGCAGAGGAGATTCACTAGAATGGTAGCAGAGATGAGTACTACCAGTAATGTAGAGTAACTGGAGAGGCTGGGATTGTTCTGTGTAGGAGAGGCAAGTTTAAGAGCAGATTAAGGGCTCCTGTTCATAATCATTAAGGGTTTTGCTAGAATAAATAAGGAGGAACTTTCTCTCGCAACAGGAAGCAGATTTAAGGTGATTGGCGAACAAACCGGAGGCAAAATAAATGCAAGTTGTTGTTGTCTCCCTTCAGCACTAGTGGCTGAATCCAGTGCTACGTACTAGGTCAGGCCAAACAATAATGTAGCTTGTAGTTTTTTCATCAGATATTTCACTGAAATGGTTGCAACAACACTAGTGGCTCTATTAATCCAATTGTCTCTATATTTGGTATAACTGTTGTGGGTTCCTGGATTCCTGCAGTTGAATGTTTTATTCCGAGTTTGGGATCCTGACTTTGGATACATTGTCACATCGATACCTAACATTTTTGGAGAACAGGCCAATCAGTGGCTAGAGAATGGACCTGTCACCTGATTAGCGATGGTGGGCACATTGCCAAGGCTGGAGGACTATTAGGAGGCCAATGGCAGATTGGCAATCCGACATTGAGATGGGAGCTGCTGATGTCACTAGGTAAAACAGAGGGCACTTCGAGGCGGAAGCACTCTCTGAAGAGATTTAGACAAAAATAATATTAAAGAAAGCCGGTGCTGCCCAGCTTCAACATGATGGAGCAGTCCCTCCACAGAACAACCAGCTGCCACATTGGTTGCCCATTGGCTATGGCTGGTGGGGACATCTCACAGTCTACTGCTGGTAGACCGCCCCCATCCCTTGGCTGTGTTTCTGTGAGGAGCCCATGTGGTGACTGGAAAATTCCAGTGGGCTGCTTGCTGCTTTTGAGTGGGTCCTCCCGAAATATGCAGGTTGGATGGTTTGGCCATGGTAAATTGTCCCTTAGTGTCAGGGGGATTGGCAGGGTAAATGCATGGGGTTACGGGTTTAAGGTCTGGCTGGGATTGATGGGCCAAATGGCCTCCTTCCGTAATGTAGGAATTCTATGATACGAAATGAACATGGTCCAGAGGTGGGACTATAGTGGGAAATTGCCAGTCTGCTTTTGATCCCACCTCCACGGCCATTTGCAAATTGGACTGCCATTGTATTTCTTTTACAGTATTTCATCATAACACTAGTTATGACCAAGGAAGACTTTACATGAAAATCCCATTCTACTTGAGCTGTTAATATTATTCAGGAAAATTCTGCTGCAGTGCTTGTTTAGGCATCAGTTGCTTATTGAATGTTATGATTATATTGGGACCAAGTCAGTTACACAGAGAAGTCAAATGCTTGGAACTAATTTTTTTTCCAATTGATTTAATTGTGGAATGCGGCAAATCATGGAAAAAAATGTTGTTAAAGAAAATTCCCTACTGCTTTACACCAATCCAGGAAGCTGGAATGCTCTGCTGGAGCATGCCTAGTGACATTTGAATTCTTCATCTCAATTTTATTGTAGCAGTTATGGATGTATGTACGATATTTCAATAACAGCATAATTTATTCCAGACTCTAAGGAGAAATTCTGCTGTGCCATTGTGTAGCGATTCAAGGAGTCCCAAATATTGGGCTGTTGGCTTGACAGAAATTGGTGTTGTGGGAAGAGGCATTTGGCTAACTGGGCTGGGATGGTGTGGGAGTGGAGTAAGAGTGATAATGATCAAAGGGCTTGGAGGCATTGGGGTTGCTGGGGAAGTATTTGGGCCTCAGACAAATTGACAACAATCAGGATGTAGGGTGGAAGTGATCAGACCTTGATGTGGAGCAATGGGGACCTTGGTGGGGAGAAGTCATCAGACCATGGGGAAGGGTATTAAGGATCTGGGAGTGGAGGGGTTGGTGAGGCGGTTGATCACATGAACTTGATTGGTGACGGGGGAGTGGGGACAGTGAGCCTCGGGAGCTATCGAGGTGGGGGAAGGTGATTGGTGGACCTAAAGATGACAGCTGGAAGTTGGAGAGAAGGACCTTGCGGTCAGAGATCAAGGTCTTGGGGCTGGAGAGGAGATGGTAATCATGAAAATGATATGTTTTATTGTAGGTAATATGAAGGTTGCTTTGCCCTGAGATTGATGCTGGCTGCTTCAGGGAAAAGCACATTTTGCAGAGGGTCAGGAAAGCTCTTTATTTTTCATATGTAATAACCAAATGCTTGTTGCAGGTATGGGATAAAGGACTCTTGTTGTTTGTCCTGGCCAAAATGGTGGGCAGCACAGTTCCTGCCCACCTACATTTGGAGTATTAGGTGGCATCTTGGTGTCTGCAAAATGGCACTCACCAAATTGGGAAATATGCAGGTGCCCTTTATTTAGTGCCTGATTTAAATGTGCAAATAAGCAGTCTAATGACTGCTTCCTGACCCCTGTAAAATGTTTTGCCGAGGACCCACTTCGACACTTTCTATATTTAATCTTTTTTAGTTCTGCGGAAATATTAGTGCAGCTAAAGTTTGAAATGTTCATACTTTTTGAAAAAAAACATCAATGTTCCTGAATTGCAAATTCATCCTCTCAATTCTGTAATGCTCACATTTCCAAGTTACGGATACTTCCAGAGAGAGAGAGAAAATGAGAGCTCAGGGAAAGATTTTGTACTCAAAAAGGTGAAATCAATATTTCGTCCTGACATGAACTAAAAGCAAAGGAAAAATATTGTTTGGGCTTTTTACCTTTCTCTTTGCAATTCTCTACCTCAGGGAGCAGGGGAGGCTGGGTTATTGCATGTATTTAACACCAAGTTCGACGATTTTTGATCTACAAGGGAGTTGAGAGCAGGAAGGAACTGGAGTTAAGGCCACAATTAGGGGCAGTGGACTTTTACACCGGTGGGATTTCCCAGTCCCGCTGAACTCAATGGAATTTTGAATGGCTTACTGTGTTTTACAGCCCCGCCACCATGATGGGACTGTAAAATTCGACACCATTCTTTTGAATGGAGGAGTAGGCTTGAAGGGCCAAATGGCCCAGTTCTGCTCTGACTTTTTATGCTCTTATTATCTTCAGTAAAGAATTGTGAAAGCTCATCAGAAGTGTGGCCTGGATTAGGCCATTCGATGATCCTCTGAATTCAACATTGGAAAGTGAATGTTTGAGCTGATTTATTGTTGGACCAGTCAGTTTAATAATCACTATGCTTTGGGTGGCACAGAGGTTAGTACTGCTGCCTCACAGCATCAAGGACCCAGGTTCGATTCCCGGCTTGAGTAACTGTCTGTGCAGAGTCTGCACGTTCCCTCCGCGTCTGTGTGGGTTTTCTCAGTTTCTCCAGTTTCTGCCTACAATCTGAAAGACGTGCTGGTTAGGTGCATTGACCACGCTAAATTCTCCCTCGGTGTAGCCAAACAGGTGCTGGAGTGTGGCGACTAAGGAATTTTCACAGTAACTTCTTTGCAGTGTTAATGTAAGCCTACTTGTGACACTGATAAAATTTACCTTACCTTATCTTTTTCCTCATACTTGGCATACTTCATGCAAGTGTGACTTAACAACTAAATTTAATGTTTGGATAATGTTTGACAAACTTCATGGCGTCGTTCCTGGCTGACCCATGGGCAGAGCGGTGGCACAGTGGTTAGTACTGCTGCCTCACAGTGCTAGGGACCTGGGTTCAATTCCCGGCTTGGGTCGCTGTCTGTGTGGAGTCTGCACATTCTCCCGGTGTCTGCATGGGTTTCCTTCCACACTCCAAAGACGTGCAAGTTAAGTTGATTGGCCTTGCCAAACTGCCCCTTGGGGTCAGGGGGATTAACAGGGTAAATACGTGGGATTATGGGGATAGGGCCTGGGTGGGATAGTTTTCAGTGCAAGCTTGATGGGCCGAATAGCCCCCTTCTGCACTGAAGGGATTCCATGATTCTATGACCTAGTTCCAGGAATGGTCATTAGAGGTGCACTAAAGGCAATAGTTTCTCCCCATCCATTCAATGAAATGCTTTAACCACTCTGAGGTTCTAAGACTTCCATCCGCAGAGCAATACAAATCTAGTCATGCTTACTGAAACTTTGGTGAATTTGCATTGCGTCCTCTCAAAGACCAGTAAATCCTTTGAGGTGCAGTGCCCAAAACAGCTTTGACTCCTTTATATTCCAGCCCTCTGAAGATAAAATGCTAATAATCAATAGTTTACTAAATGACTTTATATACCTATCCCCTAGCATTTAATGATGGACTCCCAAATCTCTCTGCTCGTCCGAATGCTTGGCTGCTCAGCAGTTAGAAAATGAGTCCTCTTGGATCTATCACATCCCTGACTAAAAAAATTCTTCCTGTCACACCCATGAATGCGTTCTTTACCATCCTGGTTGCAGATACCTCACTACCCCAAAGTGTCTGGTTAGTTTAAGGACACATTTCCAGTCGGAATTATTCGATGTTTCTTAAGGGTACGCCATTCATCAAAGCAGACAGCATTAATGAGTGAGCAGCATGTAATTCGGATACCTGAAGGACATTTATAACGGTGGAGCTTTCTACATTGATATGAAAGTTGCTTTTAAGCGCTTGGAGTTAATTAATGAAACAGTTGGGGTGGGGGAGTTTGCATTTCTTGGAGGGCTTCAGATTGAATTAAAAACACATTCAGACCAACATTGAAGAGCAAAATGACAGCAGGAGGTCAGGAGAACCCTGTGGACATTAATCCCTCCTCTGAGAATCTCACTTCATTCTAATAACAGGTTGGCTTCCGGAACTGAATTTGGACTGTTTTTGTAGTATAATTGCAGCATTGTTCTGAAACTAAAACATTTTGCGCTGATTTTATAGCGGCCAGTTAAATGTTATCCTAACATGTAAAGTAAAATCTAAACACCATCATCAGACGCTACTCCATATCAGCAGTTGTTTGGATTGAAAGCAATTTAATTCCTCTCAATTTACTAATGGATAGTTACTCCTGATTAATACCTCTCAATTGTAAATCCTCACTAAGCCTGCGCTGCTTGAGGTTCTCACCTGCACAACTCAATTTGTTGACAAACCTTTCACTAATTAGAATTTGCCTGGTTTGGCATGATTTAATGGGATCCTTTTTCCACCGCTGCGAATGTTTGATTAACATTTCATAATCTGCCACAATGACCATTGAATAGATTCATCTAAGAGAAACAAAATTCCTCTTCAATCCAATCATTCCCAGCATTTTATATGTGTCCACTTGGTGCATATTGACGCCCTGTAGGCTATCCCAGTGTATTAATCCCGGATCAAACCTTGGCGTGAGGGAAATGTTGACGTTCACCTGAATTTCCTCAGGCTGTCTACTGCGCCATGAGTGAATCTTTGTCATTTTCCACCTGTTTCAGCTAATTTTCTCCTCTCTCTCCTCACCGGAAACTACATTCCCAAATCAGGTTCCACTCCCCTTGCTGAGTGGACTTTCTTCATTAATGAAGTATGTGTGAGTGTTAGTAGATTATTCTATCCCAGCTGGGTTTCGCTCTGCCATCTACTCTAACTCATTCTTTTGTGTTTTTGCCCCTTATTTCTCAGTCTTCCTGTATTTCTTCAAACTCCTTCGCCTAATGTAGTTTGTATGATTCCCGTAGTTTGTTTGGCTCCTATATGTCTAGCACAGTTGCAAAGGACCGAATGGTTTTGTCACTTGCTTTGTTGTGTAGCAGTTCTAATTCTCGAGGCTTGAACTGTTCCTGAATCCCTTGAATTCTCTTCCGTTTAAGTGCTAATGTAACCAGCTCTTTATCGAACCGATCCTTTCAATCATTGTCAATCTTTGTCAAGGGGAGGTCATGTCTGACAAATCTGTGAGAGTTCTTTGAGGAGGTAACATGTAAGTTAGATAGAGGAGAACCAGTAGACGTGATTTACTTAGATTTCCAGAAGGCCTTTGACAAGGTGCCGCATAGCAGACTGTTAAATAGGTCTCCATGGTGTTGAGGTTTAGATCCTGGCATGGACAGAGGATTGGCTGACTGGCAGAAGACAGAGTGGGGATAAAGGGGCCTTTTTCAGGATGGTAGCCAGTGACTAGTGGTGTGCCTCAGGAATCAGTGCTAGGACCACAATGTTTCACAATATACATTAACGATTTGGAAGGAGGAACTGAAGGCACTGTTAGTAAGTTTGCGGATGATACAAAGAGATGTAGAGAGTAGTATCAAGGAAGCCGGGGGGCTGCAGAAGGACTCGGACAGGTTAGGAGAGTGGGCAAAAAAGTGGCAGGTGGAATACAAAGTGGAAAAGTGTGAGATTATGCGCTTTGGAAGGAGGAATGGAGGCATAGACTATTTTCTAAATGCTAAAATGCTTAGGAAATCAGAAACACAAAGGGACTTGGGAGTCATTGTTCAAGACTCTCTTAAGGTTAACAGGCAGGTTCAGTCGGCAGTTAGGAAGGCAAATGCAATATTAGCATTCATGTCGAGATGACTAGAATGCAACAGCAGGAGTGTACTGCTGAGGATGTATAAGGCTCTGGTCAGACCCCATTTGGAGTATTGTGAGCAATTTTTGGGCCCTGTATCTAAGGAAGGATGTGATGGCCTTGGAAAGGGTCCAGAGGAGGTTCACAAGAATGATCCCTGGAATTAGGAGCTTGTCTTATGAGGGACGGTTGAGGGCTTTGGGTCTGTTCTCATTGGAGTTTAGAAGGATGAGCAGGGATCTTATTGAAACTTATAGGATACTGAGAGGCCTGGATAGAGTGGATGTGGAGAAGGTGTTTCCACTAGTAGGGAAAACTAGAACCAAAAAGCACAACGTCAAGCTAAAGGGACGATCCTTTAAACCTGAGATGAGGAGGAGTTTCTTCAACCAAAGAGTGGTGAATCAGTGGAACTCTTTGCCACAGAAGGCTGTGGAGGCCAGGTCATTGCGTGTCTTTAAGACAGAGATAGATAGGTTCTTGATTAATAAGGGGATTAGGGTTTATGGGGAAAAGGCAGGAGAATGGGAATGAGAAAAATATCAGCCATGATTGAATGGCAGAGCAGACTCGATGGGCTGAGTGGCCTAATTCTGCTCCTATGTCTTACGGTCTTGCATTATCCCATATCCTTTCTTGACATGAGATAACTTTATAACCCACACCCCTCCCCGCCGTAGTCTAACCTCTGTTCTAACAAATGTGACCCTATGTTTCCAAGGTTTTCTGTGTATTTGTATTTCTTACAGCAAACAGCATGCTCTATTTTACATTCTACATTCCTGACATAAACCCAATTTTCCAGCAGTTTTGTTTTATGTCCTTATTGACTTGAGAAGCTGCTTTTAATCTTTAATGAACTTGGAGCTGTAAATTCCTCTGCCATTCCCAGTCAGTCAGTATTCCCTCATTCTCAACATAATTATTCAAAACATGAGAAAATCAAAGTGCTTCATGTTTTCTGAAGATGTATTTCCTCTGCCAGATTTTTGCACACACAATCCACCATTTTGTGACTATCCCCTTTCAGCTTGCCTTGTTGGTCAGCCTCTGTTTCTGTGTCCCACATTTTAGTATCGCTTGCAAATGTTGACGTCTCTTCCACTGTCCAAATCATTGGCATAAACAATAGTCATGGTAGACACAATGGCTGGAATTTTCCAGCTCACCGGCTGGAATGTCCGATTTTTTTTCTCGCCACATTGCACAGCACTTGTGCAAAATAAAATGGAGGCGTGACTTATGCCGTCAGACTGGTGGTGGAGTTGGAAAAAGCCGGCAACGCCAGGGATCCTCGGATTGGGGTACCACTTTTATAGGATGGTGTGATCCTAGCAAAAACTTAAATAGGATAAAATTAAAATATGGGTGGCACGGTGGCACAGTGGTTAGCATTGCTACCTTACAGTGCCAAGGACCCGTGTTCGATTCCCGTTTTGGGTTACGGTGTGTGTGAAGTCTACGCATTCTCCCCGTGTCTGCGTGGGTTTCCTCCAGGTGCTCCCACAGTTTGAAAGACTTGCTGGTTAGATGCATTGACCCGAACAGGCGCCAGAGTGTGGTGACTGGGGGCATTTCACAGTAACTTCATTGCAGTGTTAATATAAGCCTCACTTGTGAGTAATAAATAAACTTTAAATTTAACTTTAGGACCTCCCCGCCCCACCACACCCCCCACCCCCCCCCCCCCCACCCCACACACACACACACATATCTTCCCACATATGTGAGCAACCTCTCCCCCATCATTGCGCCCCCACTCCTCAATGGATGCGGGACCCCCTCCCCAGCCAGATAAAGGTGAATCTCTAACTGAGTTTCCCAGAAGTGCCCTTTGGCACTGCCCCTTGGGTAGTGAGTAGAGGCAGTGTGAGGGCCTGTGCCAGGGAGAAGTGCAAGGGGTCAATGTTGAGGGCAGTGTCTTGGGGAAGTACCAATGTACTACACGGGAGTGTCCCTCATCCCCCTGTGTGTGTTACTCTCACCTGCCCCCCTCCTTCCCTCCCACAAACGGGTTATCTCCATCTGGTTTCTATTTTAAAAACATGTTGTAAATCTTGCTGCTATGATGTCAGACTGGCGAGAGGGGGGATCCCAATGTAGGGGCACAATACAGTGGGGGAGACCCTAAATAAACATTATCATTTATTTAAATGAGGTTCCCAACCATTCTGGGCGGGAACCTCATTTTTTTTGCGCCCATGCAGGCAACAAAGTCCTGGCCATCAAACTTTTTGAACGATGCTGCTGAATGAAATTTTCTGCCTTATTGTACCATTTATAACTGCTTCACTGAAGTACTTCAGATTAGTGTTTATTAATTTATTTCCTGGCGTATTCATGCAAGAGTAAAGGCTGGAACTGTAAATAGCAGGTCAGCGATCTGTAGGCACGCCTGCCTGTCGTGCTCGAGATGCATCAAATTATAACTGACTTCTTCATTCTTTAATCAATGCAATAGGTCAGTGCTTTGAACAATCCAGTTTTGGAGCAGGCCTACCTGGAGCTTAATGCACTTACGTGAGGTAAAAAAAAATCACAAAAGCAAATGCAATATATAATTAGTGCCAGGATCTGTTGAGTTCAAAAAGTCAAGGCTACAAAGAAAGTTTTCTTTTCCGGGCTAATTTCAATGAAATAAAAATGTCAAGTGTCAGATCTGATCAATGATATTCCATCTTCTCAGTGAGTCATTACAGCACAGGAGGTGACCATTTGTCCCATTAAGTCTATGCCAGCCCTTTGTACAGCAAATTCTCAGAATCTTGATTTTTTTTTCTGATTATCATTCTATCCCTAAGCTCTTTTCTGCATTATTATTTGCATTCATACATCCTCCCTTAGCAACAAGAAATGGATAAATAAGGCCATAGATAGCACTTAGAGTAGAACCTCAGAATCCCTACAGTGCAGAAGGAGGCCATTCGGCCCAACAAATCTGCATCAACCAGAATCCTATTCCCGTAATCCCGCGTATTTACCCTGCTAATCTCCCGACACTAGGGGCAATTTGCCACGGCCAATCAACCTAACCCACACATTTTTGGACTGTGGGAGAAAACTGGAGCGCCCGGAAGAAACCCACGCAGACACGGGGAGAATGTGCAAACTCCACACAGACAGTAACCCGAGGCTGGAATTGAACCCGGGTCCCTGGCGCTATGAGGCTAACCTCTGTGCCACTGTGCCGCTCACTTAATAAATTACAAGTGATGGCCTGGTGGTATTATTGCTGGAGTACTAATCCAGAAATTTAGTTAATGTTCTGGGGATCCGGGTTCCAATCCTGCCACAGCTGATAGTGGAATTAGAGAGGCAGATTTCGAAGCTGATTTTTCCCTCTTGTTGAAGAGAATGTTTCAATATGTGAATTAGATACTCCATCTGATAGTTCAGTAATATGAAGGAAACTTTTGTTAACTTGCAGTCTGAGTTTCAGGCTATTGTCTCCGACTCCCAGATCATGGAAGGAATAAAAATTGGTGCATTCCAGCTCACGTGCAGCTTCTTCAAAGTACAAAAAAAATCATGGGAGGCGATGGCCAAGATTATTATTGCTAGACAATGATTGCTATGGTATTATCACTAGATCATGAATCCAGAAATGCAGCTAATGCTCTGGGGACTGGGGGATTGAATCCTGCCACAGCAGAAGGCGGAATTTAAATTCAATAGAAAATATCTGGAATTAAGTATCTACTGATGACCCTGAAATCCATTGTCAATTGTTGGAAAAACCCACCTGGTTCACTTATGCCCTTTAGGGAAGGAAATCAGCTGTCCTTACCTGTTCTGGCCTACATGTGACTCCAGAGCCACAGCAATGTGGTTGACTCTCAATGCCCTCGGGCAACTAGGGATGGGCAATAAAGTTCTATAGGGATGTTCAGATGGAGCATTTTACATTCACTTTAAAGTAGGGCTGCAGCAGTTGATATACAGGTCTGGCTTATCTGTTAGCAATGCTTACATAACATCATTTTAGAAATGCGCTTACTGAGAACAAGATACACGTCTGTGATGTTGTATGTCACTGGCACCAACATAAAATCACAGAACACCTACAGTGCAGAAGGACGTCATTTGGCCCATTGAGGTGGCACTTAGAACAATCCCACCCAGGCCCTATCGCAGTAACCCCACATATTTACCCTTCTAATCCCCCGACCCTAATGTATCATGGCCAATTCACGTAACCTGCACAATTTTGTCTGTGGGAGGAAACCGGAGCACCCAGAGGAAATCCATTGCAGATGCAGGGAGAAGCTGCACACAGACAGTGATCCAAGCTGGGAATCGAGTTTGTGTCTCTGGCGCTGTGAGACAGCAGTGCTAATCACTGTGCCGTCCCTGTTTGGTTAAAGCATTCACCCAGTGCAATGATCTGAATGGCTTTTAACGGTAGTATTGAGTTGAACAGCAAGAAGTTGGCTCCAGCTTTATTGCTGGAAATTGAATTTGTGGACATTGAGATTTTTTTGAGAATTCCTTTTTCTTATGCCAGCTTTGCCACCTGTTGGCTTCAATACTGCTCAAATGGAATTACCAAGATGTGGAGATAAATGTTTTCAAACGACGGGACCTTGGTCAGCCATGGGAAGGCAAAATCCAGAGACCCAGGGCAATGCTCTGGGGACCTGGGTTCAAATCCCACCACAGCATATGACAACATTTGAATTCAATAAAAATCTGGAATTAAAAGTATAATGGTGACCATGAAACCATTGTTGATTGTTATAAAGACCTATCTGGTTCACTAATGCCCTTTAGAGAAGGAAATCTGCCATCCTTATCAAGTTTCATGGTGGCTCCTGTAAGAGGGCTGTGTAATTAGCATAACCAGGCTGAATATTAAATATGCATGGGACCCAGCTAAATCTCGAAAGTGGAAAGAGGAAGTGGGAAAGGAAATGAGAGGGACCAAGAGAGAGTATGTGGAGAGACTGGTAGCTAATGTAAAAGGATAGGTGAGGAGAAGATAAGTTTCCTGTGGCATCATGCTGGAGTTGGCAGGAATGGTAAAGAATAATCCTTTGAATGCGGCTGTTGGTGGAACGAAAGGTGAGGACACAAGGCACACTATCGTAGTTCTGGGAGGGAGGGGAAGGGGTGAGGGCAGAGGTGCCGGTGAAGGCTTGAACACCATTGCCCCTTGCCCCTTTACCTCCTCACTGTCCAAGGCCCGATTTTTTTGTTCATATATCTCTACTCTTGAAATATATGAACTCTGTATTTGTGTTTTCCCTGTACCTGCGTGAGTTTCCTCCAAGTACTCCGGTTTCTTGCCACACTCCAAAGAAGTGCAGGTTAAGTGGATTGGCCATGCTAAATTGCCCCTTAGTGTTCCAAGGTGTATGGATAGAGGAGAGAAGGGGGCCTGGGTTAGATACTCTGTCAGAAAGTCAGTGTATGCCCAATGAGCTGAATGGCCTCCTTCTGCATGATGAGGGTTCAATTAAAGTTTATTAAATGCATCATGATTTTACATTTGCATATAACCATAATTCGTGACAGCAAAATATTGAGCGGTGGTGGTGTGGGGGCATAGAGTGATGAAGTTAATAATGTTTGGCTTCTTTCTCCAGTAGGTCTATACTTAAGATTTTTTTTGTCTGAAGGTATTTTTCTAATTCATTTATGGGACTTGGGCATCACTGGCTGGCCATCCCTAGTTCCCCGAGGGGGATTAGTAGGGTAAATATGTGGGGTTACTGGGATAGGGCCTGGGTGGGATTGTTGTAGGTGCCACTTCGATGGGCTGAATGACCTTCTTCTGCACTGTAGGTGTTCTGTGATTCTATGTTGGTGCCAGTGACATACAACATCACAGACGTGTATCTTGTTCTCAGTAAGCTCATTTCTAAAATGATGTTATGTAAGCATTACTAACAGATAAGCCAGACCTGTATGTCAACTGCTGCAGCCCTACTTTAAAGTGAATGCAAAATGCTCCATCTGAACATCATCAGGGAAGCTTCACACATCCCTATAGAACTTTTCCAAAGTGTTTCAATACCATTTTGTAAGTTGTAACGATTGGTATTAAAATGATCTGGGATTTCGAGCGGGAGCAAAACAGCCACATAAATATCACCCCACTCCTCATTCAGAAAACATTTTCACCATTGAAATGATTTGTTCTGAGCTATTTACAAATCACACCATTGAAAAGCTCATTAATTCAGTCTTACTTAGTATTAAGTGCTTTATGCAAGTGGCTGTACATAGGGTATACTTCAAGTGAGCAAGAAAGTCAATCAGGCCAAGCAAAAAGCTGGGTTCCCAATTTTATGTCTCCACTGTCTTATTTCGTATAGAATCCCTGTGGTGCCAAAGAAGACCATTCAGCCCATTGTGTCTGCAACGATTCTCTGAAACAACATCACATCCAGGCCCATCTCCCCATCATTTCCCCATAACCCTGCACATTTTCCATAGCTGATCCACCTAACCTACATATCTTTGGACACTAACAAGGCCAGTCCACCTAATCTGTACATCTTTGGACTGTGGGAGAAAACCAGAGCACCTGGAGGAAACTCACGCAGACATATGGAGAATGTGCATACAGTCACCCAAGGCTGGAATCGAACATAGTTCCCTGGCGGTGTGAGGCAGCAGTGCTAACCACTGTGCCACCCTTTGTTAGCTCATGGAGGAAAATATACCCGATGAACACTATGCATCCTAGTTGCTAGCTTATTTGAGAAAAAGACAAGCTACATTGGTGCAGGAACATTTGTTAATATATCTAGCATCTCTAAAATAAACACAATAAACATTAACTCCTTGTATAAATGACATATACTTGAGGTGTAGCTGTCATACTTTATGGCTGTACAGGGTATGTGAGTGAAGAATAAAGCTGTGTCACCTTGATGTGTTCTATGTCAATGTGCTGGATGAGGTTGAAAAGGTTCCAGTTTTGAATAAAGGACTTTGAGCTGATTAATGCATTCACCTCTTTTCTGCATTGCCACTCGATTTCTGTCACTTATCCTTATGCAGAGCCCACTCGAGTCAAACTCCACAGCTTCAAGCAGGCTAAAGAAAATTGGCAATATACCCTTGAAAGAATGAGTAGAGCTTCGGCAGAAAATCACATCAACGCTCATTGACTTGGTCAACAGTGTACAAATGTTTGATAAATACTATAATATTCATTAATCACCACAGTTTTCAAACTTCAAAAATTCTAACCGGATGTATTTGCAAAGTATATTTGATATACAAATAAAATTACCAAGCACTGTTAAATGAGGAAAATGATCACGATACTTGTTTAAGTTGTGCAGTTACATGAGCACTAAATGCATTCCCATTTCACACCCTTTCTGGAACTTCTGCATACAATTTGCTGCAGATCCCTACGTACCATTTTGAGTTACAGTGTTTATGTATATTTTAACCTTATCAAAATTAGTCAACACTGAGGTTAACTTAATTTGGTCTTTCTTTTCTCATCCCTGCCAAAGTTAATTGACATTTTAATTTTGAAGGGGTTACAGTGAATTACATCGTGACCTTTATTTTGAGACACAGGAGCAGAGCTGTTATGTCTCCTTTTCCCTGGGGGCGATGGTGATAGGAATGCTCTTCATGCTGTGCTTTTTCTACACATTACATTTGGATACTTGGTTCTTTTCATAGAATTCCCACAGTGCAGAAGGAGGCCATTCAGCCCATCAAGTCTGCACCGACAACAATCCCACCCAGGGCCTATCCCCGTAACCCCACTTATTTACCCTGCTAATCCCCCTGACACTAAGGGGCAATTTAACATGGCCAATCAGTCTAACCCATGTATCTTTGGAATCAGGAGGAAACTCACTCAGACACGGGGAGGATGTGTAAATGCCACGCAAACACACCCAAGGCTGAAATTGAACCCAGGTCTCGGACGCTGTGAGGCAGCAGTGCTAATCACTAAGCCATCATGCCGCCCATATTTTGTCCATATTAAAGAGGAAGAGATTGAGTGAGGTGGAGGAGACATGTAGAATGCCTGTAGTTGACTGGATTGGTGCTACATTATTCGCTACATCTGTAGCTGCTGCTGTTGTTCTTAATTTAATCCAAAAGAGTTGAAACAACTTTCTGTTTTACTTTATAGTTGTGCCATGGCATCTCATGCATCCATCTGAGCAAGCCAAACTGTGTTTCTATGACTCATTGGAAAAGTACTCCTTTCAGTAATGCAGTACTCCCTCAGCACTCTGCTGAAATGCACACGAACTGGCAAGTGCTAACGGACCCCAATCAATCAATGGCACACACGTTTTGAATGACAAATAAATATGTTCAACATTGCAATCATAATCCTTACATACTGCATTTTAAAACTGCTCTGTGTAAAGTGTATTATGGCCTATTGATGCTGCAGCTGTATAGGGCACTGGTGAGGCCGCAGCTGGAGTACTGTGTGCAGTTTTGGGCGCCGCACCTGCGCAAAGATATTTTGGCCTTGGAGGGAGTGCAGAGGAGGTTTACTAGGCTGATACCGGAGTTGAGGGGGTTGAGCTATGAGGAGAGGCTGAATAAACTAGGCTTGTACTCATTAGAGTTTAGAAGAATGAGGGGAGATCTCATTGAGACGTATAAGATGATGAATGGGATGGATAGGATAGAGGTGGAGAGACTCTTCCCACTCAAAAAAGACAGTAGGACTAGGGGGCACAGCCTCAAGATAAAGGGGGGGCGGTTTATAACGGAGTTGAGGAGGAACTTCTTCACTCAAAGGGTGGTGAATCTCTGGAATTCTCTGCCCGTTGAAGTGGTGGAGGCTGCCTCGCTAAATATTTTTAAGACGCGGGTTGATGGGTTTTTGATAAGAGAGGGGATTAAGGGTTATGGGGAGAGGGCGGGAAGGTGGAACTGAGCCGCGACAGATCAGCCATGATCTTATTGAATGGCAGGGGAGGCTCGAAGGGCTGGATGGCCTACTCCTGCTCCTATTTCTTATGTTCTTATGTTCTTATGATTTCTGACATGAGCTCTTATGATTTTAAGTTTCAAGTTAGTCAGTGAAACCATTTAAAGTTTTAAGTTTATTTATTAGTCACAAGTGGGCTTACATTAACACTGCAGTGAAGTTAATGTGATAATCCTCTAGTCGCTACAGTCCGATGCCTGTATGGATACACTGAGGGAGAATTTAACATGGCCAGTGCACCTAACCAGCACGCCTTTCGGACAGTGGGAGGAAACCGGAGCTCCCGGAGGAAACCCACACGGACACACGGAGAACATGCAGACTCCACACAGTGACCCAAGCCGGGAATTGAACTCAGGTCCCTGGTGCTGTGAGGCAACCGTGCTAACCACTGTGCCACAGAATTGTCTGTTAATTCATAGTATTGAAGGTATGGACAAATTGGTGGAATTTAATGCTCCTTCCCTGAGCTGAGTTTGAAGGTGGAGGGTGTAGATCCCCTCCCACTTTCCCACCTCCCTCCAATTAGTGCAGTGGTCAAGGACAGGAAGGGTGCAGGTGACCTTTATCCCAGAGGCCACCTTTGGGTCTCATCCTATTACTGCTTGTATTCAACCAGCGGCAAGCAGGGTCTTGCCATCTGAGGAGACAACCCACTAATCCCTGTTGGTTTTGCCTGTGGGTGTCCCTCGTTCAATGTTCTTAAATGTGTGCATCCAAATTGAAGGACCTGGCATCGGGAAGAGGGAGGCCTGCATGAAGCCACCCCTCTGAATCCCTCCTCACCCCCCAACTGAGCACCCACCTCCCTCCCTCAGAAGTCTATCTTGCCCCTGTTACCTGCGTGCAGGAAATGTGCTCCCATTCCATTACCCTTTTTGGAACTTGCGCGTATGAGTTGTTGTACAGATCCATAAATACCATTTTAAGTTACAGTATCTCTGTATCTTTTAACAATATCAAAATTAGTCAACACTGGAGTTAACCTGATTTGATTTTGCTTTTCTTATTCCTGCCAAATTTAGTTGATGTTTTGACATTTGTTAGGAAAACAAAAATCGTTTTAAGTACTTATATTTGTGTTGGTAAACTTTAAAATTAACACATGGTTTTAATTTATTGTCCCTGTGGAAGGAAGGGTAAAACCTATGGTTAGATTCATGCTGAACAAAGGTATTTGCATGTGTGGGTTGATTCAGTTCCAACTGCACTTATATTGTGCTCAGAGGGCAAGGGATGTCGGACAGGACAAGGAACCTGCAGGAAGGCAAGCTTCCAAGGAACTGGTCACAGTCCAGATAACCAGGAAATTGGGACAGAAGGAATGTCTTAAGATGACTGATGTTAAGAGAACTGAGACTAAGGTATTGTTCAGAAGAATTCAAGGAAGAATAAACACAGTGTTCTGAGTTAAAGAGGCAATTGCCATAACCAGATTTAAAATGGGAAAGCAGTCTTTAGAGGTAAATGAAAAGGTTGATGACATTTTAATAGAATCTGGGAATCGAGAGTTAAAGCAATTGTGAACAGTTTGTGCAGCGGTCAAGGCAAAGAAATCCTGAATGGGGTAGTGTGAAACCTGGGCAGGATTGGCTGTTAAAAGTGGAGTGGAAACTTTATTTAAAAGACTGATTTGTAAAACCTGGATTGCCTTCTGGAATACAAACCATTAATGGAAAGCCTTATTGTGAAAGAAGATTTTAAAGTGTGTTTTTGAGAATGGAGTTTTGAAACTCACGTGACAATCATATGGGGGGTTTCTGAGGAATACTCCACAGACATTCACTTGGGGCTCAGAGTAAAGTTGTGAATTTGACCACAGCCAATCTGTGTACTTAAAGGGACTTTGTGTTAATGAAATCTTTGTAGTTTAAGATGTACTTTGTAATCTGTGTTAATCTTCAAATCTGTGTGTAATTGTTAAGATAACAAGGGAATAAAGGAGCATTGTATCGTAATCCAACTTTTTTATGTTTAATTTTTTTTTTCCTCATTGTTAAAACTAATTAGTAGTCCTGTTATTGTGTTCTTCCAACTTTTATTAAAACAAAAGTAAAAGTTATGGGCTGGAATCCTACCACTGTTCATGTGACCCATTCTGCCGCATTGAATGGAGATATGGCTGGCCACCAAATTCTCCGACTTCGCTGCAGCAGGAGTGTGGCATGAATGGCAAATAAGATTGTGCCCACGGTCTTTTGAATCAGGGTTCCATTCTGGATCTTTCCATCCAGTTATGCATCAGTTGGGATTGCAATATTTTCTAGTTGAAACATGAGCGATAGTAAAGCCTATATTTCGATAAGGATACAGAGGCAGAATTGTTATGTTTCCTTTACCCTGATGAGAACTGACTCTCCAATTATGCCCACTGCAATGCCAGAAGGGCCCACATCTCCTGGCAGCACTTAGGGTTGTTAGGGGGAGGGGGTGATGGATGCGGTTAGAGTTGAAGGGCATCTGCTCCAGGCACAGTAATGCAGCAATTAATTGATGGAGCCAGGCGAAGCTGGAGGGTCTCGGATCCTCACATTGCGGCTAATGAGGACATTTATTCCTCAGGGCTCCCTGGGTTTGGGCTGGTGCCACCACCTTTCATAATAGGCGATGCCTACATTAAATTCTACCCCTTGGTACTGTGTAGAAGACTAAAATGCGCATTTCTTTCTTGCAGGTGACATGTACGGTGACTCTCTCAATAGGCAGGGATGTCCCACACAGGGCAGTATGGAAGGACAAGAGGATCCAGAGGTAAGTGTGTTTAAAAACCAATGTATATACTTTCCTTGGCAAAGTGGAATCACCATTTTTGTGTGTTGGACCCTGCATCTAAATTGTGCTGGAAGAAGCCTTTTGAAAGAGTGACTCGGTTTAAAAAAAATTAAGTGTTTCCTCAAACGTGGAAATGGGTCATCAGTTTAAAATTGCCAGTAAGAGAGTGAGGAGAGAGCTTTGGATGAATATCTTTACACGTGGCATTGCTGGAAGGTCGATTATTTTGCAAAAGGGAAATGATTGGCTTGAAGGTCATTGCATTTTCCTAAGGAAGAATTAAATATCTTTGAATCGGAGAGGGACACAAGGCTATGGAATGTTCTTTGCATTGATCTATAACTGAGCCAGCATTGACACAATGGTGTAAGTGGCTTATTCCTGTTCTGTATACTGCTGTGGTTTTCGGAAGCTCAGTAGTCAATATGCCCAAGAGATAATTGCTTCAAGGACCATTATGATCCCATCATTTGTTTGTGTGGTCAACCTGTTAGGTTAGTGTATGATCAGTGAAGCAATCATGATTTTGTAATGCTGATATTGAAAAGTTATTTTTATTTTGTTTGAAATTAAATTAAAAATGAGAACCAGTGTGTCAGAAATTGAATTCAGTTGGAGCCCATTGTGTTAAAACTCAAACCCACTTAATCTCTTTGTTTTACGGGTCCCACATAAAATTGAATTGTGCCATCTCTTACGAGTGGGCATGACATTGGACAAAGAGTGCTAATTAGTGATATAGTCACAGAATGGCTAGGTACTGAGTTGGAAATGGTCCTCTTCCCCAGTCCTAAAAACTTCCTCCCCATGAATACAAACAAATAAATTGACACAGATAGATACATTAAAGTGATTTTCTGTCATAGTGGATTGGGCTGCGATCCCCAGTGAGATCGAACAGATAATTGAATGCCTGCATGTGTTTGTTTTATGTGCACGGTCCAATAAAGTCCTGGACAGGGGATTAAAAACTAGGACACTGCGAGTAAAATAAATCAACTTGGGTTTAATTTTTCTTCATCTGTATGGCTAATTTTTATTCAGACGAGAGAGTGGGGTAAATAGGCAACAAGACTACATAGTGTTCAAATTCCCACACTACAATAATGATGGTCATTTATGAACCAGACAGATAATTGGAGTGAAGATAATCACAGCTCCATTATAATGTGGACATCCAAAACTTTTATTGAAGAACAAAGAAAAGTACAGCACAGGAACAGGCCCTTCGGCCCTGCAAGCCTGCACCAATCATGATGCCGTAACTATATAAAAAAAATCCTCTGCCCTTACTCCGTCCTTATCCCTCCATTTCCTCCCTATTTATCTACACATCCAGATGCTTCTTAAGAAGACTCGAGAGCAATAGAAGTTAAATGAAACTTCCTGGATGGCTGATGCATATACAGGTTATGCCAACAAGCTGATTCATGGGACTCTTTACCTAGTATTAGATCAGTGGGATTGGATTTTCTTGTTAGGAATCTGAGTTGGGCTACCACACAATAATGTGTTCCCATGTTCTAAATGCACCCTGACAAACAATTTATTTTCCCTCCAGGGAGTTGGACTTATGGCCGTCTGAGGCAGGGTTACGGTAGGAACGGAACTGGGCCAGCTGCTTAGAAGCCTTGTCTCTGTTCATTGAGATATTGGCTCAGTTCTATACCTGATTGTTATGCCCCCGATCCTCATCCATCCCCAACCCTCCACCTCCATGTCTTTTGAATAACTCCATTCTTTCTCCTTTCTCCCGTGCCCCTCCATGATGGCATGACTCTTCCAGGACCCCTCATATCACCCATGCCTCCACCATGTCCCTACTGCATCCTTCAGACCCTCTCACCCAATGGGGAAGATTTTCAGAGTCTGCTTGTCATGGCATGAATTTCCTTATGGCTGCAAACTCTTGTGAGAGGACCATAATGGGACTTGCGGCAGGGAGATCTCAGTTTGAGGTCTTCCCCACACCCCCACTAGCGACGTAATCAGGTGCATCTCCAGAAAGGGCAAGATTATGATGAAATCAGCTATTTAATATAGTTAAATAGTTTAATGCTGTTGCTTCTGGGAGTGTTGAATGCCAGGATGACACTGCCAAAGCGAGAGGCTTGGGGTGGGTACTCGAGAGAGCCCCACAAGGGGTCCCATTATGTGATTTGGGGGGAGGGCGATGATGGAGGGAGCCCTCTGATATCCCAATGCTGACCAATTAAGATAGGGAAGGGGGCTGATGCTGCCAAGGATGGATAGAGGGTGGGGATACCCTGTGGACACAATGACAGTGAGAGTGGATTGTAGGGGAGGGGGGCGCAACGTCACTTTACTTTGAGATTGGGGTCCCAATCTCAATGGAGCAGGTCCTGCCAAAACACTCATCTCCCCTCACCCGCCCGCCCCCCCACCACTTCTTTTGACAATGTGACAGAAGATTGGAGTGAAAAGCTGGTTGTTATTGTGGAGAAAGATACCCATTTTCTGTCACTTTGCCATTTTGGGGGAAAATCCCACCCCAGTGCCTGATGTGGACATTAATCATGAGCCCTATAATAACATTGGTAAGCCTTTGAAATGCTCATGAAATAAATAACCAGATATTGAATCTTGACTTGGGGGGGAAAAAAACTCACTCCTCTTAAATGTTCATAAATCTGTCAAAACAACCAGCCATTCAAAAAACTCTTCAAAACACTTTAATCCTATTGACTGTTAATAAAACCATCAATCAAAACAAAGCACACAGTCCCCTTCACAGCAGTGTAGACAACTTTGGCTGATCTAAATCCATTAGTAGTGCATGGAGCTCAGCTAAGCATTCATAAAGATATTCTATTACATAAACAAATTCTCCAGAACTCAATATAGTGGAATCTTTGAAATTGCCTGAATAGGTGGGCTAGCCATTTGTTAATTTTTTTGAAAGGTTCAGCAGGTGGATCAAAGAAGTCAGACATCTGTTTAGCTACTTAAAAGGCTCAACTGATGTCTTGGCTTTAAATCAATATAAGAATCAGAGACCTAGGTGATACATTTACATCTTATTTTCAATACTGCTGAATGTCAAGGAATCCCCAGCGCATCTGAATGCTTACATGATGTGAGTCAATTTAATGGTCACTTACCTTTTAAGAACAGAGCCCTATGATCAATCATTACATTCAATGCGCACTTAAAGTATCATTCAGCAACTAATAATGAATTAGTAGTTGGCAACGTTTCTTAAGCTTACCTGTTGAAAGGTTCCCAATTACAGAATAGGCTTCCCCTGAAGTTTACAAACTGACTGACTTGACATGTTGCACTTAGGCTTGAGAAATCCATCTGCCTCGATGAAAATCTCAAACTCAGGGAAATTTAAAGTTGGCACAAGCACTGACAGGGCTGAACCCAATGTCCATCAGGTAATGGTGACCTGCCACATTTCCTGTCCAGATCAAATTGATGGCTGGCGGGAATCGGCTGGAAAATTTAAATTTCCGATTCCCCTATCTCCATCTTCAGCCAGGATGATAAAATCTAGGCCTTGACCTCAGTCTAGTAAACCCTTGCTGGAATGTATATTCTAGAGGATATTAAATGAGCACAGGCTCAGAATTGTTCCCTCCAGAACTTGAATGACCCACAAATAAGGTCTACATAGATATAAAATGAAGGAGGGTAACTTGGGTATGAACTAGTGCCTCGAGGAAAGGAAAGGATATGATTGGCAGAAGAGTGTAACTGAAATGATGTTTAATGCTTTGATATGCACAATTAGAACAGAGAGTAAAGAAAAATACGGCACAGGAACAGGAACTTCGGCCCTCCAAGCCTGTGCCAATCATGATGCCCTAACTAAACTAAAAAAAACCTTCTGCCCTTATTTGTTCCATATCCCTCTATTCCTCCCCCCTATTCAAGTACCCATCCCGATGCCTGTTAAATATTGTTACTGTGACTGCTACCACCATCAGCTCTGGCAGTGCGTTCCAGACGCCAACCACTCACCTGTGTGAAAAACATCCCTGCACATCTTTAGAACGAAGTTGATGCAAAAATATGCATTAGCTAGGCTTGAAGAATCATTGTTTATTCACTATTGTGTACAAATAAAGATTGAATGAAGCTGAGCACTGCATGCCAATATTGTCATCTCTCGCTCATAGATGCATCTGTTTTCAGAATGGTATGTTTCAACAGGACATGAAAAAGTGCAAGATTCGTGTGCTTATCTTGGTGCTTCATGGAGGGAACATCCTGGACACAGGAGGAGGAGATCAGAGTTCGAAGGCAGCTGATGTGAATACCTTTCGTTCAGTTCTTGAAAAGGTCACCAGGGCCCACTTTCCAGCAGCACTGAGCCATTTCCTCATCAAGCTAGTCCCTTGTCCTCCTATTTGCTCCGAGGCCTTTTCGCTGGTGACCAGGTAAGTAGCTCACGGTGCATTCCAATACAACTTTTGTTGCATGCAGTGTGTAATTTTAAATGACAGATTTAAATTTTTAATTGGGCTGGCTAGAGGGTGGTTTTTAACCTTGTAATGGATATTCATGGCAAAATATCAGATCAGTCAGAATTGCAAGCTTGTTATTTTGGTTTTTGCTTCATTGATATCCCTTGTACTTAAGCAGTTTTCTTTCTCTATGTGGCCTGTTAGGTGACATCTGGGTGCAGCCTGAGCAAATCAAGTCATTTTTGAAATAGGCTGGTTGGGATGGAAAATATAAGACATACATGGATCACCGAGTGGGATCTAACTCATAGAAATAGTCAAGGCTCCACAGAGAGTTATATTTGGGACGTTTGCCTAATTTAGTGCATGGATCTCCCTTGTTGCTCCACAATTGTTCCTGTTGCCCAAAATCCATTGATAGCCATTTAGGGAAGCCAAGAAGAAATGAGGGAACATGATAACTAAAGGGGTGAATTTCACTTTATCTGTAACCTGAAAAAATTCACTAAATTGGAGAAGGATGACTTTCGCAATTGCCTTGGGAATGTTTTGCCAATGGCATCTCTATCCCTGAACTGCCCGTTCTGGTTTGAGGCATGGAAATTCTAAAGATCTCTGCTCCCCTACCTCCCTATCTTTAAAACATTTCTTAAAATCCACTTCTTTGACCGAGCTTTTGGTTACCTGTGCTATAATCGCCTTACGTGGTTCAGTGCCAGATTTTGTTTGATAACAAATAGGTGGTATTGTAGACAGTGAGAAAGCTTATCAAAAACTGCAGCAGGACCTTGGTAAATGGAGTTCAATACAGATATGTGAGAGGTGTTGCATTTTGGAAAGCCAAATCAAGGTAGGACTTTCACAGTGAATGGTAGGTCCTTAGGGAGTATTGTAGAATGGAGGGACCTTGGAGTTCAGATGCAAGGTTCTCTAAAGGTGGAGGCACAAGTAAATAGGGCATGAAGATGGCTTTTGACATGCTGGCCTTCATCAGTCAGGGCATTGAGTATAGAAGTTGGGAATTATGTTGCAGTTGTACAGGATGTTGGTGAGGCTGCACCTGAAGTAGTGTGTTCAGTTTTGGTCAACTTGCTATAGGAAAGATGTTATTAAAATAGAGAAAGTGTAGAAGAGATTTACAAGGATGTTCACAGAACTCAAGAGACTGAATTATAGCGAGAGATTGGACAGGCTAGGACTTTTTTCTTTGGAGCATAGGAAACTGAGGGTGATCTTAGAGAGGTGTATATAAGATCATGAGAGGCATAGATAGGATAAATGTACTCAATCTTTCTCCCAGGGTTGGGGAATCAAGAATTAGAGTGCGTAGTTTAAGTCAAGAGGGTAAAGAATTAATGGGAGCCTGAGGAGCAACTTTTAGAGGATGGTGCGTATGTGGAATGAGCTTTGGAGGAATTGGTTGAGGCAGGGACATTGACAACATTTAAGTAGTATTTGGACAGATACATGGATAGAAAAGGTTGAGCGGGATATGGGCCAAATGCACGCAAATGGGGTTAGTTTAAATGGGCATTTTGGTTGGCATGGAACAGTTTGGGCTGAAGGGCCTGTCTCTGTGCTGTAGATTCTATGATTCTATAAACACTGCTGTAAATCACCTGGAAGTGATTTACTGTGTAAAAGGTGCTATATAAATACAAGTTGTTGTTGATTTAAGCCAGTCTCAGTGACAATCATAGTTTCTTCTTATACAAACCATATCACAATACCCCTGACTCTTGCTCCTCTATCCGTAAATGATAAGAAACCACCATAAGATCATAAGAAATTGGAACGGGGGAGGCCATTCAGCCCTTCAAGTCTGCTCTGCCATTTAATAAAATCAGTAAATCCACTTGTTGGTGGCATGGTGGTTAGTACTGTTGCCTCACAGCTCCAGCGACCTGAGTTCAATTCCAGGCTTGGGTCAGTGGGTGGAGTTTGCACATTCTCCCCGTGTCTGAAGGTTTCCTCCTCCAGTCTGAAAGATGTGCTGATTAGGTGCGTTGGCCATACTAAATCCTCCCTCAGTGTACCCGAACAGGCGCCGGAGTGTGGCAACTCGGGGACTTTCACAGTAAATTCTTTGCAGTGTTAATGTAAGCCTACTGGTGATGCAAATAAATGAACTTTACTTTTACTTTTCTTTTCCAGCCTTTTCTCTGTAACCCTTAATTTTCCCACTGATTAAAAACCTATCGATCTCAGCCTCAAAAATGTTCAAGGACTCGGCTCCACAGCTTTCAGGGGTAAAGAGTTCCAAAGATTCACCACTGAGAGAAGAAATTCTTCCCCAAATCCGTCTTAAATGAGCATCCCCTTATTCAGCGACTCTGCCCTTTGGTCCCACACTCTTCCGTGAGTGGAAACATCCTCCCAGCTTTACCCTGTTTAACCCCCTCAGAATCTTATGTGTTTCAATCATATCACCTCTCATTCTTCTGAACTCCAAGGAGCACAGACCCAACCTGTTTAATAGTTTCTCATATGGCAGTCCCTCCACACTCAAGATCAACCTAGTAAATCTCCTCTGTACTGCATCCAGTTATAATACATCTTTCATAGAATCTTACAGTGCAGAAGGACGCCACTCGGCCTATCGAATCTGCACCGACCACCATCCCACTCAGGCCCTATCCCCATTAACCCTAGCTAATCCCCCTGACATTAAGGGACAATTTTAACATGGCCAACCCACCTAACCACACATCTTTGGACAGTGGGAGGAAACCGGAGCACCCAGAGGAAAGCCGCGCAGACACAGGGACGATGTGCAAACTCTGCACCGGGAATCGAACCTGGGTCTCTGGCGCTGTAAAGTTGCAGTGCTAACCACTGTGCCACCATGAGCGGCATAGTCTTCCAAATGTGGCCTCACTGGCACCTTGTACAGTGCAGTAACACCTCTTTTACGCACCAACCCCCTTGAAATAAAAGCTCGCATTCCAGTTATGTTCTGTAGCTTGGCTGCTCTTAATGTTCCTAGTTATGGTGTTACTGAAGTTCCCACTATAACTTACCCTGATGTTCCCTTTCTGAATATTGCCTCAGCTGCTCAGTACTGATGAGAATTGCGAACATTCTGCTTGAAGTTCCATTCAAAGTTTTTATTCGCGTGTGTCAAGTTTGGTTTAATTAGAATAAGCTTAAATTGGATCGACAGGTGCATTCCCGGATGGGTAACTCTTTATTCGAACTGCGGTCCAAGCTAATCTGGTCTAAAGTATAATTTATTCAGATCCAAATCAATACTTCCTTGATAGTATGGAGCTGGCGCAAGTAAACACACACTGCAATAGGTTTAGCATTCAAGTTTTGTGGATTCTTTAACCTTGCTGATCAGACTTCACAGTACAATTAACAACAGAGAAATATTAGTGCGTGTGTGGGTGTTTGGAAGTTGTGAATTAGACGTGAAGTAGAATAATTAGTGATCTTTTGTTCTACTCATTTACACAGAGATTGGAGGCCTAACTTCAAGGCCTCCAATCACTCATTTCATGCATTCTCTTTGTAGCTTTTTCTGTCAACCTGGATCATATGTACGGCATGATGGCACAGTGATTAGCACTGCTGCCTCTCAGTGCCAGGGATCTGGGTTCAATTCTGGCCTCAATTGACTGTGTGTTTTGGTCCAGGTGCTCTGGTTTCCTCCCATAGTCCAAAGATGTGCAGGTTAAATGTATTTGGCATGCTTAGGTGTCCCTTATGTGTCCCAAGATAGTTAGGGGGATTAGTAGAGTAAATACGTGGGGTTACAGGATAAGCCTGGGTAACAGTCGGTGCAGACTCGATGGGCCAAATGACCTCTTTCTGCTCGTAGGGATTCTATGATGAGATCTTTCCATTCAGGTGTTTTTCTTCCTCACTTCTTCAATCGAAGTTTGGTGGAAACCTTGAACTCTCTTGCCCCCACTCCCTGGCCTCCTACCCCAAGAAGGCTGTGGATGTCGGAGCATTATTTGGACTTCCGAGAGTGAGATTGATTGGTTGGTCAGGGTATCCAGGGATACAGAGCAAAGGCAGGAAGGTGGGATTGAGATGTCAATCAGCCACAAATTGGATGGAGGATCGGGCTGGAAGGGCCGAATGATTGACTTTTGCCCCTATCTTCATCAGATACCCAGGGTGGAGTTCTCCCATGCTGGTGGGGTCAATGGCGGATGGGAGTGGGGAGAGTTCACAGGAGGTGTGAAAATTTGTTTCACATTGGCGTGCATTTACAGTGGCATCTTTATAGAACCATAGAAGCCTACCTGACAAAAGGGGGCCATTCAGCCCACCGAGCCTGCACCGACATCAATCCCACCCAAGCCCTATCCCCGTAACCCTAAGTATTTATCTTTCTAATCCCCTGAACGGATTAAGGTGCAATTTAGCATGGCCGACCAACCAGATAGGTTCATCTGGATATTGTTGAAGGTGAAGGGCAACAGTGGGGAGGTCGCAGGTTATGCCAAGGGAGTGTAATTGTAATGTGGGCGGGGTGGAGAACATGGATGATGGGGGTAGGGGAATGGAGGGGGGAGCTGATGACGTACGACATGATCTCCATCTTTCCTAAGAGAAGGTAATTAGGGCCATGTGTTGGATGGACACAGGTGCATCATGGGAATGGATGGGTGGAAATGCTGGTCAGCTTAGGTGAATAAAGTGAAAGGAAACTCCAGCGGGCAGCATTAGAAAAACTCAGGACAGTTGGGTAAGTGAGTTGGTTGGAGGATTTGTGTGGGTGTGAGGAAGAACTTACCCAAGGCTGTGAAAGACCCTGGCATAGACACTTCTTGCCCCAGAATCCCTCATTGCTGTAGGCCGCTGAAGTGTTGTGGGGCTATGGGAGTTGGCAGGCCTCGCACAGATTGTACAATGATGCTGGAAAAGAACATTAGACATTATTTAGTGACAGTGAGTATATTTCCAGATAATATGTAAGCTGTGCAACTATGTGTGGTCTAAATTTTCCTCATATTTTGTGCCCTGTCACTTCTTGCAGCCACTGCTGGGATAGCTGCAGGAACGGTGCAGGACCATCATGAGGTGCCGGCCATGTTGTCTTTGATGTCTTTGGCATCTGTCTTCTGGCTTGTGAGGCTTGAAAGGTCCCAGCAGCCTTTGGCTTTCTGCCAGCTGCTCCCTCTCCGATGACAGAGGATGAGGCTGATGGATCACAGGCTGAAGGGATTTGGAGGGAATGGACAGGGTCCAAGGTGGATGGCGTGGCGTGTCCAGCTGCTTTTCCTCCCTCCTTTGAGTGGCTGAGGGCCTCAGCCTGAGTCCTTGAGAAGAAGGTATCCAATTCCCTCCTTGCGTTGCCATTACATGAATTCAGCCATGGTGATGGTGGTGGGGTGCAGGTCTGCACGCACCTCCAGCAGAAACAGTGAGGAGGTCAAAGGTTATGCTGTATCAGACTCCCCACGGCTTCCGCCATCTTCCCCGTAGCAACCTCAAGGCACGCACATGTCAACCTCCTCACAGAGGAGACAGACAAACTTCTCCAACTTGCTTGCCACTCTGTTGAGTTCCAACAGCACTGCCTGTGGCCAATTCCAAAGGCTTGTCAACGGACTTGGAGCTCACAGATGCCTCTTCCCCTTACGTCCTCCATGAGGCAGGGAGTTTGGCCCAACTTTTCTTGTTGTGTGACAGACGTGTGTCCATGCCGTGATCAGTGAATGAGCACTGAAACCCACTGAGGTGTGAGCTGGTGGAGGGTGTGTGCACTGTTGAAGCATCTAAAGGTGTGCCAGTCTCCCCGCCTGCTCCCTTCTTGCTCCATTCTGGGTTGTGGCTGAGGTTGGGTCTTGAGAGGAGTCCTCCTCCTCCTCCTCCTTGATCCCTTTCTGGGGGCTATTGTAACTGAGGAAGGCAAGTGCACTTGACAAGGTCAGCTGCCTCCAACATGGAATTACATTTGACCGTCAGGTTCGCATTGAATGGATGAATCTTTACTGGGTGGTTGCCCAGGGCTAAACTCCTTATCACAAATGCCTCTTTCATGCTTACTCATAGTGTCATAGAATCCCTACAGTGCTGAAAGAGGCCATTCTGCCCATCAAACCTGCACCAACAACAATTCCACTCAGGCCCTAGCCCCGTAATCCCACATATTTACCCAGCTGATCTCCCTGTAGGGACAATTTAGCATATTCAATCAGCCTATCCTGCACATCTTTGGACTGTGGGAGAAAACCCATGCAGACATGGGGAGATTGTGCAAACTCCATACGGTAGTCACCTAAGGCCGGAATTGAACGCAGACACCTGGCACTATGAGGCAGCAGTGCTAACCACTCTTCAAATTCAGGAAGAGCCCTCAGGAATGGTCACCTCCCTCTGGTCTTCCATTTGATATGATTGTGTCAAAGCTTCTCCCAGTAAAAGAGAAGCTCAAGAGAACCAGTTGGAGCATTGGGTTTTGGTTCATTGATTGTTCCTCCCCTCAGAAGATAGCCCATTTCTGTGTGGCAAGTCATGATTGGTGTGAATTGTGCAGTAGGCTTGTGGACCAGCTCCCTCCAGAACTCTGAACACTTCCACATGCAAGGGGAAGGCTCGTACCTGCATGCAACATGGAGACTGTGCGTTCCCGCTGTGCCAAAGTCAGACCTCCCTGCCCACTTCCCTCCCACCCTAGTGCCATGCATTGTCCCTTGTCTGCTGAAGGGCGTGGGAGGCAAAATGGTCACTCCACCTCCACATCGATGCACTGGAGTGGGGGTGCGAGACAGGACAGGCTGTTGTTATGCGTTCTTGGACCTTGACATTTTGGATTGTGCGATCATGGATGAGACTTATCCTGGTGAGCAGATGAAGCCATTCACCCTCTTGCAGCAGAGTTGCGTATTCCCTGGGCACACACGGCATGGGCCACCTGAGCCCATGCTGTGTTGGTTTTCCTTGGCCACCTTCAGGCAGGTGGAGTATACGTCTCCTTACCTCATAGGGTTGATATGGATGTTCAGGGAGGCATCAGTGAATTTGGGCACTGGACCTTTACCTCCCATTCCTGATATCTCAATCGGTAAATATTGACGCTAAGGGAGTGTTTTAAATATGGCGTTTGGATATGATGGCAGGATGCGTGCCATCTAGCCAGATCCAACACAGGAGACAGCTGAAACGCACCCTCCCTCCTCCCCTCCCAGCCCATGTAAAATTAATGAATTTGGGGCCATCAGGTATGGCTTGGTTTCCCATCACTCTTTGCAGCAGGAAACACTTCTCAACCCTGCCACGGGATGTTGGCTGGAATTTCCTGTCCTTTCATGCCAGTGGGATTCTGTGGTCCGCTTGACAGTGCCCTCCCTCCTGCGGGGTTCCCGGTGGCGTGGTTTCAATGGCCATTCCCATTGACAGTGGCAGGACCAGAGGATCCCGCTGCTGACAAATGGCACACCGCCTTGCCTGCGGTTGGGAGGCCGGAGATCCGGGCCCTCGGTTTCTATACTGCAATACGAGAGCTCCTCCATAAGACAGAATAAAGCTTATTTGTTAGTGCCACAAGTAGGCTTACGTTAACACTGCGATGAAGTTACTGTGAAAATACCTGGTCGCCATATTCTGATGCCTGTTCGGGTACACTGAGGGAGAATTTTGCCTGGCCAATGCACCTAATTGGCACATCTTCAGGACTGTGCGGGGGAAACCGGAGCACCTGGAGGAAACCCACACAGACGTGGGGAGAATGTGCAAACTCCAGTGACCCGAGCTGGGAATCGAACCCCTTTCGCAGTGAGGTGGTAGTGCTAACCTGTGTGCTACTGTGCCGCCTACAGAAACCGCCCGGATAATTCTCTCTTTTGCCTGTAACAATATTCAGATGCTTTATAGTGGAAAATAAATAAATAAATGTAATTTATGATGATGTTAAAAGATACCGGTTTTATAGACTTATAAAAGGAAAATAATAGTGCTTGTGGGCAACACAGTTACACAGGGAGGTTTGGCCATTATAGGATTAGACTGAGCATCTTTCAGTGGTGATAAGGCAATATTAATGTATTGGTTCAGCTGTGGAAGGTCTGTCATTACAAGCTGCAGGTGTTAAGTGCTAAAGGAAATGCAGAAGCCCTGCTGAATACAAATGAAACTGTAGAACGGTTTGGCTGCAAAGAGGCAGCTTAACAACATTGGCTGTACTGTTATAAGATGCGCAGGAGTTTTGTGATGCTGACATTTGATTACAGAAGAGATTTATTTCCCCCTCTGCTCCCGCTCTCTGCAGAGGAGGACAGAAATAGCTTCTGAAATCTTTGATTCTTTGCAAGTGCCGGGGAAATGCTTTGATGTCAAATCTGACGGGAACACTGCACCTTCCCTCATTCCCCGCCCCCCCCCGCACACTTTCTGCTGATTCTTCGAAAAGGGCGATTTTGCTTCCACTTGGCTATTTTTAGATGGAGAGCTGTTACGGAAAGCAGGATCACTCTCGTGTTTTCACGCGATAGGGCGCAAAAGGCGACTGGTTTGACAGCTGCCAATCTGTCTGCAGAGTTAGTGGAGATTAAAATGGGAAATTGGAGAGGAATGGTTGAAGTCTAAAATAAAAACAGCAAGCTGCAAATATACAACAACGGTGTCAGCGCCTGAAGAGATAAGAGAAGCGAATGTTTTAAGTGCAACAACCCCCATCGGAACCCTTTGCTCCAATTCTGATGAAGGGTCTGACCTGCAGGAATGCAGACTTACAGCCTGATCATTCTAGATTAGTGTCTATATTCTGATGTTTTGTGAAGTTATGGATGGAGGGTCTTAATGTGGAAGGCAGCCTTCTATTTAAATTATTTTGGCAGTTCTTTCCCCCTCCCCCCCCATTGATGGATGTTGCAAACCACCCCCCCCCGGTCAGTGTCTGTGTAACCTCTGCCCCACACCACACAGGCATGAGGCTCACCTGACCCTATCCTCACCGGGGGGTTGGGGGAGGGCGGGGTTGCAATGGGGTTGCCTAAGGCCTTCAGGTCCTGCTCTTTGGCACTGCCAGGGTTCCATTGGCAATCTGACAAGGCCAAGGCACTGCCAGGTTGGCACTTCCATGGTGCTGGGGGAGAGTGACAGGCCACTACCCAGCCATTTACCCCATCACCCAGGTGCTTCAATGGCCTCTGAGTCTCCCGGCATGACCATCACAACTTTTTGGAAACCTGGAATGATTCACGTCGGATTTCCGCTGCCTCCGAGGGTTGGAGAATCCCGGGAGCATGGTGAATCCAGTTTAAACCCGCCATTTGCCGTTTAGCCATTCACACCTTCTATTCTCTCTATGGATTTCCATTCGCACCTCTTAGCCTTTCCCCTTGTTTTTGTGGCTGTGTCTCATCTTTCATTTCCTTCCCCCTGCAGTATAAATATCTCCCACTTTCTCTGCCTTTTATCTTTGACTAAGGGTCATCTGGACTCGAAGTGTCAGCTCCTTTCTCACATTGCAGATGCTGCCAGACCTGCTGAAATTGTCCAGCATTTTCTCTTTTGCTTTCAGATTCCAGCATCCATTCCAGCATTGGTGGTGATGCTGTTTGCAATCTACTGTACATTCTGGAACCAGGCTAATTATTGTGTTGACAGTGTTCACAGAAGTTGCACAAACAACATTCATTTATTAATCCTTTTGTTCTTGTATTCCAAGCTTTCATTGCGTTCTGCGGTGAATTTGAAATGAAGATGCGACACACGAGAAAAAATAATTTGATGCAGAATTGACATGTCTGCGCTTTCAAAAACTTGACTTGTAAGACCTTGCATTCAGATTTTGATTGGTAAACATTTTGGATAATGTTCAGTTTATACAGCAGTGTGACAACAAATCTACTACTTATTGTAAATGATGTTTTATATTCCTGGTAATCAGACTCTGTGGGGTGCCATGCACTCATAACTCATCTTGCTTCTCAAGCAACTATCTCTCTAGGGTAGATTTTCAACCTGTTACCCAGACTGCGTTATGGCCCATCATAGAAACTGCCTAATTTTCATTCCCAAGGGGCAGTTAGGGATGGACAATGAATGCTGGCCTAGCCAGTGGAGCCCACATCTCTTGAGTAAATAATTTTTAAAAATTGACCCTCAGCAGAAGTTTGACACCTTGCCAGTTGGTTGAAAATTTACCCTCATTTCTCCATTTCAGTTCAAGTTTGTAACTCCTATTTTGAGCCTCAGTAGTATGCAAACTCATGGTCAGAATTTTTGACGTGTTCGCGCTCTGCAGGACGGGGAATTTGCCAAATCTCCGCAGTGGGACCAGAGAAACCAGGCAGCGTGAACAGCTGGAAAGTTCCGGCCCATATTTTCCTTCTAACTAAAGTGAAGTCCTTCAGATCATCAATGCATCTTCCTATGGGCAAGTCTGATATTGATTTAGTTTTCCACTTCTAAAATCTTCCTGAAGGTGAAATCTTTGCTGTGAAACTTGGTTTTGTAGTATTTGTATTTTCAATGCCTTGAATGCAGTTTTATGTTCAAAATGGCATTTATGTTGCACATTTCCACCTCTGGGATTGGCTGCACTGGACGCCATTTTGGTGAGGTCAGTAGCAATTGGTGAAGTCTTAGCAATAGCCGACTCACTGATACTGAATTTGGTTTCCAGCAGGGTCACTAAGGTCCTGACCTCATTACAGCCTTTGTTCAAACGTGGACAAAAGAGCTGAATTCCAGAGGGGAAGGTGAGTGACTGCCTTTGACAGCAAGGCAGCATTTGACTGAGTGAATGCTGTTGGGAGGAGGTGTGTGTCAGTGGTGGTTGTTCAAATGGGGATGTGAGAAGAGGAGGGGGGTGGATCTTCAGCTGTGTGGTCTGAGGAGTGTTGCAAGAGACGGTGAGAGAGGAGTTGGCGTTTGACATGTCACTTGCTTGCCCTGCCCTGCCCTGACGAGGTCAGCAAACCTCTCTTGATGCTGTGTTATTGAGCACAGGATCTCACTCCTGCTGCTCATCTCCTTTGTGGCTTCCTGATTGTTTCTCTGCTGGTTCTTACAATTTGTTGCATCATTTCCAGGGATGCCCCTGAGAACAGCGAAGGTGGTGGAAGTGGGGGAAAGCAACATTCCCATTTAGAGCCTCCATCCGTATAATTAAGGCCCCCATCTTGACAATTACAGAATAGATCCATTCTGATCCCAGGTGTAGGCCCTTGAAATTTTGAGCTTTTAACAGCCAGGTACAGGTGGTGATCATGTCCACCTCCTCTGGTTGGTCGCTAAACTTGGATGGGGAGCACTAATAATGTACCTGAGTTAAAGTGCCATGGCAAAGCCCATTCAATTACTCTCCAGGTTCCTAACTCACTGCCAGCTTCTCCTATTGCAAGTGGGTCAAAAGATTGAAATGTTGCCTATTATTGGCAGCATAATGCAGAGACGCAGTCACCAACATGCAGGTATAGACTTAATGTAACAATCTGCAGTAGGGCTGATCATTCACTTAATAAGTAGCATAGACGAGAAAATGTTGTTCTTTGGACACTTATTCCTCCCATGCATTGCTGTCCAACGCAGATAGCAAAGATGAGTGGCCTTAAACAATTGTGAACATCCACCAGCCTAACTCTTCTGTCCTCCATAAGGGTTCTTTCTTTCTTTATCCACATGGCCAGTTGCATTGAGTATTGGTGTTGCTGCTATTTCATTGCTGTTAGAATGTAACCAGTGACAACTTTGTATTGGATGTAATGTGACCAATGGTAACAAGCTGTAAGGGTCAGTTGACCCAGCAAACCATGGAACTAATTATAGAATGATGTGATGGTCAGGTGACTCACTATAAATAAGAATCTGTTGGGAATTGGCCCAGGGTGAGGCCCCAAGTTTGGATTAATGAAGTTTCTTTATTAAACCCTTTCTTTGATTTGTAAGTTGGAGTAAATTTTGCTATATTTTTATTGTCTGTATTTGAAAAGTTCCTTCTAAGGAAACAATCACAAGTTCTATATAGAGTTTTGCATACACTTCTCCCATGCTGTAGTCAGGCTGACCACAGGGCAGTGCAGATCAGGGTGAATGAAGTTCCAAGGAGTTGTCCAGCAGTGCGGGTAGACTCTTGAGCAGAAATACTGTGAGCACCAGTCTCTCACCTGGACAAACTGAGTGTATGGTGTCGAAATTTGCTGATGACACCAAGATGGGTGGAATGGCAAATTGCGCGGAAGGTGTGGAGAGTCTGCAGAAGGAACTAGATAGGCTGGGCGAATGGGCCAGGAACTGGCAAATGGAATTTAATGTTGGCAAGTGCGAGGTGGTCCACTTTGTTAGGAATAATAGTAGGAAGGACTATTACTTACGTGGCCAAAAACTGCAGCAGGCGACGGTGCAGAGGGATCTCGGGGTCCTTGTGCATGAGTCGCAAAAACCCAGCCTGCAGGTGCAGCAGGTGGTCAGGAAGGCGAATGGGATGCTGACCTTCATAGCGAGGGGAATTGAATATAAAAGTAGGGAGGTCTTGCTGCGGCTGTATAGGGCATTGGTGAGGCCGCAGCTGGAGTACTGTGTGCAGTTTTGGTCGCCGTACTTACGCAAGGATATTTTGGCCTTGGAGGGAGTGCAGAGGAGGTTTACTAGGCTGATACCGGAGTTGAGGGGGTTGAGCTATGAGGAGAGGCTGAATAAACTAGGCTTGTACTCGTTAGAGTTTAGAAGAATGAGGGGAGATCTCATTGAGACATATAAGATGATGAATGGGATGGATAGGATAGAGGTGGAGAGACTCTTCCCGCTCAGAAAGGATAGTAGGACTAGGGGGCACAGCCTCAAGATAAAGGGGGGGCGGTTTATAACGGAGTTGAGGAGGAACTTCTTCACTCAAAGGGTGGTGAATCTCTGGAATTCTCTGCCCGTTGAGGTGGTGGAGGCTGCCTCGCTAAATATTTTTAAGACGCGGGTTGATGGGTTTTTGATAAGCGAGGGGATTAAGGGTTATGGGAAGAGGGCGGGAATGTGGAACTGAGCCACGACAGATCAGCCATGATCTTATTGAATGGCGGGGCAGGCTCGAAGGGCTAGATGGCCTACTCCTGCTCCTATTTCTTACGTTCTTATGTTCTTAAAACCTTCCCAGTGTTACTGGACAAAACTCCCTGCTGTGCCTCGCATGGTTGACCCTGATGAGATTTGATTTATTATTGTCACATGTATTAACATACAGTGAAAAGTATTGTTTCTTGCATGCTATATAGACAAAGCATACCGTTCATACAGAAGGAAAGAAGAGAGTGCAGAATGTAGTGTTACAGTCATAGCTAGGGTGTAGAGAAAGATCAAATTAATGCAAAGTAGGTCTATTCAAAAGTTGATGGCAGCAGAGAATAAGCTGTTCTCGAATCGGCTGGTACATGCCCTCAGACTTTTGTATTTTTTTCCCATTGGAAGAAGTGGAAGAGAGAATGTCCATGGTGTGTGGGGTCCTTAATTGTGCTGGCTGTTTTTCTGAGGCAGCGGAAAGTATAGACAGAGTTAATCAATGGGAGGCTGTTCACGACCCTTTGTAGTTTCTTATGGGCTTGGACAGAGCTGGAGCCATATCAAGTTGTGATATAATCAGAAAGAATGCTTTCTATGGTGCATCTGCAAAAGTTGGTGAGAGTTGTAGCTGACATGCCAAATGTCCTTAGTCTGCTGAGAAAGCAGAGGCATTGGTGGGCTTTCTTAATTATAGTGTCTGCATGGGGGGACCAAGACAGGTTGTTGATGATCTGGACATCTGAAGCTGTTGACCGTTTCCATTTTGTTCCCATTGGTGGAGACAGGGGCATTGTCCTCCACTGTGCTTCCGGAAGTCGATGACTATCTCCTTTGTTTTGTTGACATTAAGGGAGAGATCATTATCATCATACCTTTTCACCAGATTATCTGATGTGTCTCACACAGTGCAAGAAAGCTGTTAAAGCCAGAATTCTGTCCTGAGTTAATTGGGGATATTAGTAACACTATTGGCAGCTTTTACCAGCTTTTCAGCGAACCCACCTGTTAGACCCAGAGATGAATGGAATCATCTCAGCTTTCCAATCCAACAGCAATCTTTGGGGTTTTAACCCCTTACTGCACTCAAATGCACCATGAGAATTAATTGAACTGAATTAGCTTAGCACACTGCTGGGTGGCTAGTTGGTACTGCAGAGAGCATATCTTGGGTAAAATTGTTTGGATATGGGACTGTGTTGATGAGTTACCTGGTTGCCCCCCAGTTCCCCTGCCAAGCCCCTTTCTGTGGAACTGGGAGATTTCAGTCCAATCAGTTATCGCTCCCACACAGATTGTGTGGAAGAAGATGGTTTACCCATACTTCTTTTTAAAATTTGTGTGTGTCGGTGACTGAGCCAGCATTTGTTGCCCCACCCCTAGTAGCCTTGAGAAAGTGGTGGTAAGCTGCCTTCTTGAACCACTGCAGTCTCTGAGGCATTGGTTTACCCACAGTGCTGTTAGAGAGGGAATTCCAGGATTTTGACCCAGCGACAGTGAAGGAAAGCCAATATATTTCCAAATCAGGGTGGTGAGTGAATTGGAGAGGTGGTGTTCCCATGTATCTGCTACTCTTGTCCTTCTAAACATAGTGGGCGTGGGTTTGGAAGGTGCTGTGTAACGAGCCTTGGTGAATTCTTGCAGTGCATCTTGTAGATGGTGCACACGGCTGCCACTGTGAACATATTTGCTGAGTAAGTGTCATTTGTTGATGACCCCTTCCATCACTTTACTGATGATTGAGACTAGGTTGACATTGTGGTAATTAACCAGGCTGGATTTGTTCTGTTTTGTGTGTACAGGAAATACCTCGACAATTTTCCACATGGCTGAGTAGATGCCAGTATTGTAGCTACACTGGAAAAACTTGGTTAGGGATGCAACAAGGCTCCTACATGATTGCCGGAATATTGCCGGGGCCCATACCCTTTGGAGAACCCTGTGCCTTCTCCCATTTCTGGATATCACTTTTTTTTGTATTCATTTTACAGGATGTAAGTGTCGCTGGCTGGACCAGCATTTATTGCCTGTCCCTAACTGCCCTCCATTTCATAAGACATTTGTCAGTCAACCACGTTGCTGTGGGTCTGGTCTGGAGTCATGGTAAGGATGGCAGATTTCCTTCCTCAAAGGTGAACCGGATGGGTATTTACGAGAATCGACAATGATTTCATGCTCATCATTAGATTTTTAATTCTAGATTTTTATTGAATTCAGATTTTGCCATCTGCCTTGGCAGGATTTGAACCTACGTCCTCAGATCCTGTTTGGGGTCTGTGGATTACTAGTCCAGTGATGATACCACTGAGCTGCAGCCTCCCAAACTGGTTAAAGATTGTTGTGCAAAAATAGTTGCCTTTTAAAAACTTCCTAAAATGTACTGATGAAATGAGGAATATTTTTGCTGAGGTGCATAGCATTAATATTATCCCACTCCCAGTGTCATCGTTAAAGATTTTCAGAGCAGGTTTAGTATTAACATGTGCAGTTCGCACTCCATTAAAAACCTGTTTATCTCCATTTCAGCTTCCGCTCCTAAACTAGGGCAACATTTCCAAATCCCTTTACATCCAGTATGTATAAAATCCTCCCTAAATAATGCAGTTGCAGTAATGAATGGATTCCAGGTGGACCTGGGCGTATATTACATTTTAGCATATTTGCAGTAGCGTTTAATTAAACAGCACTGCAACGTTTCGAAGCGATGATTGTTATGTTGTTTTAATATGACATACTGCAGCTCCCAAAGGCATTACAGTAATGTCAGCGTAGTGGGCCAGGTCATCACTTTAATAAACTTACCATTAGCTTACTGCTATTCACTAAAAGCAATTAGATCAGAAGAACTTTTTATCAAATGACTGACTCCAACGGGATTTTTGCACATGATGGTATACATTTGTTTGAAGGATGCCAGTATAATTGGCAATAACTCTGTGACAAGATATATTGAAAAGAACTTCCATTTGTATAGCATCTTTCATCACCTCAAATCACATGGCAACCAGTGACCTATTTTGGAAGTATAGATGGACACTTAACCTTCATGGGATCTCTTTTGCCCACTCAGTTCCGTGTTTCATTTGAAAGATAGCACCCCTGACAGTTCAGCCCTCCCCCAAAGTGTCCACTTGCCTCATGTACTCAAGTCTCTGGTCTCAGAGAGCTTCACTAGCTTCATGTGAAGGTTACTGAAAATCTGCGTAAGATATTGTTTCCATCCTCATTACTCTGAGGAATGAGAGCTTTATAGAAAGCGACAGCTTCTCAGTTTGCCGAAAATGATGATGGCAGCGTTTTATCAGCAGATTTATCGAGGTCGACCAAATCAGTGCTTCTGTTGTTTATGTGTCAACCGTACAGGGTGGAATGAGGCTAAATGTCACGAGGGCGAGAAAACGGGAGCACTAGACAGTATGGTGTAGGCCGGATCACATTCATCCCACGTTTAATGCACTGAAACATGTGGAACACACTGGCGTGGAGACCCCAGGGGTATGACTGGCCCGAACGGGCAGGCAGCTGCACATTATTAACAAGGAGGAGCTGCTTTTTACTCAAACCAGTGGGATGGCTGCACAGAAAGAGAGCAGCTCCATGCTTCACAAAGGCAGAGCTCGGAAGATTTCTGGATGCAGTGGAAGGGAAGTGGGTCACCTTGTACCCTGGACTGGGTAAATGACTCAGAGGCAGGGAGACGAATGTGGCCTAGGATGCAGTGGCTGCATCAGTCAGTGTCCGTGGCCTGAGGGTGAAGGGACGAGCGGGTTGAAGACGGTCACGTGGGGGTTTGGAGCTGCTGGACACCATTCCTCCTAATTGGAGAATTTTGTGTCAATGAGGGCCTCCCAGTATTGGTGAGGCAAAGCCCCACCATTGCTGAAACAATTGCCCTGCTACCCTGATTGCTTTCCAGAGCACTTGGGGGAGACAGTCTCTCTAACGCCACTTTTACAACAACATCTCAGAGCTGTGTGAACTTTCACTCGGACTGACTCCTGAACTCATTTTCTATTCTTCATAAACAATTGCTTCACGCAAACCACATTGACGTAGAAAATAGGAGCAGGAGGAGGCTATTCGGCCCTTTGACCCTGTTCCATCAATCATTATGGTCACAGCTGACCATCCAACTCAATAGCCTGATCCCACCTTCCATCCATTATCCTTCAATCCCCTTTGCCTCAAGTGCTATATCCAACTCCTTGAAAACAGTCAATGTTTTGGCCTCAAACACTTTGTGGCAGTGAATCCCACAGGCTGACCACTCTCTGGGTGAAGAAATTCCTCCCCATCTCTGTCCTAAACAGTCTACCCTGTATCCTCAGACTGTGACACCTGGTTTTGGACACCCCAACAATTGGGGACATTCTTCTTGCATCTACCCTGTCTAGACCTGTTTGAATTTTATAGATTCCTATAAGATTTCCCTCCCCCCTCAATAAATAAAATCTGAACCCACTCAAACTCTCTTCATATGTCAGCCCTGCCATTCCAGGGATCAGGCTGGCCAAACCTCTATACAATCTCTCTGCAGCACGAGTATCCTTCCTCGTGGCTGACATTGAAACTCACTGGTGGCAGTGTTTTTTATCTGCCTCTCACATTCCACTTTTCCTCCCCTCCAACTCAAGTTGCAAAAACGGGGAGAGTAGGCAGATGGAAGCGAAGAAAAAGACCGAATTCTCACTGATCTTCAAGCAGGGTTAGAAAAAGCAGCAGGCACTCCTACCCGAAACAAGTGGGAAGTGTAATGACTTTAATCAGGCAATTGAGGTTGGCTGTTAGAATATGAACTCCCTGATTAAAGACCAAATTGATGGGCCAAACAGGAAGCCTGTAACTTTGTACTTAACCATGAGTGTCAGTTCCTCTGGGACTCCTAGTGTCGGCTCCTGACTGACGGCACTCCATGTGTTGTGTCTTAAATAAAGCAATTTTGGTGAACAGATTTCTGTCTCTGAGGATTTAGTATAGGAATCTTACCAAATTATTGAATCAAACTTTGTAGGAGCCTGATGCAATTTTCACGTACAAATGGTGTAGTAAACGCCACCCGCACTTTGCCCCCAGGTGGTGGATGTGAAGTGGCCTAAGCAGCATTTATTAAAGAGATGAAGGAATGTGGCTCCCAAGTGCCCTTTGCCACTGATTGTGGTGGAGTCAGGAGGCTAATGCATTATTTCTACCCAATGTCACACCAGGGCATTCTCTATATAAAAATGGGGCCTCCTGCACAACACTGTGTGTAGAAAATCATATCATCATGTTTCCATGGCAACATTTTTTCAAATTATACTAAAACACACAAAGGAAAAATTTTGAGTCAAACATTGAGTGTACACACACGCTCTCTCCCTCCCTCTCACACACACACACCCCCTCACACCCCCTCTCACACCCTCACACACACCCCCTCACACACACACACCCCCTCTCACACGCCCCTCCCCCCCCCACGCACACCACCCCTCCCCACACGCACACACCCCCCCCACGTGCGCACACACACCCGCACACGCTGTCTCTCTCGCACACATGTCACAGTATGGAGTCAGTGTTCTGTCTGATTTTCTGGTTTGATTTTGAATTTCTTGTGCACATAAAATGACTGCCTTATGTCTCAGGCTTTCAGATCCCCAAGTACAGAGACAGTTATCACGATCTATCAGCTTTGCCATAAATCTCAGTAGATAGTCTCTTTGCAACATTTTGCTGCCAGTCGTGATAAAGGGAATCTCAGAACTGTCTAATACCACTACTGCATCAAACATTGGAGCTACTTTTAACTTGTAATTCGGCAGGGGTTAAATGTCGGCTATGACAAGTACAAAGAGATGCCAAGGAAAGTGTGACAAGACAGCGTTACACGGTTGTGATAGATATTGCAACGTAGCCCACCAGGAACCAAGTTGTTTCCAATAGGCCACGAGTAATGTCTCCATCTGCTTTTTCCATTTGAGTGTTTGAACTTTGACTTACTTCTCCCCTCAAAAGCATGAGGGAGAGAAAATACAAACATGGCAGATAATCTGAAAAATGCCACAAATGATTACAGAAAATGTTTTTTTTGGTGGTGAAAACATATGCATTTAACTGGCAATGGGGAATAATGTAAAACAGGCTTGACCATCCAACCTATGGAGAAGTATTGCAACATAACTGTGGCCTCCAGATTGATTGTTGAACACGCCAGTGAGAAGGGTCAGCGAGTTAGAAGGTTTCTGCAGGGGATTGCTTCTCTGATCACAGCCGGACTCTCTCCCACATTTGCAGCTGATAGTGATTTAATTATCAATGCACTGTTGTGAATATTTTTTTTTTGGCTCAGCAATTTGCTTCTTTATATTTGCCAGATTTTTCTTTTGAAGATCATGCTTAATGTTGTGCCAAGCTTTATCTTTCACTGACTGCCACCATTTCCCACCACCCCAGAGGAAAATTGGAATATGGACTGCCCTCCCCCAACACGAAAAGATCGGGAAAACCTGGATCTGGAAAAAAGTCCAGCATTACCTATGGATTTGGATTTTGTTTGAGGCATTGATCCTCGATGCTTTTGACTTCTGTTCAGTAGACTATTCCAACAACTGTCCTTTATTGTCCTTTGTCCCAATGTTTCAGTTGTCCTGCCAGGTAAAATTTGTAGAATGGTTTAGTCATGAACAGAGAACCCTTTGCAGATCAGCCCAACTATATCTCTACCTTATGCTTTCGGTTAATCCTTCTTGTCTTTGGTATGTGACAGCTAATGCTAAACTATATTTTCAGCACTAATTGCAATGTAATTCACTCATCTGTCAGAGCTGGTAAATAGCAACAATAACAACATTTTTTAATTGTAATTGTTGAACGTAACTCATTCTTTGTTACAATAAGTAGTCCACAACTCTTTTCTTAAACAATGAGCTAAGTTGTTTTTGAATTAACAGTTTCCTCTGACTGCCGACTAATGGAAACTTTCTGATCTCATTCCCTCTCTCTCGATCTAGCTTGCAGACAGCCTCATTGGGTTGAAAGATACACATATTCCAAAGAACATCAAATCCCTCCAATGCAGAAGGAGGCCATTCAGCCCATCAAGTCTGCACTGGCTCTCCGACTCAGTATTTTCTAGCCCAATCCCGTAACCCCAAACATTTACCCCACTAATCCCCTTAATTTATACATCTTGAGACCCTAAGGGGCAATTTAGCCAAGCCACCTCACTTGTGCATCTTTGGACTGTGAGAGGAAACCAGGGCACCTGGAGGAAACCCATGAAGACATGGGGAGAATGTACATACTCCACACAGACAGTCACCCAAGCCTGGAATCGAATACGGGTCCCTTGACCCGTGATACCGTGCCACCCAAGTTTGTGAAAAGTGTGTATTTGATAGTTACTTGTTAAATTCCAAAATAAACTTCCAATCAAAAAGACACTTGCAAAAATTACAAAAGAGGCAAGATTTTGTTCTCCCAATAGAGATGCGAATCAGGTCATGGAATGGTGAACTTTGTTCTTTTTTTTGCCAGAAGTACAATTTTCCTCTGTTTTGTAAACTCCAGACCATTCTGCCTTTTTGCACGACGGGAAGGCATTGGTTGCAAAACGTGCAACATTTTTTAAAAATCTGAGCCTGTTTTGTGAGAACCACAGAACAAAGGTGTTTCTTCTTTCCCACCATTTTCATGTTTTGGATTTTGGAACCCTTGAACAAAGGATGTTGCCTCCTTCGAGGCATGATCACTTTCAGCCATGATGTGGAGATGCCGGCGTTGGACTGGGGTGGGCACAGTAAGAAGTCTCGCTCACCTGGTGAAGGAGCAGTGATTCTAAGTAAACCCGCTGGACTTTAACCTGGTGTTGTGAGACTTCTTACCATGCCCACTTTCTGCCGGGTTTGGAAGAGTAAGGCATTAACGAAGCAACTTCCTTTCCTTGATTTTCTCAACACACAAAACTGTAAACCTACCTGTAGCCGCATGGTTCACTGCCAGAAGGAGGGGGGACAGTGGGGGTCTAGAATGGAGGGAAGGGTACTTAAAAAAAAAGCTTGTATATATTATCTGAAGTTCTCTAACTTTTCAATTAAGTATTGGAAAGAGCGATACGATTGGGTTGCTCTTTTCAGCGTAATGTCCCCCTCTGTGCTTTTCATCATTAATATTCCATGGATGTTATTCAAGTTAAAGTTTGTTTATTAGTGACAAGTTGGCTTACGTTAACACTGTAATGAAGTTACTGTGAAAATCCCCTAGTCGCTGCACTCTGATGCCTGTTTGGGTACACTGAGGGAGAATTTAACGTGGCCAATGCACCTAACAAGCATATCTTTCGGACTGTGGTAGGATACTGAGCACCTGGAGGAAACCCGTACAGACAGGGGAGAACATGCAGACTTCACTTAGTGATTCAAGCTGGGTTCAAACCCAGGTCCATGGTGCTATGAGGCTGCAGTGTGAACTGCTGTGCCATCAAGGCAGGCACAGCATCACTTTTGGCTACAGGTTTAGTTTAATACAGATTGGGGCATGCATTGCAAGCTTGCCCAGTCTTATAAAGATACTGGAGATAGACAGCGACCAGCAATTTTACTCACCTGAGCTACGTTACAAATTGGGAAGCGATGACATTGTGATATTATCACTAGACTATTAATCCAGAAACCCAGCTAATGTTCTGGGGACCCGGGTTTGAATCCTGCCAGGGCAGATGATGACATTTGAATTCAATAAAAAGTATCTGGAATTAAGAATCTACTGATGATCATGAAATCACTGTTGGAAAAAACACATTTGATTCACTAATGCTCTTTAGGGAAGGAAATCTGCTGCCCTTACCTGGTCTGGCCTACATGTGACTCCAGAACCACAGCACTGTGGTTGACTCTCAACTGACCTCCAAGGAGAACTAGGGATGGACAATAAATGATGGCCACCCAGTGCCCATGTCCCATGCATAACAAAAAAAAAAGTAAACAGCTCAAAATAAAAGAACGAACATTGCTGGAATAAAAGGTGAAAATGAATAGCAATTTATCTCATGGAAGGGTAAGGGTCCAAGGCAGAAAGATGTGAATATGCTGATTGAGGTGGCATTATGCTTCCAGCTTCACTCTGCTAATTTTTGAATAACTACATAGTTATTACTATTTTACAAATCAGTGAAAGGAGCATTTAAAAAAATGCATGAAATTAAATGATGCCTATTATGATTTTGCTGGTTGATGCATAATAATGGAATACATGAATACATGAATATATGTTGTCTCAAATATATAATGGAAACAAGAATCAAGAACATGAGTAGTGATGAAGCGGGAGAATTAAGTGCTGATTAATTCATCAGTATCAGCATCTCAACAATAAACAAATCTGCTATTTTCATTAAAACATATACAGGCGGTGACTGGCTTATACAAGACCTTTTTCATAATTTTGTACACATTGAGATATACCGCATACTGTATCGTGAATGAAGATTACATTCACAAGTGACATGTAGGTTGGAATTTTAGTGGCATGCCTGCCCTGATTCTGGAGGCTTGCAGAACAGCATTCTCCATTGGCCTCGGGCAGGATCTTATGAACTTCGGGCGGGAACTTATGAGCCTCGGGTGGGCGAGGCAAGAAAATTCTGGCAATATTGACTAATCATCCTGTAGGCTGCCGATATGCATTTATAAAATTTACCTTTGTTACCTGTAGCTCTCTTGCATCTTCCTAACAGATTAACATGGACTTGATGGGCCTCGTGGCCTCCTCTTGTGCCTGAATAACTCGATGGACAGAATTAAATGTAGGCATTGGGGGTCTCCTGTACCAGCTGGCAAGAACCCCACTTCTCTTTTTGGGAAGGGCTGCCACGTTAAGTGATAATCAGGCTTAACAAGAACCTTACTCGGCTCCCTGAAGGCGGAAGCCCCGCCTGTGGAGAGTTGCGGGCCAATCAAAAATGGCAGCTCTACATTGCTTGACAGCACCACTGGGGAGGCAGTGGCTACTTCTGGTACTACACCCACTTTAGACCCAGGAACACTGAGGGACCCAGGTACAGGTGAGTGAAGGTGGGTGAGGGGAGGGGGTTGAACAGCAAGGTCAGGAGGGAGATTCTTAGTGGGCATCCCCTTCTTAATGCCCTGGGTAAATACCCAGTTGGATGATGCCCTTAAGTGGACAGGTAGGTCAGCAATCTTTTCGCGATGGTAATCATAGACAGAAACAAAAAAGGAGCCCAATTGGAGAGAAATGCACTACCCAAAGTGGGAAGAAAAGCATGAAGGAGGTAAAGAGTAGTGAAGAGTGAAATAAAGGACAGAACAGGAAAGAGAGCAGGAAGGATAAAGGAATGAGGAGCGAGAGTAATAAGTGAGGAATAAGGAAAGGAGGGAGGGAAAAAGTAAAGGTGTAGAGCAAAAATGAAAAGCAAGCAGAGGAGAAATGGAATGATGAGAGGAAAGAAGGAAGGAAAAAAGGTAAAGAGAGAGAGAGAAGGAAAGGAGGACAGAGCAGAAAGAAAGCAAAGGATAAGAGAAGGTAAGAAGATCAGCAGAAGAGAGAGTGAGAAGGAAACGAGAAGTAAAAGATTTGATCTTGGTTAAGTGAGTTAATTGTGATAAATGATGAGGAATAGGCCGATTGGGAAGGCAGAACATCCAGGAAACAGGATCAGATAGGAGGCAGAGGCAAACTGAAGAGATAAAGGTCAGGCACGTCAAGTGGCTGGGAAAAGGGCTTCAGAACCCAGGGGCTGTTGGGAAACTCACCTGGTCCCAAAATTCCTTCATTTAAGTTTTTGGGTGGCATTTCATATAGTTTTAATATGCGAGGCGAGTGCAGTACGAGTGATATTTGTTTTAAGTTTATTTATTGGTGTCACAGCTAGGCTTACATTAATGCTGCAATGAAGTTACTGTGAAAATTCCCGAGTTGCCAGACTCTGGCACCTGTTGGGTACTTTGAGGGAGAATTTAGCATGGCTAATGCACCTAATCAAAGATGTGCGGGTTAGGTTGTTTGGCTACGCTAAATTGACCCTTGTGTTAGGGGGATTAGCAGGGTAACTATGTGGGGTTATGGGAAATGGGGCCCGAGGTGGGATTGTGGTCAGCACAGCCGCAATGGGCCGAATGGCCTCCTGCTGCACTGTGGGGATTCTCTGATTTTATGGTAACCAGCGCGTCTTTTGAACTGTGGGAGGAAACCCACGCAGATACGGGGAGAGTGTGCAAACTCTGCACAGACTGTGACCCAAGCTAGAAATTGAATCCAGGTCTCTAGCGCTGTGAGGCAGCAGTGCTAACCATTGTGCCACCATGCCGCTACGTTGACTGTAGTGAATGTTCTCTCTCTCATTCCGCTAAGTAGGAGGGTTGCTGGATTTGGGGCCAATGGCAATGAGAGAGTTGTTTCTTGATTTTCAGAAGGCGTTTGATAAGGTGCCGCACAAGAGGTTATTACAGAAGGTCAGGGGGCATGGAGTTGGGGGTAGGGTGTTAGCGTGGATAGGGAATTGGCTGTCAAATAGGAGGCAGAGAGTGGGGGTCAATGGGTGCTATTCAGATTGGCGGTTGGTGACTAGTGGAGTGCCCCAGGGGTCGGTGCTGGGGCCTCAGCTATTTACCATTTATGTAGATGATCTGGAGGAGGGAACCGAGTGTACGGTGTCGAAATTTGCTGATGACACCAAGATTGGGGGAACGGCAAATTGTGCGGAGGGTGTGGAAAGTCTGCAGAAGGATCTAGATAGGCTGGGCGAATGGGCCAGGAACTGGCAAATGGAATTTAATGTTGGCAAGTGTGAAGTTGTCCACTTTGGTAGGAATAATGGTAGGAAGGACTATTACTTACATGGCAAAAAACTGCAGCAGGCGACGGTGCAGAGGGACCTCGGGGTCCTTGTGCATGAGTCGCAAAAACCCAGCTTGCAGGTGGTCAGGAAGGCGAATGGGATGCTGGCCTTCATAGCGAGGGGGATTGAATATAAAAGTAGGGAGGTCTTGCTGCAACTGTACAGGGCACTGGTGAGGCCGCAGCTGGAGTACTGTGTGCAGTTTTGGTCGCCGCACTTACGCAAGGATATTTTGGCCTTGGAGGGAGTGCAGAGGAGGTTTACTAGGTTGATACCGGAGTTGAGGGGGTTGAACTATGAGGAGAGGCTGAATAAACTAGGCTTGTACTCGTTAGAGTTTAGAAGAATGAGGGGAGATCTCATTGAGACGTATAAGATGATGAATGGGATGGATAGGATAGAGGTGGAGAGGCTCTTCCCGCTCAGAAAGGACAGTAGGACTAGAGGGCACAGCCTTAAGATAAAGAGGGGGCGGTTTAGAACGGAGCTGAGGAGGAACTTCTTCACTCAAAGGGTGGTGAATCTCTGGAATTCTCTGCCCGTTGAAGTGGTGGAGGCTACCTTGCTAAATATATTTAAGGCGCGGGTTGATAGGTTTTTGATAGGCAGGGGGATTAAGGGTTATGGGGAGAAGGTGGGAAAGTGGGACTGATCCACTTCAGATCAGCCATGATCTTATTGAATGGCAGAGCAGGCTCGAAGGGCTAGATGGCCTACTCCTGCTCCTATTTCTTATGTTCTTATGTGACGATTTATATCTAGACTAGGTGTGTGTAAGTTGGAGGGGAACTCAGCGATGAGGAATCTCCCATGTATCTGTCACCCATCTCCTTGTAAGTGGTCATTGTTGCAAGTTTAGAAAAGTGCTGCCAAACAAGTCTTGCTGAGTTTCTGAGAAGTGCCCTGTCTACGATAGATGATGCAATCACTGTATGGCATGATAGAGAGAGTGGATGTTTAAGCTAATGAATGAGATGCCAGTGGAATGTACTGCTATTTTTTCTGAATTGTTTTGAATTTCTTGAGCTTTGTTGCACATGTAACTGCTAATTGTATGACGTTTTCTGCTGTAATTTCAAGGTATTATCCAATTTTTTAAAGTCAGCTAACACGTCCACTAGAACAGCAGGGGGAAGAATTTTAACTGAATGCAGTTTAAGAGGAAGTTAGTTAGGAACATGAAGGAGAAAGGAATGGAAGGACGTCCGAGATGGTTTAGGTGAAAAAGGTTAGAGGAGGATCACATGGAATTATAGAATCCCTTCAGTGCAGAAGGAGGGCCTTCGGCTCATTGAGCCTGCATGACAACAATCCCACTTCAGCCCAAGAGCCGCAACACCACGTATTTACCCTGCTAATCCTCCTGATGTAAAATGGTAATTTAGCATGGCCACTCAACCTGCATGTCTTTGGAATGTGGGTGGAAACCAGAGTACCTGGAGGAAACCCGTGAAGACACTGGGAGAACATCCAAACTCCACACATATAGTCACTCAAGGCCGGGAGTGAGTTTGCTGGCGCTGTGAGGCAGCAGTGCTAACCACTGTGCCGCCCATGGAGCACAATTATCAGCATCTACCAATTGGATTAATGGCCTGTTTCTGTGCTGTATGCTCTATGTATACCCGTATGCCCAATAGCTATAACTCCACACATTTACCCTGTTAATCCCCTTGACACTAGGGTCAATTTAGAATGGCCAATCAACTGCACACCTTTGGACTGTGGGAGGAAACCGGGACACCTGGAGGAAACACACTCAGATGCAGGATGGAAGTGCAAACTCCACATGAACAGTGACCGAGGCCGGAATTGGACCTGAGTCTTTGGTGCTGTGAGGCAGCAGTACTAACCACTGTGCTGCCTGTCCCTGGTATGATGACTCTAGGTGTAAGAAAGGAACAACACAATGCTGTACTTCAGGCTGAGGATACAGGTGTAACACTAAGCCAATGTTTATTAATAGGCCACACTGTTGTGCCTTTTGTGTTAGGTTTAAAAAATCTTGAATGCAGCAGTAATGAAGCCTGAGTGATGTGCTTCTCTATCCTGTACATCTATGGGACTAGCTGTCAGCACATTTGAGAAGAGCATTTCTGTTTATCACACAGATCTGCCAGGACCTTGACAAGTTTATGGAAATTATAATGAGCCATTGTGCTTCATTTCGTTACCATGCTGGTGTGTCGTGCATAGTAAATTATAAACCAATCCGAAATGAAATAATTGTGTTATTAAAATAACCTGCAAAAGTATAATTGGAATCGCAGAGAGGCCATGATAAAGTTGAAAACATTTCTGTCTGAAGAATTTTGCTCGACTTGTCGGGAAGAAGCAGGAGGTTCTGCATGGGCTGTATGAGAAGTTAGGCACCAAATTAAGAAGCAGAACCTCAGTGGTCTTAATCTCTGGGTTATTATTCAAGTCGCATGCAAATTGGCATAGGGCAAATAAGCTTAGAGAGCTAAAGGTGTAGCTCAAAGACTGGTGTGGGAGAAATGGGTTCCAGTTCATGGGACCTGGCACTAGTACTGTGTATAATGAGTTCTCAGAAGCATGAGTCCCTTCATCAAAATCCCTTTATCCACAAGTCTGACAACAGCGTACAGATTGCTTTCAGTTAGCAGCTTACACTAGGAGCCCCAGAGGAATCGACATGCCTGGTTAATACAAAGCAAGAGGCTCCCTGATTGACCCATCAATTTAGTCTTTAATCAGGGAGTTCATATTCTATTAGGCCCACCTCAATTGCCTGATTCAAGTCATTACACTGGGGAAAGTGGGTGCTTGACAATTGGGATGATCTACGCCTGAATGGTACTGGGGCAGAAAGAGTTTTGAACTAAATAGTGGGGACAAGGGATCAAATTTGGGAAGATGTGGTATATCAAAGAGTAGAGACAAGGCAAGAGAGAATGTAGAAATTAATAAACCGACCGTGACAGGATGGGGCAGAGAGTACAAATCTAAGAGTAAATAAGCAAATAAGCCTAGATGCTACAAAAAGACAAAATATAAAGCTCTGAGTCTGAATGCGCATAGCGTTTGAAACAAAACAAGTAAACTCAGAATACAATTAGAAATAAGCACGATCTGATAGCTATAACAGAGACATGGCTGCAGGATGACATGGATTGGAATCTGAATATTGATGGGTATATGACATTTAGGAAGGATAGGAAGTTAGGGACAGCTGGAGGGGTGGCTCTGTTAATTCATGATACTATTAGCACATTAGGGAGTGAAGACCTAAGTTCTTAGGAAAGCAGGATTTGGAAGCAGTTTGGGTTGTGATAAGAAATTATAAAGGCAATAAGTTGTTTGTGGGGGTGGTGTACAGGCTCCCTGATCATAACTACATGATAGAACAGAGTATAAAAGAAGAGACAATGGCATCTTGTCAGAAAGGGACAGCAATAATCATGAGGGATTTTAATTTACATTTAGATTGGAAAAGTCAGATGGGCAAAGATTGCATAGATGAGGAGTTTGGAAGATGGTTTTGGGATAGGTTTCTGAGAACAGTATGTTCTGGAACTAACCACAGGGCAGGCTATCCTAGACTTGGTACTGTGCAATGAAATAGGATTAATTGATAAGCTAATGGTGAAGGCACCTTAAGTAGCAATCATAATATGATTGAATTTTACATTTGGTTTGGGGGAGAGGAAGACTAGTTTTCTCAACTTAAATAAGGGCAATTAGGGGGGCATAAAAGCAGAGCTATCTAAAGTGACTGGCAAATATGCTGAAGGGATAGCTCAATGGATATTCAGTGGTAGACATTGAAAGGGACATTTTAGAATGAGAAAGACACATTCCAAGGGGAGGGTCCATCATCTGTGGTTAACAGAAAAAGATAAAAACAGGAGTGGATTCGCTGGCCTCCCTGAAGCATGTTCCTCACCATTATCAATGGGATTTCTCATTGACTATCCCACACCACCGAGATATCCGTGGCAGGTGTGAAGGTCTTGCCGGCGATCCTGCTCTTCCAGCTAGGAGACAAACGCAAATAGGGTAACAATACTGCAGGGCAGGTTTTCAACCTACACATCTTTCAAAGTGCCTTCATGGACAAATGCATGTGATTCATCTGATATGCACTGGCAGTGGGCCAGGTGGCTGATCAACACATATTCTTAACATTTAGGTTATTATTCATTGCAATAATTTGAAGATTTAAAAAAAGATAATAAGACTTGCATTTATATGGGAATGTATCTCACTAATATGGTTTACAGTGCTTCACACAATGAACAGCTCTTTGAAGTGTAGCGACTACTGTTAGGTAGGTAATCGGATGTGTTTTCTGGGGTTTAATGTCATTGTGAACGAGGTTTGATTACTTTCTAAGAGGGTTGGCTTATTTCCACGTACTTGAGAGATTTAAGCACATAATCGAGGCTGACAGTTCAGTGCAACACTGATGGAATGCTTCATTGTTGGCGTTACCCATTCTCTGGATGAAACGTTAAGCTGAGGCTCCATCTTCTCTCTTGAGTGAATGGAAAGTATCGCCCTGGTGACTTGGCCAATGTTGATCCCTCAACTAATATCATGATAATAGGTGACCTGATCCTTGGTGCATTGCTTTGGACAGGAATGCAAGTGCAAGTCTGTTTTTTACCTTTTACAAGTGGAACCTTGAGCAGTCTCGACAAACTATGATTGCTAATTTCCATGTACTATGAAGGAGATTTGGCTAGTTTCCACATGGTGTGAATGAAAGTTTGACTAATTTCTATACACTATCAATGGAGCCCTCACATGATTTCAGGCTGTCTCAAAGCACATTGCAGCCACTAACGTACATTTTGAAGCGCAGTCACTAAGGTGAGGTAAGAACGAATCAGCCAGATTATACACAGCAAGATCCCATGGACAACAATGAGATAATGACCATGTTTTTATTTGGTTCAGGAATAAATATTGGCTGGGACAAATTGAAGGGCTGTCATGCTGTATGTTAAAATAGCACCTTGGCTTCTTTTATATTCACCTGAGGGTGTTGCCTGCTGCCCAATCAATGCCTTATGTTGAACAGTGTCCAGAACTTACGTATCAGTCTTGGTTTGGTATAAGAGATGAATCACTCATTTTGTTATTCTGATGCAAGTGTGGACCTGTATGCCATCACTCCCGATAAAATTAGGGAATATTTCAGTCAGTTATACAGGCAACAAATTCAATGTGAGAGAAGAAAAATAGCTTTAAAAAAATCCATTTAATTATTAAAAGTAGTTAGAAACATAGAGAACAGGAGTATGAGTAAGCCATTCAGTTCCTCAAGCTTGCTTTGCCTTTCAACATGATCATAGCTGATCTTTTATCTTAACACCATACTCCAGCACTCTTCCCCCATGCTCCTTGCTACATTTGATGTCTAGAAATCCCATCTATTTCCTTTTTAAACATACTTGGCCTCCACAGCTTTCTGTGGTAGCGAACTCCACAAGTTCAACACCCTCTGAGTGAAGAATTTTCTCCTCACCTTAGTATTAAATGGCCTACCCTTAGCCTGAGACTGTGATCCTCTTGTGGTATCACCTCCCTCCACCCTCCCCCCCCCCCCAGTCCTCATTATCCACCCTCCCATTCCAGATACCCGCTACACCACACAGCCCAAAGGCGACATTATCTCTGCAGAAATACACAAAGAAGTTTTAATAGTGAAGTGCTCTCAGTATTACTTTATTTTGTACTGTATGGATTGTGCTAACATGAATCGAACAAATTTTCAAACAGTGGTGTTTAGTGAAATGTGCATACTGATTTTAATCACTGTGAAATATGTAGAAAAATACAACTCTCCTTTAAGTTCTAAGGTCTTTGCCGCCTATAGTTGAGAATAACGTAGCCCTCTTATGCGGAGATAAAGATTCTTTTGCAGTGCGAGGCTTGACAATGCAATGGCTATTGAAGAGGATCATCATTCTCTACCTCTGACTGTTCAACTAATGAGGACAGCCAGGGAGAACAGAGAAATAGTCGGTGGTTTCTCTTGACGGTTTCTACATTGTGATCAGAAAGACTGGCAGGGACCAAGTGTGTTCTGACACTTTGGAATGACAGCACTGTCATGCACGGTATGACCTGTGAGCACAGTGCATGAAAGACAGTGACAGCTGTGTCCCCAAGACAACAGGCACAGTGAACTGTATGGACTGCAGCTGTACCTTAGATCTGTCCGTGTCCCTGCTACACGAGGAGGGATGAAGCAGTAAAGGCTTCATGCTTCTGTATTGGAAAAAAGTATTTGGGACTTGAAGGGGAAGAAGGCACAAAAACTAAATATCATTTGCTGGCATTACATTTATTCGTATCTTTCCCTTCAGTCTGTTTTAAAGGAATGACACTTTCTGCTATAGTCACAGCTACTACTGTCTACTGTGCTTCAAATGAATGTCACAAATAATGTTTCTGATGTGCAGAAAAACACAGCAGCTTAAATGTTGTTAACCATGTGAATTAATTTTGAATTGCTGCTAAAGTTGTGTGGTATTTTTTATTGTTTTTGTTAATCTGAAATTCCAGTTGATGAATGAAATGTTATCCAAACAATAGAAAGTAACCTGATACATCTAAGAGGAGAAAATTTCCCATTACAAACAAGACCGTGTAGAGGAGATCACCCTGCTAGTATTTGTTGGGTCAGTCCTTTCGTCACTGTGTATTCAGACGGCTACCATCGAGGCCCTGATTCCAAGTTGAAGAGGACTATCTTTCCAGCTTTGATAGGCTGAGAGATCTTCCAATGAGAGCCACGCTCCTCCATGAACCTCCTCCACGATCATCCTCAATGTCGGTGCCCCACAAGGCTGTGTTCTCAGCCCCCTATTATACTCCTTCTACACCTATGAGTATGTGACCAAATTCCCCTCCAACCCGATTTTCAAGTTTGCTGACGATACCACCGTAGTGGGTCGGACCTCAAGCAATGACGAGACATAGTACAGGAATGAGATAGAGAATCTGTTGAACTGGTGCGGCAATAATAATCTCTCCCTCAATGTCAACAAAATGAAGGAAATTTTCATCGACTTCAGGAAGCATAGAGGAGAACATGCCCCTGACTACGTCAATGGGGGTGAAGTAGAAAGAGTCAAGAGCTTCAGGTTTTTAGATGTCCAGATCACCAATAGCCTGTCCTGTTCCCGCCCCCCCCCATGCCAAATCTATAGTTAAGAAAGCCTACCAATGCCTCTACTTTTTCAGAAGACTAAGGAAATTTGGCATGTCAGCTATGAATCTCGCCAACTTTTACAGATGCACCATAGAAAGTACTTTTTCTGGTTGTATCACAGCTTGATTTGGCTCCTGCCCAAGACTGCAAGGAACTACTAAAAGTCACAAATGTAGGCCAATCCATCTCGCAAACCAGTCTTCCATCCATTGACTCTGTCTACATTTCCTGCTGCCTTGGCAAAGGAGCCAGCATAATTAAGGACCCCACACACCCTGGACATTCTCTCTTCCACCTTCTTCCGTCAGGAAAAAGACGCAAAAGTCTGAGGTCACGTACCAACCGACTCAAGAACAGCTTCTTCCCTGCTGCCATCAGACTTTTGAATGGACCTACCTTGCCTTAAGTTGATCTTTCTCTACGCCTAGCTATGACTGTAACACTGCATTCTGCACTTTCTCGTTTCCTTCTCTATGAACAGTATGCTTTGCCTGTATAGCGTGCAAGAAACAATACTTTTCACTGTATACTAATACATGTGACAATAAATCAAAATCAATTCAAGCAGCAGGCTTTGATGCAATCTGGTCTGTTGGCAGTGTCCATGATGAAGCATTGCTTGGCAGTGGTAACGTAGTCTACAGTGGTCATGGATAATGTTTCTTGTTCTCAGGATGGCAACTCAACTAGACTGTCCTCTTAGCCTCTTCTGATGCCTGCACACATGTCAGGAGCTACACAAGCTAAGCCTGAATTCAGAGTGGGTGTTATGGATACATAGCTGTCAGTCATATCAACTGTTTCTGCCACTCAATCTACTGACCAGGCAAGCAGGACATAGGTCAGAGACAATCACTAGTTTGTAACTAGCATATGTAAGATGTTCATTCACTGCCTGCGTAAGGTTAGCAAAAAATCAGTTGCACTGAGGCTGTAGTCAGTAAAGGTGTGGCAGTCTGTTTGAACAAAGACCTGGAATGGGAGATTTGGATGTTGAATGGAAGATTGATCGCAGGTAAAAACTAACTTGTGGATGGCATAGGAAAGATAGAGGCCAAGTGGTTAATGGTGGTTCTTCACTTGGATCTCATGGTTATCTACAGGATGACGTTTAGGAGCTTGCAGGATATTACCATGGGATTATCATATTTTAGCTGGGCTTCGTTAGCCTTGATGTGGAGTTGCTGGCGTTGGACTGGGGTTAACACATTAAGAAGTCTCACAACACCAGGTTAAAGTCCAACAGGTTTATTTGGTGGCAATCTCCACTAGCTTTTGGAGTGCAGCTCCTTCGTCAGGTGAGTGGGCCCCACTCACCTGACGAAGGAGCAGAGCCCCGAAAGCTAGTGGTGTTTGCTACCAAATAAACCTGTTGGGCTTTAACCTGGTGTTGTGAAGACTTCTTACTTCATTAGCCTGCCCTCCATCCTATCTGAAAACCTGAATCTTAACTGCCTGGGTTGAGGGGAGGTGGGGGGGTGGGGTTATGTGGGTCCGTGAAGGTGGGGTTGGGGGGGGGAGGGGAGGGAGGTTAAAGTATGGAGAAGTGGCACTGCTTGTCTCAAAGTTGTTTCCAGACTTCAAGTGATTGCTTTAGTGAAAAATCACACAGCTGAACCTAAAAAAGCTTTCCTATAATCTATCCCCACGGCAACTTGGCACTGCTGGAATTTCCCAGACAGAAATTCAAATTAATTATCTCCATTTCCCAAACCTTCCCTTTGTTCTGGGGAATAACATGAATAATTTAAACCCTTCATCATCTCCAGGATTAAACTCAGAAAGGGCTCACTCGTTCCTCAGTGTTTTATCCACTCCCAAATCTGACATTACGAAATGGGTGGCACAATGGTTAGCACTGCTGCCTTACAGCCTAAGAATCTGGGTTCAATTCCCAGCTTGGATCATTATCTGTGCTGAGCTTGCATATGTCTGTGTGGGCTTCCTCCAATTTCCTCCCACAGTCCAAAAGGCATTCCGGTTAGGTGCATTGGCCATGCTAAATTCTCCCTCGGTGTACCCGAACAGGTGCTGGAGTGTGGTGACTAGGGGATTTTCACACTAACTTCATTGCAGTGTTAATGTAAGCCTACTTGTGGCACTAATAAATAAACTTTAAACATAGGCGAGCCTTTGAATTATAATTATTCTCAGTCTGTTTACCAGCTTCTCAAAATGGGAATTTTCATTTATCTTGCATCAAAGAATTTAAGTCCCGGACTGCAAGTTGTATTTCTAAAATATATGAATCATAAAATTAGATATTTATAATGAAACTTGTTGAGTATCATGTCTCAGATGGCAGAGGTTTTCAGTGAAGATCATTGCTGACATCTATAGACTCCTAGGAGAAGACTTACTTAGAAGTCTCCATGCAACATGCCTCTTCGAATCAAAAATAAATGGTATGGTGATTTTCCTTAAAAGAAACACCATAACTGTGGCTGGAAAGCAAACCTTGGCCTCTAACTTGTAGCAAAGCATAGCAATAGTTTAAGCTTATTTATTAGTGTGACAAGTAGGTTTACATTAACACTGCAATGAAGTTACTGTGAAGATCCCCTAGTCACCCCACTCTGGGTACACTGTTCGAGTGCACTGAGGGATAATTTAGCATGGCCAATGCATCTGACCAACAAGTCTTTCAGACTGTGGAAGGAAACCCACGCAGACATGGGGAGAATGTGCAGACGCTGCATAGAGAGCCATTGACTTCAAAGAAAGTTGCACTAAGAGATTTTGCAATCTCTGTGCTGAGAAAGTCAACATGGCCAAATGCAGTTGGTTATTTTGAAGTTTAGTAGGAATTCTGGGCATTGAGGTACAGTGATGTGATAAGCTGTTTAAGCAGCCAATCACATTAAAGAATTCTTACAGTCAGTCAACCAGGAACTGAAAAGGACTAACAATCAAATATGTGAATGTTTAGCAGAGAGTGAAATAAAGATTGGAATGTACCTATGGGGGAGCTGAAATATCATAAATGATATTTTAAATAAACGATTTTGTTATATGTTGGTAATTAATAGGAAAAGCTTAATTATTTTTTTCAGGGCCAGGTGGTTGTTCAACTACACATTACTCAGATCTCCGTTAAAGACCCCAGTTACAGCTCACTGAACAGGGTTTAACATTTTATGGGGTTGCTAACTGCAGTCTGAGTGTGGAAAGGGGAAGCTGGCTCTGAGGCAGCAGGTGCTCCACACTACCATCTGTGGTGAGGCAGTGAATGATGGGAAAATCCTGAGTTTTATAGTCGTCTGCTACACTTGCCTGGCAGGGGTGAAATCATAATCAGGCAGGAAATGAGACAAGCCCATTGCACTGGGAGTTTGCTGATTCCTGTGATCGTGGTTTGTCTAAGCTAGGGTAGAGTAAAGGATCAGGACAGCTAATCGAGGTCTTTTTCTGATGCAATTTTTGAAAGCCATCTTAACCTTTTGGCCAAGGTGAAGGGTCAGATCAAGCTTGAGAGGGGGTGCAGTGTTCATCCTGGATCTTGTTTGTCTCTCATATGGGGAACTTGAATTGAATGATAGAATCCTACAGAGCAGAAGAGGCCATTTGGTCCATTGAGTCTGCAATGACCACAATCCTTCCCAGGCCCTATCACCGTAACCCCAATTCATTTACCCTAGCTAGTCCCCCTGACACTAAGGGGCAATTTAGCATGGCTAATCCACCTAACCCACACATCTTCAGACTGTGGGAGAAAACAGGAGCACCCACAGGAAACCTGTCCAGACAGTTTAAGTTTATTTATTAGTGTCACAAGTAGGCTTACATTAACATTGCAATGAAGTTACTGTGAAAATCTTAAAATGTGCAAACTCCACACAGACAGTGACCCCCCAAGCTGGGAATTGAACCTGGGTCCCTGGCACTGTGTGGCAGCAGTGCTAACCATTGTGCCCCCATGGTTTTTTTCATTAGAATTAAATACCAAAAGGTACCACAAAAATAAAATCAGTACTCGCGCCAAATTTTGAAGTTGTCGCCATACTCTGAGGAATAATGACAGCGGATATTGATCATTTGCTATCTAGTTTAAAAAAAACTTCTGCAAATTCCAGGCTATTGACATGCATAATCCAGTGATGATCGGAAAGGTAGAAAGAATTTGCATCTATATAGCACCTTGTACAGAGTTGTTTCAGACAGCCCAAAATGGTTAGGTGCATTGGCCATGCTAAATTCTCCCTCCAAGTACCTGAACAGAGTGTGGCAGCTAGGGGATTTCCACAGTAACTTCATTGCAGTGTGAATGTGTGCCTATCTGTGAATCGTAAATAAACTTTAACTTTAAAGTATTCCTGAAGTTGGCAGGTGGCCACTAGGCATTTAAAGGGTTCTGTAGTTTATATGGTTCAGGTTGTTTGCAATAATTCCCTGGATGTAAATCTAATTGGGGTCTACAAGACTTAACCATCCAGCACGAGCGAACACTTTAAAGCTAAAACGGTTATTGACCATTAAAAGGTAGAAAAGTAACATGTCAGAGATAAAATGCCCATTAACAGCAATTAGCAGTAATTAACAGGAAGAGGAGAAAGCTTAACTTTAACATAGAAAGTACAAGCACAGAAAATAAAAGTAGGAGAAGGCCATTCAGCCCTTCGAACCTGCTTCATCATTCATCATATAACAATTGAACATGTTTCTTATCACTCCCTGGGCTGATCAGGTTGAGGAACGATGTGATAATTTTTGTTTGTAAGCAGAGAGGTTCGATTGAGCATGGTTACATCCAGAAAGGTCAGCTGATTGTTGAGCAGGACAGCTTGCTACTCTTGTTTTACGTAATTTCACAGAATCCTTCCAATTGAAGTGAATGGGTTAATGGGCCTATATGTCTCCTCTAGAGATTGGCATCTCTGTTCATGGGGAGGCGATAACCTGGTGGTATTATCGCTAGACTATGAATCCAGAAACTAGGCTAATCTTCTGGGGGCCCAGGTTCAAATCCCAACAAGGCAGGCGGTGGAATTTGAATTCAGTAAAATATCTGAAGTGAAGAATCTACTGATGACCATGAAACCATTGTTGAATGTTGGAAGAATCCATCTGTTCACTAATGTCCTTTAGGGAAAAAATCTGCCGTCCTTACCTGGTCCGGCCTACACTGACTCCGGACCTACAGCAATGTGTTTGCCTCTCAACTGCTCTCTGGAATGGCCAGCAAGTCACTCAGTTCAAGGCCATCTAGGGAGGAACAATAAATGCTGACCAGCCAGCAACGCCCATGTCCCATGAATGAATAAATAAAGTCCACTCCCTTGCTGAAGTGGCAACCTGGCTTTAGAGGGAATCACTGATTAAGGTGCGATGCCATTGGTGGTGATCACTTGGAGATATTTAAAGGGTTCCTTAGCTGCTCAAAGCAAAACTGTAAAGAGATTTCAGTGACCCAGTCATAACTGGGCCAATACAGAGAGAGAGGGGAGGTACACTGAAGGCAGCAGAGTAGCCAAAGATTGGTGGTGACCCAAGTAGATGAGACTAATGAGATGGGGAAAAAAGTGAAAAAGAGAAATCGAATAAAAACAACACAACTTCCAACTGTTCGGAACATTGGATTATGATGGCGTGATTTATAGATGTTTTCTAAAATATTGACTGCAGTGCAGAGTTTGATCAAAATATGTAACTTGATGATTTTCTGCCATGAATCAAACCCAGACCAGCTGGGCAATTTCCATATAAAAGAACAAATTGACGTTTTGGAACTTTGAAGGAGTAAACATTGCATAATGAGATTTTAATGTTTTTTTTGTTATTTTACATAATTGTGTTTCTGATAGGAATAATGTGAATCTTGAGCATCTTGCCAATTTCTCAGGACATCTGTCAATATTTTCTCACCCACACAATTACTATTCAGTGACTGGACGCTTTTGGCAAAATGGGCTGGGCCCTGCTGAAGTGACTGTGAGGCTAACAGAGCTCGCCATTATTTCAGTGAAAATTGGGCAGCAGCTTAGCATGGTGATCATGCAGTTTCACTTGGAAACCGAAAGTTGCTGTCCAAGGTACTTTGGTCCTCCAATAGTTTGTGAGGAAATGATATCTCACTGAGAGACGCTGGAAGACGTGGAACCGAATGACGTTACAGTATCTTTAGCTGTTAAACTCACTCGATAAAAAGTTAGTGTTGATGCCAGTATATTTCTAATGGTGTGATAAGTCTTGATTACTACCAACCCGGCCTCTCTGGTATCAAATATCATTCCCACAGGTTGTTGGAGATACAAAAAAGCAAACAAAAAAAAGCATTTTAAAGATATTTTTCTTGTCTCTTTTATTTTGTTCTTTATTTTTAATCTCAATTTCCTTCCCCTCCTGAATTTTACTTTCCTTCTCCTCCCTAATTTCAGCCCTGTACCTTAATTGGAGTATGGCCTAATGGTATAGAATTGTAGAATCCCTACAGTGCAGAAGGAGGCCATTTGGCCCACTGAGCTTGCGCCGACAACAATCCTATCCAGGCATTTCCCTGTAGCCCCCTATATTAACTCTGCTAATCCCCCTGACACTAATGGACAACTTAGCATGGCCAATCCAACTAACTCGCACATTTTTGGAGTATAGGAGGAAACCGGAGCATCCGGAAGACGCAGACACAGGGAGAATGTGCAAACTCCACGCAGGTAGTGATCCAAGCTGAGAATTGAACCCGGATCCCTGGTGCTGTGAGGCAGCAGTGCTAACCACTGTGCCATCATGCTGCCCTCTCTAGACTATTAATCACTAGACTATTAATCACTAGACTATTAATCACTAGACTATTAATCCAAAACAATTAGCTAATGTTCTGGGTTTGAACCCACCAGGTCAAATGGTGGAATTTGAATTAAATTTTAAAAATCTGGAATTAAGAATCTACCGATGACCATGAAACAACTGTCGATTGTCAGAAAAACCCAATTTTAAGAAGGAAATCTGCAGTCCTTACCCGGTCTGGCCTACATGACTCCAGAACCAAAGCAATATGGTTAATTCTCAACTGCCTGCTGAAGTAGCCTAGCAAACTACTCAGGTCAAGGGTGACTAGAGATGGGCGATAAATGCTGATCAGCCAGTGAGACCCATGTCCCATGAATGAATTTAAAAAAAAAAGTCATGAAGGGTGTGAATAATCTATTAAAGATTCTTTAATCAGATTATGAGAAATACAATAAACATTCTCTGATCTCACTGGCCCCATATCTTCTGTAGAGAATGTTACGCTCTTTGGCCTTTAATTAAACATGTATCTCCGTGAACATGTCAAAGATTTATAGTAGGTACAAATGTTGTAAATGGCTGGCATTGTCTATTCACTACTTGGAGTATAATTTGGTCCATTTTTTTCTGCAAATGTGCCCACTCATATGAATGATGTAGTGTTCATCCTTCATATCTGCTGCAACATGACATGGGCACAGTATTTGGAAAAGGTTTCTCATGACAGATCTTTTGAACAAATTAACTAGAGAACATCATGATATACAATTCAGTTGCATACTCATGTCAGTATTGGGCAAATGATTTAAACTTTAAAGCTTAAAGTCTATTTATTAGTGTCACAAGTACGCTTACATTATCACGTCAATGAGGTTACTGTGAAAATTTCCCTAAACACCACACTTCAACGCCTGTTCGGATACACAGGGAGAATTTAGCATGGCCAATTTACTCAACCAGCACATCTTTTGGACTGTGGGAGGAAAAGTACCCAGAGGAAACCCACACAGACATGTGGAGAACATGCAAACATCTGACAGACAGTGACCCAAGGCTGGGATTGAACTTGGATCCTTGGCACTGTGAGGCAGCAGTACTAACCACTGTGCTACCATGCTGCAAGAAGTCTCACAACACCAGGTTAAAGTCCAACAGGTTTAGTTGTGTTTTGGGCACCGTACTTACGCAAGGATATTTTGGCCTTGGAGGGAGTGCAGAGGAGGTTTACTAGGCTGATGCCGGAGTTGAGGGGGTTGAGCTATGAGGAGAGGCTGAATAAATTAGGCTTGTACTCGTTAGAGTTTAGAAGAATGAGGGGAGATCTCATTGAGACGTATAAGATGATGAATGGGGTGGATAGGATAGAGGTGGAGAGACTCTTCCCGCTCAGAAAGGATAGCAGGACTAGGGGGCACAGCCTCAAGATAAAGGGGGGGTGGTTTAGAACAGAGTTGAGGAGGAACTTCTTCACTCAAAGGGTGGTGAATCTCTGGAATTCTCTGCCCGTTGAAGTGGTGGAGGCTACCTCGCTAAATATTTTTAAGACGCGGGTTGATGGGTTTTTGATAAGAGAGGGGATTAAGGGTTATGGGGAGAGGGCGGGAATGTGGAACTGAGCCACGACAGATCAGCCATGATCTTATTGAATGGCGGGGCAGGCTCAAAGGGCTAGTTGGCCTACTGTTGCTCCTATTTCTTATGTTCTTATGTTGGTAAAGTCACTAGCTTTTGGAGCGCTGCTCCTTCGTCAGGTAAGTGGGAGCTCTGTTCACGAACAGGGCATATAAAGACACAAACTCAATTCACAGAATAATGGTTGGAATGCAGTCTTTACAGATAATCAAGTCTGAAAGGTACAGACAATGTGAGTGGAGAGAGCTTTAAGCACAGGTTAAAGAGATGTGCATTGTCTCCAGACAGGACAGTTAGTGAGATTTTGCAAGCCCAGGCAAGTTGTGGGGGTTACAGATATAGTGTGACATGAATCCAAGAACCCAGTCGAGGCCGTCTTCGTGTGCGGAACTTGGCTATCAGTCTCTGCTCAGCAAACCTCTGTTGTCATGTGTTGTGAAGGCCTTGGAGAACGCTTACCCGAAGATCAGAGGCCAAATTCATTTTATTTTGTAAATTGAGTTTGTGTTCTTTATATGCCCTGTTTGTGAACAGAACTCCCACTTACCTAATGAAGGAGCAGCACTCCGAAAACTAGCGGCTTTTGCTCCCAAATAAACCTGTTGGACTTTAACCTGGTGTTGTGAGACTTCTTGAATCTGGCTAAGTCAGGGGTTCTATTCGTAGACATGCAGGGTAGAATAGGTGTAGGGTGACGCGGCGGCGCGGGCTTGTTGGGCCGAAGGGCCTGTTTCCCATGCTGGGTTGTTCTTTGTTCTTTGTTCTTACTGTGTTTATCCCAGTCCAACGCTGGCATCTCCTCATCATGACTACCATGCTGCCCCAGTGAGCATATAGAATAGAATGAGTGTGATATTCAGGTAGTGAAAAATGCACGATAGCAAATTGTCCTCCTCTTTTACAGCCACCTGACTTTCTGTTCCATTGACTTGAGAGACAACATCCGAGTGATCTTTGAGTGTCTGTTTTGCATTGAATGAAACAAATTGAATTAGGCTGCCAAAAGCTTTTTCAAGCAGGCTTCTTGGGCTAAGAATGAGTGATCAGACACCAATGTACTGTGCATATTGATCAGCATCTCAATCATTGCCTAGCTGCATATTGCCTACAGCCAGGCACTTGATGGCCCACCTGCACAGTGTTCTATTGTAGTCTTACCTTATGCTCGAGAATCAATCTTCATAATCTGCGACAGCTGCTATAAAAGTCATATTCGCTGATGAGAACTTTTGGTTTACTGTGAGCAGATCCTAGGACAAACATCCTGTAACTCTTCAGAGATCACAAGAAGTTTAAATAGAAAGAGAGACATTGAGCCTAAAACTTTCCAAAAATGTAAGTGATCTGGGATACAGTAACTATTTACCACCAAGTTCCCAATGGAAACGAAATCTGAAACCTTTTTCTTTCCAATTATCTGTCTAGCCCGTGACTTACAGAAACAACTTGAGAATTGTTGACATCACTATGTATTTTCAGTGAATTCATTGACATTACTCTCTTGTCGACAGAAGTCACAATGTTGAGGCTGGAAGCAATGCTGTAAAGTCAGCTCTGGGATTGTCATCAAGCCTGTCATTCTTCTCCCTTGCATAAAACAGTTTAGGGAAAACATGGGTATTGTTATAAATCCCGCTGATGTTCAATGCCAGAGCATCCCAAATCCCAGAAGGGAAACTTGGAACACTAGTTCTTAACTATTATTTTTGCGAATTGGTAAAAATGGGAGGAAAGAGATGAAACCTAGTGAGGAAAGGGTTCAGTCTTGTCAGTTTCTCAAATAACAAAACGCTTATTAAATGCAACAGGAAAGGCAACATTAAAGAACGAGTTTTACATTTAACTACAAATGGCTACCCAGGCAGTTGGCTTAAATTACTCCCCCTCATCTAAATCTACCTACTTTCCTAAACTCCAAGAATATACCTTCCCCAAAACAACATGCTATAGGTTTTAATACTATGAGCCAAATCCTGCAAATAATTACTACATAGGACCTACAGCTTTCTTTTTGGACTCTATTTTCTGGTTTAGAGGGGAACTTATGGCATCTGTGACAGACAGACTTCCTTTGCTTTCTTTTCTGCACAATAGCTGGATTCTTTCTGAACGAGTCCTGCTGTGCAACTTGGCATGGTTATGATCTAGGATCTTGGATTGCTAGTCTCCACTTCGCTTAACACAATCTCAGTTTCACCCTGCTACTTGGTTAAGCTGCATCTCACTAGACCTCAATGCAGTTAACTCTCTATCAGTTTATTCTTTATTTTTCATTTCATTCCAACTTCCTAATAGTACCCCCAGTCGGGTGACCAGTAAATTTACCAAGATACTATTTTTTAACAATGGGCTTTTTCCTTCAACAGCCAATACCAACCCCCCACTGCCACCCTCCCGCACAGATGGGAGATGGTGGTCAAGACTGGGCTGAGACCTGGTTAAGACACTGCCACACCATCACCCCCGCCCCCCCCCCCCCCGGGAGAGAGATCCGACTGGCTCTTTTCCAGCAGTGTTTTCGGTGATTGCCCCTCTCTTTCTCCTGCGTGTCGTTTCTCATTCTGCTTGGCAGAACTAGTTTTTAATCTCCAATCTGTCTATTTCTGGAAGGGAAGTCGATCAGCATGTCTTGCATTCATTGGTGCAGACAATGTAATCACATTTTTTGATCTTTGCATCTCTGAAACTTTTGATACATTTCAAGATATAGATCTACAGGGACACACAGATTAATTCTTTCTCCACAGAGATTTCGAAGGCCTGATGAGTGTCAGATCAAAGTTCAGCATTTTGCATTTTTAATGCTTTTCTTTCAAGAGTGCCTCTATTTGGGCTTTGACACATCTCTGGTGTGAAATTCCCTGTAACAGGTCTGCAGTATAATTCATCTAGACTTTCTCTTGAAGTAATCATCTTTACAGTATAAGCTATCAGTTGGCTCATATAGTCCTTTTTTTAATTAATTTATGGGCCAGTATTTATTGTCCATCCTGAGGGCATTTGACAGTCAACCACATTGCTGTGGGTCTGGAGTCACATGTAGGCCAGACCAGGTAAGGACAGCAGATTTCTTGCCCTCAAGGACATTGGTGAAGCAGATGGGTTTTTACAACAATCAACAATGGTTTCATGGTTATCATCAGACTTTTAATTCCAGATTTTTATTGAATTTAAACTTCTCCATCTGCCATGATGGGATTTGAAACCAGGGCTCCAGAGTATTAGCATGGATCAACAGTCTCGCGACAATAGCATTATGCCATTGCCACCTTTTTAACCAGTTTAGTAGGTTTGTGGTTAACTGTTGAAATTATAGATCGTTCTCACTCAGTAAGTTTCCTGTGCGCATGGCAAATTTAAGCCATAGCGTGGCTCCCACTAAACATAGGCAGGGCCTGATTAACATGTCAAAGTCTTGGCCTGGTAACATAATTGTTCTGTGACTTTAATCATTAGTGAGTGGGCAGCCCAATATGTCAGATTCCTGGCAGATGATCCAAGGCAGTTGCTGCTGACATTTTTAACTCATTTAAGGAATGTGGGCATTACTAGCTAAGCCAGCATTAATCGCCTATCAATAGTTGGCCCATGCAAAGTTGCTAGTGAGTGATCTTCTTGAACAGAATCAGACCATGTGGCATTGGTACACCCACAGTGCTGTTAGGGAGGGAGACCCTGGATTTTGACCCAACAATAGTGAAGAAACAGCAGTGCATTTCCAAGTTAGGATGGTGAGTGACTTGTAGGGGAACTTCCAGTTGGTGATGTTTCCAAGTGTCTGCAGTCCTTATCCTTCTAGATAGTTTTGGTCGCGCATTTGGAATATGTTGTTTAAGGAGCCTTGTTGAGTTCCTACAGTGTATCATGTAGAAAGTACATACTGTTGCAACTGTGTCTGTGGAGGGAGTGAATATTTGTGGATGCGGTGCCAATCAAGCATACTGATTTATCATGGATAGTGCTCCTCGAGTGTTATTGAAGCTGCGTACATCTAGGCAAGTGAAGAGTATTCCTGACTTGTAGCTTGTAGATGGTGGACAGGTTTTGGGGAATCAGAAGGTGAGTTACTCACTACAGGATTCCTAACCTCATAGTGTTTATAAGTTCAATGGTAATCTCCAGCATGTTGACTCCGGAGGCAAGTGTCACCTATAGCATTCCTAGTGATCCAGAGGAAGCAGGATTGCTTTCCTCAAGGAATCCTCTGGTTTTATCCAGACAGATCTCTGTCCACCAATGGTTTCCCTACAAGTCCTCCCTCTGCAACTGGATTCTCAATTTCCAAACCCACAGATCGCAGTCAGGAAGGATAGGTAACATCATTTCCTCCACAATTATCCTCAACACAGGCTGTGTTCTCACCTTCGCTGTAGTCCTTATATACATATGACTGTGTGGCCAAATTCCCCTCCAACTTGATGCCCAAGTTTGTTGATGACACCACCGTAGTGGGTTGGATCTCAAACAATGATGAGACGGAATACAGGAAAGAAATAGAGAATCTGGTGAATTGATGTGATGACAAGCAACTCTCCCTCAATGCCAACAAAACAAAGGAGATAATGATCAACTTCAGGAAGCATAGTGGAGATCATGCCCCTGTCTACATCAATGGGGATGAAGTGGAAATGGTTAAGCGCTTCAAGTTTCTAGGTGTCTAAATCATCAACAACCTGTTCTGCTCCCTCCAGGCCGATGCTACAGTTAAGAAAGCCCACCAATGCCTCTACTTTCTCAGGAGGCTAAGGAAATTTGGCATGTCAGCTACGACTTTCACCAACTTTTACAGATGCACCATAGAAAGCATCCATTCTGGATGTATCACAGCTCGGTATGGCTCCTGCTCTGACCAAAACCGCAAGAAACTGCAAAGGGTTATGAATGTAGCCCAGTCCGTTATGCAAACCAGCCTCCCATCCATTGGCTCTGACTGCACTTTCCCGCTGCCTCGGAAAAGCAGCCAGCATAAGCAAGGACCCTGGACAGGTAGTAAGGGCGCGGAATGCCCTGCCTGCAGCAGTTGTGGACTCGCCAACTTTAAGGGCATTCAAATGGTCATTGGATAGGCATATGGATAACATTGGAATAGTTTAGGTTAGAGGGTCATTAGATTAGTTCCACTGGTTGACGCAACATCGAGGGCCAAAGGGCCTGTACTGCGCTGTAATGTTCCATGTTCTATGACACCCCGGACAATCTCTCTTCCACCTTGTTCCATTGTGAAAAAGACACAAAAGCCTGAGGTCACTTACCAACCAACTCAAGTACAGCTTCTTCCCTGTTGCTGTCAGACTTTTGAATGGATCTACCTTGTATTAAATTGATCTCTCTACAAGCTAACTATGACTGTAACGCTACATTCTGCACTTTCTCCTTTCCTTCTCCCCCATGTATTCCATGTATAGCATGCAAGAAACAGTACTTTTCACTATATACCAATACATTTAACAATAATGAATCAAATCAAATCATACAAGTCTTCCCTTTCACCAGCCTGTCAATCTACCCCAGCCCCGACGATAGGCAGCCTCCGTCCTGCCTCCGACTCTCCTGCTCACCGGCTTCTCATGTCACCTCCTGGTGCGAGGGATTGTCATCCTCTGGCCGTCCTCTCCTAGTTTAAGAACATAAGAACATAAGAACATAAGAAATAGGAGCAGGAGTAGGCCATCTAGCCCTTCGAGCCTGCCCCGCCATTCAATAAGATCATGGCTGATCTGTCGTGGCTCAGTTCCACTTTCCCGCCCTCTCCCCATAACCCTTAATCCCCTCTCTTATCAAGAACCCATCAACCCGCTTCTTAAAAATATTTAGCGAGGCAGCCTCCACCACTTCAACGGGCAGAGAATTCCAGAGATTCACCACCCTTTGAGTGAAGAAGTTCCTCCTCAACTCCGTTCTAAACCGCCTCTCCTTTATCTTGAGGCTGTGCCCCCTAGTCCTACTGTCTTTTTTGAGCGGGAAGAGTCTCTCCACCTCTATCCTATCCATCCCATTCATCATCTTATACGTTTCAATGAGATCTCCCCTCATTCTTCTAAACTCTAACGAGTACAAGCCTAGTTTATTCAGCCTCTCCTCATAGCTCAATCCCCTCAACTCCGGTATCAGCCTAGTAAACCTCCTCTGCACTCCCTCCAGGGCCAAAATATCCTTGCGCAGGTGCGGTGCCCAAAACTGCACACAGTACTCCAGCTGCGGCCTCACCAATGCCCTATACAGCTGCAGCAAGACCTCCCTACTTTTATATTCAATCCCCCTCGCTATGAAGGCCAGCATCCCATTCGCCTTCCTGACCACCTGCTGCACCTGCAAGCTGGGTTTTTGCGACTCATGCACAAGGACCCCGAGGTCCCTCTGCACCGTCGCCTGCTGCAGTTTTTCGCCACGTAAGTAATAGTCCTTCCTACCATTCTTCCTACCAAAGTGGACCACCTCACACTTGCCAACATTAAATTCCATTTGCCATTTCCTGGCCCATTCGCCCAGCCTATCTAGATCCTTCTGCAGACTCTCCACACCCTCCGCACAATTTGCCTTTCCCCCAATCTTGGTGTCATCGGCAAATTTCGACACCCTGCACTCGGTTCCCTCCTCCAGATCATCTATATAAATGGTAAATAGCTGAGGTCCCAGCAACGACCCCTGGGGCACCCCACTAGTCACCATCCGCCAATCCGAATAGCACCCATTGACCCCCACTCTCTGCCTCCTATTTGACAACCAATCCTCTATCCACGCTAACACCCTACCCCCAACTCCATGTCCCCTGACCTTCTGCAATAACCTCTTGTGAGGTACCTTGTCAAACGCCTTCTGAAAATCCAGAAAGACCACATCCACCGGCTCTCCTCTATCCACTGCCCTAGACACATCCTCATAGAACTCCAGTAAATTTGTCAGACACGACTTCCCTTTAATGAAACCGTGCTGCGTTTGCCCTATCAAGCAATTCCCTTCAAGATGCCTCGCAATTTCCTCCTTAATGACGGATTCTAACATTTTACCTACCACAGACGTTAAACTAACTGGCCTATAATTCCCCGCCTTTTGCCTGGCACCCTTCTTAAACAACGGCGTAACATTAGCCGTTTTCCAATCTTCCGGCACTTCCCCGGAACCCAGCGACGTCTGGAAAATAACCACCAAGGCATCCACTATCACCTCCGCCATTTCTTTCAGAACCCTCGGATGCATTCCATCCGGTCCTGGGGACTTGTCCACAATCAGCCCCTCCAGTCTGTCGAGCACCACCTCTCTAGTAACAGTAATGTCATCGAGACCCTCCAGTCCTACCACCTTTCCATCGCTAACACCCGGCAAATTATTCACGTCCTCCTCCGTGAAGACAGAAACAAAAAAGTTATTCAAGACCTTAGCCATATCCCCATCCCCTACCACTAGCTCCCCTTTCTCATCCTCTAAAGGACCAACGTTCACCCTAGCCAGCCTCTTCCTTTTTATATATTTATAAAAACTCTTGCTATCCTTTTTTATATTAAGTGCTAGCCCAGCTTCATAGCTTCTCCTACCCTCCTTTATCAACTTCTTTGTCAATCTTTGTTGACATTTAAACCTTTCCCAATCCTCTTCTCGCCCACTGCTCTTAGCTACTCTAAATTCCTCCGCTTTTAATTTAACACTTTCCTTCACCTCCTGCTCACCAGCCTCTCATCCCCTTCTTCGGCCCTCCTGATCACAGCCTATAGCTGATACTATTACCTTCATCACTTGTTTTCCTTTAGCGCCTGCCTGCATCAGCATCTTAAGCAAGCTGCATATGCACTTTCATCAACTGCAATTAAATTATTCAAATCGAATCACAAAGATGTGACTTCAGTGGCAATCACCTGCCATCTGATAGCTAGCGCAAAAATTTATGCTTCCATATATGGATGTTCAAACTTAATTGCATATGTATGAGGTCCTCATAAAGCTCCATGTTTTATGTACTGAATTCCCTTATTGGATTTGGAATATCCACATTAATTTCAGCTTACGATGTATGAATGTGATTTCTTGGCAATTTGTAAAGGGCAGTAGTGGATGGAAGTACTAACCATTTTGTCATTTTCATGTTGATCCAGGGAAGCTTTTAAACCCCCTATTTATAGATAGCAAAATCCTCTGCCATTATACAATACACAGATTTTACTGAGCTTTGCAAACTCAGTTATTCAGATTTTCAGAGCTGAAGTTTTAAAAATAATGGCATTTTCCTGTAGAAGTGCTGAATGATACTGTGCATGAAGAGGTCATTCAGCCCATTGTACAGGTGCTGGCTCTTTGAAAGAACTATCCGATTAGTCCAACATCTCCCTGCCCATTACCCGTGGCCTGGCAAATATTTCTCCTTCCAGGATATCTCCGGTTCCCTTTTTGAGGGACGTTGGGTGAGATTCTCCAGCCTCCCATGTTTCCCGCTGGTGGGAGGTGGGGTGTTTTTTGCTAGCAGTGGGATTCTCTGGTTCCCACCACTGTCAATGGGAATTCCCATTGATAACACCCCGTGCCAGTGGGAAACCCGCAGGCAGGAGGGTGCTGCTAGCGGAACCAAACACTCCTACCGGCGTGAATGGCCAGAGAATTCCGACATCATTTCATTTATTGGGAGGCATAGTGGTTAGCAGTGCAGCCTCACTGCACCAGGGCCCCAGATTCAATTCTGTCCTTGGGTGACTGTCTATGTGGAGTTTACGCGTTCTCCCCGTGTCTGCATGGGTTTCTTCCGGGTGCTCCGGTTTTCTCCCATACCCCATGTGCAGGTTAGCTGGAATGGCCTTGCTAAATTGCTTTCTTTATTTAACAGTTTTGATACTACGTCAAACATAAACAGTTGCAACTCATCAACTCTTTACTAAACTTTAACTGAACATAAACTTGCAGCTGAATTTTAACTCTTAAACTGCATATTTAGTTTAACTGAACATCAACTTTAACTATTTAACCAAAAATAGATCCTACTGAGTTTAGGAACATCTTGGCCAAGAACATTCTCAATGTAGTATCTATCACATTCTTCTCTGAAGCTTCCTTCAGGGTACAGGTCTTCTTATGATGGTTGGACTCTTCCGAGTTATCACTGCCAAGCAAAGGCTGCGCGTGTCTTTTTATCCACAATCTTCCACTTGCTTCCAGAAGACTCTGTGTCATCCAGCCAACTGTGTAACCAGAAACCAATAAATCTTCTCGATGAACATCTTTGAAGCTGTGGCGCAGGATGTGATGAATTTATGGGCACCCAAAAAGCAGAATTTTTATCAAGAGTGGGATGCCCATCAACCAGGGGGCACTTGCTGCCACTCCTTTCGAGTAAAGTGCAACAGAACTGCTTGGAACACCAACTGGTGCATTATGAAGCGGAAAAAGTAAAATTCAGTTGTAACGAGCTGACTTTTTGCTTTTGTTTTAAATGAAGACTTTGAATGGACCTGGGCTTTCATGTGGCGAATGTTCGTTGCCATTACAAGTAGGGAAAAGGTAGAGGAGGATGATCGTTCCTAGGCCTTCCCTCACTGAGCAACAACATAGGGAGCTTTATCCTTTGCTGCGTCAGGCTCTACCAACTCCTGGCAGCATGGGCAGAGGCTGCAGTGGCAAAAGGTAATGAGCCTCAGCCCCTGCCTCCCCCTTTAATGACATGAATGTAGGCCGGTGTGGGCAACCGGTGTAGGCTAGTGACTGAGCAGCACAGTTGTTAGTATTGCTGCCTCACAGCGCCAGGAACTTGGGTTCGATTCCTGACTTCGGTCATTGTCTGGGCAGAGTTTGCATGTTCTCCCTGTGTCGGCGTGGCTTTCCTCTGGGTACTCCCAGTTTCATCCCACAGTCCATAGATGTGCTGTTTAGGTGAATTGGCCATGCTAAATTCTCCCTCGCTGTACCCAAACAGGAGCCGGAGTGTGGCGACTGGGAGATTTTCACAGTAACTTCATTGCAGCGTTAATGTAAGTCTACTTGTGACACTTACAAATAAACTTCACTTTAAAAAGGCACATGACTGGCCCCCCTCCTCCTCAGTGTGCTGCGAGATTTGAAATCACGCTTGTTCATTAACCATGGTCCCATAAATAAGATTACATACATTTAATACATGCTGAACATTTATAATGATTTATAGAACATGCTGAATCATTTATATATAAATAGAACTGTCTTCAACTTCAAATGGTAAGAACAAAAGACTTTTGGACTCAGAGAGAACGTGGTGTTGTGTGAAATCAGCACACACCTCACTTCACTTTAGTGAAGCCTTTGCTTTAAATGCGTATCACTTAAGCAGGAAAAAAATAAGGATGGATATCAGTGGAATGTGGCAACGCGGCCCTTGGGCAATGGTCAACAAAATGTCTCGTGGGCTGCACTCAGAACCCGGATGGCTGCACGTGGCCCTCAGATTGCAGATTGTCCACCACTGAAGGCTCAGTGGTTCAGCTGTGAGAATCAACATCTACGTGTAGTGGACAATTAGAACGTGGTAGCAGCAGTAGCCTCCTCACCCTCGATTTCCTACTGCATTCATAGAATCCCTACAGTGCAGAAGGAGGCCGTTCAGCCCATCGTGCCTGCACTCACAACAATCCCACTCAGGGCCTGTCCCTGTAACCCTACATATTTACCCTGTTAATCCCCCTGATGTTAACGGTCAATTTAACGTGGCCAATCAACCTAATCTGCACGTCTTTGGAGGTTGGGGGGGAAACCGGAGCACCTGGAGGAAACCCAGGCAGACACGGGGAGAATGTGTAACCTTCACACAGACAGTGACCCGAGGCCGGAATTGAACCCGGGTTCCTGGTGTTGTGAGGTAGCAGTGCTAACCACTGTGCCACAGTTCAGGTGAAGAGAATTAAGCTCTCGTTCTCTGACAGTCGACCATTAATCAATACAGCACTTCGCACTTACAAAATAATTCTCGATGTTATACAATAAGGGTCAAATCTGACAGGAGCTCACATCTAGCAGTAAAATTACTATCCATTAGTTTGCAGTGTGGCTGTGCTTTTTTAAAGCGCTTTCTCGATCAGTTCTTCCATTTATCCTCAACGTGAAAATCTTTCTAAAAAGTGACAGATGAGAAAAGAAATTGGCATATTGCAGGCTAGCCTTTGCAAATGGTGCTCATTTATCTGGTTGGCTGGAACGAATTAACATTATTCTGTCGTGGTTCCGTGGCTCCAGCAACGGTTTGCAGGATGCACAGTGAGAGGGAGCTGAGTAGATTAACTGAAAATAATTTACATGCTAAGTGCTTTAGTTTGACAAATACTGGCAGCTCTTGACGCCATCGCAAGTGTCGGCAGTTGATGAATGGTAGCGTGGTGCCATTCACTATTCTCTCCGTTTAAAATTAGAACTTTGGAATTTGCGTAGATTGGAATCACAGCTAGCATCCATCTTGTTTGTTATAAGGTCACCAGGCAGCATTGCTGATGGACCACTCTTCCCCTGTAATGGAGTTTTCGCTGCTTTACTGCTGGCTTGTAAAACTGCACTTTGTGCCAAATTGCAATTTCAGCGCACATTTGCTGTTATAGTATGTTACCATCATGTTCCTCTCAGAGTACAGCAAAAAATAGAACGTATGTATTTTTAGCCAGGTTGCAGGAGTCCACCTTTTATTTAAATCCGAGATTTGATCTTGACCAAAACTACTACAGAGGCTTGTAAAAATTCATGACTGCCCAGGTCAACAAGACCCTATTCAAAATTATTTTCTTTTAAAAATGGATTGTCTTTCAGACTAAAAGTACAAGCAGATTTATGCACATATGGTCTTGGATGTGAGCATTACTGCGTGGGTAGAATTTCAAGGATGGCACGCGATCGGTGCTCGCCATCCTAAGAGTTAGCACTTAATGCACAGCCACCAACTCTCTAAGTCCTGCTACCATTTAACACTCACTTGAGCATTGATTGGCAGTGAGCGCGACTTTCTGTCTGCCCTTGGAAGGAGGACCTACCCGTGAGAGCTGTCAGCCAATATGATGTAGAACAGGAATCCCATCCTGGCCAAGTCTGGAATTCCAGTCCAGAATGGGCGGAGACATTGGAATTTGGAATAGGTTCCCGGTGCTCCTGGATTCCTCCGCCATTGATAGAGCGGTATCTAGCTCCATTCCGGAAATGGGAATGCTTTTTCCATGGTGGAGGGCATCCATAGGCCACCCAAAAAGATCCTTTCAGTGTACCCCTGATAGGCCCAATGGTACCTATTCCAAGGATACACGTAGATGCCATTGTAGGCTGCAAGTGGGCCTCACAACTGCGCATTAAATCCATGCTTTACATCACTTGCTGCAACCATAGTTCTACATCACGAGAATGCATTTAGAAGACTTGCTCTATGATATCATTTTGCTCCCCAGTGTGAATAATGAAAGAAACACTAAGGTATAGATTTTGTCACAGAGTTGAAATTGGACTGAATTTTTTTACCCCCTCCCCCAGGTAGGTGGATTTCCCATGGTGATATGGGGCTGAGCACGTAAAAGGTGGGATGCCCACCACCTTCCTGCCCACCTCAGAGATCTCCCCATTACATGGGGATAGGTGGGCAGCTGATGTTAAATATGCCCTCCATATTTAAATAAATATTTAATGGTCAGTTAGACTTGTTATCAATCCAACTGTCCCTGACAAATGTTGCTCGAGCCATAAAGCGTTTGGCATGGACAGCAGGGTGGGAGCAGGAAGATTTTTTTTTCAAACTTAAATGTTTATAGGGTGGGAAGAAAGTGGGTGGGGATTGATCATCAGGGGCTGCCCTTGGCTGATTGTGAAATGCCCCCCTCCCAAACTTAGTTTGCACTCCCCCTTTCTTCCTACCTGCTCCCCACCTTAAACCAAATCTTTGTGGCTGCAGATGTGGGTCAGTGTGGGGCATGATGGCTCCATGCTGATACTGGTTTCCAAGGAAAGAGTGGGGCTGGGTAGTGTGAGGAAGCAGATGGCACGAGCTCCTTATGTTATTATTCTCATTGCTATTAATTTGAAAATATCCCAAATAGTAGCGAAGGAAAGATCCCTTCAAATTAGCAATTGCCATAGTTTTCTGGCCAATTTACTTTATGATGCAGAGATGCCACAATTTAGCCAGCTTCATGGAAATGGAAACTCGTTCTTAATACTTAAGAATTTTAAGATTTCTGCACTTGCATATTAATTACCCTTTAACGTCACAATTGAAAGTGAAGGCTGGTAATTACTTGCATAAGCACCCTTCTAGCAAAGTGATCACTTTTAATCACTGCCAATTAGCCGCTCTCTCCCTGAAGGTGAACAGTTGAAGTTCCATTTCCTTCAGGTCTTGAATTGTTCTTGAAGATTTTGAAGAAGTCAATTAAAAGAAATCTTTTCCTTTCTGGTTTTTGTGAAAGGGATTGAAGGAAACATGTCCTACATTGCAACAGAGACAACACTTCTAAAAGCACTTCATTCCTGTTAAGCACTTCAGGATGACCTGAGGTTGTTAAAGGCATATTCTTTTTGTTTTCATTTTTTCCTCTCTCTCTTTTATGCCGCTCTTTATTTCCCACTCTTCAGGATGAATTTTTAGGTGGGTATTAAAATTTACATTGCTGCCCGCCATGTCATGTTCCCCAGAGGTGGACTGGGGTTTTGAAGGGTCACCCAGCCGCAAGCAGGGGGAAACTAATTAAGGCCCAGCAAGGTCTACTCTCTGAGGCTGACTGCAATTTTCCAGTCTCCTATTCCAGTTCAGGGATGGGAATGCTTTTTCCATCCAACCTATGGTGGAAGGCATCCATAGGAAACCCAAAAGATCCTTTTAATGTATCTCCAATAAGCCCACTGCCTGGAGGCAACCTCCCAGAGGAAAGGCAGTCCAGGAAAGGAGCAAAATCCTCCCTCCTGTTTACAGTCATAGCTACAGGCAGCCCTCAGAGTAAAGGGATGACCCTTTAAAACTGAGATGAGGGTGGTGAATCTATAGAATTCATTGCCACAAAAGGTTGTGAAGGCCAAGTCACTGAGTGTATTTAAGACAGAGATAAATAGGTTCTTGATTGGTAAGGGGATCAAAGGTTACAGGGAAAAGGCGGGCAAATGGGAATGAGAAATGTTTCATCCGTGATTGAATGGCGAAGCAGACGCAATGGATTGAATGGCCTAATTCTGCTTTGAGGTCTTATGGTTCCAACATCACAATGATGGACCTGCTTCTGAGAGCATCTTTTAAATGTAAAAGGTTGAAGAGAGGGCACCTCAGGATGGAAGCACCCTCATTCTTCCTGACCTGAATGTATCACTCATGGAGGCACACCTATTGGTCCTCCTGTCAGCTGTCCTTAATTGTGCTGTGAGTCCACCCTCAGGGCACAAGTTGGCCAATTTGTGGAAAATCACTACCAGGTGACTGTGTCCCGTTGAGTGAGGGGAGGTGGTTATGACCCCCGTTTAAGTTTATTATTGTCACTCCAGTGTTAATGTAGCACTGCAGCGAAGTTACTGTGAAAATCCTCTGGCCATCCTTCATACCAAGCAATGTGTGAGTTAACCCAGTGGTCCTGAAAACAACTGCTGGTGGGGGCTCAGGAAAAGACTCTAAAAGAGTGTCTGGGATACCTTATGTACAAGCCAGAGAAAACAGGATTGTTCTTTCTGGATTGGCAGATAAACAAACCATCGGCCCAAACCTGACCAGCTGCTGCAGGATCATCACATTGGCTGGTACAGCCTACAAGACAGACAGTCTCCTTGTCCCTCAAAACCTGCCAGCCACTGTGCAGATGTCCCTTTCCTCATCCAAAGCTCATCAGAGACAATGAAATTCAGCCTGGAAGTCACTCAGAGTTTCCGATTTTGTTTTTGAAAAGTGATAGCACAACCACTCCACTGACATTCCACCCATTTTGGGAAGAAATTTAAAGTCATATCTGTGTTATTGAGATCCACTGATGTGATATTTAGCCGATTGCGTATGCTTATCTTAGGATCCTCATTATTCTTTCCACTTGTATTTACTCCCTCATAATGATATCTTCACACCTGGTGCAGGAACACTGCTGAATTTACGAGTTGTTCAATACTCCAGACACTTGTCCTTTGGGAACTGCATTGAGCATTGACATTCATCTCCTGTCACGATCTTAACTGACTTGACACAAACAGAGAGGTAAAGGGCTCAGTGCATAAGAATGCTCCATTTACCTTAACAGCTGTAAATAGGCAAAAAATAATTAAATAAGGGGGAAAAAAACCTCCTTGATGAGGTTAAAGGTGCTTTTCCCAAAGATTTATTTATTAAGAACATTTATCTGAAGCAGCTCCTTAATTTGGATTTTACATTGCTCGGGAGGCCTTGGTTACAATGGCACAGATGAAAAAGATAATTCAATTACAGAAACCAGAGAGAAGTCAGCCAGAACTATTTTGTGAGCTGCTTTGGAGCTCTGCAATTCCTCAACTGAGCCTGGTGATGTCTGACGACAAATACCCCATAACCTTGCTGGGTGAGTAACTCACACAGCTAGATTTCAACTCAGCCGATAGCTTGGGCAGCGTGACCAGTTATCCTTGGTTTTGTGGAACAGGCCATCATTTTGCTTTTGTTCCATGTACTGGGTCAGGTCTTCCGGGATGCATTTTGTCCCGGATTTCTCCTGTTGCAGGTGACTTCATTTCTATTTGTGTATCAGCTCTGGCACATTCGTTGTTCCTGCACATGCACGAGACACAGCACGGAAATAGCTTGAGTTCTGGGATGTCTGGCGGCTGAATGAATGGGCTGGTAGTGTGTAGGGCTCCTCCACCCCTCTGTACCACCCCTCCACCCCTCTTGCATGTCACCAGCATCCCGTCCCCACCCGTTTGGTCCAGCAGCACAATGTCTCATCCCCAATCTCCCTGGCTCTGCTGCTGGACTGGCACACCAGCACTCTTACAGGACTGATAGAAACCCCGACCCTATTCTTACCTGTTTGCCTCCAGGCCAAAGTGTCCCTTAAATGTACTGCCGGGAATTGGTCTTCCTGACCCTGAGGGTAACGGAAATGCTAGTTTGCCGTGGTGATTGTCAGGTGTGGGCTAAGTCGGGTATAGAGTCAATCAGGCAAGATTGTAAATGGTCGAGGGGGTCAATTGGGCACGGGGTCAAATAATAGCCGGTTTGGCAGTCTTATCAATTGGGTGTGGGGGCAATCGGCATGGGTTTTATTGGGCAGTTGTAAATTGGGTGTGTGGTAAATTATGAGGTGTTGTTATTCGGGTGTACAGTTGATCAGACAGTTGTAAATCAGGCCTGGGGGAGATAGGGTGGTTTATAAATCAGTTGTACTATAAATCAGGCATGAGATGTACATTAGATGCGGGGTGTATACTGGGCACCGGATGTACATTGGGCACTGGGTGTACATTGGGTGCAGGCTATACATTGGGCACTGGGTGTACACTGGGGGAAGGGTGTACATTGGGCACAGGGTGTAAGTGAAGCAGCTAATCTACTATTGTCAGTTTCTGACCATTGGTGAAAGTCAAGACGTCCCCTGTGCTGTTTGCACTATGATTAGAATATTTTTAATTGTCCATGGTTTCAAAGTAGAGTAGCTTACACCATAGATTAACTTTGAGGAAAAAGTGTTATAATTTAACACTCACATTACTCAGTCCATATTTAATGTGATCCTTTGTTTAAGCGCATAATGCCTGGATTACAATAGCACAAATGAAGCCTGACACAAACAGACCCAGTCTTTGCACAATGATGTCTAAGTTGTAGATCCACTAAAAATAACGCATGAAGTAACAGAGTTTAGGATTCTAATGTATTGAGGAGGAGTGGTACAATAAATTGGACAACAGTCTTTTGCCTTTGGGGACTGGTTCCCTCTGCTTGCCCTCTGTTAATGGTTAATGTGAAATGAGTTTGGGACAACGTCAGGCCAGTTCTAAGGGAACTCTTATAGTGGGATTTTACAGCTTCACTCGACCTGAGACCAGAAAATCTTGCCCAAGGCCAACAGACCTTGTTCGATTCCTGTGGTGGGCAGGGTGGTAGAATTCTGGTGTAAAGCTTTTCAGTGCTAAGTTAACAATCTCACTGAGAAAGGCTCTGGCATATCTTGTCGTAGACATGGAACAATATGATAATACTGGTGTATTAGGGAATGTTTTTCTGAGACATGAAGCAGAATTGGAAGAGCGATACTATACTCCTGTGCAAGAAAATAATGAATGCTCAATGCTAATTCAAGGGGTCTGAAATGGAAACTCAGTACTTGCTTTATTTAGCAAAAATTGATGAAAATGATCATTTATTTTTCTGTCACAGCCGTATTTGAGTTATTTTTCTGACAAGAGTTATTGAGGCTTGTCTCTTGTTTTGGCATCAGTTTAGGAAGGAAATCTTTGCAATGATGCAACATGTTTTAATGTTGTTTTTCATTGGCAGGTTTAGTGGTAAGAGGTAAAAGCTGTTTTGGTGTGAGAATAAGTCATTGCTTATGCACCAGTTTCCCACACTAATGCCATGATTACAATAATAAAGTCAAAGAAAAATGCATATTCCAGGCTGCTACATGAGACTCTGAAGTGGGTTATAAACCTTTTTGAACCATCCTAAATCAGGAGCCATCCTTTAAATCACCGTCACCTTAGCCACTTCCTGCAGACACATGTTCTGGGCCAATGGAAGTGAACTATCCCTCCCTCAAAGAAAGGTTACCATCAAAAAAGATAGCCCTTTCTTAAAATCAGGGTGGCACAGTGGTTAGCATTGCAGCCTTACAACTCTAGGGACCAGGGTTCGATTCTAACCTCAGGTGACTGTTTGTGTGGAGTTTGCACATTCTGCGTGGGTTTCCTCCAGGTGCTCTGGTTTCCTCCCACACTCCAAAGATGTTAGGTGGACTGGGCATGATAAATTGCCCCTTTGTGGGATTAATAGAGTAAACATATTGGATTATAGGGATAGTGCCTGGGTAGGATTGATACTGATGCAGGCCCGATGGGCTGAATGGCCCCTTTCTACGCTGTAAAGATTCTATGAATTAGCAGCTAGGTAATAATTGCCTGGATATGGGGTGATGGGGAAGGGGTCTCTTCAGAAAAATTGAATCTCCCCATTTTGGAATAGATAAAAGAAGGGTTCTTAAAGTTGTGTACAGAATACAACATGAGACATTATGTTTTAGTAACTTACTTAGAAATTTATTAAAGAACTGCAACTTGTAATACATAGTGGATAAGTATATTATACGTTTAAAGATCATAAAAATATGGAAAATGTAATCGCTGCTCTAATATAGAATCCTATTTTAAAAATAGACACTTGCTGTGCTACAGACTTGTCTTTGAACATTCATCAGTTACTTAAACTATTCCTTAAATCACCAAGTGTTTCAGCTACTTGCTGAACTGGACAGTCTGGAGCTAGTGTTGGAGCTCACTTAAAATGCCCAGCCCATCAGCGGCCTGACATGTGGGTTCTTTTCAATACCTCTTGTGGCAAATCTTCCTCATCTATTTAATTGAATTACATCACCCTTGGTAGCTGTGGGTGTTGCTTCTTTCTCTAGACTCCTCTTTATTTCTAAGGCTATGTCGTGTCTTATTATTGATAATTATTGAATTGCTGGGGATTATTCCATTTTGCGAAGCTTGCAAGCATTTAGCTGGTCAGTAACTGTTCATGATATCTTCCAGTGGCAATTCCTGTGATGCCCCTGGCTTGTTTCTTATTTTTGCAATTTGTGTTTTATAAAAAATAGGTTTTAAACTTTACGTAACGGTCAGTTTAAGGTTTCTTTGCTTGTAATGAGGTCATTCAAAGGTTAAAGCCCTTTTCTTCTTGTATTTCAATCTTGTAAGAATGATGTGCAATATGCCATCTAACTTGATTAATGATTTTAAATGAATTGATAATGATTTTAAGAGGTATTTTGTACTATCTACAGCCAATGTGTAATGAATCTTTTTTTTATAAAAACACATCAGTGCACCCTTTTACAGACCCTGGTTTATTATGACACCCTTTTAATCTCTTTTCTTGAAGAATGAGTCACTTAAATATGAAGGAGACAGAAACGAAATGTTCTCTTGTTTTTGGGATCTTCCTGTGCTTTGGTATCTGTGTTCTCTGGGACACCGATACACACAACCTCTAACACCGTATTTATATTGAAGGGTTTTCAAGTAAATCCAATGAATTTCACCCCATTTGAAAAGTTCTGTCAGGTGTCTATGAAATTCAAAAGTGTGCACATACAAAAGCTTCAGAGTAATGTATGTTTGCCTGTTAAACAAAGTTTTAAGTTTATTTATTGGTGTCACAAGTAGGCTTACATTAACACTGCAATGAAGTTACTGTGAAAAGCCCTCAGTCGCCACACTCCGGCACCTGTTCGGGTACACAGAGGGAGAATTTAGCATGGCCAATGCACCTAACAGCACTTCTTTTGGACTGTGGGAGGAAACCAGAGTACCCGGAGGAAACCCACACAGACACGGGGAGAATGTGCAGACTCCACACAGATAGTAACCCAAACTGGGAATCGAACCCAGGTCTCTGGCACTTGCGAAGCAGCAGTGCTAACCACTGGTCACATATTCATATATATGTGGGCCATGTATTCAGTTCTGAAGTATAATGTCCTAATTATATTTTAAAAATTGTCCCGTTATCCGTATTTTGTCTCACTAATCAATATTTCATGACAACTGAACTCTGGAGGTTAAGGGGGTGATAGTAGACTCCCCCAAGATCTTGTGATCACCCAGGCTTGAGAAAAGTCTTAAGCCACTGGCAAATCATTTGACCACCTTCCTCTGGCTTTTCCACACCAAATGAAATAATCTAATAAAGCTGCAATTCCTGTGTCTCTTCCACTTCACAGCAATCTTTGGCAGTGAAGAGCGAATAAAACACTGGCTTAACCTGCCCAAACTCATTAAAGACTGCCGCTGCCAGCCCTTCAGTTCAACTTGAATGACTAGACTGCAGTGTTTGTTAAAGACTTAAAATAACCTTGGAACTCTAAAATGCTTTGTTCATTCAGTTACTGGTGAAATAAATGCATGCTGTATGTGGAAGAAAGACCACTTGCTTTCAGATGGCAGGATAATTGATGGCATCAATTCTTTAGTTCTCCCGTCGCCTACTGCTTTCTGCCTAACTGGTTTACATGTCGAATGTGTCATTTGCTACAATAACCCTGATAAACTGCACTGACCTATGGAGCTTGATGCCATCTGTCTTCGGAGCGCCGATGACATGTGCAGCCTGATGATGTCCAAAGCGCATCATTTGGAACATAGCTGTGCTCGTAACTGAAAAGTTTGATGATTGATTGGCTTTTGCCATTCTTAATTATCCCCTTGCATTTGCACTATCAGCCAGAAATGCTGAGTGGATGGCACATCGCAGCCTCCTCCTGTGGCCCCCATTATCACAGCCTTCAGCCAGTTTGATTCACTCCATGCGATATCACGGCTGAAGACGCTGGATACACCAAAGGCTATGGGTCTTGACAACATCTCAGCTCCAGTGGTGAAGATGTGCTCCAGAACTGGCTGCCTCCCCAACCCCCTCCCAGACTGTTGCCGTACAGCTATGTTACTAACAAACAAAGTAGAAAATTGCAAAGGTATGTTCTGGCATGAAAAGCAGGACAAATCCAAATAGGCCAATTACTGCCTCATCAGCTTCAGTCGTCAACAATATGACAGAGGGTGTCGTTGACAGTGCTTTCCAATGGTCCGTATTCATCAATAAAATGCTCATCAGTGCTCAGATCAGGTTCCGCCGGCATCATATTCTTGGTCCAAACATTGACTAATGAGGTGAATTCCAGTGGTAAGGCAAAAATATCTGCACTTGCTTAGTAGCATAACTACTGACTGAGATGGCCAAGTACAAAGGGCATAGATGCTAGATTGGTTACGCAGCAAATGGTGAGAGAACCAACAAAAGGTAAAACCCAATTCACCACATCCTCACTAATCTCCTGCCAGAGATGCAACTGCTCACAACAGTGTCGGTAGGAGTGACCACAGCACATTTCGTCAGACAATTCCCTGTTTTCACAATTGAGGATACCCTCCATTGTGCTGTGTGGCAACTTCAATGTGCTAAATTGAATAGATTTTGAAAAGATATAGTACTCAAGACTGGGCATCCATAAGGTGCTATGGGCTATCAGCAGCAGAATTGTAGTCGACCACAACCTGTAAGTTAATGGTCTGGCATATCCCCCACTCCTCCATTACCATCAAGTCAGGGCATCAATCCTGCTTCACCAAAGATTGCAGGAAGGTGTGCCAGGAACAACACCAGGCATACCTAAAAATGAGGTGTCAACCTGGTAAAGCTATGACACAGACTACTTATGTGCCAAACAATATAGCAGCATATGACAAATAAAGTAGTGTGACCCTTCCACACCTAGTTATGAATGGTGGTAGACAATGCAATAACTCACTGGAGGAGGAGGCCCCACAAATGACCCTATCCTTAATGATGGAGGAGGCCAGAACATCAGTGCAAAAGATAAGGCTGAAGAATTTGCAACAATCTTTAGCCATAGGTGACAATCACTTGCTCAATCTCTGTTATCTCCTGAGGTCCCAGCATCACAGATGTCAGTCTTCAATCAATTTGATTCACTTCATGTGAGATCAAGAAATGGCAAAATGCACTAGGTACTGCAAAGGCTATGGGCTCTGACAATCATGAAGCTCTTCCGGTATAGTTACAATGCTGGCATGTACCTAGCAATGTGGAAAATTGCCCAGGTATGTCCATTGGCAGGACAAATCCTACCCGGCCAATTACCACCCCATCAGTCTACTCTTGATCATCAGTGAAGTGATGGAAGGGGTCATCAACAGCACTGACTCGGCAATAACCTGCTCACTGATGCTCAGTTTGGGTACCACCAGTATCATGTAGCTCCTGTCCTCAATATTGCCTTGGTTTAAACCTGGATAAAAAAGCTGAACTCGAGAGGTGAGGTGAGAGTGACTGCTTTTGACATCAAGGTAGCATTTGACCAAGTGAACAAGAAGGAGCTATAGCAGAACTGGAGTCAACGGGAATGAGGGGGAAAACTCTCCAGTGCTTGGAGTCATACTTAGCACGTAGGTGGTTGTGGTTATTGGAGACGAATCAATCTCAGTCCTGGGTCATCCCTGCAGGAGATCCTCAAGGTAGTGTCCCAAACCAACCACCTTCAGCTGCTCCCTCAGTGACTTTTCCTCCATTACGTTGTCAAAACTGGGGCTGTTCAGCACCATTCATGATTCTTTAGATACTGAAGTAGTTCATGTCTAAAACGGCAAGATCCGGACAACATCCAGCTTAAGTGGTAAGTAACATTTGTGCTGCACAAATGCCAGGCAATGACTATAGCAAAAAAGAGAGAGTCGAACTATCTCCCCTTGACATGGACATTACCATTGCTGTATCCTCCATTATCAACAGCCTAGGGACTACCACTGACAGGGTCAGCCAAGAAAGTACTGTCACCATAAAAGCACAAGACATAGGAGCAGAAGTAAGTCATTCGGCCCATTGAGTTTTTTCCACCATTCAATGCGATCATTGATGATCTGACATGATAAAGCTCAACTGCACTTTCCCACCTTATCCCCATACTCTTTGATTCCCTTACTGATTAAAAACCTGTCTCTCTCAGCCTTAACGACCCAGCCTCCTGCAATGAATAATTCCACAGATTTACTACCTGTGAGAAGAAATTCCTCCTCATCTTTGTCTTAAATGGGTGACCCCTTAATCTTCCATTATTGCCTCCTGGTTCCAGACCCTTCCACAAGGGGAAACAATCTCTCAACATCTATCCTGTCAAGCCCCCTGAGAATCCTATATGTCATTACAAAATCGGGCCAGAAACTGGGAATTCTGTGGTGAGTAACTCACCCCCTCACTCCACAAAGTCTGCTCACTGAGTTAAAATCCTGGAGTTCCCTCCCTAATATCACTGTGGGTGTACCTACACCACGTGGACTGCAGTGGTTCAGGAAAATGGTTCAACACCACCTTCTCGAGCAATTAGGAGTGGATAATAAATGCTAGCCTAGCCAGCATCACCAACACCCAGCGAAAGTATACATTTTAAATATTCTCACATAAAGGCAGCATTTTGACAGTGTATGGTACCAAGGAGCCATAGTAAAATTAAAGTCCAGCAGAATCAGGGAAAACTCACCAGTGACAGGAGTCACAATGGAAGATGGCTGGAGCTATTGGATGCTGATCATCGCTCCCCAGGACAACCCTGTGGAAGTTCCTCAGGGCAGTGTGCTGGGTCCAAATAACTTCAACATAAGGTCAGGAGTAGTGATGTTTGCTGATTGTACAGTGTTCAGTTCCATTCACAACTCATAGAATCATAGAATTCCTACAGTGCAGAAGGAAGTCATTTGGCTCATTGAGCCTGCACTGATAACAATCCCACCCAAGCCCTGTCCCCATAACCCCACATATTTACCCTACTAATCCCCCTGACATCTCCCTAATATTAAGGAGTGGGGCATGGCCAATCCACTTAACCCGCACATTTTTGGACTGTGGAAAGAAACCGGAGCACCTGGAGAAAACTCATGCAGACATGGGGAGAATGTGCAAACTCCACACAGACAGTGACCCAAGTCGGGAATCAAACTCAGATCCCTGGCACCGTGAGGCAGCAGTGCTCACCACTGTGCCACCATGCCACCCCTAAACTCCTCAGATCAAAGCAGTCAGTGCCTGCATGCAGCAAGAAGTCTCACGACATCAGGTTAAAATCCAACAGGTTTATTTAGATTCACGAGCTTTTGGAGCACTGTTCCTTCATCAGGTGAATGATGAAGGCCTCAGCTTGTGGATGCAGAGGAAACACTGCTGTACCCCTTGGCCCACAGGATGTGCTGTTAAAAAATACTTGGAGTCTGAAACTTTAGTTGCCGGCTTTCCTGCACCCTGGATAACCCACATTGCAACTGTTCAATTTATGTCAGGCTCCCAGTTGCATTCTGTCATCCTGATTTAAATATGTTAATGAAGTGCCCCACCTCTCAAGATAAGTCACTCGAATAGCATGCATACCACCTCCTTAATAATGGCAATAGATAAGTCCGTAGTGGGTTTGGCACACATTTCCTGTTGTAAGATTTTTAATCCCCTCCTCAAGGAAATATCTCAATTTATATCCCAAAAATGTGCAGGTTAGGTGAACTGGGCATGTTTAATTGATGTGGATATGCCAGCATTGGACTGGGGTAAACACAGTAAATTACCATGTTTAATTGCCCCTTAGTGTCCCAAGATGTGCAGGCTAGATAGGTTGGCCATACTAAATTGCCCCTTGGTATCTCAAAATGTGTAGGTTTTGAGATACATTTCTCAAAACCTGTTGGGTATTCTAAATTGTCCCATAGTGTCCCAAGATGGGTAGATTAGGTGAATTGGCCAGGTTAAATTGCCCCTTAGGGTCCCAAAATGTGCAGATTAGCTGGGTTGGTTGTGCTAAATTGTCCCTTAGTGTCCAAAGATGTGTAGGTTGGGGAATTGGCAAGGAAAATTGCAGGGAAAGGACCTGGGAAGATGCTCTGTCAGAGAGTTGGTGCTAACTATATGGGCCTAGTGGCCTCCTTCTGCACTACAGGGATTCTATGACTCTCTGATGCTCCTTTATGTCTAATTAAAATTCAAATGAAATGATTAACCTATAACCAGACAACAATAGCCAAATAATGACATCAGAAAACATCAGATCAGGTCATTGAATTCTCAATCAGCACGGTGCAATCGTACATTTTACCATGGCAACATGGCTTCTAAAACAATGAGGAAGACAATAAAATCCTTCTGCAATGCACTTTACACAGTGAATGAGAGCAGAAATCGAACTGGACTGGGGCACGCCAGGCATGGGGCAAAGTGATTGAAGCCAAGTGTTGTTCATGGGCCAGCGAAAGTTCAAGAAGCGAATTACAAATTATTCACATTTACGAGTTTTATTCCTTTAATTAATTTGTTTTCCACCAAATGGCGAGCTGCTCCCAAACAAATTAAACCCTGATACAAAAACGAGACCTGCTGTTTGTGAGAATGGCTCCTGTCTAGAGGCGAAATTAATAAAGAAGTGTAATCGGGCGATATTTGTGTCCGTCACCCTGAATTAAACATTCTCAGCAAACTCTGTGGGATGCCTTGAGGTGTCAGCCCACTGCATATCTCTGCACAAAATACTCTTTCAGCCTTCAGTGAGCACTTAGGAAAGGACGTGAGGCGAACGCAGCAGATAATGTGGCTCAGCTGGACCATTTGAATTTGAATATTTGCTTAGAAATCAGTGTCTGGGAGAGATGAGCAGAATATATCGGCTCCACAGGAACATAATGACGTAAATGGCAAGAATGGGCAGGCGACAAGATGCTGGATTCAGTTGTGCTGCGCATACAGATTGGAAGCTAGTTGGCCTTCTCTGCCTTTCACTGTCAATCGCTCCCAGAGAACTGCCTTTGAAACATTTTTATCACCCCTGAAAAAGAAGGGTCTCAATAACTTTTTGGCCATTTACTTCCTGGCTTTGTGGGCATTATTGAAGAGATTCCTAATGTGTGTTTGTAGATGAACATGACCGAAGTCTGAAATTTCAACCTAAGGCGGCCAGATTTCTGGAGAATGATAAATAACGTAGTGCAGAAATATTTATGTGCACTTCGTACCTCCATAAAAAACATCACCCGTTGTACATTTTTAAGAGATTTTGTTGTGCAGTGATGAATACAAAACGTTAAGAAGGCAGAAAGAAATATGTACTGTGCAGAATGCATAATGCTGAAAAGTCTTTGCTCTTGTTTTGACCTTAATCTTTTGAACCCCCTCTCGTATGAATGACATAAATTGTAGATGAGAGTTTCAAGCTACTGAATACTAAACTCACAAGCTTGGATGCTCACAAGTGGACTGGGCTGAATTGGATTTTTTAAGTATTCAAGCCTTCTGCTGCAGCCTCTTTCTACTTGTACTTTACTCTGAAGAGTGCCAGTGAATATAGCATTTCAACCATTTTAATGACTGGCACTTTGCAGTCTTTTGGCACCTGGAGGACACTGTTGGAAACAGAATTGGGGAACTTTCAAGATAATACTTTTATGATGAAGACTGTGAATTACAGTTATTCACACCAGACACCAGTGGGCACAAGCTGTTGTGTGTTTATGTACTGCTGTCAATGTGATGCCACAAAATGGGATAACATTCAGCTGTGGTTGCATCTCGCTATTTTCTTAAAGGGGTGGATGTCTTCGACATTCAATAATAGAGTGACTTCTGATTCAATTTAAATTGTGCTTACGTCAGTGTGAAATGCCTGAGATTTAACCCCTTCAGTCACCTGAACAAAATTTATTCTGAATGCCATTCTTTCAGTAGTTATTGTTTTGCTCTGTAGTTGAGACCATTTACATGTTGGACGTGCAGTACCATGCATTAATTATATATGTAACATGTATATAAATGTGCATGTCTGCTTAACTGGGTTGGCAGCCTCTGAATTCAAAAGCTGTACATCGCATTCCCATTGTATGGTAACTCAAGCCATTGTACACACTCTCTTGTACATTGATCTTTGTCTTGCAAACTTAGTTTAAGAATTGCTGATAAAGTAATGTGAATGAGCCTCAGTGTTCATAATGGTGCTTCAGGGACCTCCAAAGTGGTGCAGCTAATTGTTTGATCTCAATTGTATCAATATTGCAATGACCAAATTATAAATTCAAAGCTTCAAATCGTTTCATAATATTAGTTTGAAAATATTTTTAAAGTTTTGGACATAGTGTAGTGATGATAGTGCAATTGATAGAGATATATAAAATGGATGGGATTTTCCAGGCTTGCTCACCTTGAAACCTGAAAATTCTGCCCGAGGTCAGCCGTAGTCCACCCATCGCCTGCTCCAATTCTGGTGGCGGGCAGGATGATAAAATTGTTTTCTGATGCTTAAGGGGAATGTTTAAAAATTTAGATAGTCAGTACGCTTGGAAGAATGCAATGCAGATTTTGGGAGAGCATGGTAATAACTCATTTCAGCCTTGTGAGTGTTAATTTTAAGTAAAAGTAATAGACTTTTGTTTATTTAAGCTCTCCTGCGATTTCTGATCAGAGTGATTGATAGGGTCATGTGATGATGTGGTTTTTGTACAGAGCTGGGTCTGAAAGGGAAAAAAAAGCTTTTGCAGAAAGCAATTAGTTCAGCTGAAGCCTGGTTGAAGTTAGAAGGATTTTGCAGATTTCTGGAATTTTCTGAAAGCAAGTATGCCTGGGTTTGCTAGCTGTATTTATTTAAAGGTGTGTTTGATTTATGCATAAATGGGGTTTATTTGGAACTGGGGCAGTCTTCAGTTAAAAAGTAATGTTGCATCCTTTCACTTTAAAGTATTGTTCAACTGTTAATGATTAAGTTGATTCATTTGTTAGAGTTATATTACAACTGTGTTATTAAATAAAGTTTGTTTCATTACCAAAAATCCCTACTTGGTCAGTGGAATCACTCCTGGAAAGACACATCCTGTCCTCACACTTATGTCAACATAGAAAAATAGTTGGGGTCTATTCTGGCTTCCTAATATAAATTAGGGTTCTGGTTCAGCACCCTAATATTAGCCTCTCTCTTTAGTTTTGCAGGAATCATCAAGTAACAAAATTTTGACCATTGATGTAGAAGGCAATACCAGTAATTTAAGTTGCCAACGTAGTATTAGCATGAAGGGAATGCAGCAAGTGCACAGATCATACCCTAGGGATGCTACCTAGAGATCAGTAGATGGTCCAAGCCACAATTCAATATCATTGGCAAACTTCCAATGGGAATAGAACATGATACCATCTTGCGAGCAGGTAGTAATTCTGCACTATTGCAACCCTCTGAAACAATAATCCACCCTGGTTCCAGAGAGCCGGGCTTCCCTGCCAATGTTAATCTATTGCAGGCTACAGGTGGGCTTCTTGCAACATGCTCCAAGAGGTCACTGAGCACCAGGCCTCTTGGCAGCTCTTGTACCCACCCTCATGTTGCAGCAACTGGGAAAGCACCTTGTGGAGACAGTGGAGCAGCGTACAGACAGGTAGGAGCTGATTGACCTACATTGGTGAAAGCAGAAAGCCATTTGTGGACACAGAGTGTTCTTGTAACATCTGGTAATTCTGCAATGTTAGTCCGTTTTGGGATTTAGAAAGATGCAGTTTGTTTTGGAGTGGAAGGACTGGAACTTCTATTGGTCCTGACTATTAATACAGTGGAACACACATTGTTGAGTGGAATTTCTCCTTAGGGGCCGAAATCCCTTCACCAGATTCCCTTTATTTACAAACTCAGTTCTACTCCTAAGAGTTCTTTCGGTACAAAATCAGAATCTGGAGTGTCAGTAGCCCTCCTCAATACAGGTGAGACTCCCTGATTGGACAGGCAATCATTACCAATCTTTCTGGCAAACCAAATAAACTAACTCAAATTAATGAGGCAACAAATCAAAAGGGGCAGCTGCCAAAAGGAGGGGAACCTCCCTGAAACAAAAGACAAAGTGGAAAGGAAACTTAGAACACCAAATTAAAATGTGTTTAAAGAGGTCAATAATGCACCCAAGTCCCTGCAGTGCCCAGAGGGCACAGGCGTTTACAGTACCTTCGGACACCGCATGCTCCCTTTCCAAGGACACCAGGGCACAAATATACCCGCGGTAGAGGGGCAGACAATCAGATGACCCCCTCGGTGCAGACAATCATTACCTCAATCAGAGAGCTCATACTCCAAAAGGCCGACCTCATGGGCCTTGTTGAGGTCATTGCAGTTTTGCATTGTCAAGGCCCATCTCCTTGGCAGTATTAATCACATGAGCCTTTTATCCAGGTAGAAATGAAAATGACCTATCCTCTGGATGTCCCCATGCTCCACTGCAGCCAACTATTTATAAACTCTATTCTATCTTTAATTACATAGACACTCTTAATGGGGGCTACTGTGGAAAAGCTTTGATATGCAGCCTACTGTTGGTAAGGTGCTTCCTCTGTACGCTTATTGACTTTGCTTTTTCACGTTAATGATGGTTGTATGGTCTCCCAAAACCTGATTCAGGAATAGTTTCCTCAGATTGGAAAACTGCCAATGTCACTTCATTATTTACAAAAGGTAGGAAAAATAAACTAGGAATTATAGACCTATTAATCTCATGTTTGCTGTGGTAATTAGAATCTGTGAAAGTGAACAGTTGAACAGAAATGAGCTGATGGACAGCATGAATTCAGAAAGGGTAAGTCATGTCTAATAAACAGAGTTGAATACTTTGAGGAGGTAACTATCATTTTAACAAGTGCCAATGGATGTTAGTTTTGTGAGTTGTATTTACATTCAGAAGACATTCAACCAGGTTCCATGTCTGAACATAGAACATAGAACATTACAGCGCAGAACAGGCCCTTCGGCCCACGATGTTGCGCCGACCAGTTACAAAAACAGTGACCCACTAGCCTATACCAATCCCTTTTCGTCCATAAACCTATCCATAGATCTCTTAAACGCCCCCAAACTAGGCGCATTTACAACTGCAGCAGGCAGGGCATTCCAATCCCTCACCACCCGCTGAGTAAAGAACCTACCCCTGACATCCGTCCTGTAGCTACCCCCCCTTAATTTAAAGCCATGCCCCCTCGTGCTAGCTTTCTCCATCCGAGGAAAAAGGCTATCACTATCCACCCTATCTAAACCTCTAATCATCTTATATGTTTCAATAAGATCCCCTCTTTGCCGCCTTCTTTCCAACGAAAACAACCCTAAATCCCTCAGTCTCTCCTCATAGGACCTCCCCTCCATACCAGGCAACATCCTAGTAAACCTCCTCTGCACCCTCTCCAAAGCCTCCACATCCTTCTTGTAATGTGGGGACCAGAACTGCACACAGTACTCCAAGTGCGGCCGCACCAGAGTAGTGTACAGTTGCAACATTACGCTGCGACTCCTAAATTCAATCCCCCTACCAATAAACGCCAAGACACCGTACGCCTTCTTAACAACCTTATCTACTTGATTCCCAACTTTCAGGGATCTATGTACACATACACCTAGATCCCTCTGTTCATCCACACTATTCAAAGTCCTCCCGTTAGCCCTATACTCGACACATCTGTTGCTCCTACCAAAGTGAATTACCTCACACTTCTCCGCATTAAATTCCATCCGCCACCTCTCGGCCCAGCTCTGCAACCTATCTAAGTCTCCCTGCAGACTATGACACCCTTCCTCACAATCTACCACACCTCCGACTTTGGTGTCATCAGCAAATTTACTAATCCACCCAACTATACCCTCATCCAGATCATTAATAAAGATTACAAACAACAGTGGCCCCAAAACAGATCCCTGAGGCACACCACTTGTAACCGAACTCCATGATGAATATTTACCATCAACCACCACCCTCTGTCTCCTATCTGATAGCCAATTCCTGATCCAACTTCCTAGATTACCCACAATCCCATACATCTGCATTTTCTGCAGAAGCCTACCATGGTGAACCTTATCGAACGCCTTACTAAAATCCATATATACCACATCAACTGCCTTGCCCCCATCCACCTCTTTGGTCACCTTCTCAAAAAACTCAATAAGGTTAGTAAGGCACGACCTACCTGCTACAAAACCATGCTGACTATTTCTAATCAATTCATTACACTCCAAATAACTATAAATCCTATCCCTAATAATTTTTTCTAAAACCTTGCCCACAACAGAAGTAAGACTCACCGGTCTATAATTCCCGGCAAAGTCTCTGTTCCCCTTCTTAAACAATGGGATAACATTCGCTATCCTCCAATCCTCCGGGACTACACCAGAGACCAATGACGACCTGAAGATCAGAGCCAGAGGCTCTGCAATTACCTCTCTAGCCTCCCAGAGAATCCTAGGGTAGATCCCATCCGGACCAGGGGACTTATCTATTTTCAGCCCCTCAAGAATATCCAGCACATCCCCCTTATCAACCGTAATACTGTCTATTTTACACCCCTGCAACCCAGTGTCCTCCTCAGCTATATTCATGTCCCCCTGCGTGAACACCGAAGAGAAATATTGGTTCAATGCTTCTCCAATCTCCTCCGGTTCCACACACAACTTCCCTCTGCTGTCTGTAACTGGCCCTAATCTTGTCTGGGTGTAACACAAATGAGACTGCATTCAATTGGAGACAATGCAATGCCAGGGAATGGAAATTGGCTGGGTGACAGAGTTTAGGGATAATGGGTACAAGCCTGATACTTAACTCACATTAGGAGATGGCTGAAAAATGAACATGCTCCGAAATATGCAGTAATTTTCCAGCCACCAAATTTCAAAGAAAATTGAAGGAACCTTTTTTTTCAGTCAGTTCTCCAATTCAATTATTCATGACCTGCATGATTTAAATTTCTATACAAGCACAGTGCTTCAAATTACCAGATTGAGCTACAAAACTCAGCAAATTGGCCCACTCCTCTTCCTATGTCCCCTGTAGTCATGCAGCATATAGCAAACCACTGCTAAATGTGGGCTGACTCACAGGGAGTTACTAGCGCTGTAGAGAGGTCTGAATTGTGTGGCTAGAGCATCCAACGGTGCTCAGTGGTGGGGGGGGGGGGGTGTTGATTGTTGGGCTAGTAAATAGTTGGGGGTTTGGGTGAGTAATGGGGGGATGGTGTGATTGGGTGGTCAGGAAGCTGGTCTGGAGTGGGTGGGGTTCGGGGACTTGGAAGGGTAGTTGAGAGGGTGGAATAATTAAGGTGAGAGGGAAGGTGTGGGTGGGTATGCGGTGGTTGGGTAGTCAGGGGAGGGTCAATGTTATATTTACCCAGGAGTTGAAATGGTTTTAATTCTTCTAGCTTTTTCTGGATAACCACTGTGCCAAGAGAGTTAGAATCATCCGAAATCTGCGATTGAAATCGGAGTATCTGATGGTTTCCAGTGCAGGGTTTGAACTTCCTAGGCAATTCCTAGGGCTCTGTTGGGGTACTTCCCGGGTAAGGACACCCAAACCCCGGAAAGGTTCTGGCCATTGTGTTGAAACTTTGATAGTTTGCTCGATGAGAACCCTGGTTGCCTGATGCTTCTGACTGCAATGCAGTTTGCCCAAAGGTTGATGACTGAGAGGAGTGATGAGCTAAGTACACGGGAGATAATTTCCAAGTGATAAGTCTAACATGCTGTACAGGGGTGACAGGGGATAGATGATCGCCACAAAATAAAAAAAGCAGCTGCCAGAAAAATGGATACAAACCTGTATGATGCACTGCCATTGATCACAAACCCTTTGCAGGCTAATAGAGTAGATGAATCAAGGTGGTCACGGTGCGGGAAAGACCACAGGGTGAGGTAGATGGATAAATGATGCCCTGTGCTTGGGAGAAATCATGCTAACCTCATGCTCCCGATTATCATGAGTAAGTTTTGCTCTAATGAACAAGGCATCAGTCTGTCTAATGCTTGCTTTGAGCGCAGGGTGTTTGATGTCACTCATATCCATTGTGGCAGCTGCAAGGAGCCAGAGGCAAAGAAGTCCAAGTCTTTAGTGACCTTGAATACGCTGTGCTAGCTCCGGGGTGCAATACAACTTAATCACTGTCATGGTGCAAAATCAAAACCATCAAAGCTACATTGTTCTTTACCTAGAAATTCTACTGGGAGGATAATAGATCCAGTGAAGATGTTTCTTTCTGGTTGCTGCCCCTCCAGCTGAACTTTCTTTCTTCTCAGAATAGGATTGTTAGAAGGACTCACATGAAGAAACAATTGCAAAGTTTTAACCCATAATAGCAAGTATAACTGTTTTCAGATATTTTAAGGTCAAACCAGCTACAAGAATACCTTAAGCCAAAATATCTACTTAGTTTTAGCTGAAAGCAGCATTATATAGCCTTTTAAGAAGGGGAAAGAAAGAAAAGCTTGCATGTATACAGCATGTTGCACAACCTTGGGGCATATTACCCAAACCACTTAACCGCCATTGATACTTTCGCACTGCGGTCACTATTATGATTCATCTTAACCTAGGGTCACATGTATTTATTTATTTACATGATGTAAAAGCTTATACTTTCAGGAAGTGATCTAGATGAGTGCAAGCAAAAGACCTGCATTTTGCTGATTTTGAGCTAACATCTGGACTGATGTGGAGCGTAAGACAGAGAGCAGCTGTTTTGAAACATAGTTCATTTGTCAGAATTACAGTACTGAGCTCTCCCAGCAACTACTGGATCAGAGAGAAAAGCAGATCTGTGACTAGACTGTGAGTGCTATAATACTCCCTCACTGCAGTTGTGGCTACTGTTCACCCAGTTTACTGCCTGTTTAAAAATGGAATATAAATCACAAAGTGAAATGGTGGCTTTTATCTCTGACCCTATTTAACCTGGCATGTTTAATAGGCTGTCTTCAGTTTACCCTTGGACTACATTGCGCAGTAAATTACAGAACATTACAATCACATCCCACAGATGTTCCTTGTGGCCGGAGAAAGGGATTGCTTACAGGTCGTGGAAATATATGTGAATCGGACAAGGGTTCACCGATTTGACATTTGTCTGGGCTTCTGTGACAGCTCCAGGGACCCGAATTCAATACTGGCCTTGGGAGACTGTGTGGTGTTTGCACATTCATCCAGTGTCTGCATGGGCTTCCTTTGGGTGTTCCAGTTTCCTCCCACATATGTGCAAGTTAGATGAGTTGGCCATGGTAAATGCATGGGGCTACAGGAATAGGGGGGTGGGGAGGTGGCGCTGGGCCTGGGTAAAATACTCTTTTGGAATGTCAGTGCAGACTCTAATGGCCTCCTTCTGCATTATAGGGATTCTATTGTTATCACAAATTATGTAGAATTCAAGCACATGGTTTATTGAATGTATAATGGCAGAATTGTGGAATCCTTCTTGTGTCTCTTGGAATTTCAGTGGATTGGAGTGGCTTGCCCTAGCGTTTAGTGATGATGGCCGATTTTGTCAAACTATTGCTCCTGGCATTGCAATATGCCTGTATCAAAATGATAATCCAAGCATGAAATCATCAAAGTCAATCAGTCGTGACAAGTGAGTTCACCAGAGGGCAGACTTCTTTCTTTTCAAGGCAGATAGAAATCAGTGAAGTATCTGGGAATGTTAGTGAAGTATCTGTGCAGGTGTATCTGCCAATGCGAAAGTTCAGTTCTATCAATTCTATACATACTGTTGACTTTCTATCTAGTGGACAGAAAATCACTGGCTTTGGTGACACATATTCTTATAAAATTTCTCATTTCTCACCCACCTCTTCAAAAATCCCTCCAGTCGCCTTTCCATAACTGAATCTTCCTCGGTGAAGATCAGCAATGGTGTTCTGACATTATAGCATGATACCCCTCCTCATCCTCCTTGACTTCTCCATGGGTTTTGGCACACTGCCTTTCTTTTCAATACCTCAGTTCTATGGCACCACTCATGCTTGGTTCCTATACATCTGAACATAGTCTATTTGACTTATTTCAACTGCTTCTCCTCTGCCTCTTGCCAATGTTCTTTAAGACTACTTTCTTGCTGCAACTTGGCAATATTATCCGCAGATACACGCATCAATTTCAGATGAGGACTTCATGAGCCCCCCAGCAATACTTCTCTGCATCTACCACTGATTCCAGTGCTGTTGCTGTGATGTCTTGTTTAATGTTTATTTATTAGTGTCACAAGTAGACTTATGTTAACACTGCAATGAAGTTACTGTGAAAATAATTCTGAGAAATCATTTTGAGATGGCAACAATCGGTCGGCATAGCGTCGCCAAATTAATTCATCTACACTTTGAACTGTGTGTGAAATTGGACCTGTTTTTGCTAAAACAATGACTGGTACCCTTTTCCCAATAATTGTAATTGCACATTAACACTCAATGTGCTTGTTGAAGTGAGCATTGTTTTGCCCTCACTTCTCATCTAGTGACTTGAGGTTGTTGTTGACACTCTGCTACCTCTGAAGTTTCTGGAGGTAATAACAAATCAAACATTGTTCTCAACTTTCTCTTAATGCAGGTGAACTTTGGATAGTCGCAGCAGTCATGTTTCTGTAAGGTGCAATAAAGCTATTCACAGGATATGATAATGAATCTTGCTGTTAAGGGGTAGCAAATTTGAAACAGCGAGGAAGAGAAATTACTTCTCTCAAAAGGTCTTGAGCCTGTGAAATTCACCAACCCAGAGCATGCTGGATACCAGGACTTTGAGTAAATTTAAGGAGTAGTTGGCCAGATTTGTAGTTAGTAAGAGTTTTAAGGACAATGGTGAATAAGCAGGCAGGTAAGTGGAGTTGAGGACAAGGTGAGATCAGCCATGATCTTATTAAATGGCAGAGCAAGATTAAGAAGCTGAATTGCCTAATCTTGCTCCTAGTTCTTATTTTAATGCATGTTTCAAGGCTTGTATGAATTTTTCAGTTAATCCATTGGTTGATGGATTATAAGGTGCAGATTTTATATGTTGAGTACCGTTTACTCTGAGATAAACTTCGGCTCTTGTGGAGTAAATTGTGAACCATTATTAGTAACAATCTGTTCTGGTTGGCCAAATCTTGCAAAAGAAAGTTGTCAAGTTTTTCAATGATTGGTTGAGTTGCAGTAGATTTCATGATGACGATTGCTGGCCACTTTGTGCATCAATTACAAATAACATCAAATGGATCAACAAAATCTACATACAAACATATCATATCATTGCCATGTCATTTTAGGCCAGGCCCAAGTATGTGAAGAAGACAATGGTGGTGTATTTCTTCTTCGTGCATAGGATTGACACTGTCCTACTTCTTCTTCAATCTGTCGCGGCCACCAAAAATAACTACTTGCTAATTCCTTCATCTGGACTATACCAGGATGTCCTTCGTATAGTTGTTTAAGAACTGTTATTCAGGGGGTGGCATGGTGGCACAGTGGTTAGCGTTCTGCCTCACAGCACCAGGGACCCGGGTTCGATTCCCAGCTTGTGTCACTGTCTGTGTGGAGTTTGCACATTCTCGCCATGTCTACTACTTTGGCTTTAAATAAAGAGTATAGGTGGCTAACATCTCAAAACTGGATAACGTAGAAATTTCATGGACGTAATTTTCTGAGTTATAATTATCTATCATTTAAGGTAACATAAGAGAAACAAAAAGCGTAATGCTGCGAGTGGTCATTAAGACCAGTTTGGTCTGGTTTCCCCTCTCAGTCCAAAGATGTGTGGGTTAGGTGGATTGGCCATGCTAAATTGCCTCTTGGTGTCAGGGGTATTAGCAGGGTAAATATGAGGGCTTATGGGCGCAGGGCCTGGGTGGGATTGTTGTCAGTGTAGACTCAATGGGCAGAATGGCATCCTCCTGCACTATTGGGATTCTATGATTTTATGAACTCTTGCATGCAAACAAAGATGAATAATCACTCGGATTTCCCACTATAGACACCCACCTTAAATGGTCAACTCGAGCTTTCTTGAAACATCTGGTTTGAAATCAGGATGCATATGATGGGTTCCAGCTATCATTCCTTTCAATACCATATCCATCACCTTCCAATTACAGTATCATTTCTGGTGTGTTTCTGAACTTGAGAAGCTGTCACAGGCAAATAAACTACTAGCGAAAAATAAAAGTAACATTGGCAAAACTGGTTGGTGGTATCTGCTCAATAGGTAAAGGTAAACATGAGAATGCATTAGCATGGCACTCTTAATGATGGTACTTTATATCACAAGTGTGCAAATAAGATCAGTGACCGTCTTTGCAATTTGACTAGCAGCTAATGATACTATGCTTTTATATGACCCAAAAATAGTACTTTAGAGTTGATGAACCATCAATTATGTGAAATGATGACCATATAAATAATGATGAAACCTTTGTATGCCAAACAAAAACTCTTTCTCTAGCTGAGCATAGCTGGATTCAGCAATAGTCAGAGTATGTGAAGCAAAAGTTATTGGTCATTCCTTTCCCGAGAGCATAACATGTGAAACTATTTCTCCTACTCCATAAGGTGAAGCATTGCAAGCAATCAGTAATAGTAGCTTTCCACTGAAATGAACCAATATTTCAGACTTGTGCAAAGCACCTTTGATATCCTTGTGTGCTTTCTCACATTCTGCTGTCCAGTCCCATGATTGTTTCATACATAGTAAATTATGCAATGGCTTCAATAAAGTAGCCAAGTTAGGAATAAATTTGCCTTAAGTTGAAGTTTATTTATTAGTCATAAGTAAGGCTTACATTAATACTGCAATAAAGTTACTGTGAAATTCCCCTAGTCGCCACAGTCTAGCGCCTGTTTGGGTCAAAGCACCTATGATGAGGTGATGCTGGTGTTGGACTGGGGTAAAACAGAAAGAAATCTCACAACACCAGTTTAAAGTCCAACTGGTTTATTTGTAGCGAACGTCCCAACCTTTCGGAACACACTGCTCCTTCGTCAGGTGGCTGGGAATTTGATCACAAACAGGGCACAAAGACACAAACTCAATTTACATGCATAATGATTGGAATGTTAGTCTTTACAGCAAATCAATTCTTAAAGGTATAGACAATGTACGTATGTAAGCACAGGTTAAAAGGATGTGTGTTGTTTCCAGACAGGAAAGTTAGTGAGATTTTGCAAGTCCAGACAAGTTGTGGGGGTTACAGATAGTGTGACATGAACCCAAGATCCCGGTTGAGGCCGTCCTCATGAGAGTGGAACTTGGCTATTAGTCTCTGCTCAGCGACTCTGCGCTGTTGTGTGTCGTGAAGGCCGCCTTGGAGAGTGCTTACCCAAAGGTCAGAGGCCACGTGCTCATGACCGCTGAAGTGTTCCCCAACAGGAAGAGAACAGTCTTACCTGGTGATTGTTGAGCAGTGTTCATTCATTCGTTGTTGTAACATCTGCATGGTCTCCCCAGTGTACCAAGCCTTGGGACATCCTTTCCTCCAGTTTATCAGGTAGACAACATTGGCCGAGTTGCAAGAGTATGTACCATGTACCTGGTGTTCTCACGTGAGATGATAGCATCCGTGTCAACGATCCGGCATGTCTTACAAAGGTTGCTGTGGCAGGGTTGTGTGGTGTCATGGTCACTATTCTCCTGAAGGCTGGGTAGTTTGCTACGGACAGTGGCCTGTTTGAGGTTGTGTGGTTGTTTGAAGGCAAGAAGTGGGGATGGCCTCGGCAAGATGTTCGTCTTCATCAATGACATGTTGAAGGCTCCAGAGAAGATGTCATAGTCTTTCCACTCTGGGGAAGTACTGGACGTCGAAGGATACTCTATCCACTGTGTCCTGTGTTTGTCTTCTGAAGAGGTTGATGCGGTTTTCCGCTGTGATGCGTCAGAACTGTCGATCACTGAGTTGAGCGTCATATCCTGTTCTTATGAGGGCATCCTTCAGCGTCTGGAGGTGCGATCCTCCTCACCTGAGCAGATCCTCTGTATACGGAGGGCTTGTCCATAGGGGATGGCTTCTTTAACGTGTTTAGGGTGGAAGCTGGAGAAGTGGAGCATCGTGAGGTTATCCGTGGGCTTGCGGTATAGTGAGGTGCTGAGGTGACCATCCTTAATGGAGATGCGTGTGTCCAAGAATGTAACCAATTCTGGAGAGGAGTCCATGGTGAGTTTGATGGTGGGATGGAACTTGTTGATGTCACCATATAGTTGTTTCAGTGATTACTCACCATGAGTCCAAAGGAAGAAAATGTCATCAATGTTTCTAGTGTATAGCATTGGTTGAAGGTCCTGTGCGGTGAAAAAGTCTTGTTTGAACCTGTGCATGAAGATATTGGCATACTCTCGCAACTCGGCCAATGTTGTCTACCTGATACACTACAGGGAAGGATGTCCTGAAACATGGTACACTGGGGAGACCGTGCAGACGTTACGACAACGGATGAATGAAGACCGCTCGACAATCACCAGGCAAGACTGTTCTCTGCCTGTTGGCGAACACTTCAGCGGTCATGAGCGTTCAGCCTCTGATCTTTGGGTAAGCGTTTTCCAAGGCGGCCTTCATGATCCACAACAGCGCAGAGTCGCTGAGCAGAGACTGATAGCCAAGTTCCGCAACATGTGAGGACGGCTTCAACCGGGATCTTGGGTTCATGTCACACTATCTGTAATCCCCACAACTTGCCTGGACTTGCAAAATCTCACGAACTTTCCTGTCTAGAAACAATACACATCCTTTCAACCTGTGCTTAAAGCTCTCTCCACTCACATTGTCTGTACCTTTAAGAATTGATTAGCTATAAAGACTAACATTCCAATCATTATGCATGTAAATTGAGTTTGTGTCTTTGTGCCCTGTTTGTGATCAGAACTCCCAGCCACCTGACAAAGGAACAGCATGCTCCAAAAGCTTGGGGCGTTTGCTACAGATAAACCTGTTGGACTTCAAGCTGGTGTTGTGAGATTTCTTTCAATGCATCTCAGTCAGGAATGCCCACAAGCCGGGAATTGAACCCGGATCCCTGGCACTGTGAAGCAGCGGTACTAACCACTGTGCTACCATGCAGCCCTTGAAATAATAATCTAATAAAAATACAAAGGATTCTCAATTACATCACATTTGTTGGATGTGGTTCTTCTAAAATAGCATTTATCTTTCTAAGTACTTTATGTGGGCCATTACAATCAATAATGTGATCCAAATACTGGACTGACATCTGGAAAAAGGCACACTTTTATTTCTTGATATGCAGACCGTGTATTTGAAGACATTCCAGTGTTGGTTCTAAATTATCCAAATGTTCTTGTTTACTGGACCCTGTAATTAGAATATCATGCAGGTAACACTGTACACTAGAGAGAGGCCACTTAAAATCTAATCTATCGATCTTTGGATAAGGGCTGGTGTGGATGTTATTCCAAAGGCAATCTTACAAAATGAGAAAGACCTTTATGAATAATACTGGTAAGGAATGGTTGAGATTCATGGCTACATTAATTTGTAAGTATGCTTGTGAATGATCAATCTTGCTGAATTTCTGCCCACCTGATAACCCAGCTAAAAAAATCTTGAATTAAAGGAAGCAAATGTTGATTAGCACCACAATGTCGATTATAATTGTTTTAAAATTACCACAAATATGAACCAAACCACCTGGTTTCGTGACAGGTACAATGCAGGGCTCAAGTCACTCATTGTAACTGGCTCTAACACACCAGTGTTGACAAGCCATACTAATTCTTCTTCAACCTTGGGATGACTTGCATGTGGCACCACTCTTTGAGAATTTTTGGTTGACTTTCAGGCTTAACATTGAGTCTCACGTGAACTCCCTTCATTGAGCCATGCGTCTCTTCAAATACACTCTTGTATTTACCAGAAGGTGCTGTAGGTCTGTTTTGACATTGACCAATCTGACAGCATTCCTGTTAATCCATGGTCTCCCAAATGGAGCTAAAAAATTACCAGGGACCACTTGGAGAGGCAACTCCATGGTTTTTCCCCTCAACCCTATGTTCGCCCTGATGGAATTTTTAACGGCATGATCTCTTCCATGCATGTCCTTAAAATCACATCAGCTGGTTTTAAAGGAAGATGCTTCAGCTTTTGCTGGTATGTAGTCTCAGGAATTCAAGATACCAGTTTGAATTGATTTGATTTACCTTACTGCATATATTAGTATACAGTGGAAAGTATTGTTTCTTGCGCTCTATACAGACAAAGCAGACTGTTCAAAGAGAAAGAAAGGAGAGGGTGCAGAATGTCGTATTACAGTCATAGCCTAGGGTGTAGAGAAAAATCGACTTAATGCAAGATAAGTCCATTCAAAGGTCTGATGGCAGCAGGGAAGAAGCTGTTCTTGAGTCGGTTGATATGTGACCTCAGACTTTTGTATCTTTCTCCCGGTGGAAGAGAGAATGTGTGGGGTGTTTGATTATGCTGGCTGCTTTGCCGAGGCAGCTGAAAGTATAGACAGCCAGTGGACGGGATGCTGGTTTGTGTGATGGATTGGGCTATATTTACAATCTTTTGTAGTTTTTTGTGGTCTTGTGTAGAGCAGGAGCCATGCCAAGCTGTGATACAGCCAGAAAGAATGCTTTCTATGGTGCATCTGTAAAAGTCAAAGCTGAAATGCCCAATTTCCTTAGCCTGCTAAGAAAGTAAAGGCAGTGGTGGGCTTTCTTAACTATGGTGTCATCAATGGGGGAACCAGGACAAGTTGGTGATCTGGACATCTAAAAACATGAAGCTCTTATCATTTCAACTTCATCCCCATTGATGTAGACAAGGGCACGCTCTCCTTTATGCTTCCTGAAGTCGATGACAGTCTCCTTCATTTTGTTGGCATTGAGGGACAGATTATTGCCACTGCGCTAGTTTATCAGATTCTCTATCTCATTCCTGTACTCTGTCTTGTCATTGTTTGAGATCCGACCCACTACGATGGTGTTGTCAGCAAACTTGAAAATCGAGTTGGAGGAGAATTTGGCCACATAAGTGTATAAGGAGTATAGTAGGTGGCTGAGAATGTAGCCTTGTGGGGAACTGTGTCGAGGATGATTGTGGAGGCAGTGTTGTTCCAGTATCGACCTTCATCCTAATGTGTTGTCGATTTAACTGGAATCGTCCAGAATCAATGTGATTCACCCTGTACGGAAAGGATACTCAGTTGGAGTTCTTCTTCATATTTCTGAACATTCTCTTTTTTACAGCCATGTTTCTTTTTTTCCATGTGATAAATTTCTCGTCTGGAATGCAACCTGTTGCGGGTATCAATTTCTCCTTCTGAATGTTTTGGTCTAGCCCAACAAGCTTTTGAAAATTGACCCATTTTGCCCCAGTTTTTGCATTGGTTATACTTGCTCCAATGTTCACTCACTAATGGCCCATTTTGCCACACCTCTGACATGCTTGTTGCTGTTTTGACTTCTTTTGGGCAATTCCCAACTTGCCAATCTTCATTCTTGCACTAAATTGTGAAACCTCTATAGCAGCCAGTTCCACTGACACTGCGATTTCTACTGCTGTCTTTAAAGTCGAAGCACGTCCAACCTTCTTTGGATAGCCTCATTTTGGACAGCACAAACTCGATGATCTTAAAGAGTATCCTGTAACAACTCACCAAACTCTCAATATTGTGCAGCCCCTTTTGAGGTTGCCACAAATTGTGCAATGCTTTTGCCTTCCACTTGATTCCTTTAGTGGAACCTGAATCATTCCACAGTGATCAGTGACTTTAGAGGATAATGCTCTTCAAGGATGTTTGTCAAGTTATTGTAAGTTTTGGTTCCTGGCTTTGCTGTATGAACCAAGTTCCTGAGCAAATTGGAGGTTTTACTTCCTATTGTACTGAGAAAAGCTGGTACAAGCAACTTGTTTGCAACTTCATTCACTTGTAAAACAAACTATTAATGCTCGGCATAGGAACTCAATGATTCATTTTCTTTATTGAAAGACCCATGGATCCCAATTGACCCGTCATTTCTCCTGCAGGCACTATCAACTTGAGACTGCTTAGTGTAATTGTTTTACTGTCTTCCCAGTACTCCCCTTTTCTCCTGGAGACTTTGACGTGATTTATTCTTCTTTTCAAATCACTCCAGCAGGTCATCCCTTTTTTTCAAATGTGCCAGATACTGCCTGGAATCTCACCTTTCTCTGATTGTATGGCCAGCCTTCTAATATTCGAAGTATGAATTTTTTTTTTCTCTACTTAGGATCTTTTCTCGATGAAACAAATTCCTGACTCATCACTAATTTTCATTCTGTTGTCTCGTAACTATGGGGTTATGGGTTCTAACAAAAAGAAAATAACATGGTTCACAAACTTGGATTCAAAATAACTACAACAGGTTAATTCTAGGCGATGCAACAACAATTCTAGAGGATGTTCTCTGCAAAGAGTACAAACTGAAAGTAAAACAGCAGCCTGTGACAACACCTTAACCACATCACAATCAAATCATGTGATCAGCTCTTAAAGAAACCTGCAACCCTTTTAAGTATATAATAGTTCCATATAACTTTCTCTTGTTTCAAGTCTTACCAATAACTCACTGGATTGTGTGTCATGTATTTGATGTACTGCATGTTATCCAGAAGGGTTCAGGGCCAGCGCCCTTGATCGATTAGTCCATACAAATAGAGGGATAAGGCTCACAAAGTCATGTTGTTAACGATGCTTACTGGTGGCTTCAATGCCTAACTTCTTCCCCTACCCCATCTCCTGTACAGCATCTGAGTGGGATTTTATGGCTCTCCTACTGGTGGGATCTCTTGGTCCCTCGCAGCAAGCTGGCCAAATCATGCAAAAGCCCTTAGTGTTCGGCAGGGCCAGAAGATCCCGCTGGCGCCCAATAGCCTGCCGCATTCACCGTGGGGGAGACCTGTTGTGGGGTGGGGCAGAGGCAGTGGAGAATCCCAGTCTCTGTGTGGAAGTGTGGCCTCTTCATCTTTGGACTAGATGGACCGCAGCGGTCCAGCTGTTTAGTATCTTTTATGCATGGCTCGTGGGTGGATGCCCTTCTCAGTGAAGCCCATAACCCTGTAACCGTTCAGTGAGGTGAGGGTTCACATACCCTGGTGGAGGAGGTCATTCATCTGGTTCTGACATTGCAGGGCAATCCTCCTGCTGGTGGCCCTAGGCAGTGGTCACTCTGCAGATTTTCCCCTCGGTAGAGTTGGCCTGATGGCTCAGCCACTGCATTCCACCCTCGGGGTACAGGATGTCCCTCTTGGCCTCCATTGCATTAAATAGAACATTGAGGGAAACATTCCTGAATCTGGGGGGGGGGGGGGGGGGGGAGCTCATTGGGAAGGGTGGACTGTCTCCTTCTTCAACAGTGGGTCTGCAAGTCGTTGATGTCTGGGTATCCTTTGATTAGACAGTGGGTTGTGAGCTATCCAGCCCATCGCACCATGTGAAATGTAAGGAAACCTCTGACTGTGTGATTAATCAGGCCGGGATCATGCCCCCAACCATGGAACTTTAACCCTCAATGGAAAATTCATCCCAATACATCAGGCACATATTTTAGGTCCCTCAAAATGGGTGCTGTGCGATTCAATTCTGAGACTATTTTCTTCCGGTTGAATCTATTCAAATTGAGAATCACAGAATCCTGACAGTGCAGAAGGAGGCCATTCAGCCCATTGCATCTGCACTGACTACAATCCCATGAAGGCCCCACCCTCCAACCCCGCGTATTTACTCTGCTGACACTAAGAGGCAATTTAACATAACCAATCAACCTAACCTGCACATGTTTCGGACTGCGGGGGGAAACTGGAGCACCCGAGGAAACCCACGCAGGCAACGTGCAGACTCTGCACAGACAGTGACCCAAGCCGGGAATCGAACCCAGGTCCCTGGTGCTGTGAGGCAGCAGTGTTACTCACTGTGCCACTGTACTACCCGAAGCAGGGTTCACCATCATGTCTGTCCTCATATTCCTACAAATGTTTGCTGTTCAAATATTTAAACCATGAACGTCAGACTCAGAGTGGAGAAAAATGTAGATCTTGTGTGCCAAGAGGATTGACTGGTGCAATATAACGTGAATGAATTAGGAGAGGAATAATATCATCAAAGCATACCAGGTCTGTTTCGCGACACAACAAACATGATGTATGCAAAAATGTGAATACTTCAGAAATGTCCTTTTACTTGCGAGTTGCAATTCATCTGTCATGTTATGTCAAATTAGTTATTTTCATGCTGAAAAATTGATGTGATTTCAAAAGCGTAGTCACATTCAGAATTACACAATTGAGCTTCAAAACTGAACCATGGGAAACAATACTGACAAAGTAGGGAAAATGAATGTCTCTAAAAATGGCAATATATTGCCTGGCCCTCTGAGGAGGGTGGTATTGCTTATATAACAAAAAAAAATCTGTGTAAATCAGCCTAATTTGAACTGAAAAAGAATTTTAAAATAAAATCTAATATCCATTCCTTCAGTGGACTTCTTGTCGCATTCCCACCAAGTTTATGCATTCACCATGAAAACACTGGTGATGTGTCTGCAGTCAGGAGAGTGATGCGACAGCCAGAAGATGGTCTATAAATAGAACTGGAACAAAACTGATTATCATTAACAGTACGTAAGGGATCATTTTTGTAATTGTGTGAAAATGTCATGCATTTCTTGTCACGCTTGCAACATTTCTTCACAAATAGGTAGCAAAGAATTTGAAAAATTTCCAAAAACATATTAAACCAAATTATATTGAGTCTGACAACACGGAAAAATAGGTTTTCTTTCATGACCCATGTGTGTATCAGTGCTGGAGTAATTGTGGAATGGTGGTGGTTAATAATTTTAAACTGTGCAGGGATAATCTTTATGTTCTGGGTCATTTCTGTTTTTATTCTGAGTGCTTCAGGAGCTGGGGGTTGTTGCAAAGTGAGTACAACCAAAAGGAGACTTACTCACAGTAGTAAAGCCTTGGCGACCAAAAATGACGGTTAGTCAACTGGGCAGCATGGTGGCACAATGGTTAGTACTGCTGCCTCACAGTGCCAGGGACCTGGGTTCAATTCCAGCTTCAGATGACTGTCTGTGTGGAGTCTGCATGCTCTCCTTCATGTCTGCATGGGTTTCCTCCAGGTGCTCCGGTTTCCTCCCACACTCCAAAGATGTGGGGGTTAGTGGATTGGCCAAGCTAAATTGTCCCTTAGTGTATAAGGTTGGGAGATGAGGAGGCTAAGTTAGGGGGATAGGGCGGAGTTGGGTCTGGGTAAGTTGCTCTGCCCAATAGAGTCAGCACAGACTTGATGGGCTGAATGGCCTCCTTCTCCTCTATAGGGATTCTCTGATTCTGTGACTGCTCGGTGTTGGGAGATCAACATTTATGATCTGACAGTCATGTTTCTGATTCCCCCTTAGTGTACAAAAATGTGTAGGTTATGTGTATGGTAAATGCATGGGGTTATGAGGATAGGGTGATGGTTGAGGGTTGGGCTTGGGTAAGATGCTTTTTCAAGAGTTGGTGCAGACTCGATGGGCCAAATGGCCCCTGCACTATAGGATTCCATGATTCTATTATAGAATTTAATAGCTTGATTTTGATGTGATCAAAAATGGGCAAACCTTGGATTTGAATTTTAAAAATGTGAAGAGACTTGTGGAAGTTAGCTATCAAAACAAACCACCCAGAAATTTGAGGTTGGACATTTTAGACGCAGAGAGGATGCAGGAGATTAGACCTCATTGTAATAGAACTGGGGAGCAGCTACACTCAGTGAGAAAGAATGAAAAACAAACTTGCATTCGCATAGGGTCTATCAATACTGACGTCTCAAAGTGTTTTACAGCAATGATGTATATTTGAAGTGTTGTCATGGGAAAAAACACAGCAGCCAAGTTGCGTGCAGAGAATTCTCACGAAAGCAATATGAAAATTACTATAGATGTCCAACCGTGCAAAAAAAGGCCATTTGGCCCATTGAACCTGCACTGACAGCAATCCCAAGCATGCCCGACACCTGTAATCCCATGCATTTACCCTATCAGTCCCCTGGGCACTAAGGGGCAACCTATTTAACTCTATCTAACAATTTACCTAACACTAAGGACCAATCAACCTAACTTGCAATTTAAATAATCAGTTTCTCGTGACATTGATTGAGGGATAAATATAAGCCAGGACACGATGGCTGGGGTTGGGGGGTAACTGCCCTGGCTCATCTTTGCAATCCTGCCTTGGGAGCTTTAGTGTCCATCCGAGCAGGCTGTTGGGGCCTTAGTTTAACATTTTGTGTTACTGAGTTGGATGATCGACCACGATCACAATGAATGGTGGAGCAAGCTCGGAGGACTGAATGGCCTCCTCCTGCTCCTACTTTCTACGTTTCACTGTTTCATCCGAAAGATGGCACCTCAGATGGTGCAGTACTTGCTGCACTCGACCCCAGACTTGACTTTTGTGCACAAACCCTGGAGAGAGGTCAGATCCGTGCACTGCTGCAGCGGTAAGTGGCTCAGAGTAGTGGGGATGTGGGGAGTTAATCTTTGCTGATCAAAAATGTCCGTTTGTCCACCAGAATGGTTCAGTTTTGAACAACCAATCTATTTTGATAGCGGATTCACTACCACACCCTGTTCTACTCTTGTGTGAAATAACTTCCGAGAGGTCTTTCACCAAAACTGATTTATTCACAATGATTTGTAATACTCAAAGAACAAAGAAAATTACAGCACAGGAACAGGCTCTTCAGCCCTCCAAGCCTGCACTTACCATGCTGCCCAACTGAATAAAACCCCTACCCTTCCAGGGACCGTATCTCTCTATTCCCATCCTATTCATGTATTTGTCAAGACACCTCTTAAAAATCACTATCGTATCTGCTTCCACTACCTCCCCCAGCAGCAGATTCCAGGCACCCACCACCTTATGCGTAAAAAAATTTGCCTCATACATCTCCTTTAAACTTTGCCCCTCATACCTTAAACCTGTGCCTCCTAGTAATTGACTCTTCCACCCTGGGAAAAAGCTTCTGACTATCCAATCTGTCCATGCCCCTCATAATCTTATAGACTTCTATCAGGTTATCCCTCAACCTCTGATGTTCCAGGGAGAACAAACCAAGTTTGTCCGACCTCTCTTCATAGCTAATACCCTCCATACCAGGCAACATCCTGATAAATCTTTTCTGTATCCTTTCCAAAACCTCCACATCCCCCTGGTAGTGTGGTGACCAGAATTGAACACTATATTTCAAGTGCGGCCTATCAAGGTTTAATATAGCTGCAACATGACTTGTTAATTTTTAAAGCCAGTGCCCTGGCTGATGAAGGCAAGCATGCTGTATGCCTTCTTGACTACCTTCTCCACCTGCATTGTCACTGTCAGTGACCTGTATACCCAGATCCCTCTGCCTATCAATACTCTTAAATGTTCTGCTATTTACTGTATATTTTTTTTTGTATTAGATCTTCCAAGATGCATTATCTCACATTTGTCTGGATTAAACTCCACATGCCATCTCTTCGCCCAAGTCTCCAACTGATCTATATTCTGCTGTATCCTCTGATGGTCCTCAGCACTATCCGCAAATCCACCAACCTTTCTGCCGTCCGCCAACTTAGTGATCAAACCAGATACATTTTCCTCCAAATCACTTACATATATTATAAACAGCAAAGGTCCCTGTACTGATCCCTGAGGAACGCCACTAGTCACAACCCTCCATTCAGAAACATACCCTGTCACTGCTACCCTCTGTCTTATATGGCCCAGCCAGTTCTGTATCCACCTTGCCAGTTCATCTCTGATCCCATGCTACTTCACCTTCTGCACCAGTCTGCCATGAGGGACCTTGTCAAAGGCCTTACTGAAGTCCATGTAGACAACATCTACTGCCCTACCCTCATCAATCATGTTTGTCACTTCCTCAAAAAACTTGATCAAACTAGTGAAACACGACCTCCTCTTCACCAAACCATGTTGCCTCTCACTAATACGTCTACTTATTTCCAAGTGGGAGTAAATCCTGTCTCGAACAACCCTCTCCAATAATTTCCTTACCTCTGATGTAAGGCTCTTTGGCCTGTAATTACCTGGATTATCCTTGCTGCCCTTCTTAAACAAAGGAACAACATTGGCTATTCCCCAATACTCTGGGACTTCCTGTGTAGCCAATGAGGATACAAAGATTTCCCTCAAGACCCCAGCAATTTCCTTCCTTGCCTCTCTCAGTATTCTGGGATATACCCCAGCAGGCCCTGGGGAATTGTCTATCTTAACGTTTCCCAAGAATCCCAATACTTCCTCCATTTTGATCTCAACATGACTCAAACTATCTACGCTCTCTTTCCCAGACTCATCATCCACCATGTCCTTCTCTTTGGTGAATACTGATGCAAAGTACTCAATTAATACCTCACCCATTTCATCTGGCTCCATGCATAGATTCCCTCCCCTGTCCTTGAGTGGACCAGCCCTCTCCTTGGCTATCTTCTTGCTCTTTATGTATGTATAAAAAGCCTTGAGATTTTCCTTAATCCAATTATTATTTGTGACTCCTTTTAGCCCTCTTTACTGCTTGCTTAAGTTCTTTCCATTTTCCTTGTATTCCACACTTGCTTCATGTGTTCCCAGCCTCCTAACCTTGACAAATGCTTCCTATTTTTCTTTGACTAAGCTCACAATATCTCTCGTTATCCAAGGTTCCCAAAACTTGCCATACTTATCCTTCACCCTTATAGGAACATGCTGGTTCTGAAATCCTATCAACTTATGCTTGAAAGCCCCCCACATGCGAGATGTTGATTTGCCTTCAAACGTCTGCCCCCAATCTACATTCTTCAGTTCCTGCCTAATATTGTTGTAATTAGCTTTCCCCCGCTTTAGCACCTTAACTTGAGGACTACACTTACATTTATCCATCTGTACCTTAAAGCTTACTGAATTGTGGTCACTGTTCCTCAGCTGCTCCCCCACTGAAATGTTGACCATCTGGCCCAGCTCATTCCCCAGTACCAGGTCCAGTACGGCCCCTTTTCAGTTGGACTATCTACGATTTCAAGAAGCCTTCCTAGATGCTCCTTTCAAACTCTGCCCCATCCATGCCCCAGCACTAAGTGAGTCCCAGTCAACATGGGGGAGGTTAAAATCTCCTACAATAACAACCCTGTTAATTTTACACCTTGCCAAAATCTGCCTACATATCATCTGTTCCTCTGTCTCCCGCTGGCAATTTGGGCGGCCTATGGTAAACTCCCAACATTGTGACTACACCCTTCCTATTCCTGAGCTCTACCCACATTGCCTCGCTATATAAGCCCTCAGATGTCTTCCCGCATTACAGCCGTGATATTCTCCTTAACCAGTAGTGCAACTCGCCCACCCCTTTTACATCCCCCTCTATCCCGCCTGAAACATCTGTATCCTGGGACTTTCAGCTGCCAATCCTGTCCTGTCCTCAGGCAGGTACTTCCAAATGCAGAGTATTCACGCCAAGTTCTGGTGATCCGGACACCCCATGTTACACATCTCTGCAGAGCTCCCTGACTGGGAAGCCTTATCAGGCCTCAATTAGGGGGCTCATATTAAAGTAGGTCCAACTCCCGGACCTCACTGAAGCCATTACATTCTGGTTTAATAATAGTGCCCTGTAACACCATGCAATTTTCAATTGATTCAAAAATCAGATAGACCTTCACAGCATAGGCCCCTTTTTATAAATGACACAAACTCCACTTGTTCCATAACATTGCAAATCGCAGCATAAGCGTGCAAGTTTCTTCCATTGCCATCAGCATCTTTGTGGGCTGACCCGTGCAGAGTGGGTTGAATGTTTTTTGCAGCATATCAGGTGTTGTCCAAGGATGAACCAGTCAGTCTGGCACTGCGCCAGCAACTGACCTCAGATCTTCAGCAGAAATTAAATGTTCTCATTTCCGCTGCAGATGCTGTTGCGTTTTTGTAAAATTTTAAGGCTTGTCATTCCTTTCCATGATACGGATTTGAAATTATGAAGAGGTGAAAGATTTAGAAAAAAATTGCATTGAACAGCAATTGGTTTTAGGCCATAAGATAGATATAGGAGCAGAATTAGGCCATTCGGCCCACTGAGTTTACTGTGCCATTCAATCATGGCTGATAAGTTTCTCAACCCCATTCTCCTGCTTTTTCCCTGTAACGTTTAATCCCTTTACCAATCAAGAACCTATCGATTTCTGTCTTAAAGATACTCAGTGACCTGGCTTCCACAGCCTTCTGTGGCAATGAACTCCATAGATTCACCACCCTCTGGCTGAAGAAATTCTTTCTCATCTCAGTTCTAAAGGGCCTTCCCTTCAATCTGAGGCTGTGGTCTCAGATCCTAGTCTCGTCTACTAATGGAAACATCTTCCCTACATCCAGTCTGTGCAGGCCTGTCAATATTCTGTAAGTTTAATGAGATCCCCGCTCCCTTCATTCCTCTAAACTCCGAGTACAAACCCAGGGTTCTCCTCATATGTCAAGCTTTTCTTTTTTGTAGAGTTTTGTACTGGAATAAATAAGCGAGCAGTTCAAATTTGTCAGTGGACAGATTGAAATCAGGCATTAAGTGTTTGTTAAATGATCCAGGAAATACAGTTGCTGAAATGTCAGCCGCGATACAATGACTGATGCAGATGGATAGCTGCTTTTGCGATTCCTTTGTAAGTGGCGTAACCTGAGGACCATGAGGTAGGGATGCCGGCGTTCGACTTGGGTAGGCACAGAAAGAAGTGTCACGACACTGGGTTAAAGTCCAACTGGTTTATTTGGAATCACAAGCTTTCGGAGCGCTGCTCCTTCATCAGGTGAGTGCCCAAATGAAGCAGCAGCGCTCCGAAAGCTCACGATTCCAAATAAACCTGTTGGACATTAATCTGGTGTTGCGAGACTTCTTACTGTAATCTGAGATCACGTGTGAAGAACAGGCATTTTTCTTTTCCCCATTCAGCTTTTTTGAATTTAAATTTCTCTTTTCCTCTGCAGCTTAAACCCATACAGCTGTGACGATGGCTGCCTGAGCAGTAGTGAGGACCACATTCCACTGGCTGCACTGCCTCTGCTGGCAATCTCTTCCCCTCAATATCAGGACGCAGTCGCAACAGTCATTAGCAGAGCTAATCAGATTTACAGCGAGTTCCTCAAGTCTGAGGATGGGATCGGATTCAATGGCCAGGTTCGTATTAGATTCTAAGTGCGTCCCAGCACAGAACAGCGATGGGTAATATTCTCTCTTTATTTTATGGGTGCACAGAGGTTAGCACTGCTGCCTCACAGCGCCAGGAACTCGGGTTCGATTCCGGCCTCTGGTCACTGTCTGTGTGGAGACGGCACATTCTCCCCGTGTCTGTGTGGGTTTCCTCCGGGTGCTCCGCTTTCCTCCCACAGTCCAAAGATGTGCGGGTTAGGCTGATTGACAATGCTAAATTGACCCGAGTGGATTAGCAGGGTGAAATGTGGGGTTACGGGAATAAGACCTGCGTGGGATTGTAATCAGTGCAGATTCAATGGGCCGAATGGCCTCCTGTACTGTAGGGATTCTATGATTCTAATTGTTAGGACTCCACCATAAATATTCAGTTACACTTAGTGTCCCCCCCACCACCACCCCTTCCCCGCTTGTATATAGCTCCAACAAAATGTAAACCTATTCTCGTATGAAGAGAGATTAAACAGCTCAGACCTATACTCTCTGCAATTTAGATGAATGAGGGGAGATCAAATTGAAATATATGAGATGATAAAAGGTATGGATAAAGTAGACAGGGAGCGGATGCTTCCTCTTGTGGGACATTGTAGAACAAGAGGTCATAGTGTTTGGATAATGGGTAGTAAATTTAAGACAGAGTTGAGGAGAAACTACTTCTCTCAAAGGAATGTGAATCTGTGGAATTTGCTACCCCAAAGTGCAGTGGATGCTGGGACAGTAAGTAAACTTAAGGAGGAGTTAGACATTTTTAATTGGTAATGACTTGAAGGGTTATCAGTAGAAGGCAGGAAAATGGGGATGAGGAGCATATCAGCCATGATCGAATGGCAGAGCAGACACGATGGGCCGAATGGCCCAATTCTGCTCCTATATCTTGTGAACTTATGACCTCAGGTCAAGAATCAAAGCACGTGGACATGCCATACTTCACAGGACTTGCAGTCATACATACCAAGGACCTTATTCAACTTCTACTGTCTCTGAAAGATTCATTTGTTGTTGACAAGCCCCAGCGAGTCTAAATATCCTGAAAAAGTGGGGGATTTTATCAACTAATGGAAGAATGGACAGATGTGGGAGCTAAGTGAAGCAGTTGTGATTAGATAACATCCCCAGCATTATTTCTTTATTAATACACAAAAGAGAATTTGAATATTACTTCACACAGAGGATGGTGAATGTTTGGAATGGGCTAACTAGAAACAGATCGTGTGGAAAAGCAGGATTTAGTCAATATTTGAGGAAATGTATGATTGAGAGATATTAATTTCATGGATGCCTGCTCAGAAACACCCCTTAGTTTTGTTTCTGGTCTGATATTTTCTTATGTACCTGCACAATCAGAGAGATGGGTAATGTTAGGAACAACATTATGCAGTAACTCAGCATTCTGACTTTTCACCAGTGATGGGCTACCTAATGAGTGAGTCACGTGTGGCCGTCCTTCATTTTAGTGAGCCGCAAGATTGAAATCAGGCTTGTTCCCTAACCATGACCCCATGAATGAGATTAAATACGTTTAATATGTGTCAAATATTTCATAATGAGTTATAGAACGTGCTTATATATATATTAATGAAACAGTCATTTATATATTAATATATATTTATATATATTTATATATATATATTAATGAAACAGTCATCAATTCCAAATGGTAAAAGCAAAAGAAATATTTACACTTTGAACGCAGAGGGAGCGCACAGTTCTCACAGACAATGTTGTTGACAGTGGCATGCACCTCACTTCACTTGCCCTTGTTTTACATGTGTATCATCTGACCACCCCTCTCCCAATTACCCAAATACCCTGTGAACACCCAACTTCCCCCATCACCTGATCACCCAACTAGATCAGACCCCGATTACCCTGGTCTGACCATCCCTGGCATCCCAACCACCACCTGGCCACCCAAAACTCAATCCCTGACTGAACGCAAGTAAGATTCCACCGCTGTCCCACACTGCTGTGACATATTTCCTGGTGTTAAAAGATGATTTGCCATTGGCGGGATCTTCCAGTTCTGCAAATGCCGTTTTGTATGTCCTGTCTATCCCACTGTCGGCAGTCGCACCTTCAGTAGGACTGGAAGATCCCGCTGGTGGGAAGGGCTGGAAAACCCCGCCCTATGTTTTGGGCAGAATCCCATCATGAGAGGAAGCAAACCCTGGAGGTTGAGACAGTCTTTTGGAGATAACTGTGGGAGCAGTTTTGTTTTGGGTGAATGGAAAGAAGGGGAAGTTGCTTGGGAGTGGAACTAGCTGACTGGACCTGTAGGCTAGTAAGGATGTGATAGGCCAAATGGCCGCCTCCTGTGCTGTAACCATTTTATGAGTGAAATTTTTTGTGATTCACTCCAACAAGAGACAAGACTAGCTTGTCTTGAATGGATACAATCTGGCTTTGATTTTCTGTTTCCCACTGTGTGTACAAACTAACCAAATTTATCTTCAAAGACCGAGGCAGTCAGGAGCATGTTTATAACCTCGGAACCTCAGCGGCCTTTGAATAATGCATAACTGCTTTGTGTCAGTATAATTGAGATATATATAGATATTTCTCTGCACAGTTCAACTAAATTAGTCAAAATATCATTGTCGTTCACATCACATGACACAATGCTGCTTCTGATCAAAGCACACTGAATAAGAACACATTTCTCCTGGGAGCTGTCCATCAGTCACTCTGCTGGATACTCAATGCTGGAGAAAAGAAAATGAAAACTGAAACTATTAATTTTAAACGAATTATAGAAACAACTGGATCATCAAAGCCAGTTTAATTCTCATTTGGAAATGTGAGTTTTCTGTGGTTGTGTCTTTATTTTTTAGTTACAAATTCATCTCAAATCCCAGATACTTATTTAAGACAATTAGTTCTTTCGAATGTTGCTTAAAACAATAATGATTCCGATCTCAGAATCTGGAGTTAACAGTGACTGAAGGCTGATGCCAATGAAACAATGAACTGTGTTGAGCAGAGAGAATGCTGGAAACTCTCAGCAAGCCAGGCAATATCTCCGGAGAGAGGAAGGTAGGATTGACGTTTCGTTTTTATGACCCTCTGACGAAGGTATGATGTGTCTGAAATATTAACTCTGCCTTCTTCTCTCCAAAGCTGCAGCTGTTTTTACTTCAGATTCCCAGCATCTGCAGTACTTTTCTTCTTGATCTGAAAGTATTTCTGCTCCATTGATCACAGATCAAGTGACCTCTTTCAGTCTAAACATTTGTTTTCAGTAACACCTGGAGCCCAGGCATCCAAAGCTGTGATGGGTTTACCATATTAGATGAGGGATAGCTTTGAGGTGCAGGGCAGTATCTTCCTTTTTTGTAAAGTTTATTTTAATAGTGTCACAAGTGGGCTTACATTAACACTGCAATGAAGTTACTGTGAAAGTCCCCCAGTTGCCACACTCCGGTGCCTGTTCGGATACACAGGGAGAATTTAGCATGGCCAACCTGCGTGTCTTTCGGACTGTGGGAGGAAACTGGACCACCCGGAGGAAACCCATGCATACATGGGGAGAATGTGCAAACTCCACACAGACAGTGACCCAAGCCGGGAATTGAACCTGGGTCCCTGGTGCTGTGAGGCAGCAGTGCTAACCACTGTGCCACCCCAGTTTACAGCTCTCCATCTCCCAAAGCTGAAGTGTTACCCAGGTAGCTCAACACTGAAAAACCCTGCTAAAAACCTGCAAACCAAACCAATCAGATACTTTACATTGTCACAACTGGGATTTACAATCCGTGCTAAGCACTGTGCCACTGTTGTGCTCTGTGCTCCCCAGCATCAATAGGGTGAGTAACCCAAAGATATGCCAGGGAGTCTTTCTTGGACTTACCAGGTAAAGGTTTACACAGTTATTGCCCAGAACTGCAAATTCCTCTGGGCAATTAGATCACATCCAAACATGTAATCACAAACTTTGGATGGTGTGGCTGTTACACAAATAGTTACCCAGAAAAAGTTAGAATAAAAACCTCTTCTAACTTTTGGGAAACTATTGTAAAAAAGACTGCACATCCCCTTCTCCCAACATGACTCCTTCCCCACCCTTGACCCCTGTCCCACCCATCCTGAGGGGCCTCTCCCAACTCCTGGACTGCAACCCCTCACCAAGGAACCTGCCCCACTGACCCAATCCAACTTGCCTGACCTGAATCCCTGCAGGCGCAACTCAAATCTTCCCCGCCCACAGGTCGGACACCCCAGCCTGACCTGGTCTGATCCCAACCCCAAGGTCCAGACCACCCAACCTCCCAATCCTGAGTTTCAACCACCCCTTTCCACCCCATACCCTGGGTAGCGAGTGCCGTAATACAAAAGGGTGCTGGGCCATCCTTCAATCCAACTCGGTTGCACTTCAACACTGGGCCTCGGGGACGCGTTTCACTGCTTGGATCTTGCCAGGCCTGAATCGAAAGGTCTGGCAAGAGAGGCCTGGGAGAATTCTAACTCAAGTCGTTAGGCGCAAAGTGACAATCCAGTGCTGATTGCCGCTCCGAGAATGTTATGCCCGGGAACTCGCAACCAACAATTTTAGCAACCTTTGCTCTATCAGACCTTGTCATAGGAACAGGAAGAGATCATTCAACTGTCAAGCCTGCTGTGGCATACAGTTAGATGATTATTGATTGGGTGTGATGCCTTTCATTCTCACTGGGTGGATTTACCATTTCTGCTGAAAATTCTCAGAATGATGAGCTAACTTTTTGAAGAAGAATGTATTTAATAAAATTCTATGATTCCATTAATACATTGTATAGGATCTTATGCTCAGTAGTATACTTAAAGCAATGCCTAAGCGCACTTCTTTTCCTGTAATTGCTAAACAAAAATCCAAGTCATTGTGGCAAGTTTATCTCCCCCAGTCACCTTACTGCTAAACCCACCTTGAGCCTTGACTCATTAAAAAGTATTGGCGCTGGAAATAGGGATGCCAAGATACAGAAGCCTCAAGTTAATGATATGCATTCCAGGATTTAACTTTCACTGTGAGGACCATTACAGCACAGAATGAGGCCATTCAGCCCATCGTACCTGTGCCAGCTTAAAAAAAAGCCAACCATTCTAATCACACTTAGAGCACTGAGTCCAGAGCCAATTCAGGTGCAGATTTAGGTACTCTTTAACTGAGTTGAGTGCAGTGAATTCCATACACCTACCACGCTCTGGGTGAAAAACTTTTTTCTAATATCCCCTCTAATGCTTCCATCAATTGCCTTAAATTTGTGCCCCTTGGTAACTGAACTCTCTATTTGAGCAAACATCTTCCCTGTCCACTCCATCTAGCGTTCTCAATTTTGTACACCTTAATCAAATCATCCCTCAGGCTCCTCTGTTCTGAGGAAAAGCAAACTTTGCATCACTGCAATTTTCCAGCCCTGGCAACTTCCTTGTAAATCTCCTCTGTACTCTCTCCAGAGCAATTAATTTTACTGCAATGTGGTGACCCAGAAATGTACACAAAACTCCAGCTGTAGCCCACCCAGCATTTTATACAGTTCTAGCTCTAGCTCTGTATCCATGCTTTTGTGTTCTATGCCTCGTGCAATGAAGGAAAGCATTCCACATGCCTTCTCTGCCACCTTCATCGACCTATCCTGCCACTTAGATCTGTGGACATGCTCTCCAAGGTCTCTCACTTCCTCTATTCCTCTCAATATCCTCCCATTTATTGATTAGACCCTTGCCTTGACTGAGTGGCATGGTGGCACAGTGGTTAGCACTGCTGCCTCACAGTGCCAGGGACCCGGGTTCAATTCCGGCCTTGGGTAACTGTCTGTATGGAGTTTGCACATTCCCCCCCGAATGGAGTTTGCACATTCTCCACATGTCTATGTGAGTTTCTTCTGTGTGCTCCAGTTTCCTTCCACAGTCCAAAGATGTGTGGGTTAGGTTGATTGGCCCTTAGTATCTGGGGGATTAGCAGGGTAAATATGTAGGGTTGCGGGGATAGGGCCTGAGTGGGATTGTTGTCGGTGCAGACTCGATGAGCCAAAAGACTTCCTTCTGCACTGTAGGGAACCTATGACTGGATATATTTTTCTGTTTCTGAATATCAATACCATGAGAGAATCAGCTTTTACTGAGACAGCAACTAAGAAGCAGCTGAGTTTAGCAATCCCTAAAAATAACTCAGTCTGGACTGTGCTGGAAGGCAATTAAAGATTACAAAGGATGGCAGTGGATTTACAGCATTGAAAGAGGTCCTTGTTCCAATAAGACATGTCTATTTTTATGCTGTATATGAGCTTCACAACCCTCCTTACCGAACCCCATCACTCCATCAGCATATCTTCTTATACCTTTCTCCCTTGTGTGTTTATCCAAATTCTCCTGGAAAACATTAATGCTATTTGCCTCAACACACCCTTGTGGAATATATTTCACATTCTAACCACTTCCCTGTTAAGAATTTTCTTCTGAATTGCCTATTAGGTTTTCTTTTTATTAATTGTTGCTATTCTAGAGAAAAGAGTTTCAGTCCCTTGAAACTTTTCTGTACGGTCTGTTTGTTCTGATACCCGTCTGGTAAATCTTTTCTTGCACTTCCTCCAGGGTTTGTGACATGAGGACCAGAACTGTTTATTCACACTGCGGTCTAACCGAGGTTCTACGTATGCTGAAAGCAACTTTAATATAAAAGCAAAATACTGCAGATGCTGGAAATCTGAAATAAGAGCAAAGCAATCTTTAAATATTCAGCTGGTCAGGCAGCCTCATTTATCAGGAGAGGCACAAGATTTAATGTTTCAGGTTTTTAAAAATTCATTGATGGGATGTGGGTGTCACTGGCTAGACTAGCATCTGCTGCCTATCCCTAATTGTCCTTGAGAAAATGGTGGTGAGCTGCCTTCTTGAATCACCGCAGTCCATATGGCATAGGTACACTCACAGTGCTGTTAGGAGGAGGATGACATAAAAACAGACATGTCTTATTGGAACAAGGACCTCTTTCAATGCTGTAAATCCACTGCCATCCTTTGTAATCTTTAATTGCCTTGCAGCACAGTCCAGACTGAGTTATTTTATGTTAGGAGGAGGATGAACCCAGTGACATTGAAGCAATGGCTATATATTTCCAAGTCAGGATGGTGAGTGACTTGGAGAGGAACTTAAATGTCAAAGGGCTATGGTTATATTCTTTCTTGTTGGACGTGGTTATTGCCTGGCACTTGTGTGGTGCGAATGTTATTTGTCACTTGTCAGCCCAGGCCTGGACATTGTCCAATTCTTGCTGCATTTAGACATAAACTGCTTTGGTGTCTGATGAGTCATGAATGGTGCTGAACATTGTGAACAACCCCACTTCTGACCCTTGTGATGGAAGGTCATTGATGAAGCAGCTGATGATGGTTGGGCCAAGGACACTAAGGCTGAGGAACCCTCAGTAGTGATGTCCTGAAAATGAGTTGATTGACCTCCAACCACAACAACCATCTTCCTTTGTGCCGGGTATGGAGCGTTTCCTCTGATTCCCATCGACTCGAGCTCCTTGACCCCAGACTTGGTCAAATGCTGCCTTGATGCCAAGCGCAGTCACTCTTACCTTACCTCTGGCATTCAGCACTTCTCTCCATGTTTGAACCAAGGCTGTAATGAGGTCAGGCACTGAGTGATGCAGGTGAAACCCAAACTGAGTGCCCACGAGAAGGTTATTGCTGAGCAGGTGCTACTTAATAGCACTGTTGGTGACTCCTTCCATCACTTCACTGATGATTGAGAGTGGATTAATGAGGTGGTAATTGGCTGGGTTGGATTTGTCCTTTTTCTTGTGTACAGAGCATGACTGGGCAAATTTCCACATTGCTGGGTAGATGCAGCTTGGTAGATGCACCTTTGTAGCTGTCCTTAGGAGAGTGTCAAGTTCAAGGGCACAGGTCTTCAGGACTATTGCTGGAATATTATCAGGGCCCAAAGCCTTTGCCGTATGCAGGAGCTTCAGCTATTTCTTGATATCGCATGAAGTGAATTGAATTGACTGAAGGCTGGGTTCTATGATGCTGGGACCTCCAAAGGAGGCTGAGATGGATCATCCACTTGCCACTTCTGGCTGAAGATTGCTGCGAATGCTTCAGTCTTATTGTTTGCACTGATATGCTGGGCTCTGCCATCAGTGAGGATGGGGATATTTGTGGAACCTCCTTCTCAGATGAGTTGTTTAGCTGTCCACTACCATTCATGACTGACTGTGCCAGGACTGCAGAGCTTACATTTGATCTGTTGGTTGTGGAGTTGCTTAGTTCTGTTTATTACTTACTGCTTATGCTATTTGACATGCAAGTAGTCCTGGATTGTAGCTTCACCAGGTTGACACTTCATTTTTAGGTATGCCTGATGTTGTTCTCAGCGTGCCCTTCTGCGCACTCTATTGAACTAGGGTTGATTCCCTGGCTTGGTGGTAATGGTTGAGTGAAGGGATATGCTGGTACATGGGGTTACAGCTTGTGGCTGAATACAATATTGCTGGTGGCCTACAATGCCTCATGGATGCACAATCTTGAGTTGCTAGATCTATTCAAGGTCTTTAGTACCGTGATAGTGCCACACAACACAATGGAATGAATCCTCAATGTGAAGATGGGGGTGGCACTTTGTCTCCACAAGGACTGTGTAGTGCACCCCCCACCCCAATACTGATACCATCATGAACAGATTCATTTGCAGCAGGTAAATTGGTGAGGATAAGGTCAAGTATGTTTTACTCTCTTGTTGGTTCCCTCTCATAGAACATAGAACCCTACAGCGCAGTACAGGCCCTTCGGCCCTCGATGTTGCGCCGACCAGTGGAACCAATCTAATAACCTAAACTATTCCAATGTTATCCATATGCCTATCCACTGACCATTTGAACGCCCTTAAAGTTGGCGAGTCCACAACTGCTGCCCTCACTACCCTCTGAGTAAAGAACCTACCTCTGACATCCGTCCTATAATTACCACCCCTTAATTTAAAGCTATGTCCCCTCGTGTTAGCTGTCACCATCCGAGGAAAAAGGCAGCTGTATAGGGCATTGGTGAGGCCGCAGCTGGAGTACTGTGTGCAGTTTTGGGCGCCGCACCTGCGCAAGGATATTTTGGCCCTGGAGGGAGTGCAGAGGAGGTTTACTAGGCTGATACCGGAGTTGAGGGGATTGAGCTATGAGGAGAGGCTGAATAAACTAGGCTTGTACTCGTTAGAGTTTAGAAGAATGAGGGGAGATCTCATTGAGACGTATAAGATGATGAATGGGATGGATAGGATAGAGGTGGAGAGACTCTTCCCGCTCAAAAAAGACAGTAGGACTAGGGGGCACAGCCTCAAGATAAAGGGGAGGCGGTTTAGAACGGAGTTGAGGAGGAACTTCTTCACTCAAAGGGTGGTGAATCTCTGGAATTCTCTGCCCGTTGAAGTGGTGGAGGCTGCCTCGCTAAATATTTTTAAGAAGCGGGTTGATGGGTTTTTGATAAGAGAAGGGATTAAGGGTTATGGGGAGAGGGCGGGAAAGTGGAACTGAGCCACGACAGATCAGCCATGATCTTATTGAATGGCGGGGCAGGCTCGAAGGGCTAGATGGCCTACTCCTGCTCCTATTTCTTATGTTCTTATGTTCTTATCCACCCTATCTAACCCTCTCCACCTGCCGCAATACCAATCTAGCAGTTATGTCCTTTAGGAACCAATCAGCTTAGTCTGTGGTGGTACCATTGAGCCAATTTTGGTGATGGCCATTGAAGTCCCCACCCAGAGGGCATTCTGCACCCTTGTCATCGTCAGTGGTGCCTCCTCCAAGTGGTGTTCAACATGCAGGAGTACTGATTGATCAACTGAGGAGGTAACGGTATATGATAGTCAATAAAAGGTTTCCTTGCCCATGTTTGACCTGGTGCCATAAGATTTCATGGGATCCAGAGTCAATGTTAAGGACGCCCAGGGAAATTCCATTCTCACCGTACCCCCCGCCATCTCTGCTGGGTCTGTCTTGCCAATGGGACAGTACACACCAAGGAATGGGGATGGTGGTGTCTGGGACATTATTTTCCAGGTGTGATTCCATGAACACGATTACATCAGGTCAATGATTGGTTATGGATTTGAAACATTGGCCAGAATTTTCTGGGCCCTTTGAAGATGGCTTGGGAAGCAGAAAAGCTGGCAAAATAGTAGGAGAAGGCATCGGGAAGGGAACCCAGAGTCTTAACTGCAACAATTGCAGCTTTGCTAATAGTGGGAGAGTTGACAGATCAGTCACCATTTGAGTCATCTAAGTGGTTTATTGCTTGTGTCAGGAAGCCCACTGCTACATGGGGCGATGATTGGGTGAAACCTGGCAGCCACCCAATAGGTTTTGAATGGTACGGCCCTCCATTCTCATACTCCATAGCCCCCAGAGGGGCCTTGGTGACAATGCTCAGTCTCATGGCAATGGTGCCCCCCTCCTTCACTACCCCCCAACTCCAATTACAAGTCTTTGAGGAGCCCTCTGCCTGGAGCTGCAGGACTTCCAACAATCTGGTTGGACTGTCAGCTCCTGGGGGTAGGCTGCTGTCTTTAATGGACCATGACTCTAGAAACATCCTCTTTATTGGCTGTATGTCTGTCTCCCCATGTTCCGATGTCCATTGAAGTGAGTTTGCCTCCCCACCCCCCTTGACAGGTTGTTTGCCATCTCCAGAATCTCCAAAATACACACCCGTTAGTTCTGTTGCTCTCTCCACAGACCTGCTGAGTATTTACAATCTACATTTCGCATAAAATAAAACAAAATGTCCAAAGACGTGTTGGCTTGGTGGAATGGCCCAACTGTATTGTCCCTTATAGGTTAGGGGAATTAGCAGGGTAATTATGTGGGATTTCGGGCACTGGGCCAGGGTAAGATGCTCTGTCGGACAGTCCGTGCAGACTCAATGGGCTGAATGGCCACCTCCTGCACTGGGATTCTGGAAACGGGAAATGAAAAACAAAAAGGGTAGGAAACACTCAGCCGGTCTGGCAGCATGTGTGGAGGGAGAAACGCAGTTAACATTTTGAGCTTGTATGGCTGCTTCAGAACTGAGGCAGAAATGTGACAGGTTTTATGCTGCTGAAAAAGGGGGAGGGTCAGGTGGAGCGAAAAGGGAATATCGGGGACAGGTTAATAAGTGGGGGAGATTAAAGATATCATGGAACAAGGAACTGTGAGGCAGCAGTGCTAACTACTGTGCCACTGTGCCACCCACCTGTTTTACAGGGGGCACATAACTTCCCTGTCCTCCTTGCCAAAATGTATTTGCACTTATCTGGATTCTAGAGGGTTGATAATATTGAATAGCTTTTCAAATTGTTCCATGGTAGTTATGATTCACCTCAGCTGAGAGATGTGCTGCCCTGTAACACCATGCAGATTTACCATATATTATTTATATTCCTTCATAGCCCTGTACCCATAGATTAAATTCCAATCAACTTGACCTGATTATTTACAGCCTCAATCATTTGGGGAGATGTGGTTATATATCAACCCTTGTTGTCGGTGTCCACAGCATCTGATTTTTTTCGTAAAAATCCAAAAATAAAACAATACCCTTGGGAACATCAAACTAAATATTATGAAAAATAATGGACACTTGACAATCCTTAACATGACCCTAGATATTCATCAAAATTCAGGCGGCAGTTATGAACTATTCAACATTTTCCCTGCTGATTTATAATGAAGCCTGCACCTTCAATGATATGACAACCTGGCATTTACTCCTGCATATCTGTTAGTCTCTTAAACAAATGTCATTCATTATATGCCTACTGATTAGGAGTTAGAGACAGCCTTCTGTTTTATGCATAGATAGTAACTGCTGTGTATTTTATATCTCGGAGCTGTGCAGAGGTGACACACCAGTTATGTGTGTGTAGGAACTTTATTTGCAGTGCTTTAAAATGTTGGCCGTCTCATGCTTCTCGCAGCTTCTAGCAGCCAGTTTCCAGCTTTGTTTAGCTTTCTCTAAGCTCACACCTTAACGAGCAGAGTGAGCGTCATAAGTAAACTGACTTAAGTTCTTAAACACCAAACAGTTGAACAATAACATTAGTTCTGATATTGAATGGGATGGGATTCAAGTGGACAGGACCAAGGTAGGCAGCAAATCCTATTGACTTGGGCAACGCTAGATCCTGGGTAATTTGAACAGTTTCAGTGGAGCCTTGCGATTGGAATCGGTGAGTGGGAGTGGGGTTTGCGTGTGTGTGCGCGTATGTATGTGTGTGTCTCAGTGCTCCTTTTGGAGCAGTTGGCTGGCTCCAAATCTTCAAACCTGTTGACTCGACTTCATCAAGCCTACTGCACATTTAGAGAAAAGTTTTACCCTTGCTGCCCACTCAGAATGGCAGGTTAAAATTGAAGGCCGCTGGAAGGGAGACAGAAATTGAACCCTCTAGGTGGCTGGATGAGCAAGCAACTAATTACATGTTGAACAACCTGAGCCCATGACTCTATGTCAAGAATCAAAGAGTCCACTAGATCGTGACGGAGAGAACCCAGCTTAAATAGCCAGCCCCACGGGGGAACAGGTCAGTATTCCTCGCTGATCTTCAATCTGAGCTTCTGTTTACAGGATATCTATCCCTTTGGTGGGAGACATGGCTGTGTTGTACTCAATGGGTATGTTCACTCCTTATGATCAAGAGAGCAAGTCTGGAGGATATAATTATTGAGTTAATTTGTGATTGAAGTGATTCATGGAAGAAAATTTCTTCTGGCCTTGGCATGCAGATCATTAAAAATAATTTTGAAGCAACAGTGGAATTATATTATCTGTGCATTACATTTGATAGTTTAATTGTAGAAACATAGAAACTAGAAGCAGGAGTAGGCCACTCAGCCCTTCAAGCCTTTCATTTTGATCACGGCTGATCATTGAATTTAATATTCTGATCCCCCCATTCCACCCATATCCTTTGATCCCTTTAGACCAAGAGCTGGATCTAATTTCTTCTCGAAATTACACAACATTTTTGGCTTCAAATTGTAAGAAGTTATTTGTTAGTCAGACTGGGTGAAACCTGTTATTATGGCCAGGATTCTCCCGTTTGTGCTTCCGCCAGTGGGAAAACCAAAGTGTTTCCCGTTGGTGTTTGTAGCGCCTGTCCGGTGGGATTCACCCACCTTTAATATTAAAATATTCATAGAAAGATGCCAGCCAGCCTGGCTTTCGAGAGATCGGGGCACCACTTTTAAATCTCAATCCCCAATCTCAGCCCTGAGAGACAGGCCTTCGTCTCCCGCACAACGGACATGGTGACCCCCCAGTGAGAAGGGGAGCACTCCCAACCCCTCAGCACAGAGGGGCATCCTCTGCCTGACCACTGAAAGAATGGGCATCCCCTCCCTCACACTATACCTAATTCCCCCCCCGCCAACCTCCTCCCAGCAAGAGGCATCAGGCTTCGTTTCCCCCTCCTCACCAATCAGAGGAACACTCCGAGTTGAAGTCCTCTCCCCTTCAGCCCCTCCCTTTGGGCCCTACCCCTTGGCAGTGCCAGCTTTACACTGCACGCTGGCAGTAACACCCTGAGCTGGCACTTTAAACTGCAAGGGGGTTGAGGGGACAAAGACGTGAGTATTTTCCTCATGTGACCCTTTGCTACTGCTAGGCTGCAGAGGGAGGGTACCCCAAGCGACCTGGGCGCGGGTGGGTTTAGGCTGGAGGGAAGTGGTTGACTCCAGGACTCTGCTCTGGGATGGGGGGTCTAGTGGCCCGTCTGAGTACAAGGTGCCATGTCCAGGTTTATCAGGGTGTGCACAAAAGCCTGCCCAGCGAATTTCCTGCTGAGGAGGTGGGGGACTGCATTGCATTGCATTGCATTGTGAATTAGGCTGGAAATCCGCTAATTAAATGCAGATTAGGATTCCCGAACATTCGTCGAGTTCCCACCCACTCTAGGTGAGAACCTGATCGAGTCGGTGGGATGGGATTTTCTGGCAGTGCACATCCCAAGGCTGGAAAATCCCACCAGAGATCAATGGACCTTTGCATGGTCCACCCCGGGACAGGAAAATTCCACCCCAGGAATGGGTTGTGAGAGCTACCTGCAGTTTAAAAGTGGAGCCTGGGAGGAGTGAGATGCAAGAGAGCGATCCAGCATGTTGTCCATCTCTCCAAGGGTGGCACAATGGGCAAAAAATCCAACTGCTGATGTGGGACCCAAATTTACACGTGCAATATTCAATCTAATGAAGCTATATCTCCTGATGTGAGATACGGCTACATTAGAGAACAGTAATTACACAGGGGGAACCTACTATTAAATTTGGTTCTTTTATTGTGGGTTTAAGTACATGGAGTGTGATAATTCACACAGGAAGAAACCTGCTATTACATCTGGCTGTCCCAGTGTAAGCTGTAAGGCTGTAGAGAATGGTAATTAAATAGACTGGAACCTGCTATTATATTTGGCTCTCCCATTGTGCCTGTGAATACATGGGGAACGGTAGTTGAACTGGATGAAAGCTAGTATGTGGTTCTCCCATTGTGGGGCTTGAGGACATGGGGAGCGGTAATTACTCAGAAAGAGACCTATGGTTGCATTTGGTTCTCCCAATGTGTACCGCGTGTTGTTGGAGGTAATGGCTAACAGTATGAACAGTGATATGGGCCACCATTCAGTTCAAACACCCATTGAAGGAAATTGCTTTTTAAAAGAAAATTATCATTTGTTTTTGTTCTATCTGCAATAGGTTTGTCTAATTGGTGACTGCGTTGGAGGTATTCTGGGATTTGATGCCTTGTGTTACAGTGCGCATACGACATGTGAAAGCCAGAACAGCAGCAGGAGAGGGAGTATTGGCAGCATGCAGGTATCAGAAACTTTGCGATTATATTCCATTAAATATTAACTAAAGTCAAAAAAGTTAACTAACCCAGTGCCAAAATTCAAATGGTGGAAAATGCTGTCAGATAATGAGATTGATTTAAATGAGACAAATTGCACGTGTCTGGCTAGCTCAGTCGGTAGAGAATGAGACTCTTCATCTCAGGGTCATGGGTTCGTGCCCCACATAGGACGCCACTGGCTTGGGTGGCACAGTGGTTAGCACTGCTGCCTCACAGCTCCATGGACCAGCATTCGATTCCTGCCTCGGGTCACTGTCTGTGTGGAGTTTGCACATTCTCCCCGTGCCTGCATGGGTTTCCTCCAGGTGCTTTGGTTTCCTCCCGTAATCCAAAGATGTGTGGGTTAGGAGCATTGGCAATGCGAAATTGTCCCTTAGTATCATGGGTTGTGTAGGTTAGAGGGATTGGTGGGGTAAATATGTGGGATTATGGGGATAGGACCTGGGTGGGATTGTTGTTAATGCAGACTCGATGGGCTGAATGGCCTTCTTCTATACTGTAGGGATTCTATGATTTCCTCTTGCAGAGCTGTTCATTGTTCAGTGGGAAGAAACTGCTGAACGTTCTCTTCTTTCTATAATCTCCTTTACAAATGCCGACATTAACCATCTTTGCGGACAACAGCAGTGTCTTTGCTCTTTATCAACATGAACAAATCATTATTCTTCAAAGATTTTCTGTTGGTAGCTTTAGACAGAATCAGATTCTGCAAAAGGACCCGGTGAACAAGGAGTTAATTCTCACACGGAAGCAGAAAATGCTGGAGAAACTTGGCAGGCCTGGCAGCATCTGTGGAGAGAGAATGGAGCCAACGTTTGGAGTCTGAGTGACACTTCTTCTTCAGCTCTGACAAAGAGTCACAGCCTCAGGGACCTGCATTCAATTCTTGGCTTGGGTCACTGCCTGTGTGGATTCTGCACATCCTCCCTGTGTCTTCGTGGGTTTCCTCCAGGTGCTCCGGTTTCCTCCCACCATCCAAAGATATGTGGGTTAGGTGTATTGGCCGTGCCAAAATGCACCATGGTATCCTGAGATACATTGGCTCCATTCTCCTTCCACAGATGCTATCGGACCAGTTGGTTCCCATCCTTGGGCAGGATTTTCCGGATTTGGGGCGAGCGTGGCCGGAAAATCCTGCCGGCTGAGTTTCTCCGGCATTTTCCTTTTTTTTGTTTCAGATTCCAGCGCCAGCAGTAACTTGCCTTTTTATAAAGAGTTAATTTTGCTTTTATCATTCTCGTATTCTGTTTGCTGATCCCTGCTGTTTTTTTTACATCTCTACGAAAGGATAACACACTTTTGACGGATGAAGCCGGATCTGACTTGGGTTCCAGTAAACGATTGAGCAAAAGCAACATTGATATCTCAGGGATTGATGCTGAGGAGCCAAGGAAACCGTTGCCAAGGAAACAGAGTGACTCTTCAACCTATGGTTGTGATACCATAACACAGCATCGTGCGTTTCTGTCAAGGTAGCAGTGACAGAGGTTGCAGATCACAATTGAGTAGAAATGTTGGGGAAGGAATTGTGATACTTAGTATTTATTCTATGAGCCATGAAAAGCAATTCATAGCTGGAGGTTTTGAATTTATTATTTCAGGGCTGTTTTCAAACTATGACTTGAGGTATTCATTCATCCCATCCGTATCAATGACTCGTGCTGTTCTGTTATTCCCTTCAAATTTACAGCTTTCCAGTATCTTACCCAATTGATCATTCTTTATGCTTGAGTTTAGACGACAGATAGTGGCTGACTACTTACTGATGGGGTGCATTGGCCACGCTAAATTTTCCCTCCGTGTATCCAAACAGGCAACGGAGTGTGGTGACTACTTCTCGCAACTACTACATGAGTGAAACAGATGGGCTTTTATGACAATCAACAATGGTTGCATAGTTATCATCAGACTTCTAATTCCAGAATTTTATTGAATTCAAATTTCACCATCTGCCATGGTGGGATTCAAACCCAGGTCCTCAGAGCACTACCCTATCTCTCTGGATTACGTATGCCACTGCCTCCCTGAGTGTCTTCCAAATAGCAACTCCTCTTAACATTCAACAGCTTACCATTGCTGTATCCTCCAGCATTAAAATTCATTGATCAGTAACTTAGCTTGATCAGTATATGAGTACTGTGTCTATAAGAGTCTATAGTATCCATCATCTATAGTTTGCACTGCACCAGTTTGGCTGTTTCGACAGCACGTTCCAACCCTGCAACCTCTACTGCTGAGAAAGACAAGGATAGCAGATACCTGCGAATGCCAAGTCATACACCATCTGAACTTGGAACTATATTGCTGTTTCCTCACTGGCATGGCGTCAAAATCCTGGAATGTCCTTCCTAACAGCACTCTGGGTATACCCACACCACATGGGTTACAGTGGTTCACCACCATCTTCTCAAGGGCAGTTAGGGATGGGCAATAAATGCTGGCCTGACCAATGATGTCCATACCCTATGAATGTATTAAAAAAGAAAACGCTCCAGTTCTATTTAAAGGGATCGTTCGCTTCTGTCAGGTAAGTTCCTGATTCCGTTCTATTGGTTATTGCTGCAACTGTACAAACATGGTGCTCTCCTGAGTTCTATGAAGAACATAATCAGCAGGCATGAAAAATGTTGCTCCTGATTTCAAGTCTTATGTACAAGCTAGTTCTTTCCAGACAGGGATGCAGTGGAAAGGCATTGCACTTGCAATACAGCATGACTGAGAGAATGAACAAAGGCCACAGAGACCAGGACAAACCACTGGTGGTACAGAGTGCCATTGACTGTAGTAAGCACATTGCTTTGCGTGAAAACTCTGCCCTATAACTGGACTCTCAAAGCCTAGCTGGCGTGTGACTGTGGACAATGACTGATGTGGTTCAGAACCCAGTATCCTGGGCTACAGTGGTCATTCTGTGGCTGCCTGTTTGAGCCATTACATCAAATCAGAAGGTGACCAGGGCTATTGGCTGACAACCTGGCTGATGAGTCTAGCGCATAGTCTATTTACATGTGTTGAGCATGTATGCAATGAAAGCCACGCTACCACATGAAATGTGACAGAGCGGCGCAATGGCATGTTGAAACAATGCTTCCGTTATTGGACAGTTCTGAAGGAACCCTGTCCTGCTCGGCATATTGTGTGTCAAGGTTTCTGATATTCTGCTGTATGCCATCACGTCTTTGCTACCAGCTCTCTGGTGAGGAGATACCAGGAGAATTAGGAGCTCAAGAAAGAGGAAGGGAGGAGGCAAACTAGCTCTCATTTCTATCTGGGCTATCCAACAACAGCTTACCTGAATGGAATACCAGTAACTGTGACCCCAATTTACAATTCACCATTTGTCCTGTACCTTACATCTCATTTTTTACCATTACTTCCTCAGTTGATGAATCAGTACTCCTCCACGTTGAACAACATTTTACTATTCTTTTTCCCAACATTTAAAATATAAAACCACCTCCGAATAAATATTTCAGACCTCAGCAAATCATTCTAGTCTTAGGGTTGGATTTCAGCAACTGAGGCAGGTAATCAGTCTTGCCACAGCCACCTCAATCAGCTGTGCCCTGAATCATAAGATTTTCGCTCCTAAGGGCTGGTAAGCGATAAAATCCAGACTCACCGAACCAAAGGCAGACGCTAGGAGAACACAAGGGTGGGTTCATGCAACCACCTTGGCTCACTGGATTCTTAGTTATTTTAGAATCAATTAAGACCTTGAGCCCTCCCACTCACTCTACGTTACCCCTATGCCTATCCCATGCCAACTCAGTGCCAGCTTGCCCAGTATCTACCATGGGCAGACCTCAGGAGCCATGGGGGGATGAGAAAAATGAATGCCTGTGTAAATCAAGCCTGCTCCCTTTTCCCTACCAGCTAGATTTGGGGATGAGGCTTCCACATTTTGATTCTGCCTAGCTTTGTTCAGGTTTGTGGAGTCTTGCCAACTCCAATGAACAAAATACGAATGGTATACTATTTGTACCGTGAAGCCTTTAAGATTTTCTATCTCGCCGTTGTAACAATTGGTATTATCATCAATTCTAACGTGATTTTATCAAACCAGAGAAGCTTGATGTCCTTTTCTAACATTGAGAATGTATGAATGAGATTTAACAACAAAAAGAATGAAAGAACAATTATTATAAACGTGATATATTATGAAATTTTAAGTATCAGCATCAAATTCCAATCGCATAAAATACTTTTCTGATACCTTTTTCCCTAAACCTATATTAAAATCTGCCCAACATTACTATTGTATTAGTTCTTGTCGTGTTTTCAGTATTAAAACAACAGTTTAGGAATATAATTTAACAACCAGGTGATTTACTATCAATTTACCTAAAATATCGCACTAGTATATTTTATGATTTTTCTGATGAATCCATTGAAACAATTACAAGTCTCTTTTTATATTTTTACAGTTTTTTTCAGGCACAATTTATCGTCCTTGGCATTATATAGAAAATTTAAAATCCATCACTTGTAGCATGGACCATAATTTCTTCCTAATCATTCTTTTAAACTGCAGTGAAAGTCCCGCTTCATAAAATTGATCAATTTATAACATTCCGATCTCGGTTTCTTTCTGAACTCCAATTGCAGCTTTACTTACATTGAGGAGCTGAGAATCCATAGATTGAGGTGTGAGATGAAGCTGTCCAGAACCCCAGCCACTGACTGTGTCAAAATTCGTGCAGCCAGGAGGAGACCAAGTGTACTGCAGATGGCCAGGCCACAGAGACAGTAGCCTTGATCTCAATGACTGAAGAAGCCGTAGGTTGTCACAGAACATTAGTGAATAGGACAGGGAGCATTGAGTCCCACACCAAAAGAAAGAATGTTAGATTGCCTATAGCAGCCTTCCTTATCTAGGGGCCTTATTTAAATGGACAACTTCCCTGTTCTTGGAAGTCCAGACCACTGTTGCAACCTTAGCTCCCTCGGGGGATGCATATTGTCTTTGGTGTTCTAATGCACCTAGTACCATGACTTACACAACCATCAGTGAAGCACTCAGACCCACTGAGGAAATGGGTTATAGAAACTCCCAGAATGGGGGAACCCCACTTCTCGTCCAGCACGCCCCCCGCCCGTCCATGCTGATGGTATTATGTGGGAGGTATTGCCCTTTGCAAGGCTCCGTAGCAATCCAGATGTTTGGGTATTACATATTCACTGCCTAATTCCTGTCTTTTCCGATGCATGCCTCCCAGAATTAGGGCAGGGTTTGTCAATGGTCCTGTGGATTTTCAGGGACTGAATCACTCAGTATAATAGCTGTGTTCATCCTGTGAGGTCCTGTCATTTTACCACAGAAAATCTTAAAGGTTCACGGTCATATAGTACACCATTTGTATATTGTTCATTGTTTATTCGCTCATCATGAAAACAATGAAAATAACCTTGGGTACTTACTTTGGGGGGAGACCTTTAATCTCCACAAACAAGGTTCGGTTCTAACCTTCACAATTCTTCCACCAAACCTATTTTAAAGACCCTCAATTAGGATCTTTCCTATTACATAGGTTGATATTATGTCACGTCAAAGAGAGATCTGCACCATAGATCTCCATCTATCCCCTCCTTTAACATTTACAAGTTACTCATCAGTAATATCGTTTGGCTGCTTGGGAACTTTATGTTGATAACAATTATCTCTACATTGCTGCTGCCTTCATTGTCTGACATTGTGATTCAAAACATCCATAATTTCATCCATCTTCACTCTGAAAAACCAGAGCCACACACAACCGTGCTTCTCCAGCCTCGATTCCTTCCACTTCCTTGGCTAGCAGGCTAAACTGACAAGTAAGGAAGTTTGGTCTGCTCATCTGTTAAGCAACATTACCTGCTTTAGCCATACCCAGTCTTCTGCTGCAGAGACCCTAATTAATGCTTTGACATGGTATATTTGTGGATGGAGTGCCAATCAAGCAGGCTGCTTTGAACTGGATGATGTCAGACTTCTTGACAGTTGTTGGGGCTTCACCCATCTGGGCACGTGGAGAGTAGCCCATCACCCTCCTGACTAGTGCCTTTAGATGGAGGTCAGACTTTGGGGAGTCAGGAGATGTGTTATGCACCCTAGGATTTCTAACCTCTCGTAGCCACAGTATTGATATAGCTGGTCCAGTTCCGTCCCTGATCAATGGTAATCCGTAGGGCATTGATAGTGGGGGCTTCAGCGATGCTGATGCCATTGAACATCGTTAGGGGATGGTTAGATTCCCTCTTGTGATCATTGCCTGGCACTTGTATGGTGTGAATGTTACTTGCCACTTGAGTGATGAAAGACATGGAGGATTGAGATATCACCTCCGATGAGGAAGACGGGAAGGAGATGGTGATTGTGAGGACTGGGATGTTGCAGAGACACATGCAGAGGTCCCAGTAGAATGATGTGGCAGAGAGACCTGCAACAATCTCTTAGTTAACAACTTCTAGGTAGATTAAGCTATTACTGTTTGGTCTTTTAAGCTTTGTTACTTGGCACGCCACAGCTTCCGTTTTGTAACATACATTATCTTTTGCTCACATGTACCTTACTATGATAATTAAATTACATTGTACTAAATCTGCCCTGCTGGTGATGTGATGTTTTGCATATGCTGATATTTTGTCTCCTGGTGCCAAATGCACACATCATAGCCTCCATAGCACATCATTATCTTGTGGCCTCAGTTACCTATAAGTTTGAGATTGCTGAGATTCTTCCCACGCTCTCACAAAATGGCACGTGAAAGCAACATGAAGCCCTACCTATATAGTGATGCACCCATGTCACCGTTACACCTGCTCCCCCTGGGGAGTAGACCTTACAGAGAACTCTTTTAGTTGGAACCAGAAATATGGGTGAACAAGGAAGAACAGCATGAGTGGACCATTTGGTTCCTCAAGATGGCTGCTCCATACAGCTAGATCAGGAAAGCCCTTGTCACAGGTCCAGAATGCCATTCATCCACAGTAACCCCATATCTCTTGTCGTTACTCTCGTCCCAAAAAGTTTTGCCCTTACTTTGGAGTTCTTTCAATGACAGTGTCTCACTTGCATAATGGGCTGTTCGGTACCAACCACTTACAATCCTCTAATTGACTCCTATAAATCTCACTCCCAGATCCCGTTAGTGTTAGTGCAAGACTTCACTTCAGCTTTCAGGAAACCTCAGCCAATCTCTGCTCACTCCCACCTGCTGGGATGATATCCTGGTCCTTCAGTGATGTCTTGTGAACTTTGGTTGCCATCCTTTTAAACATATTCAGTTCCTGTCCTTGATAAGGAGATGAGTGGGCCAAACAAGTCTCCAGATGAGATCTGACAAAGGCTTCAGTCAACTGCATCCTACACTCAATCTCCCTTGCAGTCAAAGCCAACTTGCCAGTTTTCTCCTTATTTGCAGCCTTCACTTGCATGTTCATGATGGCAATTGAACACAGATAGACAGTAATGATTAGGTATGCCAAACCCATCATTCTACATATATCGAGTGAAACCTCTGGTTTTCTATTGAGTGCTTCATTCTCAACCTGCATCTACAGTGTTCCTTGCCACTCATGTAGCCTGCTTAACTCCCCTTGCATCCACCCACAACAGCAGCAGGAGATGCAGTGACCTTACTGTACACTCTGTGCAGACATCATTCTCAGAGCTCTGAACCTGGTGAGCTGTAAATAATAGATTGCGTGATTGGGGAGGTGATGGCCTAATGGTATTATCGCTAGACTATTAATCCAGAAACTCAGCTAATGTTCTGGGGATCTGGGTTCGAATCCCGCCATGGCAGATGGTGGAATTTGAATTCAATAAAAAAGATCTGGAATTAAGAGTCTACTAATGACCATTGTTGATTGTTGGAAAAAAACTATCTGGATCACTAATGTCCTTTAGGAAAGGAAGTCTGCCGTACTTACCCAGTCTGGCCTACATGTGACTCCAGAGCCAGAGCAATGTGGTTGATTCTCAACTGCCCTTCAAGGGCAACTAGGGATGGTCAGCCAATGACACCCATGCTCCACAAATTAACAAAAAGTAGTATGCCCAGGTCACATATTCACAACTGATGGCCAGGACTCCTCTTATTGGAATATTCAATCATCATAATGTGCGAAGTGAATCTAGAGGAGTTTATTATCGGACTCTGATAGATGCTGTAATTCCACACCCTTAAATACCTGTGACCATTGTAGCAGCTAACAGCAATATGAGAATCCAGGCACTTGCAAACACCACAAGTGGACATATAGTTACAAGTGGCAAAGCAAACGCAATAATTGTATATCCATGCCACCTATGCTTTTTTTCTTTATTGCTAGGTGCAATAAAGAAAATGTCAGAGTTGCATTCTAGGTGCAACTCTGACATCCACAACTGAGGTGCAGGCAGCCTGCTGATTGCTCTGTCCCACTGACTGTGATGACTTTGGTCAACTTCCTCCGGTGGCCCCAGACCTACAGGGCTCTGACCTGTTAAGGGTCTCCTGCTCAGGTGCAGGTGTACCCTTCTCACCTGACTTGCTGGAGGCGATAGACTCAAGTGGCAGTAGGGAGACAGCGTGCCCTTGGAGTACCCTAGAATGAAGCTCTGGTCCGCATCTAAAAAACCATTCCTTATATACTTTCTCCCCCTTTGTCAGTGCAGCTCTCCCAATCCTACATTTCAGCCATCATCCTCAACTCTTCCATCCGATATCCCCTTACCACTCCACTCTCAGTAATAGAATTATCTTGACATCATTGGCTTTGTCAATGGCTTTGCTTTGTTGCTCACTTGAACCTTTTCAGGAACTTCTTGAAATCCACCTCTTAAATCATAAGCCACTTCTACTAAACCATCTCTGCCTTTTGGATGACATCTATTCTCATCTTTGTGTGTGTGCGGTGGAGAAATGTGAAAAGCTGTCACTGCTGATGTGATCCTTCTCTCCTTGGTTTCCACACTTGTTTGACGTTACTGGCAATTGCTGAACATTGTTTTAGGTATTCGTTAGGAATTTGTTATTACTGCAGTTCTGCTGCATATATATCCTGATGCTGACCTCAAAGTCTTGTACTTTTACTGGGTACACTGTATTATACCAGTCCCAGTAATGCAAACAAAATTCTTAAGTGTTGATAAGATCTATCATTTAAGAAAAAACAGATCAGAAATTAAAATAACCAGTCTTAATTTAAATTGTTTCTCATAAGATGAAAACATTAGTTTTACTAAAATAATTTTTTTTTAACAGAAGTCATTCCAGTGTGTTAAATGATGACCCTGATTTACAGAGGACTGGCAGCAGTAATTTATTGGAAGGCAATCCAGGACGATTTGATTTTGATGTATCGGATTTCTTCCTCTTTGGTTCCCCGCTGGCTTTGGTTCTGGCCATGAGGTGGACAGTACTTCCTTCAGTGGATGGTAAGACTGTGCAAATCCTGTAAGTCAATATTCAAAACAGTCAGTAAAAGATAGCCCAGAGGAGGCTCGAGAGAAACATGCAAAACTGCAAACTGCACCGTGGAATCAGTTGTTGCTCAGCATGCATACTGTGTGGATCGGAGCACAGTCATTGTTTTTATTCAAATAATTCCTAAATTAATTATTTGGAGTTGTACAGGATCTGTCTTGATAGTTTACAGTGGGCTTTTTTCAGCACATGATTAATTTTGCATAATTGTATCCATTTATCTGGTAATTATGCAAAAAATAAATCATGTTGCTGGAAACAGTGTCCAAATAAATGTTCATTTTTTATGGATTAGAACATCTAAATATTTGCTACCAGACATTAAGTGTGAACCAATGGCTTCCCATACCCTGCAGCTGCAGACAAGGTTATTCTTGGATTTCAGAGAATCTTTGTAGAGGGACGTTGAATTCTTGGCCAGAAGCACTGATTGTGAATTCTGGTTGTGACAATGTGAAGTATCCAATTGGTTTGGTTCGCAGGATTTTAGCTGGATTTTTCAGTGTTGAGCTACCTGGTTAACACTTCACCTTTGGGAGGTGAAGGGCTATAAACTGGGGTGGCACAGTGGTTAGCACTGCTGCCTCACAGTGCCAGGGACCCGGCTTTGATTCCTAGCTTGGGTCACTATCTGTGTGGAGCCTGCACTTTCTCCCCTGTGTCTGCATGGGTTTTCTCTGAGTGCACCACTTTCCTCCCACAGTCCAGAAGACGTGTCGGTGAAGTGCATTGGTCATACTAAATTCTCCCTCCCGAACAGGCGCCAGAGTGTGACGACTTTGGGAGTTTCACAGTAATTTTATTGCAGCGTTGATGTTAGCCTACTTGTGACACTAATAAATAAATAGGAATCGGACCACCCCTGCTCCCCCGACCCTGTCCTCTGAGCTAAGACCATTCCATTGTAGGGCTCCTGCTATTCCTTGGCTAGGATTGGCAGAGATCACAGACAAAAAAAATTCAAAAAATACCCTATTTTCAAAGAGGTCCAACTCAATGTTTCTTTTTCCCAGCACAACAAAAACCAGTGTTATTTTTCTGAATATGTTGCTGCAATATTCAAAGATGTGTAGGTTCGATGGATTAACCTTGCTAAGTGTGTGAGATTATGGAGATAAAGCAACGGGGAGTGCCTGGGTAAGATACTCTGTCAGAGAGTCGGTATGGACTCAATGGGATGAGTAGCCTCTCCTGCACTGTAGGGATTCTATGAATGCTCACTATTCAGTAAGTGATGGAAGGCACGACCATAAGGATTATTATGATCAGAGGTCCATCTGAAACCAACAAATATTGGAAAATAGTAAACTACTGTTTTCCACTATGGACTCTCAGTGGACAAGGAACCTCAGTTTAAATTTATTTATTAGTGTCACAAGTCAGCCTACGTTAACGCTGCAGTGAAGTTACTATGGAGGCACTCAGAAATTCTCCTCTGCACAAACATTCTTTTTCAGTGCCTTTCAGAGCAGTAGCTAGCCTGTATTTTGATGAACTCTCCAATGAATTAGTACTAAGAGAGTGAAGGACACTGTGATAAATCAAGGGTAACTCGATGAGGTTTCGGAACAAAAAGGTTTTACTTCTAAATGATGTAACAAAATGTATGAATAGGATCCAATAGAATAACTATGCGACTGTACATCACTCCTCCCTGGCTCCAACTGCAGATCCTTCCCGATCTGGGATGAGCGCCTCACACTCCATTGGCTCAGCTTCCTGCTTCAACATCCCATAGGGTTTGGCCTGACCACTTGGCCGTCAGGGGACGCCCTCTTAAAGGGGCCACGCTACCTTTCACACCAAAGGTTGCCGTTCACAATGCCTGTTCCCAGGCAACCGTTTCACTGAAGAGAATGACCATTTGTATCTGCGGCTGTTCTTTCATGCCTCTCTCTCCCTTTTTTCTCTCAGTGGCTCATCTGCGGCCTGCTTGCACCCAAGTCTACAGCCTCTTCCATTCAGCCGACCCCTCTGCCTCTCGGCTGGAACCGCTGCTGGAGAAGAAGTTCCACCTCCTGGCTCCATTCTCTGTTCCGAGGTACCAGCGGTATCCTTTGGGCGATGGAAATTCTGCTCTTCTGGGTATGTAGTTCTAACTGTATCATAGCAAGAAGTCTCACAACACCAGGTTACTGTATCATAGTGTGGAATATGGAGATTCATTTGAAATCTGGCTCCTGGAATTCCAGTAGCAATTGAAAATACTTTAAAGAATTTTTTTGAATATTAGCTTCTCAATAGGGTGTTAGGTGCTCAGATGGTGTTTCAGCTAATACTTAATATCAGAAAATTATCTTTATAAATATTAATCCAGATTTATTATAAGATGAAATGTATTCATCTTGTAATAAATCTGTGTTTTTGTTCATCTGAATTGGTCAAAATATTCTGAATCCGTGTACGTTCTAGATATGTCTGTCAAACTCCGCTATAATCAGAGCCTAAGTACCACAAAACAGTCCAATTTGCTCAATTTACATATTGTCATGAGTTGGGGGATTATGGTTTTAGGGCCCTTGAACACACTGTCCAAAAACTGATATGCCAGTACAGTACTGAGGGAGTCCTGCGTTGTTGGAGGTGCTGTCTTTCAGCAGAACTGTTAAACTGATGGGTATAGAAAAAATTAGGCAGCATCGTGACTTCCTAACTGCAATACTCTTTCCTCTGGTAACAAAAACAGTTATTCTTGTTGCTGTTTGTGCAAGATCGCTGCAATGTTTGACAACAACAGCTCACATTCACAGGAGGATTCTGAGGAGAGATACAAATCCTGCGATTTGCTGGGTTGCAGTTTTGGAGCAGGGCACGCGATGGAGTTAATGATGGCAAACCCAGCAGTTTATGTTTCCATGAACTCTATCCAGGTTTAACCCCAGGGCTTGTGCATTTTTTTCGTTAAGCAGAGTGATTTAAAAAACAGCAAATTCTGGAAAGACACAGGCAGCATCTGCAGACCTGCTAAGTATTTGCAAAATTTTTTGTTGATAATTGCAATTTTCTTTCCGAGGTTCTGCACTCAAAACCAGCTGCTTTGGCATAGGAAGGAATTAGAGAGATCATGTTTATAGGCTGGCAGTGATTGCAGGGATGGGATGTTGGGAGCAGTCCGTGATTGTGGGTAAGGCTAACAAGAGGGGGAACTGCAGCCTGGGAAGATCTGAGTGATGGTAGATCATAGAAGCTCTACAATGCAGAAGAAAGCCATTTGGCCCTTCGGGTCTGCACTGTCTCTCCAACAGAGCATCCTGCCCAGGTCATATCCCTGTAACCCCCATGCATTTATCCCATTAATCCACCTAACCTGCATATCTTTGGACTGTGGGAGGAAACTGGAGCACCTGGAGGAAACCCACAAAGACATGTGCAAACTCTGCATAGATTCACACAGATTCCACACAAGGCTGGAACCAAACTTAGGTCCTTGGTGCTGTGAGGCAGCAGTGTTAACCACTGCGCTGTGTGGAAGATTGGGCCAAGAGGGAAACATCCTTGCTCCTCCTGAACCCCGAGCAGTGCTGTAAAGTTATTGACCTGATGCATTCAACCCTTCTCACCTCCTTCTACCTGCCATGTTTCCCAAGGCCAGGAAAACCCAGCCCACAGTAGTTACAAAGGCGATGCAGACAGTCCCTTCAAAGACGTTCCCAGTCAATTCTCCTGGTGAGGTTGGGTTGGTTGCCCATTACCATTAAAATTGATTTGGTGGGTTTAAGGTGGCTGGGGTTATTATTTGACACTTTTACCAGCTTTACTGTCCTTTGAGCCAAATTCATTGTTTTGGAGGGGGTGGGGTGAATTCAAACTTTCTAGGAGAATACGTTAGTCACTTTTAGATTACAATGCTATTAGAAATCATTTTAAAGTTTAAGGTCTAATATTTATTCATGCCCCAAGTAGGCTTACATTAACACTGCAATGAAATTATTATGAAAATCCCCTAGTCGCCACTCCCCGGCACCTGCTCGGGTGCACTGAGGGAGACTTTAGCATGGCCGGTCCACCTAACCAGCACATCTTTCGGACTTTGGGAAGAAAGGGCATCTGGAGGACACGGGGAGAATGCACAGACTCCGCACGGTCAGTCACCCAAGCTGGGAATCGAATCCAGGTCCCTGGTGCTGTGAGGTATTAGTGCTAACCAATGTGCCACCTAACCAACATGTCTTTTGGACTGTGGGAAGAAACCAGGGCACCCGGAGGAATCCCACGCAGAGACAGGGAGAAGGTGCAGACTCCACACAGATAGTGACCTAAGCCGGGAATCCAACCAGGGTCCTTGGTGCTGGGAGGCAATGGTATTAACTGCTGTGCCACTATGCAGTATCACATTCCAAAGTGCTTTCCAGCTGATGGGTTACTTCTTGAAGTTGCAGTCACTGTTCTTATGCAAGTAAACTTGATTAACCATAAGCAGCAGATGACTGGCTGATGGACCAGGGATAATTCGTCTAGAATCACAGAATCCATACAGTCCTGAGGAAGACCATTTGGCCCACTGAGTCTGCACTGACAACAATCCCACCCAGGCCCTATGCCTGTAATCCCATGTATTTACCCTGCTAATCTCCCTGACACTAAGGGGCAATTTAGCACGGCCAATCAACCTAACCCCCACCTCTTTTCATCTCTACATCTAGCTGATCAATGCTTCTCAAAGCCTTCATCAGAAGGTCACAATTGAGTCTTTAACTGTGGATGCCACAATGGCTCGAGTTCACTGATTGTAGGAGGGGGGAGGATTGACTGCGCTCCCTTCAGGGAACCACTGTCAAGGCCAGTCAAGCTCTGGTATAAATGGGTTTGGCATGAAAACTGCACTGGACAGACCTTGAGTAATCCGAGGGGCCCCTGTTGACCCCAAAACAACTCCTCCTCCCCCAAGATCCCTTTCTCAATTTTCGTGCAGGTCCGTTTACCAGTTGTGGAATGGATCAATTTTTAGTTTACTGTGGTTGGAGAAAATGGCTTCCTAACATCTTGTTGTCTTGAATATTATGTAGCTGGAGGATTTGAAAGGAGCTCCATGCTGTTGGCTCAGTGGCCTTCTTGGTGGTTGACTCCTAAAACAGGAGACTGCTTATGCCTGTAGTGTGACAGATATGGAAGTTGATAGTAACGTGTTTGTAACTTTTCGGTGTGTCTCCTCACCCGAGGCTCCAAGCCTCCATTGGGTACACACTACTGTAGCCCTAAGCACAACAGCTTGGACACCCCTGATCTCAGACACTTAGCAACCAGGAGTGAGATGATATTTTAATTCTTAGTGACTGACTAAATTCAAACCATAATGCTACACTAAAAGGAAAATATAGTTCTTACAAAGAAATTTGCACCACAGGTTCTTTGCATGAAAAGGACATCCAGTGCGTGACTAAAACGCCCCAAATTCTTTAACAGCCAAATTAGTACTGAGGTCTTGCTAGAATGTCAACTGTGAGTCATAATGCCTTCTCTGGGGATTTCAGTTTGTCTTTTCAAATGTGTTGCATTCTATTATTTTAATGATGAACACAGGTGGCTGGACGTGTACACTAAGGTTGTAATATAAGTGAGGGGTTCAGTCATTCCCTGCTGCTGATGACTAACTGGCTTTGACAGTGCTCAACTGTAATGTTGGTTTTTTGCTCCAGTAATGCTGTATGTTAGCCAAAATCTTCAAAACAAAATGACTGGTCTATAGAACATAACAGTGGCTGGAGCAGCCTGTGGGGTGAGGGCCACAGTAAGGTCATAGGCTTTCAGAATAGCACTCAGAATGTTGTGAATGCCTGCCAGTCTGTGTCACAACTTGTGAATATGAACTCCAAGACAGCTGTAATTTTATATCATCGGATTTTACAGCAGTGGAAGAGACTGTTTGATCTGTCGTGTCTCCTGTCAGTTCTTTGGAAGAGCTATCCAATCAGTACAACCTCTCTTCTTTTCCTCCATAGCTCTGCAAATTTTTTTCTTTGAAACTATATATTCAATTCCCTCTTGATGTTATCGAGTCTTCTTCAGTTATGTTCCAGAAAGCTAATTGGTACGGATGTAGGTGGAACAGATCGTTACACAATTTTATAAGCATTTATTTACAGAGTTATAGTTCACAAGCATGCACCACTCAACCCAACAAGATCGGTTTCACTCTTGGGCAGCAAGGTGTCACAGTACGTACTGTGGAAATTGTGAATGAAGAAATGTTCCAAATTAACTTTGCTGGTTTGAAACGAATGCTGATACGAAATGAATTAAATGGGCAGACGCAAGTCATCAGGTGCCCGGTTCTTTTCCAAAATGAAATGCACGTACAAGAAATGTATCAACATGCATCGTGAAGATGCCTCTAAGATTTCCTTTTACATTGTCAATAAAACAGTGCAGAATCTGCTTTTAGTTGAAAACATCTAGTTTTCAGCAAAAAAAATGAGCAAAAAATGACTAAACCAAATCATTCAGGCCATGGATGCATTTGTTTTGTTTCCATCGTTTTCTTGCTGCATCTGCACCTTTGGGTGGTCTCAGAAACACATCTTCCTGAATTGTGTCACCCTTCTTCACTTCCACCAGCTACTCAGTCTGAGATTTTGTAATTAATTCTGATTCATTATGAGGAGTGAACCTTAATAGTTTAATTGCCATGTTTGATAAATTCAAGATGTGGAGATGCCAGCGTTGGACTGGGTTGAGCACAGCAAGAAGTTTCACAACACCAGGTTACAGTCCAACAGGTTTATTTGGAATCACGAACTTTCGGAGCGTCGCTCTTTCATCAGGTGAGTCAAATACCATCGTGACCTATTACCTCATTGCTGCCTTTCCATTCCCGATGACCTTTTCTTTTACAATATATCAAACCTCTGGATTCCTCTATCTCAGATTATCTTACATCGTGCCTTGGTACTCTCTTCTGAGACTTGAGCCTTGAGGAAAACCTGTCTCCTTGCATGCAAAGCACTTGGATGTGCGGAACAGATTGAACTAATCGGAGCACCTTATTCATAGAATCATAGAATCCTGCAGTACAGAAGGAGGCCATTCGGCTCATTGAGTCTGCACTGACCACAATCCCAGCCAGGCCCATGCATTCACCCTAGCTAGTCCTCCTGACCCTAAGCAGTCCTCTAACATAACCGTCATTGTCACGAATACCATGACTCATTGTCCTTTCGCAAACGGGCTATGTAAAAAGAAATATATAGTGACTGAAACGCCTCGTTAGATTTTAGCTGATTGATTGATCTGAAAGTTGACAGCCACCCAGTATTGGACAGTTCAGGCAAAGCATTTACTCCAGAGGATTAGAGGAGAAAGTACCTCATCATTTAGCCAACGGGCTAAATCCTAAATGGCCATATTCTATAATAAGACAAAGCGGTGTAGTGGCACATTGGTTAGCGTGCTGCCTCAAAGCACCAGGGATCCGGGTTCAATTCCTGGCTTGGGTTGCTGTCTGCATGTCCTCCCCGCGGATGTGTGGGTTTCTTCCAGGTGCTCCCGTTTCCTCCCACAGTCCAAGAATGTGCGGGTTAGGTGGATTGACCATGCTAAATTGACCCTAGTGTTAGGGGCTTAGTAGAGTAAATATGTGAGGTTACGGGAATAGGGTCTGGCTGGGATTTTTATCAGTGGGCCGAACATAGAAATTCTATGTTTGCATATGTTTCTCTGACCTTATCATTGGCAAATTTCCCTCCGTTAGCAGTCAAGAAATGTTGCTGGTGACCTGATTCTGGTCCCTATCATTTATTTCATGGTTTTGTCTAATAAAGCCATTTTGTTCTGGCTAACTATCATTGTAGAAATAGTTAATACGTTTGTTAGTTGTTGAAAATGTAGAAGGAAAATGTTTCTGCCTTTGTCGTATATCTTTAGATCCAAAGCAACAACTCTTTCAAGATTGTGCCAACAGGATGTGATGCCATCCTCCATACTTGTTATAACTTCCACAGTACTCACTAATCTTTCCTATTAGCCTTTTATATTCCTCATCAACCACTCTGCCTCTTCTAGCTGGCCTTTTAACCTTTGACACACAGGATGAGCAAATTGTTTATGTCACTTTAAGACAATTTATTTCCTTTTTCTCTGATTCTTGTCACCTGATGCCATTAATAGCTGTCAGGTTTTGTTAAGAGGATACAGTAATGTCCTGACTGGGTAAACTAGACCCACTGACTTTCCAAAAATAATTACTTTATCATGCTCCATGTCAGGTTTCATTTGTACCTTTTTCATTGAGGGTTTACACAGCAGCATGGGTATCTCTCTGGAGAATACATCAATGGTGATAAAACTGCTTACTCCAGTTTTACATGGAATTACAACCTTCTTTAGTGGCCTCAATGTATAATCATCACTAAAACTAAAGCAAGTGATACTTTTATTTGCTTTGTTAGAAAGAACGAACAAGATTTCTCCAATAGCTATTAGTAAACATGGGTGAACCATGCCTGTAAATGACAAAGGAATCATGTCTCAATAAAATTGCAGAAAGGAGACAGACACTTCAATATTTGCTGACATTCCAATAGGAGGACAATGCATCTCTATGTAAAGCAGGAAAAACCATTTCCACTTATTAAATATAATGAGGCATTTGTTGCTTTTTTTTTAAACTAAGAATGAACTATATTGAAGTAAAAATAAATTGAAGTTTGATCATTTACTGGATGGGTTAATTTTGTTTTCTATTTCAAATTTGTTTCATGGAGTTTTTAAACAACCTTAGTGTTGATCCTTACTTAATGAATCAAGATAATAAGTCTCTCTTTTCTGGAAGCTGAATTCCATTTCATTCCACGAGCCTGTCCATAGGAGCTGCCTTCACACAATTCTGCAATTTGTATGTTCGTACTGATACAGAGATCCCAAATTGACTTTTTTTGCCAAACATTTATACAATCTGTTAAAAGTCGATGATTATTATGTTCATGGAGTGAGCATCTCTTTTCTGAAATTTATCAAAGTCTGACCTCATTGGCATTTAATAACCAAAAGAGAAAATGAGGGGAAATCTCAGCAGGTCTGGCAGCATCTGTATGGAGAGAAAAGAGCTGACATCTCGAGTCCAGATGACCCTTTGCCAAAGCTTTGTCAAATGCTGCCAGACCTGTTGAGATTTTCCAGCATTTTCTGATTTGGTTTCAGATTCCAGCATCCACAGTAATTTGCTTTTTCATTTAATAAATCATCTTTCTTGTTGACTTCATCCAATAATTTCAATAGAAGATCCAGACATTCATCACTCTCCAACTAATAGGCATCCATCTCTTGCAGGAAGTGGCAACATCAAGACCATACCTCATGTCCTCTTTGATAGGGTGTAGTCATATGGTACAGACTCCAAGAACATCAATGTTCCAACCATTTCTGCCACTGTCTAGAATGACCATTAGGTTTGTATTTCTCTATCTGAAAAATGTTTGTTTCCATTCTTCATCTTAAGGCAAACATCATCTGCTACCATGTTTTACTCCAGAAAGCCAGTTGGCAAAGGAGAGAACTGAAGCAATCTTTGCACATGTTTACAGCCATTTATTTGCAGAGTTATACATTACAAACATGCACCTCTTAACCCAACAATCGCACTTTCAGTCTGTGTCTATTTAAAGGGACACAAGTGAAGCCCCAGTTAATAGCTACCATTGGCACTTGATTAACATAATCAATATACACTGAACAGCTTCCACTTATCTTACAGGCAATGCATTCAACCAACACGCTCCATTTAAAAAAAAAAGTCTCTTAACCTTCCTTCTGGTTCTTTTGCCAATTACTTTAAATCAGTGCTCTCTGGTTACTGATCTGATAAAATTCAGGAGAGACAGAGAGGAACCAGTGGAGAGAGAGAGAATTTGAACAAATCATCATCTTGCTCTGAAATCACCTTTAATCAATGACACCAGCTTATTATTTCCATACTGAACTCTTGGAGTCCTTGGCTCCGAGCATTTCCAGCCCTTCACCTTCTCACTGTGTAATATTTCATTTCGAGAGCTAAAGCATTTTTGCGTCTGAAAGCCTTTTCAGGTGAATGATAATGGGGTAATGAGAAGGTTTTAAGCCAGGATATTTCTTTAAGTGTCTGTGTCTATTGCTCACACCCAGTTGATCTGGCTAGTGAGAATAAACAATTCCATTTAAGTTCTGAAGTCTTTACAGTTAAGTTTATTGATTAGTGTCACAAGTAGGCTTACATTAACACGGCAGTGAAGTTACTGCGAAAACCTCTCTTTGACAAGTACAAAACTGAAACAGTGAAAGGTTACCGCCACATGCCTCCAATCCATGCTTCCATCATTGGTTAGCATTTCATCAAGGCATTATTGAGAATTTCTAACTCACTGCCTGGTGAACTGAGCATAAAGGAAAAAAGACTGATGGTAATGAAAAATAATATAAACATGACAAAACGGAAGCATTGTCAGATATGTAATATACGAAATACAAATAGAAGTAGGCCATTTGGCCCCTCAAGCCTGCTCTACCTTTCAATAAAATCATGGCTGATCTGTTTGTACTGAATTCTGTATTCTCACACATCCCCCAGTAACCCTTGATTCCCTGCCAAACAAGGATCTATCTTCCCCTGCCTTAAAAATATCCAGTGATCCTGCTTCCTCTGACTTCTGAGATGGACAGTTCCAAAGTCGTACCACCCTCTGAGAGAAAAAAATTCTCATCTCTGGCCTAATTTTAAAACTGCGTCGCTCATTCTGGACTCACCACAAGAGGAAACGTCCTTTCAAAGTCTACCTTGTTGAAACATTCAGGATCTTATATACTTTAATTCAGTCACCACTCACATTTCTAAACTCGAGTGAAAAGGAGCCCAGCCTTTCCACGCTATGCTCAGAAGACTACCTACTCATTCCAGGTATCAATCTAGTAACCTTCCTCTGAACCACCTCCAAAGCATTTACGTCTTTCCTGAAATAAGGGGATCAAAACTTCACACAGTATTTGAGATGCAGTTTCATCAATTCCCTGCAATAATTGAAGTATAACACCCTTACTTTTATGTTTAATTACTCATAATAATGGATAGCATTCCATTAGCCTTCTTAATGGTGGATTTTCCTGCTTTGCTGAGGCAGCAGGAAATGTAGACAGTGTCAATGGATGGGAAACTGGTTTGTGTGATGGACTGGACTTCATTCACGGCCCTTTGTAGTTTCTTGTGGATATTGGAAAGAGCAAGGACCATACCAAGTTGTGATACAACCGGAAAGAATGCTTTCTATGGTTCATCTGTAGAAGTTGGTGAGAGTTGTAGCGGACATGCCAAATTTCCTTGGTCTTCTGAGCAAGTGGAGGCATTGGCGGGCTTTCTTAACTATGCCATCTGCATAGAGGGACCAAGGCAAGCTCTTGATGATCGGGACACCTACAAACTTGAAGCTGTTGACCATTTCTACTTCATCCCCATTGATGTAGACAGGGGCATGCCCTCCACTACGCTTCCTGAAGACGATGATCTCCCTCAATGTGAGGGAGAGATTTTTGTCGTAGCATCAGTTCACCACGTTCTATATCTCTTTCCTGTGCTCTGTCTCATCACTGTTTGAGGTCTGACCCAATATGGTTGTCTCTTCTTGAAGCAGGTAGGGACATCAATTTGTGTTTAAAAAAAAAGGGTTGAAGATGTCTGTGAATACCCCACCAGTTGGTCCTTGCAGGACTAGAGTGCTTGTTTAGATACCCCATATGGGCCAGTTGCTTTCTGTGGGTTGACTTTAGAGAAGGCTGCTCTGATGTTGGCAATATTGATCTCAGGTAAACGTTCATCCAGGCTTCCCGGATGGAGGGCATGCTCTCACTGATATCTTGTTCAAAACGGGCATAGAATGCACTGAGCTCTTGGGGAGGGGTACATTGGAGCTGGTGAGTTGAACTGCCTTCACCTTGTGTCTTGTTATGTCTTGCAGACTTTGCCATAGTCGGCAGGAGTCCATGTGGCTACCCTGCCATTCTAGCTTGATCCAGTATTGTCTTTTAGCATCTTTGATGATCTCCATAGTTCGTATTTGGCTTTCTTGTATCGGTTAGGGTTGCCTTATTTGAAACTTCAGACCTGGGCTTCAGCAGGCAGTGGATATCCCTGTTCATCCAAGGTTTCCAGTTGGGAAACGCACAGATTTGCTTCATTGGCATGTAGTCTTCTACACAATTACTAATGAAGTCAGTTACTGTAGTGGCATACTTGTTCAGACTGGTCGAGTTTTTAAATATTGGCCAGTTTACTGACTCTAAGCTGCCCTGTAGGAGATCGTTGATTTCTCAGACCAACATTGCATTACTTTCTTTGATGACATTGTTGCCTGGAGTTTTCATATTGATAGAATGCCAACACACTTGGGTGGGTGGTGAACAGGAGACCATCAGTCCAGAGACAGGGTCAATTTAAATATTGTTGGTGGCCACAAAACAGGATGAAATGTATAAATGTTCCTCATGTTCAGATGAAGCCACACATAATTTGTACCTGACATTTTACTGTATAATGAAACCATTATCACTCTTAATGCATTTTTAATTTCACCCTCATACCAAGGATAGGAAAAATTGCAGCTATTTTCTTGCCTCACTTGGTACCTTTTTCAAAGTCATAATAGAGCTGTACTTGGGGAAAAGAAAATCCCGCTGTATTAGGCACTGAGAGATGCTTTGATGTGAAGTAGATATTTAAATGTGAGTGTTGTTACTGTGAGTCATGAAACACTTGATGGATTTCCTTGGAGCTATTTTCAGTAGTTGGACTCAGATGTTGCTCGGTGAACGTTGTCTGAAGTATTTGTGCTACTGCTGTCTGCATTAGAAAATATTCAATCGATTTGTCCTCACAGAATCTCATAGAAACCCTGCAGTGCAGGAGGCCATTCAGCCCATCAAGTCTGCACTGACTTACCCAGGCCCTGTGCCCATAACCATGTATATTTCCCCTGCTGATCCCCTCATTTTCACACCTTGGGACACTATAGGGCAATTTATCACGGCCAATCCACCTGAACTGTACAACTTTGGGAGGAAACTGGAGCATCCAAAGGAAACCCGCGTTGACATGGGGAGAATGTGTAAACGCCACACAATCACCAAGGCGGGAATCAAACCCTGGTTTCTGTGAGATAGCAGTGCTAACCACTGTGCCACCATGCAGGATCTATTATTAGCAGGATTTCAAAATTTTCACCGTTAAAGATAGTGGAGGCAGTGGCGCTGTGCTATTGTCTCTGGACTAGTAACCCAAAGACCCAGGGTAATGCCCTGGGGACCCGGGTTCAAACCCCACCACGACAATAAAAAATCTGGAATTAAAAGTCTCATGATGACCATGAAACTGTTGTCGATTATTAGGGGAAAAAAAAACCCATTTGGTTCACTAATATTCTTCAGGGAAATAAATCTGCTGCCCTTACCTATCCTACGTGTGACTACAGACTCACAGCAATGTGATTGACTATTAAAATGCCCTCAGGAATGGGCAATAAATGCTGGCCCAGCCAGCGATGCCCGCATCTCACAAACAAGTAAGGTAAGCACGGGAATATGTATCGAAGAATCCCTACAGTGCAGGAGAAGGCCATTCGTCCCATCAAGCCTGTACCGACAACAATCACAACCAGGCCCTATTCCCTCAACCCAATGCATTTACCCTGCTAATCCCCCTGACACGAAGGGACAATTTAGCATGGCCAGTCAACCTAACCTGCACATCTTTGGAGTGTGGGAGGAAACTGGAGCACCTGGAGGAAACCCACGCAGAACATAAGAACATAAGAACATAAGAAATAGGAGCAGGAGTAGGCCATCTAGCCCTTCGAGCCTGCCCCGCCATTCAATAAGATCATGGCTGATCTGTCGTGGCTCAGTTCCACTTTCCCGCCCTCTCCCCATAACCCTTAATCCCTTCTCTTATCAAAAACCCATCAACCCGCTTCTTAAAAATATTTAGCGAGGCAGCCTCCACCACTTCAACGGGCAGAGAATTCCAGAGATTCACCACCCTTTGAGTGAAGAAGTTCCTCCTCAACTCCGTTCTAAACCGCCTCCCCTTTATCTTGAGGCTGTGCCCCCTAGTCCTACTGTCTTTTTTGAGCGGGAAGAGTCTCTCCACCTCTATCCTATCCATCCCATTCATCATCTTATACGTCTCAATGAGATCTCCCCTCATTCTTCTAAACTCTAACGAGTACAAGCCTAGTTTATTCAGCCTCTCCTCATAGCTCAATCCCCTCAACTCCGGTATCAGCCTAGTGAACCTCCTCTGCACTCCCTCCAAGGCCAAAATATCCTTGCGCAGGTGCGGCGCCCAAAACTGCACACAGTACTCCAGCTGCGGCCTCACCAATGCCCTATACAGCTGCAGCAAGACCTCCCTACTTTTATATTCAATCCCCCTCGCTATGAAGACACGGTGAGAATGTGTAATCTCCACAGCTGCAGGCTGGAATTGAACCTAGATCCCTGACACTGTGAGGCAACAGCTCTAAACTTAATCCCTCATCAATTCTTACTGTCATTTATAACCACTAACATTTTATTCATCGCGCAGGTAGATTAATAGCAACTGTCTCTTTTATGCTAATTAGTTGTTAAATGCTAATCGGCTAATTAGTTTTTTTTTAACGGCGTCTCATTTAACTTGTTTCTCTGCTTTTTCCATTTTCCAAATCTGGCAGCCGCAAAATAAAGCTCAGTAATACTGTCAACACCTGCCCTCGGGAAAGAAATCTGTTAAATGAATCGAAAAATTGCATGCTTAAGAGTGGAAAAGACACAGCAGCTCTGTAAAATAGTCTGTGGGCTTCAATAATTTGGAAAAGGAAGAGTGAAAATGGACTAGAAACAGAACATGTTGGAAACACTCAGCAGGCCTGGCAGCTTCTTCAGAGAGAGATTAACATTGCAGGTCAATGATGAATCATACACACAATTCATATTCCAGTATGTAAGGCAGATTATTGTCTTTCATTAGTTTTAGTGGTCAGTGCTGTATCGTAGTGCGTCTGTGTGGTTAATTAACTAATAAGCAGTATTTATTAAGCACTGAGATACCTTCAAGAAAATTAGTTGTGAAACATTTACGCTTCCTGCTGTCACTTGTTATTGTTAATTATTATTCTACAGCACTATAGTAACTCCATTATTAGCGTAGTTATTGTTATCAGGTATTATAGTTGAAGAATATTGAAGTTGTTGTTTTCATTTACTCTGTTGCTGTTCACGGTAGGAGTGACCACTGCACTGTCCTTGTGGAGAAAAAGTCTTGTCTTCACATTGAAGATACCCTCCAAGGTATTGTGTGCCAGGACCACCATGTTAAATGGGATAGACATTGAACAGATATAGAAGCTCAATTCTGGGCAACCATAAGGCATCGTGGGCCATCAGCAGCAGATGAATTGTACACAACGCAAAGTGTAATCTCATGGCCCGGGATATCCCCCACTCTGCCATTATCACCGAGCGAGGGGATCAACCATGGTTCATTGAAGAGTGCAGGAGAGCATGCCAGGAGCAGCACCAGACGTACCTAAAAATGAGGTGTCAACCTGGTGAAGCCAGCACAGGGAATTAGTTGCGTGCCAAACAGCTTAAGCGCCAATTGATAGAGCTAAGCAATTACACAATCAACTGATCAGATTTAAGCTCTGCAGTCTTGCCACATCCAGTCATAAATAATGGAGGACAATTAAGCAAGTCACTGGAGGAGGCAATTCCACAAATATCCCCATTCTCAATGATGGGAGGAGTTCAGCATATTATTGCAAAAGATAAAGCATTTAAAACAATCTTCAGTCAGAAGTGCAGCACTGTGGCACAGTGGTTAGCACTGCCAGCTCACAGTGCCAGGGACCCGGGTTCAATTCTAGCCTTGGGTCACTGAGACGGTCAGATCGATGCATGTTCTCCCTGTGTCTGCGTGGGTTTCCTCTGCGTGCTCTAGTTTCCTCCCACAGTTCAAAATTGTACAGATTAGGTTGATTGGCCATGCTAAATTGACCTTAGTGTTAGGGGGAACTAACGGGGTAAATGACGGTTGTGGGAGTAGGGCCTGGGTGGAATTGTGGTTGGTACAGATTTGATGGGCCGAATGACCACCTTCTGTACTGTAGAGATTCTATTCCATTCTATAAGTGCCAAGTGGATGATCTATCTCAGCCTCCTCTGGATGTCCCCTGTATGATGTGGAGATGCCGGTGTTGGACTGGGTAAACACAGTGAGAAGCCTCACAACACAAGGTTAAAGTCCAACAAGTTTATTTGACAGTAAACCCACTAACTTTCGGGGTTTGCCCCTTCATCAGGTGAGTGACATGAGACAAGACAAATCTAACCTGGCCAATTGCCACCCCATCAGCTTACTCACACTCATCAGTAAAGAGAAGAAATCCTCAGGAGGAGAACAGATCGCCCATCATCCCATCAACTGTCCCTGAAAATCTGGGACAGAGCTGAAATCTCTGCTCACCTCAGTCATCACCATCATCTTCAAGAAAGCAGACTGGGAGCTACCGAGGAATCTTCCTACTCTCCATTGCTGGAAAGATCATCGCCTGAATCCTCGCTGGCCACCTTCTCCCAGTCGCTGTGGTAACCTCTGGAAGTGTAGACTTGATTTTTGGTGCTTGATAATATCAAGAGGAATGCCAGAAGCAACATCAACTGTGGCCTTCATCGATCTAACCTAGGCTGTTCACTCTGTCAATAGGAAAGTACTATGGGAGACCCTGTCAAAGGCTGGCTATCGAGAGAATTTATCAACCTCCTCCAATATGTCCATGACACCATGTCGGGACAGTCCTCCCCAACGGAAATAAAACCTTTGAAGTGAAGACTGGAGACAAGCAGGGATGTGTCACCGCCCCCACCTGTTTCTCCATCTTCATCACCACCACCCTTTACCTTGTCAAGAACAAGCTTCCCACATGGGATGGCTATCACCTATAGGACAGATGGAAAACATTTCAATCTCAACCAGTTGAAATCCGATAAGAAAACAACACTGACATCATTCCTGGAACTTCCGTATGCGGATGACATTGCCATCTTCACCCTCTCAGAAGAGAATCTCCAAGCCATGCTTGACACCTTCAAGGTAGCATACCGAAGATTCAGTCTCAACCCCAAGAAAGGCAGGGATCAGGATATTGCATTTGATGATCAGCTATAACCAAAATGAATGGCAGAACAGGCTTGAAGGGCCGAATAGCCACCTCCTTCTAGTTTCTATGTTTCTAACGCCCAAGACCTTTACCAACCAGCCCAGAACAAGATCCGGTCTCTCCATGCATCCAGATCAAGGCTGACATCAATATGGTGATTCAACATCGTATCCAATCCACGAGCGCCGCCTTCGGACGCTTCAGGATGAGATTCTTTGATGGCCACGAGATTTCCACTAACAGCAAAATCCTCCTTTACAAGGCCGTCATCCTCTTAACTCTTCCATGTGGCTCAGAAACTTGGACTATATACAGATGCCACCACAAGGCCCTGGAAGATATAATCTTTGTTGTTTGAAGTGGATTCTCTGCGTCAGCTGGGAGGACAGCGTACTAACATCAGCATCTTTGAAGGATCCAAGAACACTAGCATTGAGGCCATGATCATCCGAAACCAACTACACGGGGCCAGTCATGTACTTGGTTTGTCAGAGTCCCAACTGCCAAAGCAAATCAGCTTTGTCCTGCTGAAGTCTCCCGAACAAGAGAAGGATAAAGGAAGTGCTTCAAAGATCTCCTGAAGTCTTACCTCAAGAAATGCAACATAAACGACAATGCCTGGGAGACTCTTGCTCAGAACTTAGAGGAATCTCATGATTGAATGGATCCAATTCTTGGAGTCCCGATGGCGAGGGAAGGCTCAGAACAGGAGCATGAGAAAGGAATCCCTGCAATCTAGAAGGTGAAGCAGCCAAAGATGATTGGGCCTCTGACACTATCCTGAGGAACTCCTGCACTGATTCCCTGGAACTGAGCCCTCCAACAACCACAACTATCTTGGAGCATGGGAAGGTTCATTGACTTCAGGCAGGATTCTTCGGGATGAGTGAGGCTATAAAAACCCTCTGTGTATGTTCACTTGATGCTCTCCTTCTGCAGCCATCATTCTAATATTCACAAAGCGTTTATCACTTTGACAGAGACAACCTGTTGTACAGCGATTTGCCAAACACTTCAGCTGACATTTTTGCACTGGCCATTTGTAGAGGCTTGTTTTGTTTCTCTCTAGCCAAACACTTGTGTGCAAAACGATTTGGTTTCTTGGAGTTAGAATATTGCTGTCCCCGCATTGGACAAGCCTTTTTTTCCATTGGGCGATGTTCACTGCAGTATTTGTAGACTTCCCCTGTGTCCATGTTTGTTCTGCTCTTTCAGCCCGGTATGTTTATCAGTATAATGCAAGCCTGTTCTGTTCTGCCATGTATAAGGTCTAGCTGACATTATACAACCTCTCCACTTATCTGTTGCTTTCCTGAGGGTAAGTTTATCCTCTCTCAGTAGATTTGATCTCACTGCAGTATCTCTTATGCTGAAGATAATCCCATCTTTAATGATATCATTTTCTAGTTGCCTAAATTCATAGGGTTCTGCAAGCTGGATTACTGCAGTTATATACTGATCAATGGATTCCTTTTCAAGTTAAAGTTTATTTGTTAGTCACAAGTAGGCTTACGTTCACACTGCAATGAAGTTACTGTGAAAATCCCTTAGTCGCCACACTCCGGCATCCGTTCAGGTACTCTGAGGGAGAATTTAGCACCTAATTAGCACGTCTTTTGGACCATGGGAGGAAACCAGAGCACCCGGAGAAAACCCATGCAGACATGGGGAGAACATGCAAACTCCGCACAGACAGTGAACCAAGCCAAGAATCGAACCCGGGTCCCTGATGCTGTCAGGCGACAGTGTTAACCACTGTGCTGCCCGTGAACCCTTACGTTCACTGTGAACCCTGAAGTTAAACACACAACATTCAGAAGTTACATCCACTTGGGGTTCAAAGTGTGTCTTCAAGGCTTTCAAGATTTCTACCATTTTGTTTTCATTGCTTGGAAAGATTTTGCAGGGGAATGTAATTTGTAGCAGTCTCTCCTCAATGATGTGAAAAGTGTTACCACTTTTGTATTGCCGCTGGCTTGTTAATTAAATCAAGTTGCAATCTTGTACATTTGTCACGCCAAGTGGAAAAACTACCAGTTCTGCTGCATATCACCTTTCATTTCGGCAGGAGCTGGGAAGAGGAAAATTAATATCCATTTAACTCACCCAGTTTGTTTGAGTCCCTTTTCATCGGCTGTCAGTGGCTTTTTCTGCAGCTCTGAACTTCCCCCTTCAGTGACTGTGATTGCAGCTCTTCAAAACTCAATCTAAAGCTTCACTTCTAATACCGTGTTATGGGCTCGAAGAGTACGTTGCTTCGAGTACATTTTTAATCTATTGGAATTGAATGCAACATGGCTGCCCCAGCTTATGCCTGAAGGCAGAGGCCACATGACTGTGGCAAACCAGGTAAACAGATGATTGCATTTCATTCCCAAACACAACTGAGCCAGTGAATACATGTGTGCTGTTGTCTTTAGGTCCAGATTTCCTGAGAAAAATGGTACAATCTTAGCCTGTGTGCTATAGTTGCGCTACAAGTTTCTAAGCCTTCACGCCTGGAAGGTAAGTTGCTGCACAGAATGAATTCATACATTTGACCGCAACTGTAAAATCAAAATAAATCACATTAAAAGTGATAGGTATGTGAATTTAAGCTACATGCCCGATTAAAAACATAAGAATGTAAGAACGAGGAGCAGGAGTAGGCCCCTCAAGCCTGCTCCGCCATTCAATAAGATCATGGCTGATCTTTTCATGGACTTACCCGCTCGCTCACCGTAACCCTTAATTCCTTTACTGTTCAAAAATTCATCTGTCCTTGCCTTAAAAACATTCAATGAGGTAGCCCCAACTGCTTCTCTGGGCAGGGAATTCCACAGAATCACAACCCTTTGTGTGAATAAGTTCCTCCTCAACTCAGTCCTAAATCTGCTCCCCCTTATTTTGAGGCCATGTCCTCTAGTTCAAGTTTCACCTGCCATTGGAAACAACCTCTCGAAGGCAGCTCACCACCGCCCTCTCAAGGGCAACTAGGGATGGGCAATAAATGTTGGCCAGCCAGTGACACCCATGTTCCACACATGAAAAGAAAAGCTCATTGTTAATATTGGGACAAAAACAGAGAATGCTGAAAACACTCAGTAGATCAAACAGTATTTGTTTTAGGAGATTATCTGAACCCCAAACTTCAAGCTGTCCCTTTTCTCCAGGGATGCAACCTGACCTAGGATGGAATTTTCTTGTCCCACCTGCCACGATTCTATTTCCATTCCAGATTTCCAATACCTTCAGTATTTCGCTTTTTGTTTGTGTGATGAAATCAGTGCCGTGGAGAAAGAAGAGTGGTTCCTGTTTCTTCAGAGAGGGCTGAACGCGATGAGACTATGTATAATCCTACAATACTTGGAAATGTACACGACCTGTTATATAATGCCCCAATGGAGATCGCAGTGAAGCTTATGACTTAGGACACCAATCTGTTTATGTCAAATGCCTGAATCAAAAACAAGCGAATGTCTGTACTTGTTGGAGTGGGGGAATGAGCTTGCAACTGCCTCAGTCCAGCCTCTGCAGTGTAAAAATAAGAAAAAGCAGGATCGCTGAAAATCGGAAGCTAAAATAACCATGCACTCTGTCAATCAGCATGCAGGCTATTTTTTCAGGGAGAAATACTTCAGACAGATGAAAGATTAAACCCATCCTTTTCTCTTACACAGCAGGTCACTCAGCATGTTTACTTCTGCGATTTTCTGTTTTTATTTCACTCCATGTTTCTAGACGGTGTGAATCAATGCATAAAATGTTGTATGTCTGCTCGGAATGTCTCACAATGAGGTGCTGAGTCTTGTATGGTTGAACATTACTGATAATACCTCACTATAGCCCAATTTATGAGTTAACCCTATACTTACACAGGCCTCTGTCCTGTCTAGAACACACTATTCTCAGGTCATGTGTCTCTACATCACACAGTGGGCCGTCCTGGTTGCCAGTACCGCATCAACCCTTGCTATGTCAGATAATTCGGAGAGTGGTAGGCTCGGTTGATTTGGGGAATATTTGTTGATTTGTAGTTTGAGTTGCAGCCTGTGTTTCTGGCACCTGGTTGTCTTCGAATTTGTTCAAGTGTGTAATAGAAGGTTCACCTCGAGGGATAAAGAAGAGGCTCCTCAGTTCCTCGTACCTTCCAGTGTATGGATGAGGTATGACCTTAGTGAGTGATCATCTTTCTTCTCTTTCAAGGTCCCTGGTCCACACCTTGTCCCCTTTGTGCAACTCTGATAACCCCCGCACCTTCCACGGGGAATCCCTGATTGACCTCCCTGTAGAACTTGCTGAATATGAGCTCCTTGGGGATTGGTAATTAACTAACCAAGTGGAGCCCGAATACCAAGCCATGTATAAAGCATGCCCATGAGTGTGTCCATTATTCCATTGCCCAAGTTGGGGATCTGTTTGTATTCACCACGTGCTTGTGGTTTTTGCTTTACTTTATTTTGTGTAATAAAGCACTGTTCCTTTACAGCTGACTCCTGGGGTTATTTTAGTAACTATAACAGATTTTCAGTGCAGTACCTTCCATTGTAGACAGGTGCCTATCACTGCCTGTAGGACTGTTCTTGCTCCTGAATGTTTTGCTAATCCTTGACTACCATGCCTGGGAGTAGTTTCACTGGGAGCTTTGAGAGTGGATGCAGAGGTTCCACTTTTGCAGAAGTCCTTTGAGCGCGAGTGCCCCTTTCTGCCTCAGAGTTTGATTCTGGATACCTTGGGGAACTGGCACAGTGTTGAAAGCTGTAACCAAGGCAAATTGAGTAAATTATTTATTTGCAAATTTCAGGCTATTATCCAACACCATCTAGTCCGAGCTGCCATGTTTCATGAGCATTCCATTCAAGGATCTCATGACTGCTTCAGTTGCCGTTTTGTCAGAAGTGTTGAACATATTCCAAAGTCTTTCCTTCAGCATTAATAGGAGGTGACATATTTCGCTGATCAGAAAAAGGTTGAGACATGAGTTTTGTTTTTGGCAAGATTCAGAGACAATTTATGTTTCTTGAATGCAAGACTGAAGAGGTTGAGAGTGGCTTGCTAAACTGATGTAATAGGCAACAACTCTGTAGTCATCTGTTGGCCATGTCAGTCTATGATAGTTGGTTCAGTTTGGCACAGAGCTGAATGAGGTTAAAGGCTTTTCCATCAACTGACAGCAGAGGTCAGTTGATGTTTGATGTGGTGGATATTCACTGCTAGGTAATTTATAATTTGGGGGCTGTCACACAGCCTTGCTTGACATTGGTATGGAGTTTGAAGGCATCTTTTTCAGATCTTCTATTAAAGTCATTGGGAGTCTTGGCATCTTTCATCTGTCTGAAGTATTTCTCCCTGAAAAAATAGCCTGCATGCTGATTGAGGTGACTTTTTTTGGACATCTAAATCTTTGGCGCCCAATCCACAGAGCCTCTAGATTCAGGGCAGTGGAAGAAGACCTTATTGAGGGAAATTAATTTTGGAACTTTTATTGCAATTTTAAATTTCCCAGCAGCAGTGAAGGAAAGGCAATATTGCATCATGCTGTGTAGCTGAAAAGAGCATTGTATTCTTATGAGTCTGCTGCTCTTCCTCTGTTGTATGAGAAATGTTTGAGGACTCTGGGTCTGTACTTGTTGGAGTTTAGAAGGATGAGGGGGGATCTTATTGAAACTTACAGGATACTGCGACGCCTGGGTAGAATGGATATGGAGAGGATGTTTCCACTAGCAGGAAAAACTAGAGGGCGCAACCTCAGGCTAAAGGGATGATCCTTTAAAACAGAGATGAGGGGGAAGTTCTTCAGCCAGAGAGTGGTGAATCTGTGGAACTCTTGGCTGTGGAGGCCAGGTCAATGATTGCTTTTAAGACAGAGATAGATAAGTTCTTGATTAATAAGGGGGTCAGGGGGTTATGGGGAAAAGACAGGAGAATGGGGCTGAGAAAAATATCAGCCATGATTGAATGGCGGAGCAGACTTGATGGGCCGAGTGGCCTAATTCTGCTCCTACGTCTTACAGTCTTCCCTTTGTAAGTAGTGGAGGTTGTGGGTATGGGATCTGCTATCGAAAGAAGATAGGTGAATTTCTACCATGCATCTTGTATGCAGGACACATCACTGCCACTGGTTAACAGCGGTAGTGGGAGAAAATGCCTACAATGTTTAGTTAGGGCGCCGATAAGGTAGATTGTTTTGTCCTGGATGGCATCAAGCTTCTTGAGTGTTATTGAAGCTACACTCATCCAGACAAATTCATTTCTGAGGGTATTGCAGGCTGGCCAATATTTATCACCCATTCCTAATTGCCCTTGAAGGGCAGTTGAGAGCAAACCTCATTTTTGTGACTCTGGGGTCACATGTAGGCCAGACTAGGTAGGAACAGCGGATTTCCTTCCCTAAAGGGACATTAGTGAACCAGATGGATTTTTCTGACAATGGTCAATAGTTCCATGGTTATCAGTAGAGTCTTAATTCCAGATTTTTTTATTGAGTTCAAATTCCACCAACTGCTTCGAACCCACGTCCTCAGAACATTAATTGAGTTTCTGGATTAATAGTCTAGTGATAATGGTTTCATGGTCATCAATAGATTCTTAATTCCAGATTTTTTTAAAATTCAAATTCCACCAACTGCTGTGGTGGGATTCAAACCCTGGTCCCCAAGACTTTAACTGAATTTCTGGCTTAACACCACTAGGCCATCGCCTCACCATTGCATCACTTTGGGTAGCCTGCATTTTAAGCCCCTCTGTGGTATCTCTTTCTGAAGTCAGCAAGCCCTGAATTGAATCTCTTTTTACTCTGACAGTTGGCTGCCCACATCAATAGCGAGTCTGGAAAGCTGTCAGTCTTTGGTTACGGACCTCGATTTAAATGCAAATCCAGTCGGCAAATCCAAAGGGATCTTTGCTTATTTTAGCACTGAGCTGTGAACTCTTTGAACTGTTTCACTGAATTTTCTATTTATTGATCTCACAGTCCTTCACCTCATTTGCAAATGATTCAGGCAGGATTTCATTAGAAATTGTGTACCCTGGAGCCAGTTTCCCTGGTAACCATCTTAATCCTTTGACTGGAAAATCATCCTCTGTGAAGTAATGGAATTGCTTAACATATGGAATTCTTAGAGATTTTTTTCAGCAAATTAGGCCTTGATTTGCATTTTTCAATTCTCTACTTTGAGAGAGAAGAAAAGCAGTTTCCTGTGCCCTACAGTTTGGTAGTAACATTAATCACAATTTCCATTAAGATCATGCTTTCCTTTGCAGTATCATGACATTGTAACATCATTTTTCAGCTGCGCTTTATCGTCACTGTAGAATTGTGCAGTTCAAGCTGAAATCTGATTAACTTGTAATCTCTCTGCACAGAAAACAGTGTTAAGGAGAACAATCATTTAAATATGCATTTAAAGTGCTCCCGTCTATTTGTTCAAACACATACATTAAAATTGCTTGTGAGCACAAATTGCAGTGAGTAACCTTGCTACCTATTATTTTGATGCTGAATTCTTTTCAGAAAATCTCAGTTTGAGCTATCGTAAGACCATAAGGTATAGGAGCAGAATTATAGGCCATTCAGCCCGTTGAGTCTGCTTTGCCATTCAATTATGGCTGATATGTTTCTCAACCCTATACTCCTGCCTTTTCCCCATGCTCTTTGATCCCCTTACTAAACAAGGACTTATCTATCTCTGTCTTAAATATGCTCAATGACTTGGCCTCCACAGCCTTCAGTGGCCATGAATTCCATAGATTTGCCAACTCTGGCTGAAAAAAAATCCTCCTCATTTTGATTCTAAACGGTTGTTCCTTTACTCTGAGGCTGTGTCCTTGGATCCTAGTCTCTCCTACTAATGGAACCATCTTCTCCACGTGTGTCCAGGCCTTTCAGTATTCTCTACATTTCAATGCAATCCCTCCCTCTCATCTTTCTAAACTCCATCAAGTTTTGACCCAGAATCCTAAAATAGTCTTCATGTGTCAAGCTTTTAACTGCTGGGATCATTCTTGTGAACCACCTCTGGACCCCCTGCAAGGACAGCACATCCTTCTTTAGATGCGGTGCCTCTTGTGTAGCACCTTGTCAAAGGCCTTCTGGATATCCAAGCAGATAATATTCACTGGCTCTCCTTTATCTAACCTGTTCGTTACCTCCTGAAAGAATTCTAACGGATTTGTCAAGCACAACCTGCCCATGATAAAACTATGCTGATTTCACCCTATTTTATCTTGCACTTCCAAGTATCAGCCTTTGACATTTGACTGCATCAAATCAACAACCTGGGGGCATATCCACCAGAATAGCATTTAGTGACTGTGGCCACAAGAGCAGGTCTGAGGCTGGGAATTCTGTGGTGAGTAACTCACCTCCTGCCTCCCCATCCACAACGCACAAGTCAAGAGTATGTTGGGATACTCTTCATTTGTCTGGATCAGTGTGGCTCCAACAACACTTGAGAAGCTTGATGCCATCCAGGACAAAAATGATTACAATGCTGATCAGCACCCTGACTACACATTGTAAGTATTTTCTCCCGCTACCATTGAAAACCAGTGGCAGTGATGTGTCCGATATACACGATGCACGGAAGAAATTCGCCTATCTTCCTTCTGTACCCGCAACCTCCATTACTTAGAAAGGGAAGGGCAGCAGACTGATGGGAATACAATGGAGGTTCTCTTCTCAGCCGCACAACATCCTGCCATATTGCCTTTCCTTCACTGCCGTGGGTTAGAATTCTGGAAATCCCTGGCATGGTGGGTGTGCTTACACTAGATGGACTACAGCGAGCTCAAAAAAATGGCTCTTCTTCTCGAAGACAGTTACAATTGGGTATCGAATGCTGGCCTAGCCAGCCGATGCATCTGCCTGATGAAAAAATTGATGTCAAGCTGTCACTCTCACCACTGGCATTCAGCTCTTTTGTCCATATTTGAATCAAGGCTGTAATGAGGTCAGGAGCTGAGTGGTCCTGGCGGAACACAGGCTGAGTATGGGTGAGCAGATTGTGGCTGAGTAAGTGTTGTTTGATAGAGCAATCAACCCATCTTCCATTCCTTTGTTGATAATTGAGAGAAGATTGATGGGGTGGTGGATTGGATTTTCCACTGCGTTTTGTGGAGAGGTTACGCCCGGGCAATTTTCCACTTTAATCAACACTCAAGATAAAACTCTGTTTACTTAAAAGTAATTTCCCCCAAGAACCTGAGCGTAAGTGCAGTGCACGCATTGGAAACACACTGTGATCGTGACACCAAACAATTGCTTTGGCGCACAAGCTGCCATTCTGCATCCCCCAGCTTCTCCTACTGCTCTGTTAAATTGTTCAGTTTGAGCATACATCCCACCAAGAACTCCCAACCCTAGCATTTCTACTGAAAGGAATCACAATGGACCTTCCAGGTGAGGTGTTTGAGACATCCTCTTGCTGGTGCAGAGTGAGTAGAAGTTTTATGTCGCGTGTTATTGGAGGGTTTGGGTAATGGTTTAGAAACTGGGGTGGCACGGTTGCACAGTGGTTAGCACAGCTGCCTCACAGCCTCAGGGACCTGCATTCGATACTAGCCTCGAGTGACTGTCTGCGTGGAATTTCCACATTCTCCCCGTGTCTGCGTGGGTTTCCTCCGGGTGCTCTAATTACCTCCCACACTCCAAAAATGTGCGGGTTAGATTGATTGGTCACGCTGAATTGCCGCTTAGTGTCAGAGAGATTAACAGGGGTAAATACATGGGGTTACAAGGATAGGGTCTGGATGGAATTATTGTCGGTGCAGGCTCAAGGAGCAAATGGCTTCCTCCTGCACTGCACTGATACTATGATTCAGAAGAGAGTAAGTGGTGCTGGAGTTGTTGATGAGGCCAGTGGAGAAAGTCTGCTTTCAGTAGCAGGGGCCTACTGGCTGTAGCATGACTTGGAGATGCAACACAATAGGCAGCAAGGAGGAGAAGAAAGACAGATCTCAGTAGAAGTCCCTCATCACTGAGGGTCCTCGGACAGCATTTCTCCTGCTTGTGCCTCAGCCAGGGGTAGTGTAGTTTATGTTACAACAAGGAGATGGTGACTGACCTCTGCAACCTCCTGCCACTGGACCTGTTGCTGCATAGCGAGGATAGCATTACCAGTGACCAGCAACGAACTGTGGCAATTAACTTTGAGACACTTCTGCAACTTTATAAGACCCTTGTCAGACCCCACTTGCGCAGTTCTGGTCTCCTCACTACAAGAAGGATGTGGAAGCTATTGAGAGGGTGCAGAGGAGATTTACAAGGATGTTGCCTGGATTGGGAGGCATGCCTTAGGTTGAGGGAGCTAGGTCTCTTCTCCCTGGAGAGACGAAGGTTGAGAGGTGACCTGATAGAGGTTTGTAAAACGTTGAGAGGAATAGATAGGGTGGATTCTCGGAGGCTATTTCCCAGGGCTGAAATGGTCGCTACGAGAGAAGGTTTAAGGTGCTGGGAAGCACGTACAGAGGAGATGTTAGGGGTAAGTTTTTCACTCAGAGGGTGGTGAGTGAGTGGAATCAGCTGCCGTCGATAGTGGTAGAGGCGAACTCACTGGGTTCTTTTAAAAGACTTCTGGATGAGTATATGGGATTTAATGGGATTGGGAGTTACGGATAGTTCTATGGCCTGGTAAGTATGGATGTGATCGGTGCAATTTGTGGGCCGAAGGGCTTGTTTGTGCTGTAGTGTTCTATGTTCTACTTCAATCCTTCTGAGCTGGAGTAGGTGACAGTTCCAAATGTTCACAGTCCTCTGAGCATTGCTGTGGGAGGGAGGAGATAGATTTCCTGAAGAGCAAGAAAGAGGACTTCATTGGATTCTCTCCTATCAGGGAGAAGCAGGAGAAATGTGTGTATGTGGCTTTGCCAAGATTCCCTGTGGTGCGCTGAATATACTCTGCAATCCCCACAAGTCAACAGACAATGTATCACAACCATACGGGGGGCAGGGGGGGAATTCTATGATCAACCATCATCATAATGAATGGTGGAACTGGCTCGAAGGGCTGAATGGCCTACTCCTGCTTGTAGTTTCTATGTAAACCACAGAGGTTACTAATGTATGAATACACAATTGGTATGGGACCATGCCCACGACATCCTGTCAGTGAAGGCCCACTATCCTTGCAACAACCAGGATACTTTCACCCTGCCCCAGTCAGTCAACCCCACCAGCTTTGAGCCGTGATAAAGTACCAGAGAATGGCTTCGGGGAATACCAGCTCTTACACTTGATCCATGACTCTGCTCTGCTGACCAACCATACGAAGACAATGCACCGAAAACAAGATAAGTGTGGTGACGGAGAATATTGGACTCCTGAAACATTCATTCTGCTCCCTAAGACTGCTCAGCAGGAGACCTGCAGCACACACCAAAGTGTGGCTCCATATTTGTGGTTGTCTGTTGCTTCCTTGTTCCCATGACATACTTTGAAGGAAGCTTGCAGTGTGTGGTGGGAGGTATTCGGGACCCTTTCATTTTGGATGGAGTTGCCCTTGAGTGGATATTGATTTGGTGTAGGGGAGGGGGTCGGAGGGGAACGATAGTTGTGGTGGAAAACAAGAGGTCAGGAAGTTTGCTGATGACACAAAGATTGATGGTTAGTGGTGAGTTTGAGTATCTTGGATTACAGGAAGATATAGACGAGATGGTCAAATGGGTGGGTAAGTGGCAAATGGAATTCAACCCTGAAAAGTGTGAGGTGATGCACTTTGGAAAAAGTAATTTGACAAGGAAGTATACTATGAAGGGTCTGACACTGGGAAGTTGTGAAAAACAAAAGGACATCGGTCTATAGCCATACCATCAGCAGTTTGCACTTCATGCCAACTAGCAAGATAAGGATGCAGCGTGATTTAGGAAAGACTAGGAGACAGAAACATGCCAGGCAGCCGTACATCTTGTTCTGTACTGCATGTTACAATCGTACTGGTAAGCTGAAAGTACCAGGTTTGCATGCTGTCTGGCCATGTGGAGCTGCCCCTGGAGTAACTGTGCCCTGTGATCTTTGTGGCTGGCATGGGGCCTCATTGAATGATTTGCAATAATGACTGTTCCAGTAAGCCTCTGAACATTCTCAAACACCACAGCTGGTTTTTCTGAGCAGATTCCAATGGCTGCCACTGGAATTATGCATAGACAGATATTGAGTAAGGACTGAATATGACTTATTTTCATTTCTTTCTCTTCCTGAGACCTGTCAACCTGTTCAGTTGAACTCATAAATATTGTATCCTGCTCTAACCTTAGGGTTTGGACTACTCTGATGTCTCAGTGTGACATTAACAGTTCCTAAAGCATATGTTCTTATTAAGCGTGACTGCTTAAGTAGTGCTGATTAATGTTAAATCTGCAGGCATCTTACCACTGCAGCATTGTCTCCAGTGTGTGCTGTAAGGAGAATGTGGAAAGCTAATTTCACTTAACACTTGAATGATTACCAGAGGTAAACCTTTCATTTCTTTGAGTTGAGTTTTATTTTAATCTTGGAGAAGTTAAAGGATGATGATAGTTGCCCTGAGGTAGCATAAGAAGATATAACCTATGTGTTAATATGAATTCTGATGTCAGAAAACATTCATTATTCAGTAATAAATTCACCACATCTATCTTAAACTATTTAACACTGAAGGCCTAATCCACACTTCTTACATCCCATGACTCAATTTCTATGATATGTTACTTGTCAGTCTTCATGCACCACCATCGTAAAGTAAAATTTGGCATGTCCACTACGACTCTCACCTATTTGTACAGATGCACTCCAGAAAGCGTCCTTTCTGGATGTATCATAGCTTGATATGCCTCCTGCTCCAAGATTGCGAGAAACTATAAAGTGTTGTGAACGTAGCCCAATCCATCATGCAAACCAGTGTCCCATCCATTGATTCTGTCTACACTACCAGCTGCCTTGGGAAAGCAGCCAGCATAATTAAGGAGCCCACACACCCTGGACACACTCTCTTCTTCCTTTTCATCAGGAAAATGATACAAACATCTAAGAACACAGACCACCCAACTCAAAAACAGCTTCTTCTCTGCTGCCATCAGACGTTTGAATGGACCTCTTATATATTAGGCTGATCTTTCTCATCACCCTATCTGTAACTGCAATACTGTATTCTGCAACCTATCCTTTCCTTCTCTCCTATGTACACTGGTATGCTTTGTCTGTGTAGCGTGCAAGAAACAATACTTTTCATTGTATACCTGTACATGTGACAATAATAAATCAAATCAAAGAACCATCTAGCATCTATCTTTCATATTCTCATCTTCCTCTCCCATCACTTGCTGGAGAAAAAGAACATAAAGGGAACAGAATCTGAAGAGAAGGCAGAATGAAGGAAAAAATAAACATTACATAGATTTATACAGAATCTACAGAGGATTGGTTAGTTCAGTTGTCTAGTTAGCTAATGTGTTGTTCGGAACAACACCAACAGCACAGATTTGATTCCCATTCTGTCTGAGGTAATCTTGAGACTGTTATCCACCTGCTCACCCTGTCCACGAGACTGGAAGACAATGGCAAACCATCACTGACAAACCTGCTGAGAACATAGTCTGGTTTGAAACATCAGTGGACATGGAGCCAGGAGCCAAGAGCCTGCCTTTGGGCAGCAACACACAACGCGACAGAATCTACAACATAGAAACAAATTATTCATCTCAATTGGTACTTATGTGCCAGGCAAGCCCCTTGCAATCTTCTGACTTCATCTCATCTAATAAATGTACAAGATGCTGTTTAGTCCACACTTGGAATACTGTGAACAGTTTTGGTCCTCTTATCTAAGGAAAGAGATGCTAACATTGGAAGCAGTCCAGAGAGTGTTCACTATAGAGGGTTTTTCTTATGAGGAGAGGTTGAGTAGGTTGAGCCTCTACTCACTAGAGTTTAGGAGAATGAGAGGCAGCCTCATTGAGACATATTTGGCAAAGCAGCCAGCATAATTATGGACCACACGCACCCCAGACATTCTCTCTTCCACCTTCTTCCTTTGGGAAAAAGATACAAAAGTCTGAAGTCATGTTCCAACTGACTCAAGAACAGTTTCTTCCCTGCTGCTGTCCATTTTCGAATGGACTTATCTTGCATTAAGTTGATCTTTCTTTATACGCTAGCTATGACTGTAACAGTACATTCTGCACTTTTGTTTCCTTCTCTATGAATGGTATGTTTTGTCTGTATAGCGTGCAAGAAACAATACTTTTCACTGTATGTTAATACATGTGACAATAATAAATCAAATCAAATCATATTGGGCTTGATTTTACAGTCTTGCTCATCCCAAAATCATAAAATCCTGCCCGTGGTTAATGGACCTTTCCATGAATCCACCCCTCGGCCGCAAGACAGTAAAATTCTGTCTGTAGGATTCTAAGGGAGTTTGACAGGGTAGAGGGGAAGAGGCTGTTTTCCCTTGAGGGAGAATTTAGGACTAGAGGGCATAATCTCAGAGCAAGGCGTCACCCATTTAAGACAAACATGAGGAGTAATTTCCTCCAGAATCATAGAATCCCAACTGCACAGAAAGAGGCCATTCGGCCCATCAAGCTTGCATCAACAACAATCCCACCCGGGCCCTATCCCCGTAACCCCAAATATTTACCCTGCTAATCCCTCTGACACTAAGGAGCAATTTAGAATGACCAATCAACCTAACCTGCGCATTTTTGGACTGTGGGAAGAAAATGGAGCACCCAGAGGAAACCCACACAGACACAGGGTGAACGTGCAAATTCCACACAGACAGTGACCTGAGGCTGGGATTACACCTGCGTGTCTGGCGCTTTGAGGCAGCAGTGCTAACCATTGTGCCGCCATGCCACCCATCTCAAAGGGTAGTAAATCTGTGGAATTCTTTGCCGCAGAGGGCTATAGAGGTTAGATCATAAAGTGTGTCCAAGGCTGAGATAAACTGATTTTTAATCAGCAAGGAAATGAAGGGTTGTGGGAATAAGGTGGGAAAGTGGAGTTGAGGGTTACCACAGTAGGTCAGTCATGATCTCATTGGATGGCGGAGCAGGCTTGATGGGCCAAATGGCCTCTTTTCTACTCCATATGTTTTATGGTCTTAATCAAATTTTTCTATTCCTTCTCTCTCATATACTTATCAAGCTTTCTTTAATAGCCTTAATAACATAAGGCGCAACATTGATTCCAATTCACTTTATTACCAATGAATACATTCATCCTTCTCTATAATAATATAACACATTCAGTGAATTTTAATGTTGACAATGCCAAATAATTGCAGAGAAACAATTGCAGTGCAAGCCCATAAGGAAATAGATGAACATTTTCAGAAATGAGGAATAGAGAATATTGTTATTAATTGTTAATGTTAATATTGTAACATTATTGAATGCTAACTTGCAAAGATTAACTTCATTTAATCGAGCTGCAAAATTTAACTGCTGTTATTAAAATTATTCTGGAGATCTGGCTCCCACTGAATATTCAAAGCATTTGCATTGCATCAGGTACAACATTGCCAAAACATGGCAATTCTCATTCTCATGGAAAGGAGCTATCGTGCACTGCTTTTTAGCTATTTGTATCCTGACGTGATGTTTTCCTTTTCCAATGTCAATGCTATTAGTGAGGCATAATGTTGTTTCAAAGCTTTTGGTGCATGTTTCCAATAGACTAGAAGGTAAATAAAAGAACAAAGGGAGGAAAGTGCAACCATAAGAACATAAGAAATACGAGCAGGAGTAGGCCTTCGAGCCTGCCCTGCCATTCAATAAGATCAAGGCTGATCTGAAGTGAATCAGTTCCACTTTCCTGCTTTCTCCCCATAACCCTTAATTCCCTTGTCTATCAGAAACCTATCTACCCGTGACTTAAATATATTCAACGAGGTAGCCTCCACCACTTCAATGGGCAGAGAATTCCAGAGATTCACCACCCTTTGAGTGAAGAAGTTCCACCTCAACTCCGTTCTAAACTGCTCTCCCCTTATCTTGAGGCTGTGCTCTCTAGTTCTGTTATCCTTTCTAAGTGGGAAGAATCTCTCTACCTCTACCCTATCTAACCCCTTCATTATCTTGTATGTCTCAGTAAGATCCCCCCCTCAGCCTTCTAAACTCTAACGAGTACAGACCCAGTCAATTCAATCTCTCTTCAAAAGCTAACCCCCTCATCTCTGGTATCAGCCTGGTGAACCTTCTCTGTACTTCCTCCAAGGCCAATACATCCTTCTGCAAATACCAGCGACAAGAAATGTTAAGTGAAAAATCCCCAACCATATCTCTAGCATTACAAATATTTAGGACCTGTTTGTTTGCCTCATGCTTTCCATGCAGCCTCATAGAATCGGATGGCACAGTGTTTAGCACTGCTACCTCACAGCGCCAGGGACCCAGGTTCAATTCCCAGCTTGGGTCACTGTTTGTCCAGAGTCTGCACATTCTCCCCGTGTCTGTGTGGGTTTCCTCCACGCGCTCCAGTTTCCTCCCACAGTCCGAAAGGCGTGCTGGTTAGGTGCATTGGCCGTGCAAAATTCTCTCTCAGTATATCCAAACAGGTGCCGGAATGTAGCAACTTTTGCAATCTTAATGTAAGCCTACTTGTGAGACACTAATAAATAAAACTACAGGACACATGGAGGCCATTTAGCCCATCGAGTCTGCACCGTCTTTCCAGCAGAGCACCTTATCAAGGCCCACATCCCACCCTCTCCCCATAACCCCATATATTTACTCCACTAATCCCTCTAACCTACACGTCTTTGACCAATCCACTTAACCTGCACATCTTTGGCGTGTAAGAGGAAATCGGAGCACTCGGAGGAGCCACGCAGATACGGGAAAAACATGCAAACTCCACACAGTGACCTGAGCCCGGAATTGAATCCAGGTCCCTGGCATTGCGAGGCAGCAGTGCTCTTTGATATCTATATGCCGCTCCCGTATGCTTGGTTGAGTTCAGGTAAATACTGGAATCTTTTTCCACACACAGACAGAAGTAATTCTTCCCAGCATCCTTTCTTGCAAAATGCAGATGGCTATTTTGTGAGGAATGAGCATTCCAGCCCCAACTTGTTTAGTCACATTTACAGGTGGTTGCCCCACTTCTCATTGTCCTCTCACTTTCTCCATTGCTTCTTCCAGGGCTATTCCAGGGTTTACAGCAAGCAAAGGCAGCCCGGTGGCGCAGTGGTTGGCATTACTGCCTCACAGCACCAGGGACCCGGGTTCAGTTCCCGGCTTGTGTCTGTATATTCTCCCCACGTCTGCGTGCGTCTCCTCCCACAGAACAAAGGTGTGCAGATTAGGTGGATTGGCCATGCAAAATTGCCCCTTAGTGTCCCAAGATGTGTAGGTGAAGAGGATTGGAGGGGTAAACATGTGGGGTTTATGGGAATCGGGCAGAAGCAATGGAAGCGGCCTATCTGTGTGAAGCTGTACAAGTCAAAATTCACAAAATCTGAGAGAAAACTTCTTTTTATTCATTTTTGGGCATGGGTGTAGCTGACTAGCCAGCGTTTACTGCCCATTCCTCGTTGCCCTTGAGAAGGTGGTGGTGAGCTGCCTTCTTGAATCGCTGCAGTCCATCTGCTGTTGGTTGAGCCACAATGCCATTAGGCAGGGCATTCCAGCATTTTGACCCAATGTCCCAACTTCTCTACTATTGCTAAGTTACCAAAATGCTTGTCTGACAACCAATGTGAGACGAGCAGAAACTTCTTCCAATTAAACATTGGGAAGATGGAAACCTGTGCCACCGCTTCTATCTATAAACTCCATTCCCGAACTCCATGCCTCCCCCTGGCAGTGGTCTAAGACCGAACCAAACTTTTTGCAAACTTTGGTGTCACGTTTGACTCTGTGCTGAGTTTCCGACCACAAACCCGTGCCAGCAGTAAGACTGCCAATTTCCTCATCCACCCCGCCTGAGTCTTATTTCATAGAACCCTACAGTGTAGAAGGAGGCCATTCAGCCCATCGAGTCTGCACCGACAACAATCCCAACCATGCCTTTTCACCATAACCCGAGCTAGTCCCCCTGACTCTAAGGGGGGAATGTGGAAACTCCATACAGACCGTGCCCCACTGCAAAAGAACAACAACAATTTGTATTCCCATAGCACCTCGAATGGGATGCAACAGCCCAAGGGCACTTCACAGAATTGTTTTGAAGCAAACTCAGATACTGAGCCACATTCGACAATATTAGGGCAGAGGGCAAATGGATTGGTCAAAAACCATTTGAAAGGAGGTAGGTGAAGTGCAGGGAGGGAATTCCAGAAGTTGAGGCCGAGGCAACTTGAAGGCACGGTCATGAGTTGAAGAGCAACAGTAATTGGGGATATTCAAGAGGCCTGAATTGGAGGAACAAAGTTTTCTTGGGGGGTCTTCAGTTGAGGAGATTACAGTGCTGGAAGGCCATGGAGGTGAAAGCAGGGCTAAGAGTTTTAATGTTAGTCAGTGAGTGGTGGGTGAACAGGACTTGACATGAATTAGGTCAAGGGCCCCAAGAACTTTTGGATGACCTCAAGTTTCTGAAGGGTTAAATGTGGGAGGCCAGCAAGGATTGCATTGAAATAGTGAAATCTTGAGGTAAAAGGGCAGCACAGTGGTTAATATTGCCTCCTCACAGCGCCAGGGACCCGAGTTCAATTCTCGGCTTTGGTCTCTGTCTGTTTGGCGTTTCCACATTCCCCCCCGTGTCTGCGTGGATTTCCTCTGGGTGCTCCAGTTTTCTCCCAGAGTCCAAAGATGTGCAGGTTAGGTGGATTGGCCATGCTAAATTGCCCCTTAGAGTCAGGGGGACTAGCTAGGGTAAATGCACAGGGTTATGGTGATAAGGCCTAGGTGGGATTGTTGTCGGTGCAGACTCGATGGGCTGAATGGCCTCCTTCTGCACTGTAGAGTTCTATGAAAAAAGACTGGCTTCAGCAGCAGATGAGCTCAGGCAGGGTGAATGTGGAAATTGGCAGTCTTGCTGCTGGCATGGGTTTGTGGTCGAAAGCTCAGCCCAAAGTCAGATATGACACCAAAGTTTGCAAAAATTTGGCTCAGTTTTAGACCATTGCCAGGGGGAGGCATGGAGTTCGGGAACAGTGACACAGGCTTCCGTCTTCCCAATATTTAATTGGAGGAAGTCTCTGCTCATCCCATGTTGGTTGTCAAACAAGCATTCTGATAACTTAGCAATAGTGGAGAATTTGGGAGAGCTGGTGGCGAGGTAGAAATGGGTGTCAGCATGTGAAAATTAATGGTGTGCATTCGGAAAATGTTGCCAAAGGGTAGACTAAACAAAAAGGAGGAAAAATAAAGCTGCAATCATTCTTTAATTCATTTTCTTTGGGACATGGGCATCACTGGCTGGGCAGCATTTAATTGCCCATCCTTAGTTGCCCTTGTTCAGGGGGCAATTGAGAGTTAACCACATTGCTGAGGCTCTGGAGTCACATGTAAGCCAGACCAGGTAAGGATGACAGATTTCCTTCCCTAAAGGAAAGGGTGTTTCCGACAGTCACAATGGTTTCATTATCACCAGTAGGTTCTTAATTCCAGATTTTTTTTATTGAGTTTGAATTCCGCCATCTGCCGTGGTGGGATTTGAACCTGGGTCCCCAGACCATGAGCTGAGATTTTGAATTAATAGTCTAGCGATAATACCACTCAGCCATCATCTGCTCTTTGATGTGCGCTCTCCACTGGAAGATTGGAATTGAGAAATTAGACTCAAATTATTCAGGTCAGTTTACCCTACCCTCCGATCCACCACTGAGCAAAACAGTGTGCTGGGAGAGAACATGATTTTAAACAAAAAAAAAACTGATAAATTCCCTGTTGAATAATCTCTGAGGAAAATTAAATAGATTTGTCTGAAATTCCTCTCACTGTTATTCTAACAGTGGAGCTCACCCATTTGTTTTAAGCAGAGATATATTTCAACTAAAAATATAAAGCATTTATATGGAATTGCCCCTTAGGGAGTTTGAAGGCTTTATCCTGTAGTTGTTCTAATGTTTCAGTTTAGCTTAAATTGCTTATTCCCACTCCCCATACGCTGTTGAAAATTAAATTCTGTTTTCAATGTACTTTGTTTTAAATGCCATTACTTTATACTTTCATTTTAATTCCATAACAGTCTTTATAAGTAAGGAGGGGGAGGGGATCAGTTGAAACTTACTGAATACTAAAAGGCCTGGATAGAGTGGACTGGAGAACATATTTCCATTAGTATGAGCGACTAGAGCTCAAGGGCACAGCCTCAGAGTAAAGGGGCAAACTCTTTAAAACTCACGATGAGGAGGAATTTCTTCAGCCAGAAGGTGGTGATTCTATGGAATCATTGCCACAGGAGGCTGTGGAGGCCAGGACATTGAGTACAAAATGGATACAGAACTAACTTGGCCGTAGAAGACAGAGAGGTAGCAGTAGAAGGGTGTTTTATGAATGGAAGGCTGTGACTAGTGGTGTTCTGCAGGGACTAGTTCTGGAACCTTTGTTATTCATAGTATGTATAAGCGAATTGGAGGGAAATGTAGCTGGTCTGATTATTAACTTTGCAGATGACACAAAAATTGATGGAGTTGCGGATAATGAAAAGGATTGTCAGAGCGTACAGCGAGATATAGATGGGTTGAAGACTTGGGTGGAGAAATGGCAGATGGCATTTAATCCTCACAACTGTGAGATAATGCATTTTGGAAGGTCCAGTGCATGTAGGAATTATACAGTAAATGGTAGAACCCTTAGGAGTATTGACAGGCAGAGAGATCTGGGCATACATGTCCACCGATCATTAAAAGTGGCAACGCAGCTGGATAAGGTAGTCAAGAAGGCATACGGCATGCTTGCCTTCATCAGTCAGGGCACTGAGTATAAAAATTGGCAGGTCATGCTGCAGGTGTACAGAACCTTAGTTCGGCTTCATTTAGAATATTGTGTATAATTCTGGTCACCACATTACCAGAAGGATGTGGATGCTTTGGAGAAGGTACAGAAGATGTTTACCAGGATGTTGCCTGGTCTGGAGGATAATAGCAATGAGGAAAGGTTGGATAAACTTGATTTGCTCTCACTGGAACGATAGAGATTGAGGCATGACCGAATGAGCTTTACAAGACTGTGTGGCATAGTCAGATGCTCTTTCCTACTGTAGAAAAGTCAAGTACTAGGGGACATAGGTTTAAGGTGTGTGGGGAAAAGTTTAGAGGAAATGTGCGAGGCAATATTTTTACACAGAGGGTGGTGAATGTCTGGAACGTGCTGCCCAGGGAGGTGGTGGGAGCAGGTACAATAGCAGCACTTAAGGGGGCAACTAGATAAATACATGAATAGGATGGGAATGGAAGGATATGGATTCCCTAAGTGCATACGGTTTTAGTTTAGACAAGCATCATGATTGGCACAGGCTTGGAGGGCTGAAGGGCCTGTTCCTGAGCTGTACTTTGCATTTGTTCTTTATTTGTCTCTTTTGTTCTTTGCATTTAAGACAGAGATAGATAGATTCTTGATTGATAAAGGGATCAGAGTTATAGGGAAAAAGCAGGAGAATGGGGTTAAGAAACTTATCGGCCATGTTTATGTTGTGAAGCAGACTCAATGGGCTGAATGGCCAAATTCTGCTCCTGTATCTTATGATCTTATTATAATAATAATCTCCCTGGCCTGCTGAATATTTTCCAGCATTTTCTCTTTATGGCCAACACTCTGTGACCGTTCATGCCTCACTGCTGTTGCTGGTGGGGATGGAGAATTTGGCGCTCAGCCAAATCTCCATTCACTGCAGTGAGACTGGAGAATCGCAGCTGTGGGTGAGGTTGGAGAATCCTGACCTATATTTCTGATACTGACGTGGTTCCTAATGCTGGTTAATTATTTTTCGTGTCCTGTCTTGGCTAATCAAGTTTACATTAGTTATTTTCCTGCAACAAAAGCAAAAAATGTTGGAGAAACTCAGCAGGTCTGACAGTATCCGTGGAGGCAGAATAGAGCCAACATTTCAAGTCTGGATGAGCCTTCGTCAGAGAGTTGGCTCTATTCACTCTCCACAGATGCTATCAGACCTGCTGAGTTTCCCCAGCATTTTCTATCCTTGTTTCAATCCCAGCATCTAAAGTATTTTGCCTTTGTCTTGGTTATTTTACTGCATTTGATTGTTGCAGTTTTGCAGTATTCTTACTGTTTGAATGCTGTTAGGAAATAGTGGGTATTAAAAGATGTCTGGATGAAATGTACATCTCATGTCTGCAGCACCCTTTACAGGGTCTCTCTTGAGGAGAAGTTGAATTTGATTTGAATTGTTTAATTTGTGGTTTCCACTGCCCCCATCCTGTGCGGTTTTTATTTGTTTTCAGTTACTTATCTACCTTTTGAGAGTCTGCATTCCTGCAGAAGAGTTTATCTGTCTGGAACAATGAAGCGATGAACCAGACTGTATATATAGTGGGAGACAGGTGAATGTGCTTCCAGCCATATGAGTTTATGAATTATGAGCCATTCGGTGCTTCTTCTTCCAGTTGCTTGCTTTCTTTTCCACATGTTTGCCTCAGGTTCTTTTAAAGTAACCTCTTGTGGCATTTAATGTAGGCTGCCTGATCGAACGACTTTAATATTCTTCACATTTTTAATATTTTTTAATCATTTGGACTCCTCCTGTGAGATGTGTGGTTCACATCGTGTTCTGTTTCTCTTCCTGATACAACAAACTGGTGTTTGTAGTTTAAATTGTGTGATGATCATGATTCCTATCTCTTTAACATTTAAGAAGTGAAAGTTTTTATTTATCAGTGTTCTGTCCCAGAAACAAATTGGAGCAGAAATTGGTATACGTTGACTATAATTCTACTGCCCCGCCTGCCACAGAATCAGAGCGGGTGAGGGGCAGGCAATGGAAATGTCTCTGACCTCGGGTGGGATTTTCTGGCCTCGGATTGAACGCAGCTGTAAAATCCCACCCATTGTGTTCATTTTTAGTGTGCAAGATAGCTGCAAAGTATACTAGCTTAGCAATGAGTGTCCAGTGATAGGTCTGCGTTCATGTTGGCCCCCCCCTTGCTAAATTCATGTAAGCCATTTTCAAGGAATTCATTAAGATGCATAAAGCAATCATTAAGATCCTGGTGGCACAGTGGTCAGCACTGCTGCCACACAGCACCAGCGACCCAGGTTCAATTCCAGCCTCAGGTGTCTGCGTGGGTTTCCTCCAGGTGCTCCAGTTACCTCGCATACCAGAAAGATGTGCAGGTTAGGTTGATTGGCCATGCAAAATTACTCCTTATATCCCAAAATGCGTAGGTTAGGGGGACTAGAAGAACAAATACCTGGGGTTACGGGAATAGTTCCTGGGTAACATGCTCTGCCAGAGAGTTGGTGCAGACCTAATGGGCTGAATGGCCTCCTTCAGCACGACAGGGATTCTATGCAACTATCCCAATATAGGGCCAGTGTCTGTTATGGACTCTCTGTGTAAGTTTGTTTCTGGTTAATGGGGCATTTTGGGACATGTATTGCCTGCTCTGACCCTTTTCTCCTGGGTCTTACCCAGGAGCCATGGTCAGTGAGACAGGCTGCCCAGAATATGACATTGCTCATGGAATGCGCTGTCTCTGGCACTATAACTGATGCCAACAGTTCACCCTTGAGCAGCAGATGAAGTCTGAGAACCAACCCATGGCCATGAGTTGGGTGCAAATGGCATTACATCAGCTGTCTTGCATCAAAATCCACTAAGTGTTTCCATCCCAGAGCTTTGAAAGTTGTTGAGGTGTCATCATAATCTTCCAAATTCCATAATATTAGGGAGAAAATCAGAAGCCCCAGAGTATATTGTGAAGTTAGCCTAGATCCTAACTTTTTTTGATTTTGGCATTAGGGCGAGCGTAAGGTTTTTCACTCCAAGTTTGATTCGAATGGCCCACTAGGAAGCTTTTACTAAAATAAACTTTTTTTAACAACACTGCTAAAATATAACAAAAGGAATTAGCATAACATTTGTCAATTGAAATACTTAATCTTGGCAAGATATAATTCTTACAGCTAAATATCTCTATAGTTCCAATTTAAGCAATGTCCTCACAGACATATATCCTTCTTCAGAATTAGTTAGCACAAAAACAGGAATGCTCATGTGGGTGCTACATTTCTAGACTTTTTACCTCTTTGGACAATACAGAAAGACACCTGTCTTCTGACTCCTATTCAGCAGCCTCCAGAGAAAGATCCATCTCCAAACAGCAGAACCTCAGAGAAAGAAACTCATTTTCTGGCAGATCCCAGACTCCAAATCAAAAGAGAGGGAACAGAACACTTCTCTCTAAAGATTCCAAGCAGCAGATGAGCGTATTTCTCTGTGTAATCCTAGTCCCACCCATTCACGTGACTTTTCCTATCAATCAACGTAATAAAGCCCTACTCTGAAAAAAACTCCAGGGGGAACACTGAAGTAACAGAACTAGCTAGCATTAGTCCAGATTAAAACAAGCACTTTTGCAATTAAGATGAATTATGCTGCTGCAGTAGGGACAGGTCGGCTGCCAGTTATAGACAAAGCAGCATTGATAAACAGAACTGACTGTTGCCCCATTAGGAGTTTAAAGTTTTTGGTAGCATGGTTTAGAAGGCAGGTGAAGAGGAACGTTTCACCCAGATGGTGGTGAGAGTGAAACTCATTCCCTGTAAGGATGCTAGAGGAACAAACCCTCATTTAAAAAATACTTCGATGTGCATTTGAAATGCCTGAAGTTACAAGGGCACTAACTAAGAACTGGAAAGCAGGAATTAGTTTTTTTTGGCCAGCCTAGGGGCTCTGTAGGAGAGTTCTGCGGTGGGGCTGTGCAGTGGGAGCTCTGCAGTTGGGGCTCTGCAGTGGGGCTGTGCTGGGGGGGGGGTGGTGCGCCGTACGGGGGTTGGGGGGCTGTGCAGGGGGGCTCTGCGGGAGGGGGGGGTGCTCTGCAGGTGGGCACTGCATGGGTGGATCATGAAGAAGGTCATGAATGGGGTGAGGGATATGTTGGGAATCAGCCAGGGTACCCATTGGGAGGATTAGGGTTAGGGAAATTGTCTATAGAAAGAGTCTGGTAAGTCAATAAATGTTGGAAAATGTGAACAAAGTGGCACTGTAATATGTGGCACTCAGTGGACTCAAGACAGCAGCAAGTTTAAACTGTAGGAATGTTTTTCAAAAGGCAAGGTGGGACATAGTCTTGGTAAGACTATCAGAGTCATTATTCTGCAGTTGACTCGGGAGTACTTGATGCTGACTTAGTGCAAAAATAAAATAAAATTCTATTGCCCCATATTGAATTTGGTCAGTGCAAAAGAGGAAAAAAAATCAATAGTTTAATGTATGCTTTAGAACATAGTAACAACTACCTTGCTGAATCAAACTTTGGAGCTTATGATTTTATTTAGATATTATAAAGTTTTTAGCAACAAGCTTTGCCATCCATTATTGAGCCTTATATAGGGCAAGCACACAATGCAAAATGATGTTTCCCACATCTGCCGAATCTTACTCCTCAGCAAACCACAGAGCAGTGAATTATGCTTAAGTGCATTCTTAGGACTAGTGTATAAAATCAGTGGGCTATCTTCACATGAACAAAATATGCCAGTGTAATTGGCACTTCAGTACATCTTTTGCTGCATGATACACCATTGATATAACAACAGGATATTTACTGTGGCTGTATTTTAATCGGGAATTGCATTTCGGCAGAGGTAGCTCAAAGCTCTGCATCTACCCATCCACTTCCCTATAAGCTTAGCAATGTGAGGTCTGAGAATTTTCAGCTGCCAATCCTTAGTTACAGGTCAGCTGTCTGCACACAGGAAGTGGCAGCAAGCTGGGGGGTGCGGTGACAATTTACGCAGCAGGAGGATGCAAGACAGCACCAAAGAGAAGCTCATTAATAATAAGGTTAGTATCAGCCCCCTTGATCCTGGGATTCTGGAGCCTGTTCTTCCGGCAGGAGCCCCTGGCCACCCCAGTGACTCTGCTGAGCACAAGAACTGCCAAATAATCAGAAGCCAACAGCTCTCAGTCTGCGAGGTTTCAGGTCCCCAGTGTCTTGATTCCAGGTGAAGACCCATCCCTGGCCTCAACACTGCCTGACTAGCTTGTGTTCATCAGGCCTTCTGGAAAAGAGGCAGTGCGGACCTCTTGCTGTTGCTACAGCCAGCGGGCATGATCCACAGTATCTCAACAAGATTCTGCCCCATATCTAAACTCCAATGGGTAAATGACCCACCACTTGCACGTCCTCCTCCAAACCACTCACCACCCTGACTTGGAAACATATAACCATTCCTTCACAGTCGCTGGGTTAAAATCTTGGAATTCCTTCCCTAACGGTATTGTGGGTCAACCCACCGAATATGGACTGCAGCAATTTAAGAAGGCAGCTCACCACCACCTACCTTCTCAAGGGCAATTAGAGATGGGCAATAAATGCTGGCCCATGTCCCACGAATACTGTGCACAGTTTTGATTACCTTATTTGAAAAAGGATGGATGAGATTCTCCTGCCTCCCAGCTGCATGTTTCCCATCAGTGGGAAGTGGCGCATTGTTTGCGAGAGGCGGGATTCTCAGTCCCATTGCTGTCAATGGGAATTCCCACTGACGTCAACCAATACCAGCGGGAAACCCACGAGCAGGGTTGTATTTCCGGTGGGACCAGAGAATCCTGCCGGCGGGACCGGAGAATCCTGCCGGAGTGAATGGCCAGCTGATATAATAGCTTTAGCAGAGGAGGTTCACTCAACCCATTCCTGTGTTGGGGGGACCTATCTCATGGAGGAACGCTGAACAGGCTGGGCCTTTAGCCAGGGGGTTTAGAAGAATGAGTGATGATTGTATCAGAACTGGGTTGATAGCAAGAAACGTTTCTTCTTGTGGGGGAAGGCTAGAACCAGGAGACCAAGTTTCTGAATAAGAGATCACTCGTTTAAGGTGGAAATGAGGAGAAATGAGATGCATTATGAGACTACGTGTAATTATCTTACCCAGATGGCTGTGAAGGCTGGGTCGTTGAATTTATTAAGGCTGAGTTAGATAGACTTTTAATAGCTAATGGACTCGAGGTTAATTGTGGGGATGAGGTCAAACAGGAAAGTGGAGTTGAGACCACAACCTTAGCAGCCATGACCTTATTGAATGGCAGGGCAGGCTTGAGGGACCGAATGGCCTACTCCCACTCTATGTCCTAATGCCAGGATTGAATGGGATGAGTAATGAGGGTTAAAAGGGCATCAAAGCTCTGAAGGGGTTTGAGAGGGAAACTGGTGAAAGATATTTTATCAATTGCTCAGAATCTTGTAACAAAGACCAAGTTCTTAGGCTTATTATTTAGAGGCACAAAGTTAACAGATTTTCTTTCTTCACACAATAGGTTATTAGGAAAAAGAACATCACAATTTGGCTATGACAAATAGCTGGCAAAGCTGAGTCAACCTTAACACTTAAGATAAGTGATAAACTGGAGAAGAAATTTCAAGAAAAGAGCGATGAAAGCAAGGGGAATCATGTGCAAGTAAATCTTTCTCGTGAGTGAGCAAGGAATGTGCTTCTCAAAAGATGGGCTGGGCAGCTCTTCCTCAGTTCCTTGACAGTTAGACACTTTCTTGATAGTTAGACATTTCCTTGACAGTTGGACAAGTCCAGTAAGTTTGTGTGGAAAATGTGCATAATCGTGTTCACTTTTAATAATCCCAATGAGTGCCTTACCTCCCCCAAAGGGTACCCTGGCTATCCAAATGCAGCTACCTAGTTCAAACCTGCTCTTACATCTTCTAATCTGCACACTCAGAATTTCACATTCCTGTTCTTCCAAAATCTCAATGCAGAGGAGGCAGCTGGTGATTGAAATGGTGAAGCGGGTTGAAGGAAGAGACAGAAGTTGGTACTTTTTACTGTGAGGTGGAGATGCTGGCGTTGGACTGGCATGGGCACAGTAAAAATTCTCACAACAAGCGGTGGCACAGTGGTTAGCACTGCTGCCTCTCAACATCAGGGGGCCCCGGTTGGATTTCCTGTTTAGGTCACTGTCTGTGTGGAGTTTGTACGTTCTGCCTGTGCTTTCATGGGTTTTCTCTGGGCGCTCCGGTTTCCTCCCACAGTCCAAGGATGTGTGGGATAGATAGATTGGCCATGATAAATTGACTCCTTAGTGTCAGGGGGACTAGCTAGTATAAATGCATGATGTTATGGGGATAGGGCCTAGGTGGGATTGTAGTTGGTGCCGATTTAATGGGCCGAATGGCCTCCTTCCACTGTAGGATTCTATGAATACTAGGTTAAACTCCAATAGGTTTATTTGGAATTGTGAGCTTTCAGAGCGCTGCTCCTTCATCAGGTCACCTGTAACGTTCACCACTCACCTGATGAAGGAGCAGTGCTCCTAAAGCTTGTGATTCCAAATAAATCTATTGGACTTTAACCTGGTGTTGTGAAATTTCTTACTGTACTTTTTACTGTATGTGGAATTTAGGAGTACTTAGCAGAGGAGTCACAATTTCGAATCCTATACAAATGTGATGAAAACAAGTATTGCAATCCTGCTCGCAATAGAATACATGAAGGACTGGGTCTACTGGAATGCAGTTCATGAAACAATGGCATCAACTTGTATTGTTGCAGTGCCCTTAACGTAGTAAAGGCACTTTACAGGAGTGGTAAAAATGACAGGACTGTGCAAGTGGTAATAGCAGTAAGAAGTCTCCCAATACCAGGTTAAAGTCCAGCCAATTTATTTGATAGTAAACCCACAAGCTTTTGGAGTTTGCCCCTTTGTCAGGTGAGTGGAGAGTTCTGGTCTCAAACAGAGCATTTAAAAGGCCTTTTATATGCTCTGTTTGAGACCAGAATTCTCCTCTCATCTGACGAAGGGGCAAACCCCGAAAGCTTGTGGGTTTACTATCAAATAAACTGGTTGGACTTTAACCTGGTGTTGGGAGATTTCTTACTGTGTTTACCCCAGTCCAACGCCGCCATCTCCACATTAAGTGCTAATAGGACAGGTTACCAAAAGCTTGATGATGGATAAGTTACAAGGAACATCATGAAGAGGAGAAGTAGAGAAGTGTAGAGATTTTAGCAAGCCTTCAGGATTATACAGCTGAAGCCATGACTGCCAATGGTGGAATGTTGAAAATATAACGGGCCCCCCTGCAACCCAGTCCTTCGGCTATGCTCTCGGGGACTGTGGGCGGGAGGTAGGGCTACAACATGGTAATTTTTGATCATCAACCCATACTCTCTGTCAGTGTAGCTTTTTCACTGAAAGTCACAGTTACCGCTAAATGCTTCTGTATTTTAGTTTGCAAAATCGCTTTGGCAACGGATTTACTTTTGTAAATAAAACTCAGTCTTTTTAATGTGTTGCGCATGAAATATTCCTTTGATTCCCCAAAATGGATATATTTAACTTAATGTGGGATTCAGGATTTTAAATCATCTCAGAGATCTCCAAATTTTTATTTCATGTAATTAACATGTCTGATTCTGTTCATGTTTGGATATGCTGCAAATGAAAAAGGGGAGTCCAAAATATAAAGAGCTGGCAACAATAATGACTGCTTGCATTTACGTAGTGCATTTAGTGAGGTAGAAAGTCCCAAGGATGGAAGAGTCAGTTACTAGGGGGCATAGGTTTAAGGTGCGAGGGGCAAGGTTTAGAGGAGATGTACAAGGCAAGCTTTTTACACAGAGGGTAGCGGGTGCCTGGAACTCGCTGCCGAGAGAGGTGCAATAGTGACTTTTAAGGGGCATCTTGACAAATACATGAAAAGGATGGGAATAGAGAGATACGGTCCCTGGAAGGGTAGGTGGTTTTAGTTCAGTCGGGTAGCATGGTCAGTGAAGGGCCTAAGGGTCTGTTCCTGTGCTGTAATTTCCTTTGTTCTTTGTTCTAAGGGGCCTCATGTCATCAAACAAAATTTGATACTGAATGACTGCAAGACTTATGAGTGATTAGAAATGGAATTGGTAGAAGCTGGTGGTGCATTGAACTAAAAGCACGGTGTTATGTATTCTGGACATCTGAAATAAAAACAGAAAATGCTGGAAATACTCAGCAGGTACATGCCAACTAGTGCCAATAACCATGTGAATGAGACTTGTAATATTAATGGGCTGCTTCTTCTGCACATGGGTTCACCTCAGGATCAGTACTTCAATCAGGTTGGCCTATGTGCTTTTGGCCCTCGGGGCATGACATTTCCACGAACATACTAAACTATCACAGCAACCATATTGTGTACCGCAGGCTTGAAACCACATAGAAAGGCCGATAATGCACGTACCCTGTAACGTCTCCTGGTGTGCCTGAACTGTGAGTGTGGCCTCCTGCTGACAATGCAAACAGGAAGTCAGCCGGAAGTGAAAGATTTTTTTCTACCTCCTTCAGTCCTCTCCTCCTCTTCACCCCCCACCTCCCCCAGAGGCAGTGGCCCAGGCTGGGGGGGTGTACAGTTCCACAGCTGCTGGCTGCTCTTCCTAACCTGTACCATTCTTCTCTCAGAGCTGTAGTTGGACTTCAGACTGACTGAATATGAGTAATAAGGAAATAACAATTAGACTGTAAAGGGCCTTCCAATAAAGCAACGTCCAACAGCTCCCTGCTATGCTCACCATCTCCTTCTCAGATTTATACCTTCAATTTAACCAGTCGTGTTTGATTGAAACATTAATACTTACTGGCGTTAAGGAATCTTCCAGAAATAAATTGTTATACCGGAATTGAGACACCATTAGCCAGGATCATTACCATGCCCAAGTGACCTTACTTCATGCCTTCACCAGCTGAGAGCTAGAAGCTCATTATTCCAGACCCAAACTTGCCAGCAGCCATTGTAAAATTATGCTCAGAAGCAGCTATGGAATCTGTATTATTAACGAGCTCAATTTTCTTCTTCCTGTGGCTTGGCAGCTCACATGACGTCAAGTAGACTTAATAATGCTGACAATCTGGTTAGTGAGTTATTTTAACCTGTTAGCTCGACAATCACCTTTATGTATTGAGAAAGCCTGCTTCAGTGCAAGCCCACTTACCATTCCTCAAGAACTTCACTCAGACGCTTGACCATCGTGCCAGCACCAAGACAGCTCCTCTGGAATCATTGGCCAGTCTGGCATTCAAATGGCCGTCTTCATTCCATGAAGTAGATCGTGTGCATACTTGCATAGAGAAAACCCGTGTATGTTGATCTCTCATTTCACTCCCGTGGATGGTAAAAAAATGAAGTCGCCTTAGCCCCAGATGACCATAGGCTGCTCTTCTCCCCTTTTAGGCAAGAGGCAAGATTGAGAAGACGGGGCCTTCATGAATAACCTCAGCCAATACAGGAATTGAACCTGCACTGTTGGTGTCACTGTGCATCACAAACCATCTGTCCAGCCAACTGAGCTACCTGATCCCCAGCCTCATGTGCCTGTATGCCTTTTCCGTCAGCAAATTCCCAATGTGCTGAGCCTCGGGTCATGTTGGGGCATGCCTGATAATTCAGGGAGCATCTGATGCGTGTCAATGCAGTGGATCACATTGTTGCCTCCCAGCACTGTCACACCAGCACTGTACGCTGATGAGGTGAACTTCCACAGGGCAGAATGTTGAGGGGCTGCAGCATTGCAAGGTTTGCTAGTTGCATGTTCCTGGTTATGACTTTATTCTTTTGAGTGCAGTCACCGGGGCTTTGAATCCTTTGTTGTGCTAGGCCCAAGAAATGCGCGGGCAACAAGTAATGGTGCCCATTTGTCAAACAGCGAGTTAGCCAGGATCAACAATGGCCTCCTCAAATCTAGTGACTGGAGTGCTGCACTATGTTTCAGGCATGTTACAGGGGTAAAATGAAAAGAAAAACTTGCTTTATATAGCGACATTCATGACCACAGAATGCTCCAAAGTATTTTACAGCCAATGAAATACTCTTGAAGTGAAGGTATTCTTGTAACAGATGCCAACTTGCATAGAGAAAGCCTCTGTAAACCGTAAGTAGTCATGATGTGGAGATGCTGGCATTGGACTGGGGTAAACACGGTAAGAAGTCTCACAACACCAGGTTAAAGGCCAACAGGTTTATTTGGTAGCAAACGCCATTAGCTTTCGGGGCTCTGTTCCTTCATTAGGTGAGTGGGGAAGTTCTGATCACAAACAGGGTATATGAAGACACACAGTTTACAGAGTACTGATTAGAATGTGAGTCTTTACAGCTAATCATCTTTGTAGAAACTTGATGTCTGTGTCGATATGCACGATCTTCTTGGGAATCCTCTCCACTTGGAGCCGGCAGTTTGCAGTGTCGATGGTAGACATGATGTGGAGATGCTGGCGTTGGACTGGGGTAAACACTGTAAGAAGTCTTACTACACCAGGCTAAAGTCCAACAGGTTTATTTAGTAGCAAACATGTCTAGTATGACCAGATAAAGGGCTGCAACTACCTCGGAGAGGCCATCAGCAATGGATTGCCATTCTGTATCAACTTACCTGCACTAAAATTCTTAAATGCCTGTCACACCCCAACCTTCTGACTCAGGGTGGGGACTGGGTCAGAGGCGGTGGGGAGGTGGTTTTGAAGTCCTGGTCGGGTTGGGCTGGGGATGGTCAGGTTGAGAGGAGCGGGTGGGAATCCCATTTGGTAAGTGATTGGGAAATACCAAAAGGGATGGTCAGTTGAGGGTGGTTCCCTGGGCTGTGTGGGGGGGCAGGGCTCAGTCTGAGTGCTTAAAATGGCTATGTTGAAGTGAAAAGTGTCTTTATTTCTTCTAACTCTCGCAAGTCTTTCTTTCCATTGTACCCCTGTAGCATGCCTGAAGCACAGTGTGACATTCCAGTCACTAGATTTGCAGAGTCTAGCAGAATTTAAGGCCATTGTTGATCCCGGATAACACTCAGGCTGGCACATTGGCACAGTGGGTTAGCACTACTGCCTCACAGTGCCATGGACCTGGGTTCGATTCCTGGCTTGGGTCACTATCTGCGTGGAGTTTGCATGTTCTCCCCATGTCTGCGTAAGTTTCCTTCAGGTGCTACAGTTTCCTTCCACAGTCTGAAAGATGTGCTGGCTGTGCTAAATCCTCCTTCAGTGCACCCAAACAGGTGCTGGAGTGTGGCGACTAGGGGATTTTCACAATAATTTCATTGCAGTGTTAATGTAAGGCTACTTGTGACTATTAAAGAAATAAAATAAATAAACTTCTACTTCAGCACTGTACTGAGGGGATGCTGCACTGTTGGAGCTGCTATTTTGCAGAAGAGATGCTAAATGGCCTTGGCGGTGGATCCAAAAGATCCCATGGCAATGCTTAAAAGGAGAGAGGTCTTGTGATGCAGTGGATGGTGTCCCTGCCTTTGAGCTGGAAGATCTGGGTTCAAGTGCCATCCCGGGACTTGATGGTCAAGGAAGGTGCATTTATAACATGGGTATCAATGTGCCAAATCCCTTCAACACACCAATGAGTGGCGGTAAGAGTGAGATAGTCCCCTGGTCAGCCATGCTTGATGCAGAGTGGCACCCTTCAAGCTATAAGCCTGTGGTGGCAAGCTAGTGACCTGTTCTTGGAAAAGAACCTGATATGGGAACAAATGAAAATCTGTGCTGTACACCATTGGATGTGGCATCTGAATCAGCAATGACTATTTCAGAGAATGGGCATTAATAGATTTTTGGCATTAAAACTGATGATCTGCTCATTGCTGTTTGTGTAGACTTGCTGCTTTACAGTAAATTACAACAGTGACTATAATTTAAAAGCACCTCATTGGCTTTGAAACTCTTTGGGGCACACTGAGATTGTGAATGGCACTATATAAATGCAAGTCTTCCTTTTCGAGTGGCCAATTTGGGAAATGCCAGGTGCGTTGTGCTTGGCGTACACCAGGAAGCTATGGGGCAGCATGGTGGCACAGTGGTTAGCTGGTTAGGGTTATGGTGAGCGGGCGGGTAAGTGGAGTTGAGTCCACAAAAAGATCAGCCATGATCTTATTGAATGGCGGAGCAGGCTCAAGAGGCCAGATGGCCTACTTCTGCTGCCAGATCTTGTATTCTTATGTTCTTTCAGCATCAGGGACCTGGGTTTGAATCCTGCCTTGGCTCACTGTGTCAAGTTTGCACATTCTCCCCATGTCTGCGTGGACTTCCTCTCTCAGCCCAAAGATGTGCGGTTAGGTTGATGAGCCATGCTAAATTGCCCCTTAGTGTCAGGGTGACTAGCAGGATAAATACATGGGATTATGGGGATAGGGCTTGGGTGGAATTGGTAGATGCAGACTTGATGGGCCAAATGATCTCCTTCTGCACTGCAAAGGTTCTATAATTCTATTCTATGATTCTACTCCTGACGGAACAGGTATTCAGAGCAGCACTAGCACAATGGATCCTGGCCACATTGGCTTTGTGGACCTGCAGACAGTATATTTTCAACAGAAAACAGATCAATAATGCTTGCCCTGAGGCTTGATTAGGTTAATCAATTATGTTATATAGGCGGAGGTCAAAGCATTATTTTTGACGGCTCATGTTAAAACTTTCTTCAGGGCTACTGTTTGATTCACAGAGGCTGCTTTCTCACTTAACTCCTTTACTCAGTACTACAGTCACATTACCTATTGTGATTATGTTGATTGTTTTCAGATTTCTTCCTTTCCATAGACAAATAACAAAGACTACATACAAATATATACAAATCTCCCATGCTCCATTTCCAAGGTGAACATTCTAACTGTTTGGCACAAGGTCACTTGTTGGGAATGATTCACATCTGCAACCCTCTTAATAATTAATTTGCAAGCAATTAGCACTCTCCAGCGTTCAAGTTTCTTTCATCTCAATACTTCTATTTAAAGTGAGAGCTGGCAGCACGTCAGGATACCGACTTCCAAAGGTGCACTTGTGCAACAAGGGGATACACACAAGTTAATTCTGCGGTGACAGATAATGACGGGGTTAATTCATATACTTATCACATTTAAGTTGCCTTTTTTTCCCCATGCTAGTGTACCTTCTCAAATGAATATCCGTGCTTCAGTGAGAGACAGACTGGAAGCCCTGAACACTGAAGTACTCTGGTTACATTAACACATCACTTTATGGAGGTAGCTAACTCGCTAAGTGTAGTTCCCTGAGTGTCACACTTTTTGCAATGAACATTAAAAGTGTATCAAAACTGACAGAGGTTCACTGACTGTCTGGAATATCTTTAATCATAGAATCCCGATACTGCTGAAGAGACCATGCAGCCCACTGAGTCTGTACCGATTCTCCAATAGAGTACCTTACCCAGGCCCTCTTACCCACCCTATCCCCATAACTCCACACATTTCCCATGGCTGTAACCTACAGGAGTGGCATGGTGGCACAATGGTTAGCATTGCTGCCTCACAGCGCCAGGGACCCAGGCTCAATTCCCGGCTTGCGTTGCTTGTCTGTGTGGAGTTTGCGCATTCTCCCCATATCTGTGTGAGTTTACTTCAGGTGCTCTAGTTTCCTCCCACACTCCAAAAATATGTGGGTTAGGTGAATTGGCCAAACTAAATTGCTCCTAAGTGTCGGGGGTTAGTAGGGTAAATAAGTAGAGTTCTGGGGATAAGGCCTGGATGGGTTGTGGTTGATGGGCCAAATGGCCTCCTTCTGCACTGTAGGGATTCTATACATCTTTGGATACTAAGGGGCAATTTAGCATGGTCAATCCACCTAACCTAAAGATCTTTGGGCTATGGGAGGAAACTGGAGCACCCAGAGGAAATCCACAGGGAGAATATACAAACTCCACACAGTCACCTGAGACCGGAATTGTAGGGAGAATGTGCAGACTCCACACAGACAGTGACCCAAGCCGGGAATTGGTGCTGGTGCTGTGAGGCAGCAGTGCTAAACACTGTGCCATCGTGCTGCCCCACTTTAATACATTTTCCAGTCTGACAGACCAAATAAAGCTACAATCTGGTTAGTACACTTGGGTTTAATAAGAAATGACTCTGAATTCTGTAATGAATTTTATCTTCAATAAAAAAAAATTGCCCCAGCCTATGCAAATGTCAACATGACAGAGTGGGAAGAAAATGTATTCAAAAAGTGTCCCAGGCTGTCTATGTGTTAATGCAGATATATGGGCTATTTGGGCCCACAGCGTAGCAGAATGCCTTCAACAATTATCATCCCTCCATTAAATGTAAAGCCACAACATACAAAGAAAGCATTAATTTCCTTGACACCACAGTACTTAAACTGGCACAGGAAAACAACTGGTGTAAGCGAGCAGCAAAAGTTTTTTTTTTCAAAATAATTGACATACTCCTACACGTTTAAAGCCATCACCCTCAACACATCTGCCCCAGGCTGCTGTGTTTTCATTGCATTAGGGAAAAAGTTAGAACATTTCAACCAGCCAGTTGCTTCACTGCATTAAGATAGAGTAGAAACAGAAAAATATTCCTCAGATAAATAGGCTGGAATTTCCAAACTCCTCACTCTCCCCACCCAGGAGACAGGTTTCCTCTGCGACAGGACTGGTGAACCATCGAAATCTCTGTCCACCAGAGCCAGTAAAAAGTCTGACAACACCAGGTTTTAGTCCAACCGATTTATTTGATAATACTCGCAAGCTTTCCCTCTTCGTCAGGTGAATGGAGAGTTCTGGCCTCAGACAGAGCATATAGAGCATATAAACCAGAGCCAGACCAGAAGATGCTGCTGGCGTCAGGGGCTAGAAATTTCCAGCCATCAAATCTAATTTTTTGAGAGAGGCACTCAGTCTGGCATTGCTAAAGTATGTTCACACCAAGTGCATCATTCCATCATTATGACAAGGTCCTAGGGTGGAATTCTATGAAGGAAATTCTAAGTGCCGGAACAAGTGTGAAAAAGGCAGGGAATCACTCTGGGGTGAGCTCCCAATCTCGGCCGTGTGGCATTTAGTTCAGAAAAAAGTGCCAGGGTGTGATTCTTGTCAATGGGGGAGGGGGGCTGAGATTAAACACGCTGGTGAAGCAGGCTGTGGAGCTCTTGGGATGTCATTGCGTGGGCACCCTAATCTCCCAGTCTGCTAGGACACCTCCCGTCATCCCCCCTCGGACATCAGGCCCCATCTCTGATCCCTGTGCCGGATTTCCTGCCCTCTAACCCAATCCCCCCTGGCGATTGCCGTCACTGCAATGTTCCTTCAATCCTCCCCTCCGCCGACCAATTGCCACTGCTGCAGAGTTCCTGATCACCGCCCCTGCAGAATTCCCCCTATCACCTGGACATTACCTCCCCACTACTGTCGATTGCCACCTCCATTGATTAACCCCTCCCAATCACTGCCCCCCCCCCCCCCCCCCATCAGTCAAGCAGAGTTTCCCCCGCTTCAAAGCTCTCCTCAGCCTCCTTTTTTTTTCTCATGGCTTCATCCCTTCTCTGGCTCCACCCTCCTCAGGCCCTACCTCTTTGGGACAGCCCTGCAAATGTCAGGGTAGCCAGTGTCAGGGTGCCAGATGGGTAGTGCCAGGCTGGCAGTGCCCCATGCGCATGCCTGGTCCTGCCCTGATCACCGGGGGTGGGGGTTTCAATGGTCTTCAATCCCTCTGATGAGGCCATCATGTCTGGTCCCCAAAGGTGGGGACCATGCGTGATTTTTGCTGGTGAGGACCTTGACCAGCGAAAGGTCATTAATGACATTAAAATATTGACATGAATATTTCAATCAAAGGGCGTGAAGTTGATCTTACTGGCAAATCAGCGCTGATAAGACTGTGAGAGGTGAAAAATGGGGCACGATCCTGATTTTTTTTTGACTCTAACCCAATTTTATTGGCCTGCCTCGCCAATTGACCAGCGTGACAAGCCAGTAAGATTGCAGCCATGAAGTTTTGCTACACAGAGAGTGTTCCTTTGGCCCACTGTATCTGTGCTGGCCATCAAGCACCTTTCTATTCTCATTCCATTTTCCAACACTTGGTCTTTAGCCTTGTATACTATGGCATTTCAAGTGCTCATCTAAATGCTTCTTGAATGAGGGTTCCTGCCTCTACCACCCTTACAGGGAATGAGTTCCAAACTTCCACCACTCTCTGGGTGAAAAAGATTTTCCTTAAAATTACCTCTAAGTCTCTTGCTCCTTGCCTTAAATCTATGCCCCCTAGTTATTGATCTCTTACCCCAGGGGAATAGTTTCTTCCTGTCTCACCTGCCTATACCCCCTCATAATTTTGTACACCTTGATGAGGTCCTCCCTTAGTCTTCACTTCTCTAAGGAAACCAACCCCAGCCTATACAGCCCTTCTCCAAACTGCACAATAACCTAAAAAAAAAGTCCTTAAGAATCATTTAGAAAAGTTAAGATAGGAACATAGAGATTAGGGGCAGAAGTAGGCAAATTCAGCCATTCGAGCCTGCTCTGCCATTCAATCAGATCATGGCTGATCTCCCCCCTGGCCTCAAACCCACTGCTCCCCATATCCCCTTATCCCTTTTTTAAATTAGAAATATATCTAACTCCTTCTTGAAACTATTTAATGATTCAGACTCCATCACCCTATAGGGCAGCGAGTTCCACAAGTTCACCACCCTCTGCGAGAAGTGGTTCCTCCTTATCTCAGTTAAATCAACCGCTCCAAATCTATTCCTGTGACCTCACGTTCGAGGGGGCATAGATTTAAGGCAAGGAGCAACAGACTTAGAATGATTTTAAGGAAAATCTTTTTCACCCAGAGGGTGGTGGGAATTTGGAACTCACTGCCTGTAAGGGTGGTAGAGGCAGAAACCCTCACAACACTTAAGAAGCATTTAGATGAGCACTTGAAATGCCATAACATACAACGCTAAAGACCAAGTGTTGGAAAATGGAATGAGAATAGAAAGGTGCTTGATGGCCGGCACAGACACAGTGGGTCAAAGGAACTCTCTCTGTGCAGTAAAACTCTATGGCCGCAACCTTACTGAAGAGGGAACATTTATTTGATCGATCCCTTTTAAAATTTTATATACCTTGATCAGATCCCGCCTCGCCCTTCTAAACTCCAGCGAGTATAAGCCCAAACTCTTCTCATACATCAGCTGTTTCATCTCCGGAATCAATTTGGTGAGCAGGGTCTCAATTCATTGAGCCAATGTTACGTAATGTCAGCTTTTAAACGAGGAAAAATCCCAAAGGATTTACTAGTCAGGAATAGAGTGTGGTACAAAGCTAGTCCACTTACTGTGTTCCCTCCACTAACTCACTCAGTATATCAGATCATTTATTTAATTGCTGTTTCTGGGAACTTGCCATGTGATTTGCATTACATGAATGACTGCACTTCAGAATACCGATATTGAAACATCTTGAGGCATTATATAAATGATAATGTTTCTTTCCTGTTCTCTTTCCTAATATAATTCAATAACCCTTTTATGAGGATCGTATATCAAATGTGTCTTTTTTAGGACAATCTGTTCCGCATCTATTCTGGCTTTTGCTTTGGCATCCCATTGAATTGGCTACTGTGTGTACGATGTTCCTTGTTATTCACAAATTCCGTTCTGTACTTTCCTCATATTCGCACACTTAACTGGAATTGCCTGATAGTGACTGGCCTTTATCTCAAGGACAGCGGTCTAAATCTATATTGGCAAGAGCCCAAAAGTGAGTGGCAGACAGGGACTGTCCAGATGGGTAGATGCCATGGCGATTTTAACAGCAGAGCCTCATTTATTCTCTGGTCGGTAAAAGATGATGTGGAAATACTGCCATTGGACTGGGTAAACACAGTAAGAAGTCTCACAACACCTGGTTAAAGTCCAACAGGTTTATTTGGTAGCAAACGCCACTAGCTTTTGGGACTCTGCCCCTTCGTCAAGTGAGTGGAGAGTTCTGATCACAAACAGGGCATATAAAATTACAATATTACGATAAAAGAGAGTCAGGACTTTGGTGCAGAGGGTCACAGCTGAGGGTCTGTGGGAAGGGGTTCATGGAAGTTGGTATTAGGATAATACTCTCAAGGTGATCAGAGCTTGACGCTGGAGCTGGGCATGCTAAAGGATTCCATGCAGGGCCTGGGGTAAGCATTCCTCCTCCTCCTCTTCCTTTGGACCCAGAAAAGGTACTGAATGAAAGAAGCAAGTTGTTAAAACTTATTGTAGCCTGTACTGGCGGTTCTGCCGCTGGGGAGTGAGACTCGTCATGTAGTGATGTCAATATGATACCTTGATGCAAAAAGTATCATCGGGGCAATGATCGAATATCACGTTAGCTCTGCCTGTCTTAAAAGAGACCCTTATCGTTGACAGTTCTTGACATAAAAACCATGGTGGCTGGGAATGTGGCAATTGGAATTTTTTTTGAAATGGCGTGTAGATGTTGCCGAACGGGCCAGCATTTGGAAGTTGAGAGTCAACCACATTCAGTGGATCTGATACGACATAAAAGCCAGACTAGGTAAGGATGGCAGATTTCCTTCTCTAAAGGACATTAATGAACCAGATGGGTTTTTATGACAATCAACACATTAGACTTTTTCCCTAAATTCCAGATTTTTACTTAATTCAGATTTCACCATCTGTTGTGGTGGGATTTGTGCCCAGATCCCCAGAGCTTTATGAGGAGTCTGTCGATTGCTAGTCCAGTGACAATACCACTACATCACCACCTCTCCTAATGACTGCCATCGTTCTGGTACTCAGGCTGATGCGCCACCCCTCACTTTCCCACTGTGCCTCCAATCACAGGCCTTTTCAGTCGTGTGTTTGCTGCTGGTAGGCTCAACTGTATCTCACTCGTGATCCTGTCAGCAGCAAGCACCAAGGTTCCTCAGATGGCACCTTCTAAACGCCCGACTGCTACCATCTAAAAGAACAAGGGCAATAGACACATGGGAATGCCACCACCTCCTAGTCACACGTCATCCCTGATTTGGAAATATATCACCGCTCCTTCATTGTCGTTGGGTCAAAATCCTGGAACTCCCTCCTTAAAACTGTGTACACCTCAGAGACTGCTGCAGTTCAAGAAGACAGCTCACCACCACCTTCTCAAAAGCAACTAAGGATAGGAAATAAATATTTGCCGAGCCAATGACAGCCACATCCAGTAAATGATTTTTTAATAAGTGTGGGAGAGTAAGAACCTATGATTGGAGTAGTATCCCCTCACTGATTCTATCACTTCCATGTGGTGGGGGGGAATTAATTTTCTCTCACTGCCCGCTTCCATGATTGAATTTTTTCAAGATTCTTGGGGCTTGCGAGGGCAAATTCACCATCGACTCCCGTGTATTTTGATTCCTGCATACAAAACCAGCAAGATGTCAGATTTGGTCACTGGTTTTGGATAGGTCATGTGATAGTGGGATAGTGACAGAAATGCCACAACTGGCCTTACGTCTCTGAAATTGAGGTGGGAAAATCAGCCAGGTTTCCAATACCCAATGAATAGAGAAAGAGATAAAGTGAAGCTGTGCTACCACCGATAATCAACTCGCCTGCCAATACTCATGTGAAAGTTTTTAAAGTTTATTTATTAGTGTCACAAGTTGGCTTACGTCAACACTGCAATGAAGTTACTGTGAAAATCCCCCAGTCACCATTCTCCAGCGCCTGTTCGGGAGAATTTAGCATGGCCAATGCACCTAACCAGCACGTCTTTCGGACTGTGGGAGGAAACTCATGCAGACACGGAGAATGTGCGTATTCCGCACCGTCACCCAAGCCTGGGTCCCTCGCACTGTGAGGCAGCAGTGCTAACCACTGTGCCATCGTGTGCTCGTTGGAATAAGCGTGCTTTGGAGACGGTGTTTCTGACCTACAGAACTGTACCTCAGAAGGAACCAGTGCCTTCAGCAGGATTGAAATTGATACTAACAAAAGTTAAAACAAATATGTGACTGTTCAGTGCACTGAATACAGAAAATCTTCAGGGAACTGAACCCTCTTACGAATCGCAAAATCATGAGGTCATGCTAGTTCAGTTCCTTTGAAAATTGTTTCTGCATTTAGCTGATTAGAATGTAATATTCCAATTAGCTCACGTCTATCATTGTTTTGCAAGTTTTTGCTGGAATTTATTAAGTTATTAAAAAGTAATGACTTTATTTCATGTCTGATAATATAGACGAAGTGTATATGGAAGGTGTGATGAAAAACTCTTGATATTGGAATAGACATCATGGATTCTAGGTATAATGAATTTGTCAGCAGCCATGGCTTAGCTGTCTAGCTAGCTCCATTTTATGAAATATTTACAGTATACTTTGGAGATTGTCTCCCTACAGTCTTATTTGTCCAAATTTTTAGAATGTTTACAGTATACTATCAGAATCAAATGTGCAATTTTGTATAGTCTGTCAGCTAAAATGTGAGTTCAAATATCTTCTTTAAGCTTATAAGGATGCACACTTACATGTTTTAATACTTCTGCCTCAGTTCAGTAACTACATAACATTGACTGAAACAAGATCAGTACATTCTCAGGAAGTTAAGGGCTCTCTATAAATGCGAGCTGCTTCTTTCTATAATGCCACCACAGTTTGGTGAGTGTGCACAGTACAGATTATATGTTGCAGTTCTGTTGAGCTTGTCATGTATCCCCAAGAGCTCCATGAAAATTGTGCAATGCTAAGCTAAAAAGACAGAGGAACTTCTTAAAGTTGTTCTTCACTGAAACTAACGATTATAGAATGTGATAGAATCCCTATAGTACAGGAGGAGGCCATTTGACCCATCGAGCCTACACCAAACAGCAATCCCGGCCAAGTCAAGGATGGCACAGTGGTTAGCACTGCTGCCTCTCAGCGCCAGGGACCCAGGTTCAATTCCTGGTTTGGGTCACTGTGTGGAGTCTGCATGTTCTCCCTGGTGCTGCAGTTTCTTCCCACGTTCTAAAGATGTGCAGGTTAGGTGGATTGGCCATGCTAAATTGTTCCTTACTGTCAAGGAGATTAGCAGGGTCAATGCATAGGGTTGTGGGGATAGGGCCTGGGTGGGATTGCTGTTGGTGCAGACTTGGTGGGCCAAGTGGCCTCCTTATGCACTGTCGGGATTCTGTGGATTGATATTTTATGCTGTTGATTACATTGGAACATAATCTTCAGTATTTTCAACTCGCTAAAAATAATGAGAGCAGCTCATGTCTAGTTTGAAGGCTCATTTAATGCAATTTGTTGAAATATCCTAGTGCCATGGTGATTCAGTGTGAAAATAGACCTCAGGTTAGAGTATATCAAACAGAACTATATATTATACTTGCAAAGCACTGATGTCCTGGCAACAAATCAATCTGGCACCATCCGGCATTATGTTTGAAATAATAGCAGAAAGTCAACAATCAGAACGTTGCAAAGGTTCCCTGTGTTTCAGAAAGCTTCAGTTTTGAGTTGATGTGACACTTTGATAAGCATCAGGTAATAATTACTGTCAGCAATGTTATTGTATGGATTTTTAATGTGCTCGTATTGAAGGCCTGCCTCTGCTATTCAGATGAAGGTGGTAACCTGTTACCTTAAATAGAGGTAGTTACATGTTTGTTTTAAATGTAGATGGTAACCTGTTTACTATATTTCTTACATTTCACATGTAAGAACATTAAATGGTACAAATATTGATGTGACACCAAGCCTTCCTTCCATCGTAAGGTTGGAAGTGGGGATGTTTGCTGATGGTTGGTTGCACAATATTCAGCGTCTTTCAGCAAATACTCAGGTACTGAAGTAGTCCATATTCAAATGCAGCAAGACCTGGTCAATATCCAAGCTTGCATTGATTGGTTCCAAGTAACATCTGTGCCACATAAGTGCCAGCCAATGATGACCTCTGACCAGAGAGAACTTGACCATTGCCCTTTGACATTCAAGGTCATTGCCATCGCTGAATTCCCCCATCATCAATCACTATCCTGACTTGGAACTATATTGCCATTCCTTCACTGTTGCTGGGTCAAAATCCAGGCACTACCTCCCCAACAGCAATGTGGATGCACCTACGTCACATGGACTGCAGCAGTTCAAGAAGGCAGCCCTCCAGCACCACCACAAGGGCAATTGGGGATGGGCAATGAATGCTGACCTAGCCAGCAAAGCCCACATCCCATGATTGAATAATAAAAAAAACCAAATCATATTATAATAGCTCAGATCTTGCATTTAGAGTAATGGGGAAGCTGTCAGCACTCAGTTATAATGAGCAAATCAGACTGTTAGTTCAGTTGGCAGCACAGTTAAATGCAGAAATCTGAATGTTGCTGTCTGAGATACATTGTTCCTCCGTACTGTACACTGTAGCAATCTTCAACAATAACATAACATTGAAATCAACACAATGCCATGAATTTGGGACACTTGTCCTAATTCACCATTACGAGTGCCAGAAAAGATTAGGGTTCCTGCACTCAGTAGTAAGTGAATTCCTAACAGCATGATAAAGTGATAATTTGGGGAGGCAATGGCCTAGTAGTATTATCGCTAGACCATTAAACCAGAAACTCAACAAATGTTCTGGGGACCTGGATTCGAATCCCACCACAGCAGATGATGGAATTTGAATTCAAATAAAAACAATCTGGAATTATGAATCTACTATTCTGATGACCATGAAACCATTGTCCATAATACATAGGAGCAGAATTAGGCCACTCGGCCCATTGAGCCTGCTCCACCATTCAATCATAGCTGATAATGTTCTCATTCCCATTCTCCTGCCTTTTCCCCCATAACCATGATCCCCTTATTAATCAAGAACCTATCTATCTCTGTCTGAAAGACACTCAAGGACCTAGCCCCCACAGCCTTCTGCGGCAGAGTTCCACAGATTCACCACTCTTTGGCTGAAGAAATTCCTCCTCCTTTCTGTTTTAAAGGATCATCCCTATAGCCTGAGTTTTTGTCTTTTGATTCTAGTTTTTCCTACGAGTGGTAACAGCCTCTCCACGTCCACTCTATCCAGGCCTCACAGTGTCTTGTAAGTTTCTGTAAGATGCCCCCTTATCCTTCTAAATTCCAGCGAGTACAGACCCAGAGCCCTCAACTGTTCCTCATATGACAAGCTCTTCATTCCGGGGATCATTCTTGTGATCCCCCTCTGGACCCTTTCCAAGGCCAGCACATCCTTCCTTAGATATGGGGCCCAAAACTGCTCACAGTATTCCAAATGGGGTCTGACCAGTGCCTTATACAGCCTCAGAAGTACATCCCTACTGTTGTATTCTAGCCCTCTTGACATGAATGCTAACATTGCATTTGCCTTCCTAACTGCCGACTGCACATTAACCTTAAGAGAATCTTGAACAATGACTCCCTAGTCCCCTTGTGATTTCCTAAGCCTTTCCCTATTTAGCCTCCATTCCTCCTTTCAAAGTGAATAACCTCACACTTCTCCACATTGTAATCCATCTGCCACTTCTTTGCCCACTCTCCGAATGTCCTTTCGGGGAGGAAATCTGCTGTCCTTAGCTGGTCTGGACTACATGTGATTCCAAAGCCACAAAAATGTGGTTGACTCTCAAATGCTCTCCAAGGACAATAAGGGATGGGGTAATAAATGCTGGCCAGGCAGCAATGCCCATGTCCCACAAGTGAATAAAAAGAAATTACCACCAAACGTGGCTGGAATTCTCCCAAAAAAATTTGAAGTGTTGAATTCACAGGAAAACTGGAATAAGAACATAAGAACATAAGAAATAGGAGCAGGAGTAGGCCATCTGGCCCTTCGAGCCTGCCCCGCCATTCAATAAGATCATGGCTGATCTGTCGTGGCTCAGTTCCACTTTCCCGCCCTCTCCCCATAACCCTTAATCCCCTCTCTTATCAAAAACCCATCAACCCGCTTCTTAAAAATATTTAGCGAGGCAGCCTCCACCACTTCAACGGGCAGAGAATTCCAGAGATTCACCACCCTTTGAGTGAAGAAGTTCCTCCTCAACTCCGTTCTGAACTGCCCCCCCTTTATCTTGAGGCTGTGCCCCCTAGTCCTACTGTCTTTTTTGAGCGGGAAGAGTCTTTCCACCTCTATCCTATCCATCCCATTCATCATCTTATACGTCTCAATGAGATCTCCCCTCATTCTTCTAAACTCTAACGAGTACAAGCCTAGTTTATTCAGCCTCTCCTCATAGCTCAACCCCCTCAACTCCGGTATCAGCCTAGTAAACCTCCTCTGCACTCCCTCCAAGGCCAAAATATCCTTGCGCAGGTGCGGCGCCCAAAACTGCACACAGTACTCCAGCTGCGGCCTCACCAATGCCCTATACAGCTGCAGCAAGACCTCCCTACTTTTATATTCAATCCCCCTCGCTATGAAGGCCAACATCCCATTCGCCTTCCTGACCACCTGCTGCACCTGCAGGCTGGGTTTTTGCGACTCATGCACAAGGACCCCGAGGTCCCTCTGCACTGTCGCCTGCTGCAGTTTTTCGCCACGTAAGTAATAGTCCTTCCTACCATTCTTCCTACCAAAGTGGACCACCTCACACTTGCCAACATTAAATTCCATTTGCCATTTCCTGGCCCATTCGCCCAGCCTATCTAGATCCTTCTGCAGACTCTCCACACCCTCCGCACAATTTGCCTTTCCCCCAATCTTGGTGTCATCAGCAAATTTTGACACCCTACACTCGGTTCCCTCCTCCAGATCATCTATATAAATGGTAAATAGCTGAGGCCCCAGCACCGACCCCTGGGGCACTCCACTATTTATGCTGTTTTTTTTTCGGTGGAAGGTCACACTAGAATCTCCCACACTCTGTGCACTGCAGAGCCTTCAGCATGAATATCATTACATTTCAGAGGGTGGAGCCCATTCCCACCTGGGAGGCTGAAACCAGTGGGACTATGCACATGCGCACTAGCACCGAGCTGTCAGCCTTCTGTTTGTTGGTCAGCCTGGGACCCCTGTAGTGTCACCCCCCCCCACAACCTGATCGCAACCCCACTCCTGCCACCACCCCCCCCCACCCGTCCCAGACCACCCTGATCCCCAGGCTCCAGGACTCAAAAGTGTAGACCCCCCCCCCCCACAGAGCAGTATTCAGGTTGAACACCTCTTTCCACCTGCCCTTTCACCCAAAAGTCCTGACGTTTGTTTTCTGTTCATCATTACGTGACCTGAAGTAGATGACACCCCGCTCCCCCCCCCCCCATATCAAAACCATGCTGGACTGAAACACTCTGGCAGGGTGGGAGAGGCTACTGAGCTCGGAGAATTCAATCACAGGCCTGCTAATTGCATTTAAATGATATATAAAATATCATTTAGATGCTTGTCCTGCCTCCCCTCCGATTTCCAGCATGGAGCAGAACACGCGCTGGGAGATGCTAGCGGGGCGCGAACACTCACGGGAACCCCGCGAGTTGTCTGCCACGCATTTCTCAGCTCGCTGCACTAAAAAAAAATCAGTGTAACATGATGGGAGAATCTCCCCAATGTCAGTGGCCCTGAAAATGTTATTTTCCATGTATAAAGTCTCCAGAATAAATGAAAAAATAACAACTTTATCTCCCTTAATTCTATTTCCCGAGCTTAATTCCACTCTCTGTGCACGATCTAAATCAGGCTTTTCCAACCGCAGTCTGAGCCCCTCTTTGTGGCTCCCAGTTCAAAAGCTAGTGAGATGGATCGAAGAATTTAAAGATTTATGTGGAGGACATCTCTTCCCACCACAGCCTGTGTCTGCCCCGCCTTTGCCTCTGATTTAATGATCAATATATTGTGTTTTTTTGCTCAGCAAGCTGTTTCTTTTCATACGGCTACTTTTTTTTTGAAATTCGTGTTTAATTTTGTGCCAATAACTTTCCCAAATTTGCCCATCCCCTTTCCAACATCTCGCCCCTCAGGTGTGAGAAAAATTGAAATGTCCTCCTCCCCCACAACATGAAAAGATTAGACAAGCTCTTTTTTTTTAAGAATCATAGGCGCACTCACTGTGTGGGTTTTGCACATTCTCCCTGAGCCTGTGTGGGTTTCTTCCGGATGCTCCAGTTTCCTCCCACAGTCCAAAGATGTGTGGGTTAGCTGCACTGGCCATGCTAAATTGTTCAGGGGGACTAGCAGGGTAAATATGTGGGGCTACGGGGATAGGGCCTGGGGAGAGTGCACAAGAAGGCCATTCGGCTCATCGAGCCTGCACCGACCATAATCCCACCCAGGCTCTATCTCTGGCGCCCTACACATTTACCCTACTAGTCCCCCTGACACTAAGGGGCAATTTAGCATGATCAATCAACCTAACCTGCACATTTTTGGACTGTGGGTATAAACCGGAGCATCTGGAGGAAATCCACGCAGACACAGGGAGAATGTGCAAACTCCACACAGACGGTGACCCGAGCCAGGAGCCGAACCCAAGTCCCTGGCATTGCGGGGCAGCAGTGCTAACCACTGTGCCGCCTGATCCAAATATAATCACTACTTCTTGCTTCCTACTTCCTGGGTTAAACACTACAGACCCAATTTTACCTCCACGTAAGTGGATGGGCTTTGAACGAACTAGTCTCACCTGCATGTCTGAGTAAGGATTCTTCAACCTGATTGGAAAATGGGAAAAATATAAAATGAAAATAAAAGTGAATATGGCAGAAAATCAATTTCTTGGAAGACTTGAATCCATATTAAATCGAATCGCAAACTCCGTACTGTTTATTTATGCCTGGTGATTTGTTAGTTCAGATCACCATCAAACCTTTTACAAGTTTCATGCCAAGAGGAAAGTAATAATTTGTACTACAGTCAGTTTGAGCATTTCTCAACAATTAACTGTGTGCAGGTTTAGATTTACCAGAAAATAACAAAACAGAATCCTCAGGGGAAGCATTTCTCCAGCGTTATCTTCCTTCATTAGCAATTTATTAGTCTGGGCATATTCTTTGCATGCTAATCCACAAACGGCGAATGAAATTCGAGAGGGTGTGAGTCTGCACTGGCACCATCATTATTATGTTAACACCAACTTGCAGTTAAATAGCTAAGGCTCAGATATACATAGAAACATGCATGGAAAATAGGAGCAGGATGAGGCCATTCGGCCCTTTGACTATTCCTTAAGGTCATGGCTGATCATCCAACTCATCTGGGAAAAAGCAGGATTAAGTTATTGAATTGGACGATCAGCCATGATCGTAATGAATGGAGAGTACCCTTCAAGTTCGAAGGGCGAAATGGCCTCCTCCTGCTCCTATCTTCTATGTTTCGGATAGTCTGATCCCACCTTTCCCCCCTTCACCTCAAGTGCTATATCTAACTCCTCCTTGAAAACATTCAGGGGGCAAACTTACAGTGTGGCTTCTCACACTGGTTGGTCAACATGGTAAGCTGTTAAGATTGGGTGAGAGGCAAAAAATTGAGTTTGCACCCGATTCCTCACAATGTTACCAGCCCAGTTCTGTCACCGTAATCAGCCTTGTGTCCAAGAATTGTCCGGCCTCACTCGCCTCAACGACCTCACCAGTGGAGGTCCACACCGGCGGGTCTCACATATGGTCCCCAGCAATAGGAACCAGATGTGGTGGCCTTGCCAGTGGGATTGGAGACCCTTCAGCCCCCCTGCATGGTTGGGGGGGGCAGGCAGTGCAGCTCAGGTAGTGCCAGCCTGGGACCCTGGTAATGTTCACCAGGCACCCTGGCATTGCCAGCCTGGCACGCTGGCTGTGTCCTCTGGGCACTCTGGCACCGCCCATCAGGCCCTGGGCAATGTCAAAGAGGTGGAACCTAAAGGGGGTGAAGTCTAAAGGGAGGAATGGGGCCTAAAAGAGGTGGAGCCTATAGGGGGCAGGCCCATGATGGGGAGACAGGGTGTGGGAACACCGTAAGGAAGGGTACTCTGCATCGGTGATTGCCGGGGCAGGGATTGGCTGGGGTTGGTGGGGGGGGAAGCACCTGGATGCGACGATCAGCTGGGGTGAGGGAATTGGTATAGCGATCAGCCTGGAGCGGGGTGGGCTAGGTGGAGGGGAGGTAGGGATGCTGACCAGTCAGAAGGGTTGGGTGGCTGCTGTAGAGGGGGGGGTGGCTGCTGTAGGGGAGGGGAGGGGGCCTGGGCAGGGGGGGGGTGTGATGCAATGTCTGGGGAGGGCTGGGGGAGTGACAGATTTCTCAGTGTATGATTGCATCTGGGAGGTCGCCCAAAAAAAGGGTGCGATTCTCTCCCATTTTCACAGTGTTTGGCACTTGGAATTGTTTTTACTAAGATCGGCCCCTCAATGTTTTGGCCTCAATTACTTCCTGTGCTAGTGAATTCCATAGACTGACCACCCTCTGGGCGAAGAAATTTCTCCTCATCTCTGTCTTAAATGGTCTACTCTGTTTCTTTAGACTGTGACCCCTGGTTCTGAATACGCCCACCATCAGGAACATGCTTCTTGCATCTACGCTGTCTAGTCCTTTTAGAAGTTTATAAGTTTCTATGAGGTCCCCTCCATTTCTTCTGAACTTCAGTGAATATAATCCTAACTGACTCAATCACTTCTCATACATCAGACCTGCCATCTCAGAAATCAGCCTAGTAAACCATCACTGTACACTCTCTAAAGCAAGAACCTCCTTCCTCAGATAAGGACACCAAAACTGTGCACAGTATTCCAGGTGTGGCTTCACTGAGGTCCAATATAATTGCAGCAAGACATCCCTGCTTCTGTACTTGAATCCTCTCACTATGAAGGCCAATATACCATTTGCCTTTTTTACTGCCTGCTGCACCTGCATACTTACCTTCAGTGACTGGTGTACGAGGGCGCCCAGGTCTTGTTGCACATTTCCCTCTCCTAATTTATGGCCACTAATAAATATGCTACTGTCTTATTGTTGATGTGGAGTTGGACTGGGGTAGGCACAGTGACTAGTCTCACAACAGCAGGTTAAAGTCCAGCAGGTTTATTTGATAGCACGAGCTTTCGGAGCATGTGCTGCCAAATAAACCTGTTGGGCTTTAATCTGAGGTTGTGAGACTTCTTATTGTTGAATCAGATAATGGTTTGGCAAGAGTTTTTGAACATAGTCACAATAGGGATTGCTCCAAAAATGAAGTTCTGTGGGTGAAAACGACCATTCAGTGGGCCAAGGAAAATTGTAATAATGGCAGTGGAAATTGACAGTTTACTATGATTAACTTGTTGGTCTAAAGCCAAGTAGCTTATTTCGGAACACATCAATAACTCACTATCTTTTCTTTGCTTGCTGAAGAAGGTCATGATTGTTTATACATCCCCTTCCTTCCCAACACCCACTGAATCGATGGACAATTGTGCACATTTCTCTCAATCTCTTAGTGTTAATCATAAGGTTGCCTTTGAGCATTAACCTGTTTTATACTTTTTGTTCACATTAGTGGTTTTTCTGCACTGTTGTGCCTTGAATATGGTTGGGATATTTGGTTGGGAAAATGGAGCTGTGCTTAATCTGTTCTGTTCCTTTAAGGCCATTGTACAAAAATTTCCTGCAGGTCTAAATAAACCAGTACTTTCCAATGAGCCCTTTGTGGCTTCAAGTCACACACTACATGTCGATTAGATTAATCACAGTTTGGATCTGTCTCATTTCTGGACACCTTTCTGAGGCACCAATTTAGAAAATCTGCCTTCAGAATCATAGAATCCCCACACTGCAGAAGGAGGCCATTCGGCCCAACAAGTTTGCACTGACTCTGCAACATCTTACCCAGTCCCCACTCCCAGAACCCTACATATTTAGCCCACACATTTGGGACACTAAGCGGCAATTAGCATGGCCAATCCACCTAACCACATTCTTGGACTGTGGGAGGAAACCGTAGTACCTGGAGGAAACCCACATGGGAGAATATGCAAATTCCATGCGGACAGTGACCCAAGGCTGGAATTGTAAGAGTTCCTAAGGTGGAAAGTGGTTTTAACAAGGATGATTTAATATTTGTTGTATTGTTTTACGCCCACAGCTGACCTGTTACAGAGCCATGCATCTCTCTTTCTGGAAAGTTCCAATGCGCCCACATCTCCTCACACTCTACTGATGCAGTTGCAACGAGGGTTGCGAAGAGGCAGCCAAACCAGCATTACCAGCGAGGTTTCAGGCTCATCAGAAAGCATCTTTGCAGCTAATATTGCCAGCAGTGAGTAAACATTAAAAATGTTCCATGTTTTCTTGGATTTCTATCTCTCTCATACCGAGAACCTACTTGACTAACAGCTACTCCATACGGTAAAACAGTGAGGTGATCATTATCGAACCAATCTATAAATGGAAACACTTCACATGTCATTATACTCTCAGCTGCGGTGAATACAAATTCTCTGAGCTTTTCAACCTTGTTTCTTGGAATCTGCTGACCAGACGGGAGGGGACGGGGTGGTCAAAACTCAATCCTTTTGAGAGGTGTCTTGTCTAAGGGGACTCACCAAAATATTGAGAAGAGGCCCAAGGCCCAACTTGAGGTTGGCCTCCCAGTTTGGATGTGTGCGTTTCATTTTTTTGTACTCATTTGTGGGACACTGCTGTCGCTGGCTGGGCCAGCATTTATTACCCTTCTCTAGCTGCCCAAGGGCAGTTGAGAGTCAAGCACATTGCTGTGGCTCTGGAGTCACATGTAGGCCAGACCAGGTAAGGATGGCAGATTTCCTTCCCTAAAGGACATTAGTGAACCAGATGGGTTTTCCCGACAATCGACAATGGTTTCATGATCATCAGTAGATTCTTAATTCCAGATTTTTTTTTTGTTGAATTCAAATTCCACTAACTGCTGTGGCGGGATTCAAACCCGGGTCTCCAGAACATTAGCTGAAGTTTCTGGATTAATAGTTTAACAATAATACCACTAGGCCATTACCTCCCTGAGTCTGGCAAGCGATACATCAAATTGAAAGTCTGCTCTGTTGTAATAAAGGTTGTAATAAGGCATCTCCACATCATGTAATAAAGGATCTCATAGCGTTACTTTAAAAAGGTGAAAGGAGTTTTCCCAATGCCTTTTCTATCACGTATCAATTCAATCAAACAGATTAACCTGGCTCTTTATCTCATTGATGTTTGTGGGATCTTGCTGTGCACAGATTGGTGGCCATTTTCTTGCGGAACAGTTGACTGCACTTCAAAATTGAGATGTCTTTAGGATGTGAATGACACAATATAAAATGCAAACAGTTTTTTTTCACCATGAAGCCGTGATGAGTATATGGGATTTAATGGGATTGAGGGTTATAGATAGGCCTGGTAGGTAGGGATGTGATCGGTGCAAATTGTGGGCCGAAGGGCCTGTTTGTGCTGTAGTGTTCTACGTTCTATGAAGCCTTTGATAGAGGTTTGGTTGTAAACTAAACTTCCAAATCAATCATCCAGGAACAAACTTGGATTTGCTTGCTGTGTCCTTGAGTATGAGGGGATGAATAGACCTCTAACGCGGTTGTAGATTGCTGGCAAAATTTGAAATAAAAGCGTATTCTATTTCTGAAATAATTTTATGGAGGTAGGAACATTGCCCACTATAGTACTCACAGTGCCACTGTTATGGTTTCTGAGTGACATATCAAGCTCAAACACCATCCAGACCATCAAAAACGATCCCTTGTTGCACCATTAAGAAGACGAATATGAGAAGCCACTCTTTTTTATGACTAGTCACAAAAATAAAATGCAACTCAGAATTATGTCTGAATTGGGCAGTATGGTGGCACAGTGGTTGGCACTGCTGCCTCATAGCGCCAGGGATCCGGGTTCAATTCCGGCCTTGGGTGACTGTGTGGATGTTTCACATTCTCCCTGTGTCGTGTGGGTTTTCTCCGGGTGCTCTGGTTTCCTCCCACAGTCCAAAGATGTGCAGGTTAGGTGGATTGACCATGCTAAATTGCCCCTATGTGTCAGAGGGATTAGCAGGGGAAATAGGTGGGATTACAGGGATAGGGCCCGGGTGGGATTGTTGTCAGTGTAGAGTCGATGAGCTGAGTTGTTTCATTCTGCACTGTTGGGATTTTATGATTCTTCTATGGTATAACATGAGAGACACCCTAACACTTGTGAGTAGCATATCTGGAAAGAAGCTACAAGTTCCAGGGAATTGCAAGATAGAGTAACATCTCTTGGGACAAAAATCAGCATGTAAACCCAGCTATAACTTCCACAAGACTCAAGGCTTAAGGCAAACCTATAATAAAGATACAAAAGGCAATCATAATTATGTTACTGTGGAGCATACATTTTTAAAGCCTTGGTTAGTAAAACCCTTTCTCAACCTCTTCCCATTATTGGTGACTGGCTGGCCACATTGGGTTTGTAGCTTTAAGAATATGATGATTGGTTTTCATTCCCGTTTGTTCGTTACTGTTAAGTACCGTGCATTACTTACAGTTGCTGGTTTATGAATGTGAAATTTGAGCCAATTAAGTGAGCATGCTAATCTATCACCAATGGCTTTGCTGAATTTTCAACTAATTTAATTTTGCTTTGTAGAATAATTTCTGTTTAATATTTGTGACTTACTGTGAATAATGACACAGAATATTCTCTGGGAACACGTCACGTTCTAGCACATATATTTTCACTTGCATTTTGCATATCTCTACGTGTAAATTTTATATCACACTTGGACCAAAAACTGCACAATTCTTGTTACAAAATGATCTCATCAGTAATTAGCAAATAGAAAGCAGAGGTGAAAATCAAAGATCATGCAGTTGGAAAATAAAGGAGACAGATTTAAGCCAAATGAAATAGCCCACTTGATTGGCACCACATCCACAAACATTCACTCCCTCCACTACCGACGCTCTTGTAGATAGCAGCAGTATGTGCTATCCACAAGATGCACTGCAACAATTCACCAATGATCCTTAGACAGCACCTTCCAAACCCACGACCACTTCCTTTGAGAAGGTCAAGGGTAGCAGGTACATGAGAAGACCACCACCTGTAAGTTCCCCTCCAAGCCACTCGCCCGTCTGACTTGGAAATATATTGGATCCTGACGAAGGGGGTAACCCCGAAAGCTAGTGAGTATATTATCAAATAAATAGGTTGGACTAAAACCTGGTGTTGTCAGACTTTTTACTATTGGAAATATATTGCCATTCCTTTGCAGTTGCTGGGTCAAAATCCTGAAATTCCCCCCCAGCGGCATTGTGGGCCAACGCGCAGCATGTGGACTGCAGTGATTCAAGAAGGCAGCTCACCACCATCTTCTCAAGGGCAGCTAGGGATGGGCAATAAATGCTGGCCAGCCAGCAATGGCCATGTCCCATGAATGAATAACAAAAAAGGGGAAATCTTTGTCACATGCTAAGTGGTACGGATTTGGACTGCAGTGCCTGCTGGACTGATAGATACAGATTCATTAATTGCTTTCAAAGGGGAATTGTATGAATTCTTGATGGTTAAAGGTTGCAGAGATAGAAAGGAAGGGCTGGGGAGTGCAACTAATTGGATTAGCCTTTGCAAGAACCAGTGCAGACTCAATGGGATGCATGGCCTCTTTCTGCACTGTGCTGTTCTATGAAGCTAGGATTCTCCATTAAGATCTGCGGATAGTGGAAATGATGAGATTGATTCCTACCAGCCTGTTCTTTACAGCTGTTAAGCCTAGCTCTGGCATGTGATCAGAATGACAATGTAACAAAGGATGTCAATCATTTTAGTGGTTGGGAATATAAAGCAGTGTCTTACATAAATGATAGCAATCTGATGTTATTGCATCAATTGTCTCCAAGACAATTATTCAAAATATGCAATGTGCTGCAATATTTTGACCCAAGAATCTTTGTGAAATCTGGTTTTTAGGTATGGATTTGTTTGGACACAACGATGCAAATTTTTCTGTATTTGTCTTTAGGTAGAATAAAGTTGGTACAGTAAGTCCGTGTAAATGGGTGATGAAGGCAGGATATATGTCATGCCTGTCCTGATGAAACGGAAATGCAAAATCGATTACAGAATCCCTGCAGTGCAGAAGGAGGCCATTCGGCCCATTGAGGCTGCACCAACAACAATCCCAACCAGACCCTATCCCAGTGACCTCACATACTTACCCTGCTAATCTCCCTGACAGCAAGGGGCAATTTAGCATAGCAATCAACTTAACCCGCATATTTTTTTTAGAGTGGAGGAGGAAATCAGAACACCTGGAGGAAACCCATGTTGACATGGGAAGAATATGCTCACTCCACACAGATAGTCAGCTGAGACCGGGATTGAACCTGGGTCCCTGGCACTGTGAGGCAGCAGTGTTAACCACTATGCCACCGTGCCTCTCCAGTAGTTGTAAGGAGAGTGCTATCTGCATTTTTGCTCTGTTTTTATATTGTCCGTGTATATACAAAGCTTAGTTTCCTGATGGAAATGTTGTTTATTCCTTTTTAATGAAGATTGTAATTAATGTTTTAAACGTTTGTGGAATGTAATTCAATTTTAACGGTCAGTAATGTGCTGTAATTGAACTTTTCACAGCATCTCCCCTTACAGCAAGCAATTTAATCAGTATTTCTTTAGTCTCTTTATGAAGCTTTGGATCTAAATATTCATATTTATTTCATGACTCATTCATCAGCAAAATAGTACCTTAGGCTGATACAGCCTTGCGAGTATAATACTTAACCCATTCCACAGGCTCTTCAAGAACCTTCTTCCATTGAAGGAAAAGTTGACGTGATTGACAATATTAATCACACCATCAAAAATGATACAGATGAGAGAGGCCATTCAATCCATTTTACTTCAAACATTCAGAAAGACCCAGATATGCTCAATCCTAACATCCGATGATTATGGGACTTTTATCTCATTTTATATCCAGAAGTCCATTTCATGTCCAGTTCACTCTTGATACAAATAAATTCCTGACATCAGTCAAAGAACAAAGAAAATTACAGCACAGGAACAGGCCCAATCAAGTCTGCACCGACCAGGCTGCCCGACTGAAATAAAACCCCTCACCCTTCCAGGGACCATATCTCTCTACTCCCATCCTATTCATGTATTTGTCCAGATGCCCCTTAAAAGTCACTACTCTATCTGATTCCACTTCCTCCCCCGGCAGTGAATTCTAGGCATCCACCACCCTCTGTGCAGCCTTAGCCTCGTACATCTCATTTAAACCTTGTCCCTTGTACCTTAAACCCATGCCCCCTAGTAATTGACTCTTCCACCGTAGTGAATAAGCTTCTGACTCTCCTGCCTTAATATACATTTGATTAGTTTGTCCTTTTGACCGAGTGTCACAGTTTGGAGAGTCAATGGGCTGAATGGCCTCCTTCTGCACCCATTGTATGGCTCAAAATAGTATTTCTGATTTACCCTTTGTATGCTGTTGTTGTAAATATCTCTCTGAAATTGCCTCTTTCCCAATTCCTTGTGATTAGATGATGTAATGCTAGGGGTCAGTTTTATAGGTTCATGTTGAAGTTCTACCTTACGTTATGGTGACCAGAATGGAGGCAATATTCAAGATATAATCTGGCCAGAAGGTTATACCATTTGAGTGTGACTTCCTCCAATTTGTGCTTGATTGTCTTGACCATGTTTGAATCATTTTCAGCAATTCCCTTCATAACCCACTGGTGACCTTGTTACTCTTAAATTATCCACTTAAATTTTCCAAGTCTGCTTCCGTGGTGAGTGACCTCAGCATGTACTGGCTGCAGCCTAGGTACCTCACTCCTTGCTACGGACAGAGAAAATTTAACACATTAAAATCTTTTTCATTGAAGGAATGAGCTACAAATGCGCTGAAAATACACAACTCGACCTCAGCCTCACCTCTCTCCACAACTCTGGCTCTTTTTTTTCACACTGCTTGGACGACATCTAGAACTGATTGAGAAGAAATGTCCTCCATATGAATAGAGGGAAGACTGAAGCGATTGTCTACTGTCCCCAAAATCTACAATCGGGAGATGTTCCTACAGCAGGGTTTACAATGGTTCCCAGGAATGCTCACCCTGCTAGTGGGGACAGAACCTATTGAGACCCCTTGGGAGGTCAGGGGCATAGCAGGGCTTCCCTTTGGGAAGGGGCAGTCTGGCAGTGCCAGCCTGGCACCCTGGCACTGCCCAAGGGACAGTCTGGCACTGCCCACTAAGCAGTGCCAAGGGGGCACCAGGCAGTGCCAAAAGGGCAAGGTCAGAGGGGGAAGGGACCTACTGGGGAGGTGATCAGTGGTGGAGGGGGATCTATTCTGCAATGGGATCAGTGGGGGATGGAATGAGGGGTCAGTTGGGGATTTCCATTGCAGGGGGTGAGGCTGGCCATGGAGCTGGGTGTTTAGCCAGGGCTGGCCATCATTTGTGGGGAGAGCGGGGCTGGCTGGGGGTGAGGGGGGAGGTCATGGCTGGCCCTTGTGGGGGATGATTGTGGCTGGCCCGGGGGTGGGGGTCTGGTAGGTCAGCATTTTCCCACCTGTTGGACGCTTATTTTTTTTTCGGAGAATCCCGGCCTACAGTTACAATCTTGCTGCATTTAGAATGATTTCTAGCCCAGATATTGCCAAAGCTGCCTGTTTCCACTCCCATAACAACTCTCAGATTCCCCTCAGACCAATGAAACTAAAATTCCATTCATTTTTTAAAAATTATCTATTAAATATCAGAAACAGGGCTGATTTGAGGCCATTTTATCATTTGTGGGGTTCAGAAAATAGTTACAAATGCCTTACAGGTGGAACATAAGATTTTATAATCTAATTTCTTGGTAATTACACTCAACTAATCCTCTTCATCAGCCATTGGCTAAAATAAACTGAAATCAGTCGAATTCTTAAAATATGATATCAGGTTAAAATATTTCTGCTGTGATTAAATAAAAATGGCAGCCTTTATCTGAAGAGTTTGGTTGACTTGAAGATTAACTGAGACAACCTTCAGCCTCATCTCTGTGACATTCCCTAGCCCCAGACAACAGGACGGTATATGGTGCCATCAATCGTTCAGTGTCCTTACATGCTCCAACCATCACGCAGTTATTTTTATCAAAAATAGATTTGTCAACATCTGTTAGTACCATGACCTCATTGAACAAGGTGCATCTGTGCATCATGCTTGTGTTGCTGTGGGAGATACGATATGGTAATTTTATTTGGCACCATCCGGTCACCAAATTTGATCATTTTTATAGTCACCCATTCCTAGTTGGAGTTCATTTCATATAAATTCACTTCTTTCTTACGGGAGTTTACTTCTCAATTATGGATCAGTTTTAAATTGGTGTCCAGAACCATTCTTTAGCTCCTGATTTTAAAGCAAACTTTTTTCTTTAGTGTGACACGCAAGGTTGGACTTTCCCAACGATCTGAAATCCTGGGCTGACAGTGGGGGCTGACACTAAGTGCTGGCTGGTGGCAGGGCACTGGGTGACACTTTAATGATAGTTAACATATACGGGATGGCGGGGTGGGGGGTTACCCTCTGTGGGCCATAGGGCAACCAGTAAATGAGGACCATTCCCTGGGAACCCGCTCACAACCCATGAGGTTTTACCAAGCTGTCTTTATTTTTATTCATTCAGAGGACATGGGCATCACTGGCTGGCCAGCATTTATTGTCCATCCTTAGTTGCCCTCAGAGAGCATGGAGGTTTACAGTGTGGAAACAGGCCCTTCGGCCCAACTTGTCCATGCTGCCCCTTTTTTTAAAACCCCTAAGTTAATTCCAATTGCCCGCATTTGGCCTACATATCTCCATACCCCTCATATCTATGTAACTATCTAAATGTTTTTTAAAAGATAAAATTGTACCTGCCTCTACTACTACCTCTGGCAGCTTGTTCCAGACACTCACCACCCTCTGTGTGAAAAAATTATCTCTCTGGACACTTTTGTATCTCTCCCCTGTCACCTTAAACCTATGCCCTTTAGTTTTAGGTTCCCCATTCTTTGGGAAAAGATATTGACTATCTACCTTGTCTATGCCCATCATTATTTTGTAGATCTCTACAAGGTTACCCCTCAGCCTCCTATGCACCAGAGAAATAAGTCCCAGTCTACTCAGCCTCTCCTTATAACTCAAACCATCAAGTCCCAGTAGCATCCTAGTACATCTTTTCTGCACTCTTTCTACTTTAATAATGTCCTTTCTATAATAGGGTGACCAGAATTGCACACAGTATTCCAAGTGTAGCCTTATTAATGTCTTGTACAACTTCAACAAGACTTCCCATCTCCTGTATTCAATGTTCTGACCATGAAACCAAGCATGGCAAATGCTTTCTTCGCCACTCTGTTCACCTGTGACTCCATTCTCAAGGAGCTATGAGCATGTATCCCTAGATCTCTTTGTTCTGTAACTCTCCCCAGTGCCCTACCATTAACTGAATAAGTTCTGCCCCGGTTCAATCTACTAAAATGCAACACCCCGCATTTGTTTACATTAAACTCCACTTGCCATTCGTCAGCCCACTGCCCAATTGATCAAGATCCCATTGCAGTTGGAGATAATTTTCTTCACTGTCCACTATGCCACCCATCTTGGTGCCATCGGCAAACTTACTAACCATGCCCCCTATATTCTGATCCAAATCATTAATATAAATTACAAATAACAGTGGGCCTAGCACTGATCCCTGAGGTGCACCGCTGGTCACAGGCCTCCAGTTTGAAAAACAACTCTCTACAGCCACCCTCTGGCTTTTGTCAAGAAGCCAATCTTGTATCCATTTAGATACCTCGCCTTGGATCCCGTGAGAGTTAACTTTATGCAACAACCTGCCGTGCGGTACCTTGTCAAAGGCCTTGCTAAAGTCCATGTAGACAATATCAACTGCACTGTCCTCATCTACCTTCTTGGTTACCCCTTCAAAAAACTCAGCTGAGAGTCAACCACATTGCTGTGGCTCTGGAGTTGCATGTCGGCCAGACCAGGCAAAGATGGCAGATTTCCTTCCCTAAAAGATATTAGTGAACCAGATAGGTTTTTCCGACAATCAACAATGGTTTCATGGTCATCAGTAGATTCTTAATTCTAGATAATTTTAAGTTAAATTAAAATTCCACCATCTGCTGTGGCAGGGTTCGAACCCAGGTCCCTGGAACATTAGCTGAGTTTCTGGGTTAATAGTTTAGTGATAATACCACCAGGCCATCACCTTCCTAATTAGCATCAGGCCCTCCTGACCCAGGTTAAAATGCTGGCAAGAGTAGGAGATTACTTTTAATTTGGCATTTACGTGCCTCAATTTGGCTGCCCAGTGGGTGGCAGCCCCACTGAGGTACCCGTTGCTGACTGCATGCTGTGTTGATTTCCCTTAGGCCCCACCATCTGCCATGTTACCAGTCCTGCACCTCCCAGCCTGTTACTTACCAGATGGCAAAAACCAGCCCACAATATTCTACAGCATTTGAAGTTGTGCTGTTACCAGTGTGGCCAACTGGTCTGCAACTTCCATCTAAAAGGACCCATATGAAGGCAGTGAACTGTTTAGTTATACAAAATAAAAGCAGAAAGTGATGGAAAAGCTCAGCAGGTCTGGCAGTATTTGTGGAGGGAGAAACAGAGTTAATGCTGGAATTCTCCAGTCATTCACGCCCTGCTTCTACTGGCGGGCGTGGAGGGAGAATTTGGTGCCCAGCCAAATGTCTGTTCATTGCAGCGGGACCGGAGAACCCCAGCCACGAGCAAGGTTGGAAAATCCAGCCCAGTGTTTCAAGTCCAGTAAGACTTTTCTTTAAAATTGCTTTTACCTTCAGTTACCTGCCTTTAACCTCTGTGCACAAGCTAGATTCTAAAATGATACTGGTAGTCTCAGAGAGATTCTTAAATTTGCTGATCCATATTGTCTGTTAAATTAATCAGTGGCAACCATTAAGGAGTGGAAAATGGAAGAGAACTCTTTCCTTCATTGCATAACAGGAATAGGCATCATTGCAAGAGTTGCTTCAGAAGGGCAAGGTATTAATTTGGGGATAGAGGTGTACTGTGCACCATATCCTAACTTTCTGTAAATCACACCATCTGAAATGAGGAGAAACATGTTGCATTGAGAAGTGACCCTTATTCTTCATGTTTAATACAGGCATCAGATCCAGAGGAGAGAGAGATATTTAGAGGTGGCACTGTGGTTGGAATTTAACCTCACGGTGCCAAGAACACGGGTTCAATTTCAGCCTTGGGCCACTGTCTGTGTGGAGTTTGCACATTCTCCCTGTGTCTGCGTGGGCTTCCTCCAGGTGCTCTAGTTTCCTCCCATACTGCAACGATGTACAGGTTAGGTTGATTGGTCAGGCTAAATGGCCCATAAGTATCAAGGGGATTAGCAGGGTAAATATAGGGCTATGGTGATTGGGCCAGGGTGGGATTGTTGTCGGAGCAGGCTCGATGGGCCAGATGGCTTCCTTCTGTACTGTAGGGATTTTATGATTAGTAATGTTCATTAATAAGCACTCCATTACAACTCATTACATGCGTCTTTTATGAGATCACTGTCACTTACACTCGCAAGGACGTTTTCTCTTTTAGATATTCATGACAGGGAGATGTCTCTGTTCACACTCTCTAGCTATTCCCAAATTCTTTGCTGCACATTTAGCAACTAACATTCTCGCACCAGCCTACGCTTCACTGCTGGGACTTGTATCTTTGTATCAGGATTACTAGCTACACTACGTACAAATCCATACTGAGGTCTACTAGGAAACATTCAATCAATGGTAAGTTATTGGCAAGTGCACAGTAATTTTTAAAACTCATTTGTGGGATGTAAGCTTCGCAGACTAGGCCAGCACTTATTGCCCTTCCCTCGTTGCCCTCGAGACGGTTGTGGCAAGTTGCTCAAGAGTAACTAGGGATGGATGCCAAATGCAAGCCAGCAAAGCCTACATACAGTAAATTAATTTTTAAAACATTGGTAAGGTAAGTGCATTATATCCCTTCCTTAATCATATTCCTTCATTTGTTCCTTTTTTCCCCATAAATGTACAAATTATGTGTTAATTATACATTCTTGCTTGTTTCCCCCCTTACCTTACCTCCAAATGAGTTTCCCAATATCAATCTCCCTATCTGAGATGTTTGGGACAAAAGAAGGATCAATAGAGAAATGTCCGGGTCTTGGGATAGGGAAGTTTTGCTGCAAGGCGTTGGTGAGGCCGCACCAAGAGTATTGTGTGCGGTTTTGGTGATGTTATCTGAGGAAGGATGCCCTTGCTATAGTGGGAGTACAACAAAGGTTTACCAGACTGATTCCTGGGATGGCAGGTCTGTAATATGAGAGACTAAATTGGTTAGGATTGTATTCATTGGAGTTTAGAAGAGTGAAAGGGGTTCTTGTAGAAACTTATAACATTCTAACAGGGTTAGACAGGGTAAATTCAGAAAGAATGTTCCCAATGGTGGTGGAGTCCAGATCTAGAGGTCACAGTTTGAGGGTGAGGAGAAATTTCTTCATCCAGAGGGTGGAATTCACTACCACAGAAAGCAGTTGAGGCCAAAACGTTATCTGATTTCAAGAAGGAATTAGATATAACTCTAGGAGCTAAAGGGATTAAGGGATATGGGGGAAGGGGCAACCAGGATATTCAATTCTATGATCAGCCATGATCAAAATGAATGGTGGAGCAGGCTCGAAGAACTGAATGGCCAACTCCTGTTTCTGGTTTTTATGTTTCTATGTTATCTGCTTTTTGTACTTGTGAACTTGCATCTGGTCCAAATACTTTGTTTTGGTGGATAATGATTTTTAAATAATCTGACATGGGATGTGGGAATCGCTGGCAAGGTCAGCGTTTATTGCCCTTGAACTGAGTGGCCATTTCAGAGGGTAGCAAAGAGTCAACCACACAGCTCTCGGAGTCACCTGTAGTCAGTCTGGGTAAGGATGGCAGATTTCTTTCCCTAAAGAATATCAGCGAACCTGATGGGTTTTTATGACAATTGACAGTGGTTTCACAATCATTATTAGACTTTTAATTCCAGATTTTTATTATTTTCATTTATTTGCAGTGGTACGGTTTAAAACCTGGTCCCCAGAGAATTATCCTGGGTCAATGCATTGTTTAAGTTAAAGTTTTAAAGTTTAAAGTTGAGTTTATTTATTAGTGTCACAAGGAGGCTTGTATGAGAGTGACAGTGCCACAACTCTAGTGCCTCCCTGCAGAGGAGATCAAGGCAGAAGACCTGATGGCATCACAGATATGAGATATAAGACATATGAAGGCCTGACCCATTAGTCTCCAAATCTCTGCTGCTATGATGTAGCCATACTTTGATGTGATGCAAAGCTGTTAATAAAATAGGATTATTGGGTCTTGCATTCAATAAACTGTTTAAGCACACTCATAATCACAATGTTTAGCTTGATTTTAGGCTAGAGTAATATCATGTGTATTAAACCGGATAATATTTGCTTGCATCCCACAGTTACTACAAAATGGTGGGGGCCAAAAAGGATCGACTACGCACTGTACTGTCCTGATGCATTAACAGCCTTTCCGACTGTGGCACTACCACACCTGTTCCATGCCAGCTACTGGGAATCAACTGATGTGTTGGCATTTGTTTTACGGCAGGTAACTTTTTTTTTCTCGCACCCTAGCTATGACTGTAACACTACATTCTGCACACTCCCTTTTCGTTCTCTATGAACGGTATGCTCTGTCTGTATAGCGCGCAAAAAACAATACTTTTCACTGTATGTTAATACACGTGGCAATAATAAATCAAATTAATTCACTTTGAGGTAATTTAGGCTGGTAAGTTAGCATTGCAGGGTAAAGTGGGCGAAGCAAGGCTCCTCACAGAGGTTGCCTTGCTATGTTAAATCTGCTGCTCACATGCTGGGCATTGAGGCTCCACATGGCCCACATTTGTCTCATAGATTGTATTCTTGTATCTGTTTCAAGTGGTAGTGTGTACAAGCTGGTTAAAGAGTTCGGTCACTTGTGTCGACTTGGGCCTTGAATGAACATGAGAAGTCAAGTTACAAAGTCACACTCGAGAGGATTTTAAATCATCTCCTCTGCAAGCTGTTAATTTGCACAGTTTAAGTAAAACACTGTTCTTCATGAAGCAATATGACTATCGTACATCAGGTATTGATGTAAGCTGGAGTCCATGATATTGGACATCTTCCCATAGACTGCAATACATACGGGTAGAATATTGGAGGAGAGTCTGTCATCTGACATTGATGGTAGACAATTGTAAGAAGTCAGAAGAGAAGACTAAGGAATGACCCGATAGCAGTCTTTAAGAATCGGAAATGTTTTAGAGTAGGCATGGAGATAATGGCCTAGATCTTGTGTGGAATGGCAGTCATTATAGGATTGCGCTCTGCTCAAATATTCATCTGCTTTACACTACTGTTCCGGGATCTGAGCCCGGCTGTCCCAGAAATAAGCAGCACAGCATCACTCAGAGTGCACTGCCCCAGCAGAGTAGAATCCAGGGGCAAGTTAGGACACACCCTCGTTTTATGATACTGACTGCTGTCTTGGAAGCTGAAATGTCTAGTTTGGATGTTTGGTGAAGGGATGGGTGGAGGAATGAGTGAATGGGTAGGGTGGTAGATGTGTGGTAAGTGGGTTGGGTAGGTGAGATGGCAGATGGATAAACTGGCATGTGGGTGAGGTGGCAGGTGAGTGAGACAGTAGTTAGGTGAGAAAATAGGTGGGTGAGGTTGCAGATGGATAGGATGCCAGGTTGATGCAGCGGTAGTTAGGTAGGATGGCAAGTGGATGAGATGGGAGGTGATGTGAATTGATAGGCGGGTGATGTTGTTGGGTTTGTGGGTAGTGGACGGGCAGCGGGTAGTCAGGTCAGGGTGGATCACCTTCCAGGAGCAGAGGCAGTCGGATCTCTGAGGGCCACCTTCACTGGGGCAGCTGATAAATACAGGATGGAGCTTGGGGCCTTCACTCATCTTCTGGGAGTGGAGGCAGGACTTGCAAGGGACAACTCCACTGGGGCAGCTGATAAATACAGAGTGACGATCAGGGCCTTTACTCACTTTCTGAGAGCGGAGGCAGCCGGACCTGCGAGGACCGCCTCCACTGGGGCAGCGGGCTGAGTTTGTGAAAGTAATCCAGGAGTGATGTTACAGAGAAGCAGTAAATTCATTGGTTGGTGAGAAGCTCTTGTTAGGGATTATGGTTAAACACGAGAACACAAGAAATAGGAGCAGGAGTAGGCCATCTAGCCCTTCAAGCCTGCCCCGCCATTCAATAAGATCATGGCTGATCTGTCGTGGCTCAGTTCCACTTTCCCGCCCTCTCCCCATAACCCTTAATCCCCTCTCTTATCAAAAACCCATCAACCCGCGTCTTAAAAATATTTAGCGAGGCAGCCTCCACCACTTCAACGGGCAGAGAATTCCAGAGATTCACCACCCTTTGAGTGAAGAAGTTCCTCCTCAACTCCGTTCTAAACCGCCCCCCCTTTATCTTGAGGCTGTGCCCCCTAGTCCTACTGTCCTTTTTGAGCGGGAAGAGTCTCTCCACCTCTATCCTATCCATCCCATTCATCATCTTATACGTCTCAATGAGATCTCCCCTCATTCTTCTAAACTCTAACGAATCAGAAGAACATATCATTTATAAAGAAGTAGCCTCTTGAATTTCAGTAAGGAACATTAGCAATGGGGAAGTAAAGTTAAATCAGGTCAAGTGAAATAAGATAATAAAGTAAACAAAGTAAAATAAATTTAGAGAGTGGAGTGGGAGGAAAAAAGAGAGGGGGAAAGAACAAGATTGAGAGTGGAGTGCGAGCTTGGATTTTGGGGATCCTGAGGTAAGGCCAGGATTCAAAGGTAACCCAGGGCAAGTGGAAATAGTAGATTGGGTGAGTACAATAAGGTATTTACTACTTCATTATTGATAGTTTTTAAATCTTTATTTAGTATTTTATCGTTCACAGTAATGAGGATCAGGGAAGAAGAGCCCCAGATTATTTGATTTTAAGTATCTTCCAAAAAGGATTTTTAAAAAGGGGCATCATGGCAGGAGAGTTGGATGCTGTGGGATGCTCCTCCAGTTGTATGTGGGAAGCCAGTGCTTGGAGCTTACACACGCGCAGCAAGTGTCTCCAGCTGCAGCTCCTGGAAGCGTGGGTTTCAGAGCTGGAGCAACGGTAGTGGAGCATCTGCGAGCTGGAGAATACCATGGATAGCACATACAGAGAGCACATACAGGATTATCCTACTGCAGGCTAGACTCCACTGGAAATGAACAGGTGATCATTGGGCATAGCATGAGGAGTAGGCAGGCAGTGCATGAATCTCCTGTGGCCATTCCTCTTCGAAACAGGTATACTACTCTGGATACCGTTGAGGGGAATGGCCTCCCAGTGGAAATCAGCAAAGGTTAAATTCACTGCACCCACAATTGACTCTTCTGTACAGGGGGGCGGGATTAAGAATGTGAGAATGTAATAATTATGGGGGGTTCAGTTGTAAGCGGAAAAGATAGGCATTTCTGTGGCCGCAAGCAAGACTCCAGGATGGCATGTTGCCTCCCTGGTGCTAGGGTCAATGATGTCTCAGAGTGGCTACAGGAATTCTGGAGGGGGAGAGTGAGCAGCCAGTGGTCGTGGTACACATTGGTACAAACAACATAGGTGAAAGAAAGAAAGGAGGTCCTAAATATGATTACAGTTCAGGATGGTGAACGACTTGGAGGGGAACTTGCATGGTGGTGGTAGTTTTCCCATGCACCTCCTGCTCTTGCCCTTCGAGATGGGAAAGGTTACATGTTTGGAAAGTTGTATCACATGCCCAACTTTACTATGCATTGAAGTGAATGGAGAGTAAAATTGTGCAGGTTTTTTAAAATGGGCAACCAACCTGATGAGGTCAGCACGTCACTCAGCAGATTAATGTAAAGGCGAGGGGAGACAATAGCTTAATGGTATTATCACTAGACTATTAATCCAGAAACTCAGCTGATGTTCTGGGGGATTCGAATACCGCTACGGCAAATGGTAGAATTTGAATTCGATATAAAATATCTGGAATTAAGAACCTACTGATGACCATGAAACATTTGCCGATTGTTGGAAAAAACGATCTGGTTCACTAACGTCCTTTAGGGAAGGAAATCTGCCGTCCTTACCTGGTCTGGCCTACATGTGACTCCAGAGCCACAGCAATGCAGTTGACCTTCAACTGTCCTCTGAAATAGACTAATAAGCCACTCAGTTCAAGGATAACTAAGGATGGGCAATAAATGTTGGTCAGCTAGCGACCCCCATGTCCCATAAATGAACAAAAAAGAAGTTACAGAAACTGCCTAATATTAATTTTCAATGAAATTTCCCTTTGGTAGACTCTCAACTGGGCGGCACAGTGGTCCAGTGGTTAGCACTGCTGTCTCAGAGCGCCAGGGACCGAGGTTGAATTCCGGCCTCGGGTGACTGCCTGTGTGGAGTTTGTACATTATCCCCGTGTCTGCTTGGGTTTCCTTCTGGTGCTATGGTTTCCTCCCACATTCCAAAGATGTGCAGGTTAGGATGACTGGCCATGCTAAATTGACCTGAGTGTCGGGGGATTCGCAGGGTAAATATGTGGGGTTACGGGAATAAGGCCTGGGTGGGCTTGTGGCCAGTGCAGACTCGATGGGCTGAATGGCATCCTTCTGCACTGTAGGGATTCTATGAACTGCCCTCAGGCAACTAGGGATGGGCAATAAACGCTGCCTGTGTCCCACAAATGAATTTTTAAAAAAATTCTCCGGTTATCCTGGTTCGATGCCGAAGCATGAATGAAACAAAAACGTGTCGTCATTTTCCTGCTGAAGTTCCACAAATTTTGGAGCCGTGGCGTTCTACACCAAGCAATTGTTAATGAGTCGGATATAATGAACTGGCAACACATCTGTAAGTTGATGACCAATTTTAGATAGGCAGTTCCATTGCATGCTCGAAATTAAATGTGAATTAGCACTTTCTCTGCTGCGCTCTGTAAGTCAAAATTTATGGATGTAGCTTTATCATTTCCAAGAGGCTTTTTTTAAAAATAATATTGCAGGAAAATTATGACTTCCGTGCTGGCAGGATACATCAGAATACTTGAATTAAGAGGAACACTTTATTATTTATGTTGAACCAGCTTGTTATAAAAGTGTTCATCTTGTCATATTAAGGACTGACAATGTGAATAGATGTTCCAGAATTCCAATTATTAGGAATGATCTTTCATACTCACAAGTTGATAAAGGGAACCTTCTCGTAACAATAGTTTTCATTCATCAACCCCGGTACATTTTAAAATAAAGACGCTGGTTTTGGATGAAAAATGAATAAGGCGTGCCGTTTTAATTTCCAAAGCTGCTCTTTGCAATTTTTTGCTTCTATTTTCGCAATCTTTAATTTATTTATTTAGTTGCTTTGACAGCTTGTCAATTTAAAATGGCCCGCGAAGAGAAATTAGAGGCAATTCACCCATTTCGTTCAAAATGACTGGTCAGAAAATGTATGAGTATCGGATCTCTTCAGATACATATGTATATATAATCCTAGAATCCCTACAGTGCAGAAGGAGGCCATTCAGCCCATCGAGCCTGCACTGACAACAATCCCACCCCGGCCCTACACCCGCAACCCCATGCATTTAGCCTATTGGTCCCTGTGACGCTCAGGGGCAATTCAGCATGCCAAGTCAACCTAACCCGCACATTGAATTATAGAATCCTGACATTGCAGAAGGAAGCCATTTGGCCCATCAAGCCTGCCCCGAGAACAGTCCCACCCAGGTCCTATCCCTATAATCCCATGTACTTATCCTGCCAATCTCCCCAGCCAATCAACCTAACCCGCACATCTTTGGACTGTGGGAGGAAACCCATGTAGACACGGGGAGAACATGTAAATTCCACACCGTCACCTGAGGGCGGATTTGAACAAGGGTCCCTGGTGCTGTGCGGCAGTAGTGCTCACCACTGTGCCACCATGGTCCCCAATTTAATTTTTTCAAATTGTCATTACCCATATCCTGTCATCCAGTAGCTGCTTCTGACCCTATGAGAAAACCACTCCTGACTCAACTTCATGCCCAAGTCCAGCCAATTCCCAGTCTGACCAATATGCTGCCATCTCTGTTCAAACTCAATTCTGGGTCCATCCACATTGCAGCCCAACTGCTTTCCCTGGTTCAGTTACAACCCAGGAGCTGACCTGAGGCTGCAACATTCAAATCAACCCCATTCTACCATTGAATCTCACACTTAATCTGGGTCTGGTGGGGCAATCTTACCAAAAAGATTCTAAGTGCTGAATGAGCATGAAAACAGGAATAGAGAATTGTGCCCATTTTTTGGATGAGCTCACAGATGCAATATGGCACCTAGTGCAAAAAAAAGGCAAATTGTAATTCAGGTCAGTATTGGCGCTGGGAAGCCGACTGCTAACTGCGAGGGGCTCTATTGCGCACGTGCCTTGCTCTCTCAGTATTCTGTGTGCAAGCGTTCACAGAACACTGAGCGATCTGTTACTCACCCCCAACCCTTCCCTGGATATCATCCCCCAGGACATTGCCCCAACCCCCTGATCCTTAGTCTTCCCAGCCGATTGTTGCTCTGATACACCCTGACTGATTACTGCGAAATACCCCTCCCCCCAACCGAGTGCTGTCCTGGCCGATCCCCGATGCAGAATATACAGCTGGGTCCCCTCATTGCACTGCCCTCCCATCATGCCCCGCCCCCACCCCAACCCATTGTCGACCCACCTCCATTATGGCCCCATCTCTCCAATTCGGCCCTGCCACCTGGCACTGCCCAGTGCCTGCTGAGCACTGCCAGGGTGCCAGGCTGGCGTTGCCCAAGGGACACCACCATCACCACCCCCCCCCCCCCCCCGCCACCACCACCACTGCTCCTGACCACCCGGGTGGCATTAATATCTCTGGTTCTGCCAACAAGGCCACTATGTTAGGTGTCTGTTGCTGGGGTTCGTAAGTGACCCTTGCCAATGAGGCCTCACCAGTGAGGCCATTAAGGCAAGTGAACCCGAACAATTCCGAACTCAGGCAAACTAATTTTATTGAAGTGCAGATTTAAATATTGAATAGTGCAAGGCTGATCATGCTGACAATCCAGGGCAGGTAAGATTGCGAGAGGCGATAAATTGGGCGTGAACTGGTTTTTCGCCTTTCTCACGATCTTACCGATTGGCCACACCAATCGACTGGTGTGACATGACACTAAAATCACCCCATACAGCCAACTTATTTATAGTGCCGCTATAGTTAAGGGAGAGAAAATCAGCTGACATTCCTGTTTCAGTTTCCTATCTAGTAAATCTTGGATCATGCATAGAAGTGATACTAGCAAAGGAAATGAAGGGAATAAAGCTATAAGACCACAAGATGTAGGAGCAGAGGTAGACCATTCGGCCCATCAAGTCTGCTGTGCCATTCAATGAGATCATGACTGATCTGATGTAGTAATCCTCAACTCTACTTTCCCGCTTTATCTCCAAAACCCTTTATTCCCTTACTGATTAAAAATCTGTCTTTCTCAGCCTTGAACATTCTTACCGACCCAGTCTCTTGTGCCTGATTAGGTATTTGCTTTAAAATTTCTTGTCAGAGACAAACAGGGACAGCAGTACTGGAATAAGACACCTGTTTGCATGAGTTAGTATACAAGTGCACTGCACTGGCATCATGATCAGGAGTTCTATGCTCAGTGGATTAGTACCATACAAAACATTACTGGACTAGAGTATTGACGAGGAATTGGAAGATGTGCAGTTTGTAATATGTTTTACAGTGTTGGTGTTTTAAAGTGTCAGTGGTTAGCTCTGCTGCCTCAGAGTGCCAGAGACCCAGGTTCGATTCCCAGCTTAGGTCACTGTCTGTGTGGAGTCTGCACATTCTCCCTGAGCCTGTGTGGGTTTCCTCCAAGTGCTCTTGTTTCCTCTCTCAGACTACTGGTTAGGTGCATTGGGCTACACTAAATTCCCTCTGTGTACCTGAATAGGTGCTGGAGTGTGGTGATGGGATTTTTCTCAGTAACCTTACTGCAGTGTTAATGTAAAGCCTACTTGTGACACTAATAAATAAACTTTAAAAGTTTCAACTTATTTTGTGATATGAACAAGAAAAGATAGAATCATAAAATCCCTACAGTGCAGAAGGAGAGCATTTGACCCATTAAGCCAGCCCCGATGACAATCTCACCCAGGCCCTATTCCCATAATCCCATATTTACCCTGCTAGTCCCCCTGACACAAAGGGGCAATTTGGCAAGGTCAATCCACCTAACCTGCACACCTTTGGAGTGTGGGAGGAAACCGGAGCACCCGGAGGAAACCCACGCAGACACAGAGAGAACATGCAAACTCCACACAGACAGTGACCCAAGGCTGGAATTGAATCTGGATCCCTGGCGCTGTGAGGCAGCAATGCTAACCACTATCCCGCCATACCACCCTATTATGTATATATTTATGAATTAAATGGTCTGTACTCATAGTCTGTGCAATCCAATTAATGTAATGCTCATTCTCAGTTGCTCATTTTATTATAATTTAGAATCGTAGAATCCTACAGTGCAGAATGAGGCCATTCGGACCATCGAGTGTGCACTGACCACAATCCCACCCAGGCCCTATCCCCATGCATTTACTCTAGGTAGTCCCCCTAATGCTAAGGGGCAATTTAGCATGGTCAATCCACCTAACCCGCAATTCTTCGGAATTGGGAGGAAACCGGAGCACCTTGAGGAAACCCACACAGACAAGGGGAGAACATGCAAACTCCACATGGTGACCCAAGCCGGGAATCGAACCTGTGACCATAGTGGTATGGAGCAGTCGTGCTAGCCACTGTGCCGCCCAAAATTAATGACTGTGACTTGGAAAACAGGAGCTGAATTAATCCGAGGAGCTTGAAGGGCTTATTTCAGTAGAAGGTACATTGTCTATCGAGGGTTTATCAGGCTTTCATTCACACCCACAATAAAAGCACGTTGAAGTAGCTGTCTTTATGGTTTCTCTGTAAGGGAGCTATCAGTAAAGTGTGCTATATTCGAGACTGGGCTACATCACAGCATGTTTTGACGAGGCTGGTGAATTTATAACTGAAGCTTTTTCCAATTACAGGTAATGAGGTATGAAAGTGTGAATGTAAAGGAGAATGACAGCAAGGATTCATCCACGTGCAACGAGTCAAGCCCTCGGGAGAAATGGCTTCGCAGACGAACACATGTCAAGCTTAGGGTTTGTACAGATTGGGTTTGAATGTCTAAAGAAATAGATGAGAAAATAACTACCCCTTCAGAGGAAAGACACTTGTGGCTTGTCTGCATTCATTTGAGAAAATATAGGGTTTTATATGATTAGCGCAACTTCTATTTAAACACACGGCAACACTGCCTCTTTGTGGCCAAAAGCAGAATTGAGGAGATTGCTTCAATTTGAAAATAAGACTCTTTACTATCTGTACATTCATGGAACTATAGAAACTAGAAGCAAGAGTAGGCCATTTGGCTCTTCAAGCCTGCTCCGCCATTCATTTTGATCATAGCTAATCATCAGAATCAATGCCCTGATTCCCACCTTCTCTCCCATATCTCATGATCCCTCTAGCTCCAAGACCGATATCTAATTTCTTGTTGAAATCACACAACGGAAGTGATGCATCCCAAAAAAATTGAATTTGCTGAAAAATTGGAGTAAATCATGCTAGCTTTTTCACTGGGAGTTTAAAAAACAATCCCCCAGACTCTGTGCATTGCAGACTGCACTGATGTGAATCGCATAAAAAATCAAGGGGCTGGGCCTATCCACACCCGAGGGGCCAGGAGCATTGTGGTGACCGGGCCACCCTGCATGCACTGATCTGTCAGCACTGAGATTGGCACATGCGCAGTTGCCCCTGTTTGCTCGCCTCCAGGTTGCTGGTCAACTCGATCACTGGTCAGCCCTCAGACCCCTGCATCGCCAGTTCACTGACCCCCAACGACCTGATCACTGGCCCAGGCTGGCACTGTCAAGGTGCCAATGCCCAGGAGGCACCCCCACTGGCACCTAACCCTCTGGCGGCCCTCGATTGCCAACCCCCCCCCCCCCCCCCCCGCCCTCACTCCAGTGGAGTCGGGCCACCAGCTCTCTGCCAGTAGTATAATAGCTATAGTAATCCCTGCTGGAGCGAAATACTCCGAACGGGGAGGAGGGAGCAGCTAGCAAGCCTGTAGATTCAGTCCCAGGCCTGCTAATGCTATTTAAATCATATTAATACTCACACTAACATAAATTATGCGGCCCTGGAAATCCAGCGCAGGGAGACAAATGGAGGCCCGGATGCCCAGTGTGGAACAATCCCCCTGCTAAGGCCTCCTGAGCCACTGCGCTAAAAAATAGCACAGTGGGATGGGAGAATCACCACCCCCCCCCGCCGCCCCACCACCCATGTTTTGGCCTCAACTGCTTTCTGTGGTAGTGAATTCCACGGATTCACCACTCTCGGGGTGAGGAAATTTCCCCCCCATCTCAATCCTAAAAGGTTTACTCCCTTGCCCTCAAACCATGAACCTCCATCGTTCTGGACACCATCCCCCGCCCCTCCTCTTTCTGAATCTGTCTTTTCCAGTCCTGTTAGAATTTTATACGTTTCTATAAAGTGCAGTTTAAAAGATAATAGCTGCCTGGAAATGAACCTAATAGCCTGGCTAGAACACTTTTCTCGCCAGCAGCCAAATGTAAGACAATGCAATATTTCAGAAGGGCTTGGAGAAGAAGATTGCTTTCAACGCAAGACTGGCGTGGCCCTTATCTATTTGTGACCTCGGTGCTAATTCCACCAAATGGATGTTCTGCACCTGAGTAATATCCATTTGTGAGATCTGTTATCGGTGAACTTTTTTAAAATTTTGTTTTGAAAAGAAGATAGCTGTCAAATGTGGAATGTGCCAGTCATTCTAGCATGAATGACCTAATTAAAATACGTATCACTAAACACCCACTGTCTTTTGGAAAATCACAATCTTTCTTGGATGCACAAGTCGTGAAATAAATTAGAATTGGACACAGTGCTTCATGCTTCCCACAAGCTATCGCCGGAATACACATGTTTAAAACAATCTCCCCAGTTATGTTCTTTTTGTTCCGCTCTGGTAGGATGGAAAACCTGCTGAAGCAGATTTTTAAATCCATTTTTACTTTTCCTTTGCAAATTCCAGGTCACTTCTCATAATGTTATCGTGTGCGTCGTGCCCCAATACTTCTGGTCTGATAAATCCACCACACTTGGTGTAAAACCATGAGTATAAATTCACTTAAGCTCTCTAACACAGCTCTATATTATATAAAGACATTCAAGGCCAGTAATTTTACAAAAGAAAATCGCCCTCACACCTTGCAGTGGTTTTTTACTTAAATCACGAGTCCACAATGTTTTCTTGATGTTTAATCGATAACATTTATTATTTCTTAGACTGAAGTATGGGCAACAAAAGAAATAGTATATTTAACAGGGGTAAACACAGAATGCTATCCAACCTACTGTTCATAGGAACATAGGGAGTGTGGCATGAGGAGGCCATTCAGCCCATTGAGCCTCCTCTGACCTTCAAACAGATCATGGCCGATCATCTATCTTTAGGCTATTTTTCTCCACTATCTTTATATCATTTGATGTCATCAGTATCCAGAAGTCTATCGATTTCTCCCTTGAACATGCTGAATGATTTAGCTTCTCCAGCCATCTGGAGAGGAGAATTCCAAACATTTACCACCTTCTGACTAAGAAAACTCCTCCTTATCTTAGCCATAACTGCCCTGTTCCTTATTCTGAACTTGTGTTCCCTGGCTCTCAACACACCAGTCAGGGGAAACATCCTGTCCACATCTACCCTGCCACGCCCTGTCTAAAAATTCGCTAAGTTTCTATTAGATCACCCCCAAAGAATACAGTTTCCTCAGTCTCTCTTCATTAGACGACACTGCCATCTCAGGGATGCCGCAATGCTCAACTCTGCCAAATCATATTCCACGATGATACATCCTTATGCTAAGAGGACCACAAGAGTATTCGGTTAAGTTTGACAAACTTGTTTAATGACGTGCTGAAGGAGGATGGGTACTAAAAAATGTTCATCCTCGTGCTGTTGGTTATTTATAGATTTTTTTTTCATGTAGTGTCACCATGATTCAGGCTTCTGCTGTTCTCTCTTGGGTTTAACTCTGATTGACAGGTACGCAGGAACAGAAATTCTCAGCGTGATTCACATCAGCAGACACTGATTTCTACTTAGCAGATGGAGCTAGAGGGATAATTAGGCTTCTATTTGTAATTTAGAGGAAATATGTTGACAATTGAGGGGTATTGCAGCTCTGAGACCAAGGGAGATATATTTAGAAGATGGGATTGAATGACTATTAGGAAAAAATAATGTTATTTCCTTACATTCTTTACCTGGAAGATCCATGGAGTTATCTTTATGAGCAGAGTGAGCAAATCCAGCTGGTAGAGAGGTGCAGCTATTGACCTCAATGCATCTGGTCTTATAAGAGTATGGAAACACAAGTGTCAGTGTACCTGCTTCTGATCGTCAAGCTGGAATCCCCAGTGGATGTGAATGCATGTGGACAACCGTTGAAGACAAAGTTTAAATGAATTATTGTCCTATTCCACAGATCTGGAACACAATTAGTCCTGAACGTCCTGGATGCAGGTTCCAGTATCTTTAAATTGTTTGAGATACTGTTATCAACTACCTAGACCTTCGCATCTGGAATCTTTTTGCAGCTTAGGTCAAGACCTTCAGGGTGGCAGGGAAAGTTGGAAGAGGAAAATTAAAAGGGGAATGAAAATAAATCAGAAGATGACTTGCGATTGATTGATTGATTAATAAGGAGAAAAGACGCGTGCAGTTCCTGGAATGAACAACAATTGATAAACTCTGTTCTCTTTCTAAGAATGTAACAGCCAATCACCGAGCCAATGATGTCATCATCGCAGAAGGTAGTCCTCAGACGCTGGTGGGAAGGTTTATGTACGGACCCCTGGACATGGTTACGTTAACCGGAGAAAAGGTATACAGGGTGCTCGTATGAAGTTGAAAATAATATCATAAGTTACTGCTGGCCCCTTTTAAAAGTAAAGTTTATTTTATTGGTCAAAAGTAAGGCTTACATTAACATTGCAATGAAGTTGTAATGAAATTCCTCTAGTCGCCGCATTCCAGCACTTGTTTAGGTCAATACACCCAACTAGCATGTCTTTCAGACTGTGGGAGGAAACCCACGCAGACACTGGAAGAATGTGCAAATTCCACATAGAAAGTGACCCAAGTCGGGAATCAAACCCGTGTCCCTGGCAACAGTACTAACCACTGTGCCACCCAGTACATGCTGCACAGTACATGTTTAAAGCAAATGGAAGCTGAGGGAATGAGACGGCAATGTTGCTCAATGCAATAATGAACATCACTGCACTGCTGGTTATTTTGTAATATTCTTACTTGTAAATAAATCCCACTTTAGTTTTAGCCAGACAAGAATAGTCAGTGGGTCTTATGAATAAGCTGAGGGCCTGAGGAGAGATCAGTGAGGAACGGAAGAAGCAAATTCAGGACTAAGGCAGTGGGAAACCTTGGAGGGAGCTTAACCAGATGGGCTGGTGAAAGGGAACAACTCAGCAGAGGCCGCTGATTGGATGGTCATCATCTGAGTGACTAAGAAGCCCATTAGCTCCTTGCACACATTGTTGGAGATTTGAATGGAGGGAACAGGGAGTGGATTTCAGAAGACATTCTGAATTAGAGAAAATAAACCTGGGGCGACCTGAATATTCCAAGATGATCCTGGAACAATGTCTGCGATTTTCTCAAAAGTGTTGAATTGATGAGAGAACGGTTCTAAATCCCGACTGTTCTGTCAGTTCAGCTTCTCAACTGAATCTCCGCACTCTGTGCACTGCAGAGGACCCGGTTATGAATCCAATTAAAAACCCAGGGGGGCAGGGCCTATTCACTCTGGAGTCTGACAGCGCCGGAACCCTGCGCATGTGCAGTGGCCCCAAACTGTCAACCTCCCAATTCTTGGCCAGCTCGATGGCTAGCCCAGGACCTCCGCAGTGCTGCCCCTCCAGTCCCTCCCCAAAGCCCCGCAATAATTCCTGGGCCAGCCCTGACAGGCTCCCCCCCCCCCCGCCCCCGCTGACCCCCTGTAGCGTGCCGATGTTCAGGCCCCAACCCCCCAGCAGGGGCAATCCCTTCACCCTGGCAGACCTCCCCCCCCCCCCGCAACACACCCCCACCCGGGGTCAGACGCCCCCTGGAGGCAGGCCCTCCCCTTCCCTGGCAGACCACACAATCCACAGCACCCCCCCACCAACCAATCGCTGCCCTCCCTCCAGCCCAGACTGATCCACGTGCAGAGTGGCAGCGGGACCCCGCCCACTGATTTCTCCTAGACCCCACCCACAATAGGCCCCGCCCCCTTGGCACTGCTCGATGCCCGGAGGGCAGTGCCAAGGTGCCTCCTGGGCAGTGGTAGGGGCACAGGTTGGCACTGCCAGGGTGCCCATGTCCAAGAGGCACCACCCCCACCCCCCCTTCATTCCGGCAGGCCTTCCATTAGTTCCCTGTGCTTGGGGAGCTAGCCTGAATGATGTAGTCCTGGCAGGGTGGGAGATTCGGTCCCAATAATTAACTAATGAACATATTTCAAATACATGCAGGAAAAATTTAAATTATTCACCTACCTTCCCACCGATTTCCAGTGTGGTCTGGCTGGCAATTGTTCTCTGGCTCTGGGAGATGCGCATGCATTCCCAACGCGTGTGCAAATCTCTGTTCAAGGCTGGAGCCGTGTGTCTCCCACAACAACGTGACAGAAAAGTTGCGGGTCGTGATGGGAGAATCACAGCCAGCGTTTCAGCAGACGAGAGCAGGAGCCAATACGTTTAATGTGACCCAGCATGATCTGGTAATTGATGGCCAAAGCAATTAGCAATTCATTGCAATGAAGTTACTGTGAAATTCATCTAGTTGCCACACTCCTGCGCTTGTTTGCGTACGCTGTGGGAGAATTTAGCGTGGCCAGTGCTCCTAACCAGCATGTGTTTTTGGTGGTGGGAGGAAACCAGAATACCCAGAGAAAACCCATGCAGATATGGGGAGAATGTGCAAACTCCACACAGACAGTGACCCAAGCCAGGAATCGAACCCGGGTCCCTGGTGCTGTGAGGCAGCAGTGCTAACCACTGTGCCACTGTGCTGCACCAGTTGTGAGATTGAGCAGGCATTTTGCTTGTGTGCGCTGTGCAATAATCGGTAAACTGATTCTCAAGGGCAATTTTGTAAGTTATCTCACAAGATATGATTTGATTTGATTTACGATTGTGACATGTATTGAGGTACAGTGAATAGTATTGCTTCTTCCCCCCAGACAAAACATATTGTTCACAAAATACATTGGCAAGATAGAAAGGAGAGGGTGCAGAATATAATGCTGCCATTACAGATAGGGTGAGGAGAAAGGTAAGCTTCATATATGATAGGTCCATTCTGATGACGGCAGCGAAGCAGCTGTTCTAGAGCTTGTTGGGACATGTTTTCAGAATTTTGTATCTTTTTCCCGACAGAAAAAGGTGGAAGAGAGTATGTCCGGGATCCTTGATTACGCTGCCATCAAGCTGTGTTCTTCTAAGTCTACGCCCCATGGACTTAAGGGAGCAGAGTACCAGGGGAATGGGCAGGTGAAGAGAAAGTAATGGTTTTATTGGAAGCAAGGATACCATAGGTGAATGTGAGGTTGAGCAAACCAGGAGCCACGGAAATGTGATGAATGGAGGGTCAAAGGCTAGATATCTGGGATTTTGAAAGTGTCGTTACAGGTGAATTGGGAAATAGATTTTTCAGGGCTGAATACAGAAGGAGCGCAGAGTTGGCGACTGAACAGACGATGTAAATGGAGAGTAATGGAAGAAAGTGAGGGTTTTATCTGTAAGTGACTTGATGGGATTAGGAAGAGTTTGTGAGATGACAGGTCAAGCAGGTGGTCGTGTATATGGCTTGAGGAATTTAGAAGGAGAGATTTAAGGAGGAAAAGAAGGTAGTGAACTCAGAGAGAGAGACCACAATGAGTTGAGATGGATGTTGAAATCACTGAGAGTGGGTAACCGTTCGGCACAGAGGCTGAGGGAGAAAAGCAGTGAAGGTATTTTGGTGATACAGTATTTTGTTGCCCTTGTACATAAGATGTAATCGCTGGAATGACTTTGGAGGGGGTGTAGGGGATGGCCGTTCAGTCAGTCTTCTGCAGGAGATTGCTAGAAACCTGACATAAACAGAGTTTCTGCTGATCCACCATCAAAGTTATTGGGCAGGATTTTCCATCCGTGCTTGCCCAAGATCGGAAAATCCCACCCGAGGTCAACAGATCTTTGCATGGTTCTGTCCTGCCCACTGCAACTTTACAGTTAGTCAAGAGAATGGCAAGGTGGCACAGTGCTAACCACTGTGTTACCGTGCCCTCCTCTTGACTAATTTGTACCTCCATTCCATTCATTGAATACATCATAGAACCCACCCCACCCTCTGTAGGTTAACTTATTGTCAGACTGGTTTGCTGTCCTCTATTCATGAATCAGTTCTTTGCCATTTCCCTGATTTCAATTTTAAATCTTAGTCCTCTCTTCTACATCTCAAACTTAATATCAAGTTCAATCATAATCAGAATTTTAACAAGTTTACCATGCTTACCAGGTGGTCTTGCTAATTGCAAGTTAATGTTTGTCTGCTTCAGTTAGCAAGAAATGCCACGTAACATATTGATTGATAAGCAAGTACTGAGGTGGATTAATTGGTTGACCTGAGCACTAAGGGCAGTATTTTACAGTGATGGGGTTTTACTGTCTCACTGAAGTCAGTGGACTTACGGATGGCTCGCCGCGTTTTATGGCTCCACCTCCCCCATGATAGGGCCATAAAAATCCGCCCTAACTGTGGACTGTTTTAAGGGCATTATTCACCCGAATCGAAACTATAACTATATACAGCTACCGTCTACTAGTGCAAATACAGAAGGTGCTGGAAAGAATTGGCATTTGTGTGGAGAGGAACAGTTAACTTTTCAGGTCAATGATGTTTCTTGGGAACCGGAACAAGTCAGAATTCTAGCAGATTGTAAGCAAATACAAAGGCAGGGAAAGTGGGAAGGTGGGGGAGACGGTGGAGGGGGAGGAATCAAAAAGATGGTCCATGATAGGGTGGAAGGCAGCAGTGATTAAATGACAAAAGGGATGATTGTGCAGGGCAAATGTGGGCGGCTAACAGGACAGATAAGAAAAGCAGAGTGAAAACAATAAAAGCAGAATGGTTGCTCTAGGAGCAGTAATTTTGATCTGAAATTATTGTTAAATCTAGAAGGCTCAATGGTAAAATTAGGTGCCGTTCTTCAACCTTCCAATGGAATCACATGAGGGCAATGTGGGAAAGATGGAGAATTAAAGTGGCAGATTTGTAGCATCTGTAGTATTTCACATCTTATTTTCTAAATAAAAATTTAAAAAAAAGCTTATTTATTAGTTACCAGTAGGCTTACATTAACACTGCAATGAAGTTACTGTGAAATTCCCCTAGTCGCCACACTCGGCGCTTGTTTGGGTACACTGCTGGAGAATTTAGCACGACCAATTCACCTAACCAGCACGTCTTTCGGACAGTGGGAGGGAACTGGAGCACCTGGAGAAAACCCATTGCAGATACAGGAAGAATGTGCAAACTCTGTACAGACAGTGACTCAAACCGGGATTCGAGCCTGGGTCCCTGATGCTGTGAGGCAGCAGTGCTAACCGCTGTGCCACTGTGCTGCACCAGTCGTGAGACTGAGCAGGCATTTTGGTTGTGTGTGCTGTGCAATGATCAGTAAACTGATTTTCAAGGGAAATTTTGTAAGGAATTTCACAAGATATGATTTAATTTGATTTATGATTGTGACATGTATTGAGTTACAGTGAATAGTTTTGTTTCTTTCCCCCCAAGTAGACAAAATGCACCATTCACAAAGTACATAGGCAAAGTGGAAAGGAGAGGGTGCAGAATATAATGTTGCCATTACAGATAGTGTGAGGAGAAAGATCAGCTTAATATATGATACGTCCATTCAAAACTCTGATGACAGCAGCGAAGCAGCTGTTCTAGCGTCTGTTGGTACATGTTTTCAGAATTTTGTATCTTTTGGAAAAAGTAGAAGAGAGTAAGTCCGGCGTCCCTGATTATGCTGGCTGCTTTTCCAAAGCAGTGGGAGGTGTAGACAGAGTCAGTGGGTGGGAGGCTACTGGAAAAGATGAGATGGCATGAAGTGCATAAGACTGAAATTTGTTTGTGAAATGGACAGCTTGTGATAAAGAAGTGGGAGAGGGTATAGGGACTAGTGCAATGCTCCGGGGGTCAGTCATTGGATCTGAAGAGACAAAACATGGTGGAGGATCCAGGATTGGTCTCATTTGTCAGATGGAGTGTTGATTTCATGATCTCCGACTATGCCTCCACTGAAAGATCTTGGATGCATTTAAGGGAATACTAGACAAATACAGGGAGAACCAGGTAGAAGATTGTGTATGTAGGGATTTAGGGTAGGAGACCAATGGGGCCAAATAGACTAGCATAGGTTGACTGGGCCAAATGGTCTATTTTTGTCCTGGACTATCTATTGAATAACGTGATCACTCTTCACAAGATGCCCCCTTGGTCCCTTCGTATCAACTCAAGGGAATGTAACCTGGCAGAGATTAATGCTGGAGTTGATTTATAATTTGACTAGTGATCACTGTGAAGAGCTTATTCACCACAGACACATGAAAAGATCTTTTACTCAATAATGCTGTATTAGAATTTTGTAAGCTCTCGAGGGGAAGCTTTTCTGAAAAGGCTCTTTGTTCAGTAGTCAGGATAACACCAGATACTTATCTTTTTTGAAAAAGAATTGTCAACTTTATTATGGAACCAGTTTGTTGCTGGAGATGGACATCCAGTGTTACTATACGCTTTAGGTAAATCAGTTGGGCAACTTTCAGTATTTCTTGCATAAAATAATTGCCAGGTCTTACACATGTTCCATTTGATACCATGGCAGTGGTACCTGGCAGTGCCCAACTGTGGATCAGTTGGCACTGCCAAGTTGGCACTGCCATGTGGGAACTGGTCAGCTAATCACCTAGGGACTTCAGTGGTTTCTGAGCCCCTGGCGTGACCATCACACCCATTTCTGGAGACTAGTAGTGACTCTCGCTAGGTTCCCATTATTCCCAAGGGTCGGATAATCCTGGGAGCAGGGAGAATCTGGCCTCAAACAGACTCAGCATATTTAAATCTGGTTCCGCCCCCACTGGCGCAGTGGCTGGGAGGATTGCAATGGGATTTCACACCGGCGCTGAGCATCCTAGACCCTTCGCCTGCGATTCTCCAACACTGCTCCATTCCAGCGCGATCTTCGCTGGGCACCATGCGGCCGCACAGTTGTGACCAGTACCTGTGACAGCGCAGCACTCCCTCAGTACTGCACTGCAGCATCAGCCCGAATTCTGCTCCAGGTCCTGGAATGGTACGTGAACCCAAAGTCTTCTGACTCTGGGTCAAGCATGCTGCTAACTGATCCAACGCTGGCAGGAAGGAATTGAGTGAAATAATGTCCTTTCAATACCAAGGGCAGGATGTAATGCAAACCGATTGAATGATTGAACTTATACTCGTCAGAAAACCTGTCCAATAAATTCAACAACCGTAAACATATGCATCGTCATTTCATCAAAAGCACAATTTAAAAAAAATCAGTGCAAGACTTCATACACACACTCAAACACCTAAAGTGTTGCAGCACTTGCAAACCTGTGAGACCAAATATTACCTAAGGTGCACAGGACCTAGGAAATATTTACAAAAATGTCCTGATTGGCTCAGTATCAATGAATCTTAATTTATTCAAATTGATTAAAATATGCAAATTGGAAAGCACTGTCGAATGAATGCAGATGTTCTATTTATAAGGGATTATTATGTGTGTGTGAAATGAAAGTCCTAGGCAAAAATGCAGCTCATGAACAAATAGCAATCAGCCAATCAAACTGCCAAAATGATTGTTTTTAAAATCTGCACTGCCAATCTTATTACGTAACTAAAAGCTGCATTCATAACATAACGAGCGACGTTTTTTAAAAATATAATCGGAACAGTCGACACCTCTTGGGCTACAGATATGGCACAGTGGTTAGCACTGCTGTCTCATAGCACTAGGGACCCAAGTTTAATTCTGGCCTCGCGTGACTGTCTATGTGGAGTTTACTCATTCTCCCCATTCTTGCGTGGATTTCCTCCCACAGTCTTGATGTGGAAAATGCCAGCGTTGGACTGGGGTAGTCACGGTAAGAAGAGTGACAATACCAGGTTAAAGTCTGACAGGTCTATTTGGTCGCATGACCTTTTGGAGCGCTGCTCCTTCATCAGGTGAGTGGGAGTTGAGTTCACAAACAGGGCATATATAGACACAAACTCAATTACAAGATAATGGTTGGAATGTGAGTCTTAACAGGTAATCTATTTGGTGCAGGTACAGACAATGCGAGTGGCGAGAGGGTTAAGCACAGGTTAAAGAGGTGTGAGTTGTCTCAAGTCTGTAATTGAGTTTGTGTCTTTATATGCCCTGTTTGTGAAGCCAACTCCCACTCACCTGATGAAGGAGCAGCACTCCGAAAGCTCGTGCTACCAAATAGACCTGTTGGACTTTAACCTGATGTTGTGAGACTTCTTACTGCTCCCACAGTTTGAAAGATGTGTTGTTTAAATGTATTGGCCATGCTAAATTCTCCCTCAGTGTACCCAAACAGGCACCAGGGTGTGGTAACTAGGGGATTTTCATAGGAACTTCATTACAGTGTTAGTGTAAACCTACTTGTGACACTAATAAATAAACTAAAAACTAGTTCTTCTTCTCATAATCCTCTTTCAGTCACCTGGATTGTGTGTTCTGCATCCTTCCCAACACACGCTTTGTTGGATCTTGACCTCCCTTGATTTTTGATTGCCATTGTTGAATGTTCAAGCTCAGTTCCTCACTCCTGCCCATCCTCCCATGCAGTGCCAATTCTGCACAAACCTCTGTGCTTATAAAAGAATGTTATAAACGGAAATGATAAGCAGACAACTGCAACATAACTGCACTGACAAATCAGTGCGCTCTGATCTATTGAATTCCAATTCAGAATATGGTATAATTATAACCAGCTCAAAGCATCAGCTACTTAAGCAACGCTGCCTTCAATAGAGAGTTGGTACCAGTAGCTCCATAAGTCAGGGCAGCACGATGGCACTGTGCCAGGGACATGGGTTTGATTCTTGGCCTGGACCACTGTCCATGTGGAATTTGCACATTCTCCCCATCTCTGCATGGGTTTCCCCAGGGTGTTTTGGTTTCCTCCCACAGGCTGAAAGATGTGCTGGTTAGATGCATTGACAGAGTGTGGCGACCCAGAGAATTTCACAGTAACTTCTTTGCGGTGTTAATGTAAGACTTACTTGTGACTAATAAATAAATAAAAACAAAATGAAAAGTCTTTCTGAAGGATAATGAGAAGATGCTTGAAACTAGATATATTGTGTTCTACAGTTGGGAAACGTCAGGACAAAGTGAATGATATGCAAAATGATCTATAGTTTGACTGCATTTATTGAAAAGTGTTATTAAAAATCATTTCTTTTTTTCTTTGAATACTGGAATAATATCTTGTGAAACATCTGTAATATTGCAAACAAGAATATTGCATATTGAAGCATGCATCTGAATTGAACCTATTCTGTTTGGTCTTCACAGAAGCTAGTAACCTAGTTGACGTTTCTCTGCACTTGCATTGAGCAGACAGGTGAAAGTGGCACTCTAGTCAGTTGAACAATTGTAGTGAAAAAGGTCACAACAGCATCCAATGACAGACGCCCTACATACTTGGTTTGAAGCAAAGTTATTCTCCAAATTAACCAGTGCAACAAATACTGACCATCACACCCACTGTTTTCACCTCATGCAGAATCATACAGTTGTATCCTGCCAGGATGATGTTTTTTAGCACAGGTCTGTCAAACCCACCAGGCCAACTTGAAAAAGTGCATGAGTGAGCAGAGCATTGAGAGCACACGTGTGGGCCATCCCATAGTACCTATCAAAGTGGCTGATGGTTGCATCCATCACCATGGTCACCCATAGAATCCTACAGTGCAGAAAGAGGCCCTTCGGCCCATCAAGTCTGCACTGAACACAATCCCACCTGGGCCCTACCCCCATATCCCTACATTTTATACCCATTAATCCCTCTAACCTACACATCCCTAGACACTGAGGGGCAATTTCTTTGCATGGCCAATCAACCTAACCCACACATCTTTGGACTGTGGGAGGAAACCGGAGTACCCGGAGGAAACCCACGCAGACACGAGGATAATGTGCAGACTCCACACAGACAGTGACCCGAGTCGGGAATCGAACCCAGGACCCTGGAGCTATGAAGCAGCAGTGCTAACCACTGTGCTACCGTGCTGCCCACTCATTTGTTTATTTAAGTAATTACATTCCTCCACCCATGGGAGGAGGAATATAATTACTTACATAAATATTATTCCTACAAAAACAAAAACTGCTGGAAAATCTGAGCATCTCCCCCCACAGATGCTGTCAGGCCTGCTGAGATTTTCCAGCATTTTCTGTTTCAGATTCCAGCAACCACTGTATTTTGCTTGTATCTTAAAGATTATTCCTACCTTTTTTTCATACATTCTTGGGACATGGGTGTTGCTGGCTGGTTGGTATTTATTGCCCATCCCTAGTTCCTCAGAGGCAGCTGAGAGTTAACCATTATGCTGTGGCTCTGGAGTCACATGTAAGCCAGACCAGTGAAGGTAGCAAATTTCCTTCCCTAAAGGGATATCAGTGAACCAGACAGGTTTTGCCAACAATCAACATGATCCATCAGTAGGTTCTTAATTCCAAATATTTTTTATTGAATTCAAATTCCACCATCTGTCGTAGCAGGATTCGAACCCAGATCCCGAGAACTTTAGCTCAGTTTCTGGATTAATAGACTAGCAACAATACCACTGGGCTATCAGCTTCTCTGGTTAGGTTGAAGTGAAGGAGTGTATTCAGTTTAAAGGCAAGTTATCGTCACAAAGACCACTGTAATGTCCAACCGTGAAATTAAAATTGGAGAGCTCATTAAAGTAATTAAAGTTGAAACTTAAAAGCTAACTTAATTTTGTAGTCAATAGATTTCTCCCTCTAACGGGTACTGTTATAGTGGTTGAAGACTCTTGTGGAAACTTTTATGTGTTTCTCTGCAGTTGTTGTGTGACTTGATTCTCAGAAATGCATGTGTGCGCAATAGAGGAAACTGAATAGTACTGGTTCTATTTAAAACACCAAATGGAAGGTTGCATCATTAGCCACGAAGCAAACCTTGACCAGCTTACCACTTGAGTGAACTCAAGAATGGATGCTGTCTGTAGAACTACTACCTTGAATGAAGTGTTGCTCATGTGTGTGTGTGTGAGAACATCAAACACAAGTGTGTGTGTGTGAGAACATCAAACACAAGTGTGTGTGTGTGAGAACATCAAACACAAGTGTGTGTGTGTGAGAACATCAAACACAAGTGTGTGTGTGTGAGAACATCAAACACAAGTGTGTGTGTGTGAGAACATCAAACACAAGTGTGTGTGTGTGAGAACATCAAACACAAGTGTGTGTGTGTGAGAACATCAAACACAAGTGTGTGTGTGTGTGTGAGAACATCAAACACAAGTGTGTGTGTGTGTGAGAACATCAAACACAAGTGTGTGTGTGTGTGAGAACATCAAACACAAGTGTGTGTGTGTGAGAACATCAAACACAAGTGTGTGTGTGTGAGAACATCAAACACAAGTGTGTGTGTGTGAGAACATCAAACACAAGTGTGTGTGTGTGAGAACATCAAACACAAGTGTGTGTGTGTGTGAGAACATCAAACACAAGTGTGTGTGTGTGAGAACATCAAACACAAGTGTGTGTGTGTGAGAACATCAAACACAAGTGTGTGTGTGTGAGAACATCAAACACAAGTGTGTGTGTGTGTGAGAACATCAAACACAAGTGTGTGTGTGTGTGAGAACATCAAACACAAGTGTGTGTGTGTGTGAGAACATCAAACACAAGTGTGTGTGTGTGTGAGAACATCAAACACAAGTGTGTGTGTGTGTGAGAACATCAAACACAAGTGTGTGTGTGTGTGAGAACATCAAACACAAGTGTGTGTGTGTGTGAGAACATCAAACACAAGTGTGTGTGTGTGTGAGAACATCAAACACAAGTGTGTGTGTGTGAACATCAAACACAAGTGTGTGTGTGTGTGAGAACATCAAACACAAGTGTGTGTGTGTGAGAACATCAAACACAAGTGTGTGTGTGTGTGAGAACATCAAACACAAGTGTGTGTGTGTGTGAGAACATCAAACACAAGTGTGTGTGTGTGTGAGAACATCAAACACAAGTGTGTGTGTGTGTGAGAACATCAAACACAAGTGTGTGTGTGTGTGAGAACATCAAACACAAGTGTGTGTGTGTGTGAGAACATCAAGCACAAGTGTGTGTGTGTGTGAGAACATCAAGCACAAGTGTGTGTGTGTGTGAGAACATCAAGCACAAGTGTGTGTGTGTGTGAGAACATCAAACACAAGTGTGTGTGTGTGAGAACATCAAACACAAGTGTGTGTGTGTGTGAGAACATCAAACACAAGTGTGTGTGTGTGTGAGAACATCAAACACAAGTGTGTGTGTGTGAGAACATCAAACACAAGTGTGTGTGTGTGTGAGAACATCAAACACAAGTGTGTGTGTGTGAGAACATCAAACACAAGTGTGTGTGTGTGAGAACATCAAACACAAGTGTGTGTGTGTGAGAACATCAAACACAAGTGTGTGTGTGTGAGAACATCAAACACAAGTGTGTGTGTGTGAGAACATCAAACACAAGTATTCCAAAAGAGCGTGTTCACAAGGCTGTGACATGGTAACCATATTGGCACAGTGGTTAGCATGCTGCCTCACAGCACCAAGGACCCGGTTTCAATTCCCAGCTTGGATCGCTGTCTGTGTGGAGTTTGCACACTCTCCCCGTGTTTGCACTGGCTTCCTCCAGGTCCTCCGGTTTCCCCTCTCAGTCCAGAGATGTGTGGGTGAAGTTGATGGGGCGTGCTAAATTTACCCTTAATGTGCCAGGATGTGATAGGTTAGAGGGATTAACAAGGTAACTAAGCGGGGATAGGCCCTGGGTGGGATTGTTGTTGGTGCAGACTTGATGGGCTCAATGGCCTCCTTCTGCACTGTAGGGTTCCTATGATAGCAATTATCTGTCTGGGCTATTGATGTTGCCGTCAGTGAGTTTTAGACTTACTAATGATCAATTTTTTTTTAAAACTGGCTGTCGGACATGACAACAGACTGTCGGAGTTGGTGATGCAGTGTCTCATGGGGAGTTGTGTTATTTTGGATAATGATATTTTAGATTTCCGCTGTTCAATATCACAGCCATCAAAAGATGCTTGGCGCCTCCTGTCAGCCATAGTATGAAGCAGTTCCCATCCATGGGGAGATGTGTCAGAGAGACAAAAAGTGAAGATTGATCATTTTTATTTCCTTCAGAGCAATGGATGAATTCTGCCTCCCAAGGCAGCATTTTTACATTCTGTTGTTCTTTTTCCATGCCGTGCAGGTTGACATTCTCCTGATGACACAGCCACCTTCAGGGAGGTGGGCGTATTTTGACACTGAGATCACCAGCAACAGCGGCAGAATCCTGTACACCATTCCAGACGGAAAGAAGCTCAGTGTTGGAGTTTACCCCGTCAAGATGGTTGTCAGGTATAATATATTGTCTGTCTTTTTTTAATGAGTTGAGCTCAGTTTTAAACCCCTTCGCAATTCCTCTGTAGTTGAAAAGATCTTTGATTCCGTTCCGGCTGCTTTGAAGTCATGTCGTTTGCTCTATGCCAGTGAAGTCGTTAAAAACCAGTGCTGCCAGATGCAAGAGCAATCACACAGGCTAAATGGACTGCACCGGGAGTTTGGAATACAAAAGTGTGTGAAGTGCTGATGGGAAACTTGACCAGACCCACCTGGAGCTTTGCGTTCAATGTCAACTCGAAAGATGTGCAGGTTAGGTTGATTGGCCATGCTAAATTGCCCCTTAGCGTCAGGGGGATTAGCAGCATAATAATGTGGGGCTTCAGGGATAGGGCCTGAGCGGGATTAGTACAGGCTTGATGGGCCAAAAGGCAGCCTCCTGCACTGTAGGGATTCTATGATTCTTGTGCGACACGCTGACACAGTGGTTAGCACTGCTGCCTCACAGTGCCAGGGACATGATTCTTGGCTTGGGTCACTGTCTGTTTGGATTTTGCGCTTTCTCCCCGTGTCTGCGTGAGTTTCCTCTGGGAGCTCCGGTTTCCTCCCACAGTCTGAAAAACGTGCTGGTTAGGTGCATTGACCCGAACAGGCATCGGAGTGTAGCAACTAGGGGGATTTCTCAGTAATTTCATTGCAGTGTTGATGGAAGCCTTATTTGTGACTAATAAATAAACTTTTAAATACGTGAATGGGGTGGGAATGGAGATATATGGTCCCTGGAAGGGTAAGGGTTTTAGTTCAGTCGGGCAGAATGGTCGGTGCAGGCTTGGAGGACTGAAGGGCCTATTCCTGTGCTGTAATTTTCTTTTCTTTGTTCTAAATTGTTATCATAGTATCCCAACAGTGTGGAAGGAGGCCATTCAGCCCATTAATGTCTGCACCGCCCACCATCCCATCCAGGACTTATCCACACAACCGCATATATTTACCCTGCTAATCTTCCTGACACTAAGGGTCAATTTATCATGACCAATCTACCTAACCCACACATCTTTGGACTGTGGGAGGAAACCAGAACATCTGGGGGAAAAACGTGCAAACTCCACACAGTATCCCAAGCTGGGAATTGAACCCAAGTCCGTGGCACTGTGAGGCAGCAGTGCTAACCATGCTGCCTCATGAGTTTTGGTCTCTCCATCTCAGGAAAGATATTTTGGCCTCCTACCAAAATTCACGGGAACTTAATGGGTTAAATTATGTAGACAGGCTGCATAAATTTACTTTGTATTTTTAACACATTCAGAAGATTGAGGGGTGATCAGATTGAGGGGTTTAAAATGACAAGGTAACACAGAGAAACTGTTTCTTCTGCTAGAGAAATCCAGAATAAAGAGGCTAAGCCTTCAACATAAAGCCTGGCTAATTCAGGGGCAAAATCAAGATGTACTTAAATGATAGTGGAGATCTGGAACTTGTTTTCCCAAAATACTGTGGAAGGTGGGGCAATTGAAATCTTTGAGCCTGAAATTGATTGACTTTCTTTAAGGAATAATGGGCAGGATTTTACAACTTTTCCATGGTCTGCCCCTCAGCTGCTCCGATTCCCATAGCGGATGGGACAGTAAAATTCCACCATAGTGGGTATACACAAATAAATTACAGATTGGCCAAGATCTTGTACCAGGTTGTAGGATTCATTCAGTCATCAGAATTGATGAAGACCACATTGATACATTGAATTTCTTTTATTACACAGAACTTAAAATTAAAACATTACAGAAAGTGAACTGAAAAGTATTACTAGAAGAGAGAGAGAGAGATGCTGGTTTTTGCCAGTCCTGTACCAGTCACAGCTCAAAACAGATTCTGGACTGATCTAAAAGCACAGAATTATGACTACAATATATGTTAACTCTTATTTCTGTTATTGAAATTGCTCAGCACATGCAGTCTCTAACTGCAAAAGGCAACTTGCAGATGTTCTTTGTGAAAAATTTTGTTTTGGTTTATGAGAAAGCCAGTTTTCACTTGCACTGTACTTTCAGAAATGCAGTCAATTTTCCCTAACTAACCCAGCATGCCTGCTGAGTGTTAAAATGTGGTCAAGTTAGTTAACTTTTTATGCTTAACGTTTAAATGTAATTGCATCGGCAGAAATATCTTAAAAGGAAGTCTTTGCATAAATGAAGCAAACAGAGCTGAGCATACATAGGATCCCTCACAGGTTAAGGAGCTGAAGGATGCACAGGTATTCAATTCCATATATGGATTTCTTTAGTGAAACGGTTAAATAGCAATATTTTTAGTTGTTTTTCCTGGACCTTTCTCTTCAGAAATGAGGAAGATGGAATGGAAGGAGATCTGTGTAGGAGAGTAAATTCCAGCACAAACAATTTGACCTGAATGGCCTCATTCTGGTCTATACATTCAACGTAGCTCTGTTGAAAAATATATGTTGAATGCATCTGCCAAACTCATTTTTGGAAATGTAATGTCATTGTGTCACCAATAATGAACAGAAATATACCTGGAAAGGTTGAAAATTAAGTTTGAGCAAATGCACAATAAATTGTAGATCTTCTGAACTCATTTTATGGTGCATGCGATATAGCTTTCAAGTCAGTTCTCAATAACGCTTGATGGCAGTTGCACCGACAGAAGAATATTATTTTAAAGTGCATGGAAATATTTGAAGAGCTTCTGTTGGAACAGGAAATGAACCATTTGAGGGTATCTCAAAGGCAATACAATATAACTGAAATCTGTTCTGAAATCTTCCAAACATCTGAAGATATAATAAAAATGAATTGTGATATTCGTAATATGGTTTGAAATATCCTGTCTGCTTTCCTGTCCTTGACTAAGGAGAGGAGACATCAGCTAGCGCTGTTGTTTTTGTAGCCAATGGACTCTGCTACAATCAACATGTATGAACACCAATGTGTAGAATCTGGAATTGCTATGATACACGCACACACTTTGATCCTTGCAGCATCGGGTCACATATAAATGGCACTTGTGTTATGACCCCTGTGGAAAGCAATAACCTAAAAACACCCCAAATGACACAAATGGAAGAAATTGATGGACAAGCTTGCACTTTTTATAATTTTCATTTTAACAGTTTAATCAGTTTCACCATAAATTAAACAAGAATTAATGGGCAAACTGTATTCAATGGAAATCATAAATTACGCTTTAAATAGCTGATACGGCAAAGATAGGTCTCAGCAATTTACTGCCAGTCCCTTCAGCACATTTCCGGTACTACCTAGAATCCTGAAGGCCTTCACATCTCTCTCTTTGCTCCAGTAAGGGCTCACGGTGGGACAGTGGTTAGCATGCTGCCTCATAGCGCCAGGGACCCGGGTTCGATTCCCGGTTTGAATCGCTGACTGTGTGGATTCTGCATGTTCTTCTGGATGCTCCGGTTTCCTCCCACGGTCCAAAAGACGTGCAGGTTAGGTGCATTAGCCATGCTAAATTCTTCCTCAGTGCACTGGAACAGGTGCTGGAGTGTGGCGACTAGGGATTTTCACAGTACCATCATTGCAGTGTTAATGTTAGCCTAATTGTGACACTAATAAATAAATAAAACTGCTTTTCATCTTTCAGGATTTGATCCTCAAGTCACCTCTGACAACACGATGGCACAGTAGTTAGCACTGCTGCCTCACAGCGTTAGGGACCCGGGTTTGGTTCCCTGCTTGGGTCACTGTCTGTGTGGATTTGCACCTTCTCCAATTGTCTGCATGGGTTTCCTCCAAAGATGTGAGGGTTTGGTGGCTTGGCCATGCTAAATTGCCCCTTAATGTTAGGGGAACCAGATAGGGCAGATGCATGGAGTTATGGGGATAGGGCTTGGGTAGGATTGTTGTTGGTGCTGACTCGATGGGCCAAATGGCCTCCTTTTGTATTGTAGGATTCTATGATTCAGCTCTCAATTCAAGTCCCACAGCTATGCTGATCACTTCTGCAAAAGCTAATTAGCTTGGCTCACATGAGTCCTGATAGCATGGAACTCTCTGTCGACCTATTTAAGGGCGCTCACTTTCAGCTTCATTTCACGGAGGAGTTGCCAGGTTTCCCTACCCTCTGGTTGGTGAACCAGCTGCCAGCCTTCATTACCTACTGGCACCTTGACAGAAGTAATGTAACAGTATGGAAACCTTAAACCTTTAAAAATATTTGGATGAGCTCTTGAAATATTATAATATTCAAAGATATGGGACAACCGCAGGAAAATAGGATTAGCACATCTTCAGTGGTAGATGTTGTTGGTGCAGATTTGATGGGCTGAAGAGACTTTTCTGCACTGTATAATTTTGATTTGATTTATTATTGTTACATTTATTGGTATACAGTAAAAAGTATTGTTTGTTGCGCATTATTCGGACAAAGCGTATCATTTGAGAAGGAAAGGAGAGGGTGCAGAATGGAGCGTAACAGTTTAAAGTTTATTTATTAATGTCACAAATCGTGTCATGTTAACACAGCAATTAAGTTACTGTGAAAATCCACTACACTCTGGCACCAGGTACACTGAGGTAGAATTTAGCATGGCCAAAGCCCTTATCCAGCAGATCTTTCAGACTGTGGGAGGAAACCGGAGTAGGCAGAGGAAACCCATGAAGACATAGGCAGAACATGCAGTCTGCACAGTGACCCAAGCTGGGAATCGAACCTGGGTCCCTGGTGCTATGAGGCAACAGTGCTAACCATTGTGCTTCCGTGCATAGCGAGGGTATAGAGAATGATCAACTTAATATGAGGTAGGTCCATTCAAAACGTTGATGGCCCTTACTGTCAGGGGGATTAGTGGGGTAAATATTTGGGGTTACAGGGATAAGGCCTGGGTGAGTCTATGACTCTATGACACTTTTCTCCCGACTCTGTGCATCCAAACAGAAAAGTTGGCCGATGAAATATGCTCATGAGTTTCTCCTGTTCAACCTTCTGAAATCTGAAACAAATACTTTTTTTTAAAGTAATGTAATAAAAGTACAACAGACAAAGCCAGAACTCTTCACTGAGTTGGAGTCTCCAGTGCAATTATTCAAAAGTAGTCTGCCCATTAAGTTTATATTTGTCTTGTTCAATTTCCAACTCCCATTTGCTTTGATACTAAATAGTGACAACCTCTTTATTTATTGCAGTGATGGACCATATTCATCAACCTTCAGTTCATAAATTATTTCTGTAGCTCATGAATCTTGCAAAATCTTAAGAGGTAGCGATGGCAATGGGGATGTAACATCCTCCTTAACGTTTGCTAAAAATGAAATCAAACAAAACTGAATAGGACGGTAAATTTATCAGCTTGTTGTATTCATGTAAACAGTGACAAGGATGTTCTATATCTGCTAGGGTTTCCTGAAGAAGGGCTTGAAGCCAGTCATTGGCACATCTGTTGTCTCCATTCCCACCCACTGGATCTGAGGGTAGTCTCCTGTTAGGTGAAGGTACTAGTGACTTTGGAACCAAGGCAAATAGATGAGCGTGAGATACAAATTGGCTGGGAACCAATTGAATGGCTGCGGAGCTCACTTGAGGGGCTGAATGGCATCTTCCCATTTAGAGGTGAGTGAATATTGGGAGATTGGAATGCTATGAAAATAGTGGGCAGTCTTAACCTTAGAGAATCATAGAATCCCTACAGTGCAGAAGGAGGCCATTTGGCCCATCGAGCTGCACCAACAACAATGTCACCCAGGCCTTATCCCTGTAACCCCACATATTTACCCCACTAATCCCCCTGACAGTAAGGGTCAATTTAGCATGACCATTCCACCTAGCCTGCACACGTTTGGACTGTGGAAGGAAACCGGGGCACCTGGAGGAAACCCAGGCAAATATGGAGAGAACGTGTAAACTCCACACAGACAGTGACCCAAGGCCGGAATAGAGCTGGGATCCCATTTAGCCCGAGTGGTTGTTTTCTTTCAGGATGTTTCGTCCATCTTTCATATTTCGATCACTTGCCCATTTATAGAACATAGAACACTACAGCACAAACAGGCCCTTCGGCCCACAAGTTGCGCCGATCACATCGACACCTCCCAATCTATAGACCTATCTATAACCCCCAATCCCATAAAACCCCATATCCTCATCCAGAAGTCTTTTAAAAGACCCCAGCGAGTTCGCCTCCACCACCACTGACGGCAGCCGATTCCATTCACTCACCACCCTCTGAGTGAAATACTTACCCCTAACGTCACTTCTGTACTTTCCTCCCCGCACCTTAAATCTGTGTCCTCTCATAGCGACCGTTTCAACCCGGGGAAATAGCCTTTTTTTTATTTTGCTATCTCATTTATACGTCTGGCATTGTGTCCTTGTCATGGACATTTCAGCAATTTTCAAAAAGTGGCTTTGGTTGCTACTGGGAATGGACTAATCGGGACAAAATTAAGGGATGAATCTGAAGGAAACATCTTCATCACAAGCACCGTCTTGCGTCGGCCATATCCAGGAGATAATTAGGAATTGCAAGCCTCTGTCTGTTGATGATGTCAGGCTTGGCGATTTGTACCACTAACTAGGGTGGCACAGTGGTTAGCTCTGCTGTCTCACAGTGCCAGTGACCCGAGTTCGATTCCGGCTTCGGGTCTGTGCAGAGTTTGCACATTCTCCCCATGTCTGCCTGGGTTTCCTCCAGGTTTCTTCCACAGTCCAAACATGTGCAGGTTAGGTGGATTGGTCATGCTAAATTGACTCTTACTGTCAGGTGGTTTAGCAGGGTAAATATGTGGGGTTACAAGGATAGTGCCTGGGTGGGATTGCTGAGGGTGCAGACTCGATGGGCTAAATGGTTCCTTCTGTGCTGTTCGGGATTCTATGATTCTATCAGCTTCACATTGCCATTATTTTCATAGCACTCCAATATTCACTCACCTCTTGTGAGCTGATGAGCTGCAGATGCTGCTGGGGTCCCATGTGTTGCTGCGGGTGCCATGTGAAGTTAAAGTTTAGTTAACCTGTTAAGTCTCGCATTCTAACCGTTATCCTGTAAATTGTGTCTATCTATGTCGTGTTTGTGAACCCAATCCTCCACTCACTTGATGAAAGAGCAGCGCTCCGGAACCTATTGGACTTTAACCTGGTGTTGTGAGACTTCTTACTGTACCTACCCCAGTCCAAAACTGGCATCTCACCATCAGATTCTTGTATTTTTTCCCGACGGAAGAAGGTGGAAGAGAGAATGTCTGGAGTGCGTTGGGTCCTTAATTATGTTGGCTGCTTTGCTGAGGCAGAGGGAAGTGTAAACAGAGTCAGTGGATGGGAGGCTAGTTTGCCCCTACTAACATTCGTTCGTTATTATGTGCATCCAGCAATCTTGATTGTACTCGAGTTTAAAACGTGGTAACGTCTATCCTCTTGTTTTTTTTTATATATACTTTAATTAGAGGTGACCAGACTTTTGCAGAGAGCTACCTTACAGTGCTGCCAAAGGGGATGGAGTGTGTCGTCTTCAGCATCGATGGGTCTTTTGCTGCTAGTGTCTCTATCATGGGCAGCGACCCTAAGGTCAGAGCAGGAGCTGTGGATGTGGTCAGGTATTGTGTGTACAAACTTTCAGACTCTTCGTGTTTGTGTGTGTCATATTTTGAGTTGTGGTAAAAGATTGAAATCACTCAAGTCTGTAAGTTGCAGAAACGGTGACTTGATTCACAAACGTGCTTGGGAGACACAACCTGCTCTGCTGGGTGTCTGCCTGATGCCAAAGCTGTGTAGCATATTTATATCTTTTGGTTATAACCTTTACACTTTATGATCCCAATAAGCAGCATTATTCAGGTTCCAGCTTTATAGGCCGAAGGCTTCTTTTCATAGGCTTGCTCACCCATCCTATCAAGGTCATTAAGTTTGTGATTGTTACTTTCTCATACCGGCATGCTCAGAAAGGACTCAAAAAACTCATTTTAAAGCTGTTCACTTCAAAGCTACTAATATTTATCATAGAATCCCTACAGTGCAACAGGAGTGCCATTTGTCCCACTGCGCCTGCACCAACAATAATCCCACCCAGGCCCTATCCCTGGAACTCTTTGGATTTACCCAACTAATCCCCTTGATACTCGGGGGCAATTTAGAAACCCTACTGTGCAGGAAGAAGCCATCTGGCCTATCGAGTCTGCACTGACTACAATCCCATCCAGGCCCTACCCCTATATCCTAACACATTTACCTACTAATCCCTCTAACCTGTGCATCTCAGGACACTAAGGGAAAATCTTAGCATGGCCCCTAGCCTGCACATCTTTGGACTCTGGGAGGAAACCAGAGCAAACCCACGCAGACACGAGGAGAATGTGCAAACTCCACACAGACGGTGACCCAAGCTGGGAATTGAACCCGAGACCCTGGAGGTGTGAAGCAGCAGTGCTAACCACTGTGCTACCGTGCTGCCCTAACATGACTAATATCTAATATTAATGCGATATAGTCCCTAAACAAGATCAGGAAAAGACAATGCAAATTTAGTCAGGATATATACACTAGCTCCAACTCCTATTCCAATAGCACTTTTTATACTAAAGTGCTTCAATGATATGGACTGTTGGGTTTTCTCACACAGTTCATATCATTGGACCATGGGAGAAAACCAGAGTACCCGGAGGAAACCCACACAGACACGGGGAGACATGGTGCAAATTCCACTCGGCCAGTCACCTGAGTCCGGAATCGAACCCAGATCCCTGGCACTGTGAGGCAGTTGTGCTAACCATGCGCCACCAAGCCAAATGTTCAATATTCAATGTTTGATGTTAAATTATTTCAGTTATCCCATTTTAAGACTATAGTTTATTAAGAACCTTTGCAGAGAATGCAGATTTCCTTCCCACAAGCCACAATACCTGCCATCACAAAAGTTTGATCGCATTTTTCTGTTTGCATTTGCCATTGTACATTGCAACGTTCAGCAATTCCCATTCAAATTTTCTATATCAGTGCATTTGCAGACTCTGGGCACTTGGTGGTTCTGTGGACTAGGTTCCTGAAGTCTCTTCCTCAAAGCCAACATCACCATGTGAATATATATATATACACACAATATATAGATACATATATATTATATATATTTTATTCAGCAATTTACCTTTGGCAATAACATAGGATTCACCACCATTTTCTTAAGGGCAGCGAGGAATGGCCAACAAATGCTGGTCTTACCGGCAATGCTCACACCTTAAGAATTAATTAAAAAGAAGGCAATTGACTAGTTGAATGGATAAATGTGTAAACAAGTGCCTTAGCACTGAACTTTAAATCAAGATAACACTGATTTACAGATGACCACAAGAAACATTAACAATCGAGACAGAGTCAATGCCAGGAATTTATTCTTTGGATCTCTGCGTCTCCAGTTTCGATTTACATATTCAAAAGTAGTCACTGTTTCAGCCTTGACATATATATATATTTTTTTACTTTTTGAACAGTTTCACTGTAGTAGGACTTGTCTTCTTTGACCTTGAAGTTGCACTTTTTCTCTGACATTGTGTCTTTGGATACAAGGAATAATGGTCAGTCAATTTTTGGGAATGTGCGTACGGGATTAGCCCTGGATTTGTACGATGATGAAACTTCCTTTGGATTGACAAAGAAGCAAATACAGAATAGGGACTTTTTTTCACAGCTATAATGACAAACGTAATTATTCACAATTATACAGAAGAACAAAATGTTAAATGATTTTGCTGATGCCCACCAATGCAAAATTAAATGCCATTGCCTGCAAAGATTTAATTAATCCTTCTAATAAAAAATCCTGCAATTGGTGATGGGAGAATCTTTGCCAGGGAACTAAAACACAAAGATCATCATTAAAAAATAATTACATATTCAATTTGCCGCTTGGGCATCAGACTGAGGTTATAGATCAGTCCATGGAGAGGCGATGGCCTAGTGGTATTATCGCTAGACCATTAATTCAGAAACTCAGCTAATATTCTGCGGATCCGGGTTCGAATCCTGCCACGGCAGATTGTGGAATTGAATTACATTAAACAAATCTACAATTAAGAATCTACTGATGACCGTGAAACCATTGTCGATTGTCTGAAAAACCTATCTGGTCTCTAAGGTCCTTTAGGAAAGAAAATCTGCTGTCCTTACTTGGTCTGGCCTACATATGACTCCAGATCCACAGCAATGTGGTTGACTCCCAGCTGCCCTCTGAAATGGCCTAACAAGCCATTTGTTCAGTCTAAGGATACTAGGGATCATTGAATCCTATAGTGCAGAAGGAGGCCATTTGGCCTAACAAACCCGCACTGACCACAATCCTATCCAGGCCCTATCCCCATAACCCCATGCATTTACCCTAGTTAGTCCCTCTGACATTAAGGGACGATTTAGCTTGGTCAATCCACCTAACCCGCACACCTTTAGACTGTGGGAGGAGCACCCGGAGGAAATCCACGCAGACGTGCAGACTCCACACAGATGGTGTCCCGAGGCCGGAATGAAACCCGGGTCCCTGGTGCTGTGGGGCAGCAGTGCTAGCCACTGTGCCGACCAATGGACAATAATGCTGGCCAGCCAGCGATGCCCATGTCCCACGAATGAATTAAAAAATGTTATCGAAACTGCCTAATATTAATTTCCAATGAAATCTCCCTTTATTACAGAAAGCGCAATATTAATCTCACATATGGAACATTCCAATGTAGGAAATGAGAAAACCACAGGAAAGATCTGGGACATAGACACCAAATGGATTTCACCCAGTAACAGCTGTTGCATTGATTCCTCATTTGGAGTGCTGCGAATTTGCTTAGGGAACTAACTGAAAGTTTGTTCTTTTTAAAGACACTGGCAGGACCTGGGATACCTCATCATTTACATTACCGGTCGCCCGGACATGCAGAAGCAGCGAGTGGTGTCCTGGCTGGCTCAGCATAACTTTCCCCAGGGCATGATCTTCTTCTCCGAAGGCCTGGTCCATGATCCCCTGCGACAAAAAACGATCTTCTTACGCAACCTCGTGCAAGAGGTAATCTTTGATGGAGCTGCTAAATATGAATGCCCGCTGGCAAGGCAATTGTAAATGATGCAAAAGATCTGATCAAGCTGAGGTTTTCAGGCTGATCTAGGTAATGTGGCTTCTTTCATCTTCAAAATTCAATTGCCTGTGGAGAGAGGATTAGCACTTCTCATTTGAGTTTGAATTTAGCTGAGATGGATAGGGTGAAAGTCTCTTTAATCTGTGTGAGGGGAAAAGGTTCCAAGTGAAAGATAAGATCTGATGCTAAATGAGCTTGAATAATCTCCGCAGAGTTCCAAATGGGTGCAATATTGCTTGTAATTTGAGACTAAATCGACTTGTAATTGAGATTAAATCGATAGTCTCCCATCCCGAATGATGTGAGAAGATATGATGGGAGTCGTGAGAGAAAGCTTTGTGATGTCAGAATTCTCCATTCTGGCACAAGAGTTTTACCCTCAATTGCTTATATGGTAGTTGCTTGAGTGATTAGTATGGATAAGCAGGACCTGTTCCATAGCAGAGTGCCCCCCCCCCCCCCACCCACTGTTCTGTTTTTAATTAGGTGTTGGAAGATGGATCATTAGAAGTATTTAAAGCGGAGGTGGATAAATATTTGCTAGATTGAGGAATAGAGGGCTGTGGGGAAATGGCGCAGAGTAGGTGTTGAGGCCAGCATAAATCAGCCATGATCGTATTGAACGATGGGGCAGGTTTGAAGGGACGATCCTTTAAAACAGAGATGAGGAGGAATTTCTTCAGCCAGAGAGTGATGAATCTGTGGAACTCCTTGTCGCAGAAGGCTGTGGAGGCCAGGTCATTGAATGTCTTTAAGACAGAGATAGATAGGTTCTTGATTAATAAGGGATCAGGGGTTATGGGGAAAAGGCAGGAGAATGGGGATGAAAAACATATCAGCCATGATTAAATGGCAGAGCAGACTCGATGGGCCAAATGGCCTAATTCTGCCCCTATGTCTTTTGGTTATCATGCATTTCCTTTTTGCTAGGCTTTTAGCCTCTCAACATTTCCCTAAAGGGCTGGTAAAATCCATTCAAGTCCAGAGAGGAAAACAGGTATTTCTCAGTCTTAAAGTCGTAGATCCATCTATTTTTGGGCTGCTTCCTTTGTTCCTGGTGTTGATTGCTTTTTAATAACACACAGCTTTTACTCGTCCGCTCTCCCTGCAGTCCCACATCAAGATCTCTGCAGCCTACGGCTCGATGAAAGATATTTCAGTCTACAACGTCCTGGGATTGCCAGCATCTCAAATCTACATCGTTGGACGTCCATCCAAAAAGTATCAGAACCAATGCCAGGTAATGAGACCATGATAGAGGGCGCGACTAAAATGAGAAGTTGAATGAGCTTTTGGTTTTAAATCAAATGATAAATAAAAGTGTCAAATGCACTTCAGTGTTCTGTAGATTGCCAAAAGGGTCTAATTCATCCCTAGCCGCTGATGTTGCCATCTTTACATTACTCCCCAAATTTCCTCATTACTCATCCAGTCCTTGTTTTGTTATTTACGTTCTTTCTTCCCAGTGCCCAATATCTTCCTCCATTGGGTGCCCACAACTGTGTACAATTCTGGTCACCCTATTATAGAAAGGATAATATTGAACTAGAAAGAGTGCAGGTAAGATTTACTAGGGTGCTACCAGGACTTGATGGATTGAGTTATAAGGAGGGGCTGGATAGACTGGGACTTTTCTCCCTGCAGCATTGGAGACTTAGGGGTGATCATATAGAGGTCTATAAAATAATGAGGGACACAGATCAGTTAGATAGTCAACATCTTTTCCCAAAGGTAAGGGAGTCTAAAACTAGAGGGCACAGGTTTAAGGTGAGAGGGAGAAATACAAAAGAGTCCAGTAGGACAATTTTTTCACAGAGTGTCTGGAACAAGCTGTCAGAGGTAGTAGTAGAGGCAGGTACAATTTTATCTTTTAAAAAGCAGTTACATGGGTAAGATGGGTATAGAGGGATATGTGGGCATTTGGGACTAGCTTAGTGGGTTTAAAATAAAAAGGACGATATGGACAAGTTGGGCCGAAGGGCCTGTCTCCATGCCGTAAACCTCTATGACTCTATTTCACAGCTAGATGCTCTACAGTTTCAACAATTGCAAATGTACCCCTCCAGCACCCTGCAACTTTGTCTCTCTGCTGAGTGAAGAGAGATTCAGATGTTGGAAATGGCTGCACTTTTAACCTGCCTCTACCCTTTTTGAAAGGCACACACTGGGGAGTTAAACAACAAGGATGATGAGGCAGTTGCAAGGGCCTTGAAGTTGGAGAAGTGGCTGGATGGAAGCCAGTACAGCTGTGGAAAGCAACGGGTAGGATCATCCTGTTCAATCAAAGTAGTCTTGAGAAATGTTTTGTTCTCAGTACCTTACTTCAGCAGTGCTTTTCTATTCCGACATCAATTCTTCCACGATGCCTCATTTAGGGGAGGGCCCACATCCAATTCACGTACCCTGATTAGGTTAAGATAATTTTGAGATGCTAAATGCAAAATGGCCAGATGAGGGTGACAAATCCCTTTAGCAAAATAAATCACATCACGAGAGCAAAGGATTCAACACACTTCCTGTCAAGACTTTTCATTTTAGAATCATAGAATCATGCAGCGCAGAAGAGGCCCTTCAGCCCATCGAGTCCACACCAACATATTAGAAACACCTGAACACCCACCTAATCGCATGTGCCAGCACTTGGCCCAAAATTCCTGAACGTGATGATGTGCCAAGTGCTGACAGATGGGATTAGGTGGGAGTTTAAAGGATGTGAGGCAACCTGCCTCTACCACCCTCCCAGACAGCGTATTCTAGACTGTCATCATATTTTCCTCACATCTGCCTAAACCTCCTGCCCCTCATCTTGAACCAATATCCCCTCTTGACTGACTATGGAGAACAACTACTCCTTATCCACTCTGTCCATGTCCCTCATAATCCTGTACACCTCGATCCCCCCTCAGTCTTCTCTGCTCCAACAAAAACAACCCAAACCTATCCAACCTCTCTTCAAACTTAAATGCTCCATCCCAGGCAGCATCCTTGTGAATCTCCTCCGTACCCTCGCGAGTGTAATCATGCCCTTCCTATAATGTGGCGACCAGAACTGCACACAGTATTCTAGCTGTGGTCTCACCAAAGTTCAATAAAAGTCCAACATGACTTCCCTGCTTTTGTAATCTATTCCTCCACTGATAAAAGCAAATGTCCCGTATGCCTTTTTCATCACTCTACTAATATGCCATTCCGCCTTCAGAGATCTGTGAACAAACACGCCAAGACTTCCTAGTGTCATGCCATTCGTCGAATGCTTTCTTGTCAAATTATTCCATCCAAAGTGTATCACCTCACACTTTTCAGGGTTAAATTCCATCTACCACTTAATTGCCCATTTGATCAATACAGCTATATCTTCTAGTAGCCAAAGACATTCCACCTCACTGTTAACCATCTGCTAATCTTTATGTCATCTGCAAATCGACTAATCCAATCCCCCACAGTCATTTAAAGTTTGAAGTTTATTTATTAGTCTCACATTACATTGCATTGAATGCTTTGCTCTTGTGATGTGGTTTATTTTGCTACAGGCATTTGTCACCCTCATCTGGCCATTTTGCATTTAGCATCTGAAAATTATCTTAACCTAAAAATAGTATCAGGCCACATAAATTGGATGTGGGCTCACCCCTAAATGAGGCATGTTGGAAGAGTTAATGTCGGAATAGAAAAGCACTGCTGAAGTAAGGTACTGAGAACAAAACATTTCTCAAGACTACTTTGATTGAAGAGAATGATCCCACCCATTGCTTTCCACAGCTGTACTGGCTTCTATCCAGCCACTTCTCCAACTTCAAGGCCCGTGCAACTACCTCACCATCCTTGTTGTTTAACTCCCCAGTGTGTGCCTTTCAAAAAGGGGTAGAGGCAGGTTAAAAGTGCAGCCATTTCCAACATCTGAATCTCTCTTCACTCAGCAGAGAGACAAAGCTGCAGGCTACAGGAGGGCTACATTTGCAATAGGTGAAGTAACGGAGCATCCAGCTGTGACGTAGAGTCGTAGAGGTTTACGGCATGGAGACAGGCCCTTCAGCCCAACTTGTCCATGCTGCCTTTTTTGCTCATGACAAAGCTAGTTCCAATTGCCCACATTTGGCCCATATCCCTCTATACCCATCTTAGCTATGTAACTGTCTAAATGCTTTTTAAGACAAAACTGTACCCAACCTCTACTTCTACCTCTAGTAGTTTGTTCGAGACACTCAACACCCTCTGTGTGAAAAAAATATCCGTCTGGACCTTTTTGTATCTCTCCCCTCTCACCTTAAACCAACGTCCTCTGGTTTTAGCTTTCCCTATCTTTGGGAAAAGATGTTGACTATCTAGTTGATCTGTGCCATTCATTATTTTATAGACCTCGAGAAGATCACTCCTCAGCCTCCTAAATTCCAGATAAAAAAAGTCCCAGTCTATCCTTGTAACTCAAATCACCACGTCCAAGTAGCATCCTAGTAAAGCTTCACTGCACTCTTTCTAGTTTAATAATATCCTTTCTATAATAGGATGATCAGACTGTACACAATTTTCCAAGTATGGCCTTACCAATGTTTTGTACAACTTCAAAAGACATTCCAACTCCTGTATTCAATGTTCTGACCAATGAAACCAAACATCTTCACCAATGTCCATTTGTGATTCCACAATGAACTATGAACCTGTATCCTGAGATCCCTTTGTTCTATAACTCTCCCCAACACCCTACCATTAATGAGCAAGTCCTGCCCTAGTAATGTCTACCAAAATGCATCACCTCACATTTATCTAAATTAAACTCCAATGCCATTCATCAGCCCATTAGCCCAATTGATCAAGATCCTGTTGCAATCCCAGATAACCTCCTTCATTGTCCATTATGCCACCAATCTTGGTGTCATCTGCAAACTTATCTATCTTGATGCGCTTTAAGACTTTCAGCATCTCCTTCTCTGTAATATGTGCACTCCTTAAGATATCACGATTCATTTTCCCAAGTTCCCTAACATTCGTGCTTTTCTCAACACTAAATACTGATGAGAAATATTCATTTCAGATCTCGCCTATCTCCTGAGCGTCTGCACATAGATGACCTTGTTGATGCTGAAGTTGCCCTACTCTCTCACTCTCTCTGTAGTTACTCTTTTGCTCTTTATGTATTTGTAGAAGCTCTTTGTATTCCCCTTTTCCTTAGCTGCCAAAGCAATCTTGTGTCCTATTTTGGCCTCCTGATTCCACACCTTCTATATTTTTCAAGGGATCCACTTGATCCCAGCTGCCACTGCATGTCATGTGCCTCCTTCTTCTTCTTGACCAGGGTTTCAATATCCCGAGTCATCCAGGGTTCCCTACTTTTGCCAGCCTTGCCCTTCACTCTAAAAAAAAATGTGCTTACCCTGAATCTTGGTTAACACACTTTTGGAAGCCTCCCACTTATCAGACGTCCCTTTGCCTGCCAACAGACTGGCCCAGTTAACTTTTGAACGTTCCTGCCTGATACCATCAAAATTGGCCTTGCCCTAGTTTTGAACTTTAACTTTTGGTCCAGACCTATTGTTCTCCATAACCATCTTAAAATTAAGTCCTTCCACATTCACCAGCATAATATTCACACATCATACAAGAACCATAAAGTTGCATTGCAAGTATTATCAGCTGAATGCCCAACATTTTTGGGGAAGTCCTTCTGTTGGTTAATTTAGGAAAGAAGCTTTCAGAAATTAACTTTAATTTAGTTTAAACGTCAATCTCTTAATTTAATTGCATCATTTTAAAATAGTTAATTCCCCCATTAAGAGCATAACGAAAGATATTTTCAACAAAGGTATTAAGTACTTGTACATTTAAATTCACTCAACGTGATGTCAAACCCGTGGTTTTAACCCAATTTTAATCATTTGGAATAAATCGTAGAATCCATACAGTGTAGAAGGAGGCTGTTCAGCCCATTGAGTGTGCAACGGCTCTCCGACAGAACATCTTATCCAGGTCCAACCCCCACCCGATCCCCTTAACCCCACTCGTTTACCATGATTAATCCATCTAACCTACACATCTTTGGACACTAGGGGGCAATTTAGCAAGGCCAATCAACCTAACCCGCACATCTTTGGAGTGTCGGAGGAAACTGGAGCACCCAGAAGAAACCTACACAGACGTGGGGAGAACGTGCAAACTCCACACAGACAGTGACCCAAGGTTGAAATCGAACCCGGATCGCTGGCGCAGTGAGGCAGCAGTGCTAACCACTGTGCCACCGTGCCGCCCAAAATAGTGACAAGTGCTGAGACATTCTCGGTTATTGAAGGATGCAGCGGCACCAACTTCCAGCCCAGTTTATGCTGAAATCCAGAAATTGCAGTGTATCGCAATGGCTTCCAGATGAGTCCTCTGCTAACGGCCTCGCCATTCCAGTTCTAAGTGGCAAAGACCATTTGTTCGAGAATTAGGCCTATTTTCCCAAAACTTTAAAATGATTGGATGAAAGTGACCCACCACTGAGTTGAGATCTGACCTCACTAGGTATTGGCTTCAACAGCATCGTCCTGGAGGAAGCTCTTGACATTCTCCCCAGCACCTTGCTGAATGAAGAAGGAATTTCAGGCTGCCCACAGGAAAATCCACGTCTTACTAACAAGCGGAGGAGGATGCTGTTGCATCCGACTTTATTAAAGGACCAATTACATGAGGGGCATAGTATTGCCAAGTGTGGGTAACAAAACCAATGCAGCAATGAGTGAGTAGGCCTCTAGCAGCCTTGTGCAAAAATCTGTGCATAAGACTCATTAACGCCTAGTCAGAATGAGTACGGTAGGGGAATGCCTAATGGGTTAGTATGATTCCTCTGTCTATCTTTCCTCCATTGCTCGTCTCTCTATGTCACTCCTTTCTCCCTTGCCATCCAATCCTGGCTTTCCACCTGAGTCGCTTCCTTCCCAGTGAACAACGTCAGTGTTTAATTATGTTCCTATAAACCTTCATGGGATGTGTTTCTCTGTTAAACATACAGTATGAACGCAGGTTGCTGTAAGCTGGCTGCTGGATTCCAAGTTCCAGTCTCACTGGCACTGTGGGTTATTGCAGTGTCCAGAATAATAGAAAATTCTGTCAATAAGATGATGTGACCTTAAGAAGGGAGGAGGAGAGGTAACAGTTTGCATTCCTATAAGCGACACAATGAGGATTTTGCAATTGTACTCTTTGGGTGGAATTTCCCATAATTTGTCAATGCACAATTATCACATGCTCTCCTGCCTGAGACTTGTATATGTAAACAGGAACATTTGATGGTAGTTACTGCCATGCACAATGCTGCTCATGTGCAGGTAGGTTCTTTCTAGATTGTTGTACCAGTCTATTACCATGTGACTCTATACATCATACTGTGCTATTCTCCAGTGCCATGTTAACCGTTGCTCAGCCAAGCATTTTTACATTACAATGGCACGTAGGCACAAACAAAACCCCCTTCCTTCTCAAAGGAAAACTGAGAATTAGCAAACCAGATAGGATGAGAGGTCACACAACACCAGGTTATAGTCCAACAGGTTTATTTGAAATCACAAGCTTTCAGAGCGCTGTTCCTTCGTCAGGTGAAGACTTCATTTGAATCCCTGTTGGACTATGACCTGGTGTTGTGTGATCTCTCATCTTGGTCCCCCCAGTCTTATCTGTACACCAGATAGGGGGTGGAATCTTCCCAAATGTTGTCAGTGTGTCGGTTTTAGTGAGAACACTAGTGGGTGGTAGCTGTCCAGCAGCACAGCTGTGTCTGGAGGTGTATTGACTGTCCAATCAGAGCCTGACACTCTGACAAATTGAGGAAAACTTCCACCACAATGTCCAAAAAAAAGGAGATGGGTTATTAATAAGGGGAATTGCAACTTGAAGGAGTGCAAAAAAAAAATCAAATCACGGTATCCAAGTACCTGAAACAACCATTCTCGCGAACCTGACAGACCAAGATGTGGAAGAACTGTCAATCTTGAAGGCTGTTTGAATGTATACATTCATAGACTTGAGGCAGGCGAGAGGGGATAACAAGTAAAGGCTGTATTACCAATAGTTCTGATCCGTTGGAAGGGAGGACTTCTGTACGGGTACTGACTGACACATCATGAGGATAGCCTCCAGCATCATCGTGCACCATTTGACATTCCCAATTGCGCCCAATGAGCACAAAATTCGGGCCTATGTCTCCTGGTGGGGAGAAACCAAGAAAACACGGGAACCATAATTTTCTAAATAGATCTTTCCCATCGGGAGCAAAGTTGGGGAAGACTTTTTCACCAAATTTGGAACTCTCTCCCCTAAAAGGTTGGGTGGATGCCAGGGCAACTGAAGCTCAGAGTAGAGATGGTTAGATTTTTGCGAAGGCATGGAGGGAAAGATAGGAAAATGTAGTCGAGGTGCAGAACAACCAGGATCAAACTTGGGCCTAGGCCCAAGTAGTATTGTCCCCATCCGTATTGTTCCTAGAAGCTCATGAAAACTGTAAAAGCCAGAATAAAAATTCTGACTGGCTCCGTGAGCAGTCATTTCCCTTTTGTTGGATAGTAACTGTTATGTTTCCTTCCCTGTCCCCTGCAGTTTCTCTCTGAAGGCTATGCTGCTCATCTGGCCCAACTGGAGTTCAGCCATCGTTCCCGCCCAAAGAAGAGCAACTCTCGAATGATCTTGCGAAAGGGGAGCTTCGGCCTGTCAGCCCAGCCCGACTTTCTTCGGAAAAGAAACCACCTGCGCAGGACTATGTCGGTGCAGCAACCTGATCCGCCGTCCTGCAACCCCAAACCGGAGAGGGCCCAGAGCCAACCGGAGTCCTACAAGGAGGACAGGCACCCCCACAGCATAGCCTGGGCCCGCAGCGGAGGCTCCAGATCTGAACCAGGCGTGTGAACAGTGTACCATAGGCAACAGAGAGTTCCAGGCTTTACCCTGAAGTCTGAAGGTGCACTGAGAAAGCGACTTTGGAGCCACTATGTACATTCTTGTTCCAAAAGGGGCTGGAATTTCCTTTTGTGTCCAGTCAGTGGTGGAGGTGTGTGTTGGGCAGCTCTACTACCCTCACTCGTGACCTGGCACTGACCCTGGCCAAGCTTCACAGGTCATTTCAAAAGACAGGCTAGCCCAGGGATTGGAAGGCCATCACTGCCGGGGAGGGGGAGGCTTTGCCCCCAGGGAGGATATATTGGAAAATCAGGAGGAGCTGGTGTCAGCCGTTTCCCAATATGTGCTCCCAGCGGGTGAGAGTATGGGAATCACTGAGCATATGCATTCATAAGCTCAGCTGAATATCTCACCAGTGACTGCAGCTTTTTGGGCCATTACTGAGGCATGCCTCAGTCAAGTCTACAGCACAGCTGACTTCGGAGTCCTCCAAGCATGTTAAAGACGACTGCAACTCTCTGTTGTCAATGAGATACCCCGGGATCATTTGTGTATATTCTTATAGGTGTTCCTTCTATCAAGCTAAGACATAGAATAACACAATGTAATAGTGGGAGAACGTCTTGACATGGACTGAATATTCATCAGTTCTGTCAAAAGTGCTCTGGGTTTTTGCTTTTCGGAACTGCAAGGGGAACCTTGAGGCCGAACGTCCAGTGTCAAATTGTGGGTGTCAGCAGGGGGACGGAATCCCTGCCTCGTTTTCCAGACCCGTGGCTAAGTATTGGATCGATGAAGGTCAGCGGGACTTCACAGCACTTTGTTTCACTCACTTGGAAAAGCATCTCCAAGCTCCAAGATCAAACTGACAAACTAAAATGACTTTGACGAGGCGTAAGTAGAAAGCCAGGCTGCCTGAACGGTCGCATGCGACCCAGTCTCCCGTGTGCAGTGACTGCACAGTGCAAGGAGTTCCAGCCAGCACTATTTATACAACTAAAAGGACTCAACCACACAACCAGGTGACGGGAGGAGAAAAGTGACGCTTTGGGTTAACTAGATTTGCTTTGATTAAATTGTTACACAGATCAGCAAAACTAAATTGTTTTCTCTAATCCCGCTAATTTGTAATCATTTAGTCAGATGTGTATTTATTCGTAGGAGGGCAACCTTCCTGTTTGTAGCTATGTTTGATTTTTCTTTAAATCTATCTGTTCTTACAGCCTGTTTCCACTAAAGCCAAGCCCTTTCTGTATCGAAGAAATAATGTTTCACACCAAATATCTTTGATGAAGATATGGGAGAGGGCACTTAGATATTAACTCCTCAGTTCTCTGAGTTCTTTCTGACAGTCTTTACCTGCCTCCTGTTTTATGTTTGCGATGGCTTTTCTTTTTGTTTCTTTTTTTCATTCCTTTTCAGAGTTTTGATTGTTTGCAAGAAAGGAATTCGCTATTCTACAAACGAGCAAACTATCTGAACAAGTCGTTGCACGCAACCAGGATTTAAAGAGACGTGGCGGCACACGGTATGCCAATTTTTAAGAAAAAAGTAGTTTAAAGGAGAATTCAGCAAGATGTTAACGGCGCAGGGGTTGGGGGAATGGGTGATCATCCACGTGGGACAATTGAAGGTCAGGTGGAAGTGGCTGGATTTTTTATGATCGATCACGGTTGTTACATTGGCACTTAGTACCAACCACTTGTTAGTCCAAAGCTGAATATTGCCCATGTCCTGGGTGGCATGAGACGTGAACTGAGCTGAACAACTGAACTCATCAGCAGCAAATAATCCCATCTGAATAGAGGAAAGGTCCTCAATGGAGTCATTGAAGATGACTGGGCGTTGGAAGCCATCCTGCGGAATTCCTGCTGGGACCCTGGGCCGTGATGATTGGGCCACTGACAATTATGACCACCTTCCTGTGTGTTAGACATGGTCACCAGTAGGGAAATCCTTGGGCCCCGTTACTATACTGAGGAAACACTGCCTTAATATCAAAGCCGGCTAGCCTCAGCTACCTTCGGCATGCAGCGCCTGTATCCATTTTGGAACGAAGGCTCTGATAAGGTGTGGAGTTGAACGATACTCGTGAACCTGGGATTGAGCGATGGTCTGCAAGATATTGATTAGTAGGTGCTGTTTGATGACTCTTTCCATTGCTTTATTATGGATAAGGGAAGACTGGTAGCTGTAGTAATTGACTGGCCTAGAATTATTAGGCTGAGGTTATTACAGGGGTGCTCAAAGTCTCACGCGATAACTTTGGTAAGATAAATGGTGTAAATAGTTGTCGATGCCATTGCTGTGGTCTTTCCACTGAAGTTACTACGCGATATTGCAACCCTTGTAGTAGTTCTATTCTGACCGTGTTTTGCGGTTAAGATACACCTGGACAATTTTCTATAATATTGGGTAGATGCCTATGGCAGAGCTGCTTTTGGAAAGGTTTGACTAAGGGCACAGCTTCTGCTGTCATGTCCTCTGTACTCCAAATTGCTATTAGAGTCAAACAAGCCTTCACTCAACCAGTTCTTAATGTCACGCGAACTGAACCAAAATAGCCAGACAATGGCACCGATAATAGCGGATACTCAGGAGGAGGCCAAGCAAGAATATCCGTGTAGCACTTTTAGCTGAACGTACTGGCAAATAATTTGATCTTGTTTCTTGCGCTCACGTAGTGGTTCCAACACGATTGAAGTTATTCACGCATCCTCCTCCTCCAGTGCATTATCTAACCGTCCACCACCATTCTCGACAGGTGGCGGGTTAGTAGACTTTCTCAACCTTTCAGTGTGAGACCTTGTAGCTCTTTCTGTGACCTTCTGTGTCTGGTGTTGAGCATGTTCGTGTGTGTTGTAGTTTCAGCGCTTGACGCTACTCCTGCTACACCCCTCTGCACTCGCCGCTCAACCAACGTTGGGGTTCTGGCCTGATGCTGATGGAGGAGTGGGGGATGTTTTGGGTTAGGAGTTTACAGATTATGTTGTGTACAAACACATCGCTGCTGATACCCTCACACCACCTCTTGGATACATCCTTTGGAAATCCTAGACGTGCACTCAGTCCACTAAATAACGGAGGGAGTCCTCATTATGGGGATGACTTGGTTGATCCTAAAGGCCGTGCAGTGGTGGTGTGGATATATATGGATTGGTGAAAACAGAATTTGGACCGTACCTGATCATTGCAATTGTACTTGATTGATATTTAATTATTTTGGCTGAAGTTCAATGCCTTCATATATCATCAGCTTTTCACCAATCACTCACTCTGCTTTCCCTCCGTTCCGCTGTAATCTTTCTTACCATCACAGCATCAGTTTTGAGGGTTACAGCTTGAGTCGCTGAATGGCGAGGTTGTCCATTGCCAGCTGAATCACCTCAAGCAAAAAGTGCCTTTAACCTCCTCTCCAGCCAAATCATTCCAAAATTATCCTCAAAGATAATATAGAATCTGTCCAAAAAACACTTTGCTCAATCCCCTTTTCTCGCCCTCTAGTTTTGCCCCTACCACAGTCTGAGAAGTCCATTTTAATTCAGACCTCTGCCTCAGTCGCTTTCTCTTGCTAGTGTCCCATCCATGTAAATTCAACCACTAATAACCGCACTCACCCCACTCTCAGCCTTTACTGGACTCATTTTATCTAAAAATCCTCTCTCTCTGTGAGACAACTCCTGATAAAACAATCTCACGTTTCCGAGTGCTTGCTGAGCCATTTTCCTTTCTACAGCCATTATGTTGTGTACAAACACATCGCAGCCGATGCCCCACACCTCCTCTTGGACACATCCCTTAGGAATCCTGAATTCTCCTGAACTCTGCCCCTCTCGCAAAGCCTATCCTTAATGCCTTTCTCCTGTCCAACAACCATCCAAATTGCATCCCCTCTCTCTTTTCTCTAACGGTTCTTAAGTGCATAATTACCACTGGAATCTACTCTCACCTTTCCCATCAATACATCTCAAATGCTTTAGTCCGGTGCCTACTCTATCCACAGCACTGTACATCGCCATCAATTGCGTTGAGTCCGTAACTCAGGATAAACTCTCCCCCATCTGTACCTGACATGGAAAATTACTGTTTGAGACTGACGCAGTCCTACATTGTCCCAACATGACCAGAACATTTCTGGCAATAAAAAATAATGCTGGTAAAATAGAGTTAACCGCCAAAAGTCCCCATCCTGATTTGTGATTGGGATTCTCTGGTGCCCCTGAAGATGAATGGGGTTCTGGCTGGCGCGCCAAATTCTTCGTTGATGAGTTCATAGAATCCCACCCAACATGTAGAGTCCATATGGCTCATCCTCAGAGTCTCAGGAAGAGTCATACGGAATCATATGGAGATGTTAACTCTGTTTTCTGTCTCCATGGATGCTGAGTTTTTCCAGCACTTTCTGATTTTGTTTCAGATTTCCAGCATCTGCAATATTTTACTCCTTCATTCCCGGAATGATATCTCTTCTCGGCCCTGTATTAACACCTTGGATCAGTCAAGCTTCCATCCTCGATGCCTCTTTTCCAATACTGGCCTTTACTGACCTTATCCATAGATCCAAAATCAGCTTTCAGTTATCTGCTGATGACATTCTACCTCGACTCTGTGACCAGCGTTCCCCTGTCTGTTCCGTCTTTTGTCGGTGCATTGGAATGTTTTTCTGCTGCTTTATGGAGATAAGATTAAAAGTATCCCACTCACCACCCCCTTCCCCCCTCAAAATGGCACATCCATCTCCCAAATGTGATCAGTAGCCACACTGGCGACTCACAGTGAACTCTGCCAGCAGTGAAATTCAAACCCCAATCTCCCAACTATCATTAACCACCACTGCAACAATAATCAACAGCACCCACGCCTCACCCCCACTGCCATTGCAGCTGCTGATGCCTTGAGGCTTACGTGCACCCTTCACCCTGAAAAACACTGGGGGCAATTCTCCCAACCCACTGCGCTTCTCGAGTAGCCAGGGGGCTGTTTTACCATGGCCTCCGCGAGTCACCCAGACTAAAATTCCCGATGTGGAGCTGATTACAATATGAAAATCAACATTTCTATTTTATTAATGGGCCTAGGACTGAAGTCTCTGGACCCTTTTAATGCCCCCCAACACCCCCCCTCCACAAATGTGGAACAGGCTGGAGGGTACAGAAGCCATTGAGGACCCCCTTGGAGGTAGGGGGTAAGGGAGAGGGTGCCAAACTTGCACTGTCCAAATGGGCAATGCCAAAGAGGCACCTTGGCACTGTCCAATGGGCATCAGGCAGTACCAAGGCGGTAGGGCCCGAGGAGGTGGGGCCTACTGTGGGGATGATCAGTAGTGGTATGGGACCTGCTGCCATTCTGTCTTGCAGTGGCTGGGAGAGAGGGAAGAGGACAATTGGGATTGGCCATCGAATTGTGGGGGGGGGGGGGGGAGGTGGTTAGGCTGACTAGGTGGTTTGGGGGGTGGGGTGGCATTTAGGTAGCCCAGGGTGGTCCAGGCGGTCAGTGATCTGGAGGTTGGCAATGCGGGGTCACCGCGCATGCGCCAATGTCAGCGCTGACAGATTGGCACATGCACAATGGCCCACTCAGTGCAATGCTGCTGGCTCTCGTTCAAGAATAGGCTACGCTCACAGATTTCCAGAGTAAATCACGCGAGGGCATTCTGTGATGCACAATGTTGAAGATCCATTCTGGAAATCACATTAAAAGAATTAGCGGGATTTACTCCCATTTTCCCACAAATTGCAGACTTAGAATCTTTTTGGGAGGATCCTGCTTATTCTTTGAAAAGAGTCTCCAACATCAAAGTGGCTTCTATTACTGTATCCTCACAAATTAGCTTCTGTTAGTTCAGTCTTGCTGAAAGTGTATAAGTAGTCAGACAAAGCAAAACCATTGATTTCTACTCCCCATATACAGTAACCAGTACAAGTTCTATCCCCCGCGTACTGATCCACAAGATTCCGACTGAGCAATTAGCCATCCATCGGCTATCGGTCAATGCCATTGCATTCAAACGCCCTTGGGACCTCCCATGTCTGGAGATTCTCTCTATCAGACCAACATCCCAAATTGTGCTCCTCCATCTTAACCTCTTACACACTCTGCTCTCCTTTCTGTTCCACTCTACCTCGCCCTATACAACAAAGCCATCCACTGCCTCGGTGCCAATCTCTGGTCCACATTTCTTAAACTCCTCCACTTTGCACCTTCTCTTAAAGCTTTTCTATTTGACAATATTTCCTACCACTGCTCTAACATCCCATTTACTGTTTGACACCAGTTCCTGAACTCTGCTGTTTTCTATGCTGCTTAAGTTGTTTTGTTACAATACTTTGGCAACCTTCTCCTTGGCTTCCACTGATGTTTTGCTGGAAGCAGGCACAAAAGTAGCCCCAGACATTTCAGATTGTAACATTCCTTATTTGAGTTGATGGACGTTGTATCCCTTTTCCCAGTGGGGACAGGTGTATGTTTGCATTGTTCACATCCAGGGAACATTGTGCCAATGACCAAAGAGCTTGGGGGTGAATTAGACTGAGACCATCTCGCATCATTCCTTGTGCTTCTGTTACAGATACATGTCATCAAATTGTAAGTGTGAGTGAGGCAGAACTGCCATTACTGTGCAATAATAATAAATTCCCACCTGTGCTTTGCTTAGTTTGCGCACAATTCTACAGAAAGACCATAAACAGAAATGGCAACCTGCAGAGGAGGGTTAGCAGTTGAGTGAGGTGGGGGTGGGGACCAGGGAGAGGATTGCTATGTTGTCATTCATCAATCATGCATAGTGCATTTTTAAAAATTCATTTATGGGACGTGGGCATCACTGGCTGGGCCAGCATTTATTGCCCATTCCTGAGGGCAGTTAAAAGTCAACTACGTTGCCGTGGCTCGGAGTCACGCGTATGCTAGACCAGGTAAGGATGGCAGATTTCCTTCCCTAAAGGCCAGATGGGTTTTAATGGCAATGATTGCATGGTCATCATTAGACTTCTAAGTCCAGATTTTTATTGAATACAAATTTCATCATCTGCCTTAGTGGGATTCGAATCCAGGTTCCCAGAACATTACCCTGGGCCTCTGGATTACGAGTCCACTGACTATACTGCTCCCCGGACGTGAGATTGGCAGCTGATTCTGCACGGTAAGCCGCTGCGGAGGAAACAGAAATAATCAAGTAGAATCCGTTCCGGTCCCTATCCCCCCACCATCCCAAACCACAGTTGTTCATCTGCTTAGAAGTCTGCAATTTGGACAATGGCTCAGCCTGAGATTAGAGATGGAGTCTGACAGTTTGGAAAAATAATCAGCATTCCGAAGCTTCATTAAAAAATAGCTGATAAGATGCCAGCCTAAAAGAGAAGTTGTGACAAGATAACTGGTCTTCTATAAATGAAAAAGAATCCTTCTATAAAAGCCAGAGCTGCTTACGGTCACTGGGGGAAGCCATTACTGTTTGGATCAGACGATCCACCGTGCAAGTTAACAGACCAAAATTAGAGTTACGAGAAGGAAGACAGTGATGATGACGAAGACTCTTCTTGAACTCCAGTATATACAGAAGAACAACTTTTACACACTGACAGAGTAGTGTGGAGCATTTATTTCCGAAGAGCAAGTACGTTCGATATTTATTACATTTCAGTGTTTTTGATCTGGTCACAATAGTATAACTTGTTCAGAAATGTTCAAAGGTAATTGTCTGACTGTTTCACTATATTAGAGGACTGCAGTGTTTCACATAGTTGCATATCTGCTTGACCAAAGTATCTCATCTCTTGCTGTTACAAAGTGCGACGTGTTGAGTATTTAATAACTTATTTTTGTATAGGGTACATGGTGTAAAATTGTTAAACTACGTGTTTTGCTTGTGCTCCTTTGTGATATGACGATAAGACGATGCTGTATTTTGTGTATCAGTTGGTCCAGATTTTTATGTGTACAGTTTTGCAATGCTTGTACTCCGAGATGAAAAGCCAGCTGTACGGTAACAGTACAGTTTCTAAGAGAATGGGTTTATTTGTTTAAATGATTTGGAACACTTGTTTATTAAAGTTACAATGTGGTTTTGTACAGAAGCATTACGGAATTACGGTTTCTGAGGCTTTGGAAATGTAGGGAATTAAAGACTGGGGCTGTTTAGGAAGACAGAAGAGGATAAGAATAGGATTAGAATAGGATTGATGGAAGCGACCTGCAAAATGGCAAGAATACTTGAACTTACAATCCCAGGTTTTTTTTTACAATCAGAAGTAAAACGGATAATCAGTATCACTAATAAGTTTTAAAGAAGTTTTAGTCTTGAATATTTCTCAGATTAGCTATTTAACACAATAGCTCGGGCAACATGACAAATATTATTCGGTACAAAAGGACTGTTGTTTGAAGATTTTGGATTCCACGACAGGTTAACAAAAGGGCACTTGTACTGGACACGGCAGCCATTGCCAGTGCAATTATTTCCCTGGCTACATATTTTAACAAAAACTAGAAACAGAAATAGGCCATTTATCCCTTTGAACTTTCTCAGCTATTCATTTTGATCGTTGAATTCAATACTGTGGTTCCACCCCTCCCACCACCACCACCACCGCTTCTCCTCATATATGTCTTTAGCCCAAGAGCCATATCTAATTCCTGACTGAAATCAGGTAACATCCACACACAACCTCACATTGCTCTTTGTGAGGAAAGAAAGACACCCAGCTAAAACTGCGTCCTTCCAATCTTGATAGAATCCCTGCAGTGCAGAAGGCAGCCATTTGGCCCATCATGTCTGCACCAATTCCGGCTGAGCAACTTACCCAGGCCCATACACTTTATCCCACTAATCGCCCTAACCTATTCATCTTGGGACACCAAGGGGCAATTGAGCACAGCCAATCCACCTGACCCACACATCTTTCCTGATAAAATTTTATCTTTCAAGTTCGTTAAGACAGTGACCAAAATCATTTCTAGGCCTTTCCTTCTTAAATTACATACTTCTTTCACAATTACTTGTGTTTTAATGGATATCCTGTATACAAGCTTTTCTTCTCTCATTTCTTAATAATCAAAATTAAGTCCTGCAGACGTGACGTGTGCAAATCCAATACTCCCTGAATCGGTCACTCTGCATTTTAAATTGTATGCAGAATCAAAGGCCACTAACTTGAAAGGCAGAATCTTGGCTACTTTCTGATTTCCTAATGAACAGCTTTTATTACTTATCCCTAATTGGACTGAATGGTATGCTAGGCCACGTCAGAGGGCATTTCTGAGTCAACTGCAGTCGTGGGACTGGAGTCACATGTGGGCCAGGTAAGGGTGGTAGATTTCTTCCACATCGGTGACCCAGATGGGTTTTTAGGCAACAATGGTTTCATTGTCATCATTAGATTTTTAATTCCAGATTTAAAAAAAATTGAATTCATATTCCACCATGCTGGGATTTGAACCTTGGTCCCCAGAGCACTACCCTGGGTCTCCAGTTTACTACTCCAGTGACAATATCATTATGACACCATCTCCCCATGAACATTCCCCCAGTAGACTCTCCAACAATTTGGGAGTGAGGGCAAGATGGCAGATCTGTTCTCATCCCTTTAGAAACCTAAAATCAAAAGGTTTCTAAAGGGATGGGTTATATACGCAGTAGCACTTAGATAATTTGAGGCTACAACTTAGCACAGTAATGGAGAGGAGACTTGGGATGGCTGCTTCCCAAATCTGACATTCTTACCTGGGAGATTCTGTTGTGGGATGTAGTGAAGTGAACTCACCCAAGGACTAAATAGACTAAAATCATGAATAGGTCACTGAGACAGTGGGACGGCGGCGCGGGCTCGTTGGGCCGAAGGGCCTGTTTCCCGTGCTGTGTTGTTCTTTGTTCTTGTTCTTTGACTAAAGATAGAGGACAACCTCTCCAACCAGGGATGTGAGTAGCAGGATTGTGCTCCCTTCAGTCTGGACCCAGTTCACCAAGAAGACCAAGGACCTCAGGAGGGTATGACAGGTGAGCGGTGTTCCATTTTCAGCGGCCAGTGGCACATTCTCTGACCTGTCCAGCATTTCCTCAGCACCGCACTCGGTGGAATTATCAGACTCAGACTGTGGAATCCTTACGCACATTTGGGAAAGAAGGAATGGAGAGTTTAAACAGCTCTCAGTTGTCTTTTCAAAAGTGCTTCCATTGATTTCCTGCCAGACCCAAGGAGGTTCTCCTGTTGGGCTCTGAACCCTGAGGCGGGGGGGGAGGGGGGGGGAAATCAGCAGGATGCTGACCCAAGTCAATTTTAGGGAATTTAACTCAGCACACAGAAAAGAAAATGCAGCTCCAATTAACTGGGAAAATTATTCTTGAAATTTCTAATTATCTCTAATGTTTGAGCAGCAGTTCAAAATGAAAAGCAACAGACGGACACATTTTCTAACTCAGAGAAGCCAATTGGTATGAGTCACTAATCTGAGCTACGTTGGATATTTTACTAATGTTCATTGAAATAGCCATCATTGCAGGGAATAAGCAGCAATGACAATGTGACTCATTGTGCCAGATTACCACACTGACACATCACGGTTACATTGTTATTCAGATAAGCCACTTGAATAGGAATTCAGTGTGATTGAAGTCACTTATAGACCAAAACTTTGTGTTAATTATTAGCAACGGCCCAATAGCGATGTTCAGACTGCAACTTGCCAGGTGCCTGACAAAATGGGTACACGGGGAAGAGTGCTGCTGCCTCACAGGTTTGATTCCGAGTTGAGACTCTGTCTGGATGGAATGTCATGATGTGGGTATGCCGGCGTTGGACTGGCGTAAACACAGTAAAAAGTCTGACAACACCAGGTTTTAGTCCAACCTATTTATTTGATAATATACTCACTAGCTTTCGGGGTTACCCCCTTCGTCACCAAAAGCTAGTGAGTATATTATCAAATAAATAGGTTGGACTAAAACCTGGTGTTGTCAGACTTTTTACTGGATGGAATGTGGACATTCCCCTCATGTCTTAGGGGATGTGCTCCAGGTTTCCTCCCATACTGCATAGAGGAAGGGAGGGGTGGAGGGAGGGGTGGAGGGAGGGGTGGAGGGAGGGGTGGAGGAGGGAGGGGTAGAGGAGGGAGGGAGGAAGGGAGGGAGGGGTAGAGGGAGGGAGGGGTAGAGGAGGGAGGGAGGGAGGGGTAGAGGGAGGGGTAGAGGAGTAGAGGGAGGGGTAGAGGAGGGAGGGAGGGGTAGAGGAGGGAGGGAGGGGTAGAGGGAGGGAGGGAGGGGTAGAGGGAGGGGTAGAGGAGGGAGGGAGGGGTAGCGGGAGGGAGGGAGGGGTAGCGGGAGGGAGGGAGGGAGGGGTAGAGGAGGGAGGGGTAGAGGGAGGGAGGGAGGGGTAGCGGGAGGGAGGGGTAGCGGGAGGGAGGGGTAGAGGGAGGGGTAGAGGGAGGGAGGGGGGAGGGAGGGGTAGAGGGAGGGAGGGGGGAGGGAGGGATAGAGGGAGGGGTAGAGGAGGGAGGGGTGGAGGAGGGAGGGTAGAGGAGGGAGGGAGGGAGGGAGGGAGGGTAGAGGGAGGGAGGGGTAGAGGGAGGGAGGGAGGGGTAGAGGGAGGGGTAGAGGAGTAGAGGGAGGGGTAGAGGGAGGGAGGGAGGGGTAGAGGGAGGGGTAGAGGAGGGAGGGAGGGGTAGCGGGAGGGAGGGAGGGGTAGCGGGAGGAGGGAGGGAGGGGTAGAGGAGGGAGGGGTAGAGGGAGGGAGGGAGGGGTAGCGGGAGGGAGGGGTAGCGGGAGGGAGGGGTAGAGGGAGGGAGGGGGGAGGGAGGGATAGAGGGAGGGGTAGAGGAGGGAGGGGTAGAGGGAGGGAGGGGTAGAGGGAGGGAGGGGTAGAGGAGGGAGGGAGGGGTAGAGGGAGGGGTAGAGGAGGGAGGGAGGGGTAGAGGGAGGGGTAGAGGGAGGGAGGGGTAGCGGGAGGGAGGGGTAGAGGGAGGGGTAGAGGAGGGAGGGAGGGGTAGAGGGAGGGAGGGGTAGAGGGAGGGAGGGGTAGAGGGAGGGGTAGAGGGAGGGAGGGGGGAGGGAGGGTAGAGGGAGGGAGGGAGGGAGGGGTAGGGGAGGAGGGAGGGATAGAGGGAGGGAGGGAGGG